>NC_059192.1:27445398-28098493 GCF_020615455.1 Coregonus clupeaformis
AGGAGCAACGCATCGCTGATATGGGTCGACCCACGCTTGGGGACCACGTCAAACTTGAAATCATCATCGAGGAATCCTATGAGTTTAAGGTGTGTGCTCGTGTGTTTGCACATATTCCATTCCCTTTCTCTCACGTAATGCACTCATTTCAGAGACTCCTCAGAGACTTCTCAGATAGACATACAGTACATGTATATGTAATAATCATGGAGTGATATAACTATGTGTGCATGTGCGTGCATACTCTCCTCTTTTACTCACACACTCTTCAGACAAACATAGATGTGATTATCATGAATATTTAGGTCTGTGTGTGTGTTTGTGTGTGTGTGTGTGTGTGTGTGTGTGTGTGCAGAAATGTGCATGCTCTTTTCTCCCTCTCTCCCACACACACTCTTCAGACAGGCATCAACTGATGGGTGGATGCTTGTGAGCACTTGACGGATCGTGTCCTGTTCTTACTGGAGTGGCTCTCACTGTGAGGTCGGGTGGGAGGCTGTGGGAGGGAGGCGTCCTATGGATCCTATAGCTGGCTGAAGTACTCTATATCCTGGGGTGGGGGGGGCTGGAGAGTTTAATTGCGTCTAACCTCAGAGTCATAGCAAGTGGCTGCTTCAAAAGAGCTTCAACTTTCAGACGGTAGTCTGCAACTTTGCTGCTTTAAGATTAATGTCAACCAATACCCAGAATCCCTTGCCTGGGGCTAACAGATAGGGAGGAGGAGGTAGGTGATTTGCAGACGGTAGAGGAGCAGGTAGCCTATCTGATTTCCCTCTCTTCCTCCTCTCTGCTCTTCAGGGACTGCACAACTTCAATCCAACACACCAAGCTAGGAATTGGACAGTGGATTAATTTGAGTCCCTCTATTTCTCCAAATATCAATACGTTATCTCAGAGACCTTAGCAGAGCCGGAGAGAGTAGTGTAGTTGTCCATTCCTGCATAAACCTGAGTTTAAACCATCCCACCATTTACTTTCCAAAGCTTCAGTCAATTCAATTACCATTGAAGTTTCCTTCCAAAGAAGGGAATATTGGATTTTCCTTCCGATGGTGATGGAAGAGAGAAGGGGGTGCTATCCAGCTGTCATCCCAGGAGTGAAAGAAGGGATGATGGAAGGGATGGATCGAGGAGGAGGAGGAGTTGTGTACTTCTGTAGGGAGAGAAATCCTGTTTTTCCTGTTTGGGAATCTATACGGGCTGTGATGACGATTGTTTTCCTGAGTGTGCTCTAGGAACGCCTGCTCCTGGTCCTCTGGGAACCAGTCTTTATCAAAGAGAGGGTTGCAGCTAAAGGCCCAGTAACAGACTGAGCCTTCGCCCTCTATCCCCTGGCCTATGATATAATCATATTATGTGGACAGCATCATCACCTAGCTCCCGAGGACTGGCTCTTGGCTACTATAGCAGTTACATTACATGGTCTTGAGGCAGTACTTACAACACCCAAGCTCCCTGCCCAACCTTTACCCTCACTGTTTATTCTAAATACATGATTACTACAGACAAGTACATATGTTTTAAAGACAGAAACAGTCATATAATGTGTCCTATATGAACTTGTAGACTAGATGCCCTTGCTTCCCTATATGCATTTCTCCAATATGTACTCCCTGAACTCCATGTGGTTGGTGTTCCCTGTGCAGAACACTGTGGACAAGCTGATTAAGAAGACTAACCTGGCCCTGCTGGTGGGGACTAACAGCTGGAGAGACCAGTTCATCGAGGCCATCACCGTCAGCGCCGGTGAGTTGAATGATTTGACCACTGTGTGTGTGTGTGTGTGTGTGTGTGTGTGTGTGTGTGTGTGTGTGTGTGTGTGTGTGTGTGTGTGTGCTGTGTGTGTGTGAGTGTATGTGTGTGTGTGTGTGTGTGCGTGTGTGTGCGTGTGCGCAATCCTTTCTCACAACGGACGAGCATGCTGCAGCATCTCCTCAGAAGATTGATTTTCAATGTAAACACCACCTAGTGGAAATCTGGAGCATTGCAGTCCCACTCCAAGGCATCCCAAGCCCTCTGTTGATTAGAGATGCCATATTGTCAGAGCATAGCATTGTTACCTTATAACCTTATGTGTGCTTGTCAGTGTCTATGTGGGATGAGTTTGATTTCTAAAGAGGATATGGCAACTAGCCTATAAGCTCAGCCTAATAGGGTGGCCACTGAGGCACAGGAATTTGGTTGAGGTGTGAATGTGTTTTGTGTGTGTTGAAAGTTACAGCATGTGTCTCACTGTGTGTGTGTTTGTCTGCTAGTTAGCTACTGTGTCGTCCAATTGTTCCCTCTCTGGCTCAATTAATGAAAAGCCCTGTCTCCACTCTCTTATCTGGGATTAGGCTGTGTTGACGTTTTGACAGCGGGAGTGTGTGTGCATGTGTGTGTGTGTGTGTGTGTGTGTGTGTGTGTGTGTGTGTGTGTGTGTGTGTGTGTGTGTGTGTGTGTGTGTGTGTGTGTGTGTGTGTGTGTGTGTGTGTGTGTGTGTGTGTGTGGGTGTGTGTGTGGGTGTGTGTGTATGTGCGCCTCCTGGATAGACTAGGCACTAAACCGTCACATACCCCAGGTATTTAAGCTCCTTTTGTTTCTGCTAAAAGCTGCCTGTGCGTGCTTCTCTCTCTCTCTCTCTCTCTCTCTCTCTCTCTCTCTCTCTCTCTCTCTCTCTCTCTCTCTCTCTCTCTCTCTCTCTCTCTCTCTCTCTCTCTCTCTCCCTCTGGACTTGCTGCTGTGTTTAAAATGCACATGCAGTCATGAAATATTGATCTACCCTTGCCTCTCCCTCCCCTCTCTTTATCTTTCTTTCTTTCTTTCTTTCTTTCGCCCTGCAGCCCCTCTGATTATATTTACTCTGAAGCCAGTAGAGAGGGAGAGTGTGTCAGGCAGCATTTGCAGCGTTAGCCTCCTCACAACTTAGTTAAAGAAAAATAATTGGCTTCACACCGTGACTTGGCCCAGGGTGTTGACGGAGATTGGGTGTGACATTTCTGCCAGTCGGTGGGTTGGTGGCTTCTCCAAATCTGTGAGGCTGCAGTGCCGTGTGGAATCCTACATGAAAAAGTACAATTTACTATAGAATACTACAGTACTTACTATAGAATTCTGAAGTAAACTGTGGTATACTGTAGAATACTGTACTACACACTGTAGTATACATCGATCATGAGAAGTACTTACTATAGGAATTTGGAGTATACTGTAGAATACTACAGTAAATAATAAAATATACTACAGACAGCAATAACACCACAGTAAATACTACAATAATGTCAGCAAAAACACTACAGTCCACAAAAACGCTACAGTAACTACTATAGTATATACTACATTATTTAATTTGCTTTGGTATATAATACATTGTTTAATTGGTCTTTAGTCCGCAAAAACACTACAGTGAATACTATAGTATTTAACCATAATATACGGTGCCTTCGGAAAGTATTCAGACCCCTTGACTTTTTCCACATTTTGTTACGTTACAGCCTTATTCTAAAATGGATTAAATGAATTCAAATCCTCAGCAATCTACACACAATACCCCATAATGACAAAGTGAAAACAGTTTTTTTGAAATTTTTACAAATGTATTGTAAAATAAAAAACAGATACCTTATTTACATAAGTATTCAGGTGCTTTTGCTATTTATACATGAAATTGAGCTCAGGTGCATCCTGTTTCCATTGATCATCCTTGAGATGTTTCTACAACTTGATTGGAGTCCACCTGTAGTAAATTCAATTGATTGGACATTATTTGGAAAGGCACACACCTGTCTATATAAGGTCCCACAGCTGACAGTGCATGTCAGAGCAAAAACAAGCTATGAGGTCGAAGGAATTGTCCGTAGAGCTCCGAGACAGGATTGTGTTGAGGCACAGACCAAAAGGCGCCAAGCGTCACGTCTGGAGGAAACCTGGCACCATCCCTACAGTGAAGCATGGTGGTGGCAGCATCATGCTGCCGGGATGTGTTTCAGCAGCAGGGACTGGGAGACTAGTCAGGATCGGGGGAAAGATGAACGGAGCAAAGTACAGAGAGATCCTTGATGAAAACCTGCCCTAGAGCGCTCAGGACCTCAGACTGGGGCGAAGGTTCACCTTCCAACAGGACAACGACCCTAAGCATACAGCCAAGACAACGCAGGAGTGGCTTCGGGACAAGTCTCTGAATGTCCTTGAGTGGCCCAGCCAGAGCCTGGACTTGAACCCGATAGAACATCTCTGGAGAGACCTGAAAATAGCTGTGCAGCAACGCTCCCCATCCAACCTGAAAGAGCTTGAGAGGATCTGCAGAGAAGAATGGGAGAAACTCCCCAAATACAGGTGTGCCAAGCTTGTAGCGTCATACCCAAGAAGACTCAATGTTGTAATCACTGCTAAAGGTGCTTCAACAAAGTACTGAGTAAAGGGTCTGAATACTAATGTAAATGTGATATTTCAGTTTTTTATTTGTAATACATGTGCAGAAATTTATAAAAACCAATTTTTGCTTCGTCATTATGGGGTATTGTGTGTAGATTGATGAGGCGGAAAAAAACGATTTAATCAATTTTAGAATAAGGCTGTAACGTAACAAAATGTGGAAAAAGTTAAGGGGTCTGAATACTTTCCGAAGGCACTGTATATACTATAGTATTTTTTTATGTGGGATGTATGTGTGTGTGTGTGTGTGTGTCCAGTGTCTACAGTGTTCACTTCTTCCCTCATATCAGACTCAGATAAATGTCCTGACAGTCAGTTAATAACTCCCCTGACAAGGCTGTCATTATTTCCTTTCATGAATCTGTCCACCTTTGGGGACGTTGGATGATGGGTGTGTGTGTGTGCTTCTGTGGCTGTGCAGATGGGTGTGTCATAAGTGTGTGTGTCTCTGTGTCTGTTCTCTCTGTGACCTGTGAGTGACAGCCCCACCACTGAGCTAATACAGTGTTAGATTATTCATTTATTTGGCCATCACCACTAAAGAGAAGAGAGACTGCTGAGTTGTGACAAGAACACAGAGACTGTGACTGCAGAGAACCTCCCCAGGTCTATCTCAATGACACAGCAGCATATGTACTCTTCACAGCCAGTCAGAGACAAATTATTACCCAGAATTACTTTGATTACCATCCTCTATCAATGCTGAGCAGCTGTAATAGAGATGTGACTCATTGATGAAGTCGAGGGTGAGGAGTTGGCGGAGATACACAGATATGCCTTCAGTAGCCAGGGAAAGAGGGAGAAGGGGGAGGGGGAGAAAGGGGCATAAGGGAAACAGATGACAGGAAGCCTCAGGGAATAGAACACAATTTTCTTATGGAGGGAGGGAGGGAGGGAGGGGGGGGTGGGAGGGAGGGAGGGAGAGAGAGAGAGAGAGAGAGAGAGAGAGAGAGAGAGAGAGAGAGAGAGAGAGAGAGAGAGAGAGAGAGAGAGAGATGGGTTACAGCAGGGGTAGGCAACTAGATTCAGCAGCGGGCCAATTTTAATCGGAGCAGATGGTCGGGTGCCGGAACGTAATTATAATAATTTTAAACACTGCAAATTGACCACAACTGAGCCCAAAAAATAGAGTGTATTTGAAAATAACAATCATTTCATACCTTGATTATGTTGACACGATCACATATGTCTCTTTTCTTATTTGTGGGAATACTTCAACCAAACTTGAAATATATACTGTGTATATATATATTTGTTTGGCCCGTGGGCTGCCTGTTGCTGACCCCTAGGTTACAGTATGTGATTGTCTGTGTCTGTGTATGTTGCAGATGTGTGATGGATTATCCTCCAGGATTCATCCCATTAACTGTGACTGCATTGGGAGAGATTGGCTCAGTCTTATCTCTTTACCATAGCTAACTGGTTAACTGGCTCAGTTAGCCTATAGCTTGGTAGCTAATAGCTTAGCATGCAGACTGGTTCTAATGCTGGGGATTCGACAGACTTCAACCAGGGTTGGAGTCTCAGCGTAGAGTTTAATATTAGTGTTCCTCTGCTAGGATGTGAACCCACTGACCCTCTAGTTAGCCCTCTCCTACCCCCCTCTCTCTCTCTCTCTCTCTCTCTATCTCTCTCTCTATCTCTCTCTCTCTAATCTCTTCCCTAACCTCTCCTTCCGCTGGCTAAACTTAATTATTTAACATCCAGGACAGTGAAGTCTTTAATTGGATTTTAAAGTTGAATATTAATTTGTGCTCCAGTCATGTGATCTGTGCCCAGTTTAATGTCGCCTTCGCTGGGTTCGGAGCTGGCTGCCTCTCCCTATGGGGCAATGCGGAAAGATTAACACCTCCTCAATGACCTCTCACTGTCACCTACAACCTGCCATCACCTGCAGACACCCTGGACATTGGCCAGAGACTCACTTTCTCTTCCTCTTTCTTTCTACAGCATCTCTTTCTCTCTCTCTTTTTCCCTATTTGTGGTTTTACTTCTGTCTGTGCATCACAGTATGCGTTGGCATCTAATTTGTAGTGCTGAGCGATTAGTGCTTTTTGAGGTCGGTTCGATCATAAAAAAATATATATAATCACAGTTTTCGGTTTCATTTTATTTTTATTTTTTTACATTAAATGCATTATGAAATAATGACATTACAATGATTTTAGAGCTTTTAATGGAAATTCCAAAGCCAAAATTATTGAACATTCAATTGCCAAAACATTGAAAATATTCCATTGTCTCTGTCAATAGAAAAATTGGAAATTACTATGAAATGTAATATTTGCTTAATGAAAACAACAACTCCCTTCAGCCCAGCGTCCCACATAGTTCTTGAATTGATTTCTCTCTTGAATTATTTTATTTCTCTCTAGAGAAATGGTGCGTTGGGCTCACAAAAAAAAAAAAAACTAAATGGAATTCAAGTAATTTAACTGACGTCGGTCAATTAGTTGTTTAATAGCCCCATAAAATGAAATCTCAGTTAATCGCTCAGCACTAGTAATTTGTGTGAATGTGTATGTGTCCTGTAGCGTATGCTGTGTGTATCAGGTGTGATCATCACAGCAGTGTTCATTATTCAAACCCTACCTCCTCCCAGACTACCTAGACACACACAAACTCCCTACTACAGTATGTGGGGATACAGAGGGCATTGCCTGACCTTATCTGACCTTTGTTGACCCGTTCCACACAGGTGTCAGTCTAATTGGCAAGGGTCAGACCTAGGGCTCAGAGCACAGCTACCTGCTGAGACAGACAGATGGCAGCCTGGGCCAAACATTATCTTGGATGTTGTTGGTCTGGAGTTTAACCCTTAGTCCAAACAGAAAGCTATGATATAGTCAAAGGAATAGAATGGTTTATTATCCTCCTCCTGCGAGGAAATTCAAGATAGAGAGAGATAATCAGACTATTAGCGACAGCCAGGCTCACTCAAGATAATTATTCCAATGGATACAGTCTAACTATATCAGGGAATATGTTAGGCCGATTCAGAAATCCATACGAAATCCATACTATAGCGAAAGTATATGATGTGTATGATAATATGAACCCTTATGTGTGTGAGATTACCTGGGACACACTGTACTGCCAGAATATCTCCTCTTACCCTTCCCAAAATGGTGGAGGGAAGCATTTCAACAGCATTTCAAATGATTTCATGAATGTACTTGTTGACCCTGAAATCATTTAAAAACAAGCACTTAACCACCATTAACCATCCCTTAAAAGTCTTTAAACATATCAGCAGGCGCTAGCTGGCTGTGTGCAGGCAGGAGGTTAAGGTAGCCGTGGCTAATGGACAATTCTCCTCAGACAAGGTGTGTTGTGGTGCCGCAGGAGATAAAGCCAGCTTGTTTACTGGTGCATTAAATGGATGTGTGTGTGACAAGACTGACATTTTTTCTTTATTTTTTTCTGTATGCTACTCTCTCTCTCTCTCTCTCTCTCTCTCTCTCTCTCTCTCTCTCTCTCTCTCTCTCTCTCTCTCTCTCTCTCTTTCTCTCTCTCTCTCTCTCTCTCTCTCTCTCTTTGTGTGTGTGTCCGTAAAACTGGCACACACTGTGCTGACCATATGTATATAATTTTGTATTATATCTGCAGTAGAACACAGAGTACATTTCTCTCTCTCAACCTCTCTCTCATAACTGTGTGTTTAATGATGAGTGACCACAGGCAGGGATGTGAGCCGCAGAGCTCGCTCAGGTTATAAAGTAATGTCCCTCTGTTGGCTTACTTTATTACTCCAGTCACTTCCCTACTGAAGATTCTTTCTAGAATAGCCTCTCACCCTCTCCTTCCTACTGCAATCTCTCTTTTTCCCTCCTACTTCCTCCTCTCTATCTCTCTATGGGAAGGAACGTCTGATTAATATGAGCAGTAAGAAACCAAGAGGGCAGGAGGAAAGAAATGGATGTAGAGAGAGGGAGGAGAGGGGTTGATTGTAGAGAGCATAGATTGAAATGAGTGGTCGATAGACAGATGAGAGAAAATTAAAAGGGAGGAAAGAAGAGAGGTGTCAGGGGGGTGAAGGAGTGGTAGATGGACTAATGAGAGGAAAGAAGAGAGGAGGTGTAAAGGAGTGATGGGCAGATGATGGGCAGATAAGAGGAGTGGGAAGGGAGAAGAGAAAGGAGTGATAGATAAACAGATGAGAGGAGTGGGAAGGAGAGATTATGTATAAAGGACAGATGAGAGGAGAGAGGAGGTGTCAGGGGTAAAGATTAGGAGCAGGTCATGAGGTCAGATATCATTAGAGACACACGCCCCCTCCAGAGTGGCTCTGAGGTCCCCACCTCCTCCAAACTCCTCTGTGTATATGGCGTGTGTGTTTGTGTGTGTGTGCATGTGAAAGAAAGGACGGGTAAACTGAGCTCCATTACAGAGTTAAGGGAGAGAGAGAGAAAAATGTTTTAGAGAGAGAGAGAGAGAGAGAGAGAGAGAGAGAGAGAGAGAGAGAGAGAGAGAGAGAGAGAGAGAGAGATGTATGACCATATTAGAGACACACATTTCCCTCAAATTACACAGACCCACAAAGAATTCGAAAACAAATCCAATTGTAATAAACTCCCATATCTATTGGGTGAAATACCACAGTGTGCCATCACTGCTACAAGATTTGTGACCTGTTGCCAAAAGAAAAATGCAACCAGTGAAGAACAAACACCATTGTAAATACAACCCATATTTATGTTTATTTATTTTCCCATTTGTACTTTAACTATTTGCACATTGTTAAAACACTGTATATAGTCATAATATGACATTTGAACTGTCTCTATTCCTTTGGAACCTTTGTGAGTGTAATGTTTACTGTTAATTTTATATTGTTTATTTCACTTTTCTTTATTATCTATTTCACTTGCTTTGGCAATGTAAACATATGTTTCCCATGCCATAAAGCCCTTTGAATTGAATTGAATTGAGAGAGAGAGAGAGAGAGATAGAGAGAGAGAGAGAGAGAGAGAGAGAGAGAGAGAGAGAGAGAGAGAGAGAGAGAGAGAGAGAGAGAGAGAGAGAGAGAGAGAGAGAGAGAGAGAGAGAGAGAGAGAGAGACAGAGAGAGAGAGAGAGAGAGAGAGACAGATTTACTGCCACCTGCAGTTATGGAATGTTTCCTCACAAGTATAATTCAATGGCTGATATATCCTTGTGACCTGGATGGAATTATGTGATCCTTCCTTAAGTTCCACCCAGTTGACTACTTGAAAATGGTGAAAGTCCTCAATGGCGCTGCCCATGCCGAAACAGGCTTTGGGGCACTAGATGTAGAGAGTGGGTCTCTCTCTCTCTCTCTCTCTCTCTCTCTCTCTCTCTCTCTCTCTCTCTCTCTCTCTCTCTCTCTCGCTCTCTCTCTCTCTCTTCTCTCAGCTCCATGTGTGTAGTGAGTAGGGCAGGCTATTTGAGGCCATAGCTTTGGGTTCTCAGATAAACCCTGACATGAATTATGTAAAGCATCCCTCTCCTCTGCCTTCATATGTCAACTGGATGAGTGGCTTCTTTATCATCCTAACACACATTTTTCAGCAGGCACTTCTCTAGCTGGCTAGGGAGATGGGTTGTATTTATATGGCTACTCTAAGCACTGCCATTACAAGTAACACAGGGCGAGTTCGAGCGGATCACTTTTGTCAAGTCATTGACCATCGTTGGTCACCGCCTTCCCAAGTGTGTTGCATTATGCGGATAAAAATTGTCAGACTTGCGCTGATCAAAGGTCATGAAGTTTTGACTGCAGTCAACTGCAAGTTTCTGAAGTTGCTCTTTATCCAGTGCCTGCATTGTGGGTGTCTCGATTGTCAACCATTCATTAGAGTGTTTTTGTTTGACCCAAGCGAAAGTGACCAAAGACATGACTGAAACAGGAACCAACTTTGCCGTGATTCATGTATACAGTGGATATGTACAAATGAATGTGATATTTGAGGCTTTCTCACCAATTGATAGTACAATGTACACACACATACAGTATGTTTACAGTTTGTGAGTGTGTGATATGAGGGATGGAGACATGTTTATTTCGACAAGAAAAACTTGTATAAACAAGAGCAACACTTTCGGCCCACAATCTCAGTAAGGACCCTCATCTGGCAGCCATGCTCCCTTCAGCAGACTCTTGCTTCTATCTCCTCTCTGCACGCTCAATAACTCCCTAAAATGACCATTTTCCTTCTGTAGTTTCTCTCTGACTGTTCCTCTGCCTTTTAGTTCCCCTGCCCGTCCTCCAAACTCTGGACCAGAACTCTTCTTAACCCCTTGAGAGAGTTGAACACTGATAAACCCTTATCCTCACCTGCCCTGTTCCACTCCACTACCTGAACAGCATATCTCCCTGGCCTATCAGAGAGGAGTGCACGTGGCATGCTCTGTGAGCTGCAGGAGATACACCTCACCAACACCTCTGCGGCTGCCAGCTCGCAACAAAAGACCAACCTCATGGGAATTATTCCTTCCAGATAGAATATTCTGGAGGGTTTTCCCTTCTGTATTGGGTCTCTGTGAGAGTGCCTATGAGCTGTTTTAGGACTGCTCTCTAAGAGGGGCTGTTCCACTGAGAGGGTTGCCCATCACCCTGTTAACACAAGTCTCTCAGCCTGTTAACGCATGGTGCTTCATGGTAGATGTACTGCCATTACTAGCCCAAGGGAGAGGATATGACAGGCAGGCAGGCAGGCAGGCAGGCAGACAGACAGACAGACAGACAGACAGACAGACAGACAGACAGACAGACAGACAGACAGACAGACAGACAGACCATTGACTGTATATGAATGGGCAAAGCCATATAAATCACGTGACACCATTCATTCCTATGTGAAGACTCATTAGAGCATTTGAAGCCAAGGAAGTCGGTTAAGATGGCGTCTCATGGAGACATAACGAGACACACTCTTTTCACGACACTTTGATACAGCTACGACCGGAAGGGATTTTCGTAGCTTCGTTAGGACAGCATTTTCTCTAACCATAACCCTAATCCTTTTCCTAACCTTAACCTAATTCTCCTAACCTGCTACGTTAATTATGCTAACTTGCTGTGTAAGTTCTCCTAACCTGCTACGAACAAGTCACTTCCGGTCGCATCGAAGTGATGTGAAAAGAGTGTTTCTTGAGACGTAACATGCGCAGTTTGAGCTAAGCGCTTCAGCACTCGGCGCTTCCGTTCTGTGAGCTTGTGTGGCCTACCACTTCGCAGCTGAGCCGTTGTTGCTCCTAGACGTTTCCACTTCACAATAACAGCACTTACAGTTGACCAGAGCAGCTCTAGCAGGGCAGAAACTTGACAAACTGACTTGTTGGAAAGGTGGCATCCTATGACAGTGCCACGTTGAAAGTCACTGAGCTCGTCAGTAAGGCCATTCTACTGCCTATGTTTGTCTATGGAGATTGCATGGCGGTGTGCTTGATTTTATACACCTGTCAGCAACGGATGTGGCTGAAAAAACCAAATCCACTCATTTGAAGGGGTGTCCACATACTTTTGTATATATAGTGTATTATACTATTGAATAATGCAACAATTCACAAGCATGTGCAGACATTTACATTACATTTTAGTCATTTAGCAGACGCTCTTATCCAGAGCGACTTACAGTTAGTGAGTGCATACATTATTTATTTTTTTCATACTGGCCCCCCGTGGGAAACGAACCCACAACCCTGGCGTTGCAAGCGCCATGCTCTACCAACTGAGCTACAGGGGACTAATTAAAGGGTTTATTTTCTCATCTGTAGGCTACACTCATTACATTTTAGCTTCAAGACAAAAGCACAGAGTTGCTAACAGGATGTCTTCGTCAAGTAACGTTAGCCAATCAAAAATGTACGATTAACCTGCTCATACGAATATAAAAGTACAGTAGGCCTACCTTACAACATTACAACAAATCAGGCTTCATTTCATCAATATCATGCAAATCATTACATGTGGTAAAAGCAAATTGCAACAAGCTGTTCTATATGGAAGCCGACACCCGCCACCCAAAAAAATACATAAAATGCCTCATGATTTGTCAACGTGCACAATTAGTCTGTGCTTCAGTCTGATCAACTGTAGCCTACTGATAACAACCACAGCTGCAGGTAACCTGGAGAAGCCTATGCTCTCTGATCCCATCTGGGCCTTGCCAGAAATATCATGTTTTTATAGCCTAAGCTATGACCTGAATCGAAAAAGAATCTGGTCCCATCATAGCCAATATAAAACTTTTTTTACAGCTGATTCATTACTATGTCATACACTACAACTAGGGTCCGGAGTTGGTTTGGTTAGCCTACTACCAGATCAGGAAAAACTCTGGGCCCCAGGAAAACTATTTTCCCTCCACCACTCTGGGACATATGGTGCCACTGCTGAAATCACCACACAATGTTACAAATGAAAAAACATCCTGTTTGTATGATCTACATTTTACATGTTTTTGGTGGTGGGGATGAGCTTCCATAGTTTTATGTGGCTCAGTGCAGCCGGCAGCTACTGTGACAATTTCAGAATGTAACAGGGTGTTGTTACTGCAATTTCAGGTAAAACTTAATAAAACAAGTCTCAAATATTAGGAAAATGTCTATACATTTCAGCTGTTTCAAAAACATTGCTCTGCTATTACCATGTTGGCTCAACGAGACATTTCTGTTTACACTGCCCTGCTTCAACGACGCAACTGTTGGGCGAGTGTCGTGCGTTACCTCCGGAGGTAGCGGTCGAGACGTACGCAAGTTTTCATTTGAGTAATATGTGTAGCCGACTGTATTTTTATGAAACGTGTAGTAAGTGTGAAGAGGCTAGATTTTTGGTTGAGATGTAAACGTGAATCCAATATATTAATTATTAACTTGTAGATTACATTTGAAATCAACCAACGCTTGAAACCCTAGGCTTATTTGTAGTGTCTATGTTTAGTTGAACCCTGGGTTGAAATGAAACAATAGCTGTTTATGACTTCGCTATATGGCCTAAATAGTATGATGATACAGTAGCTTCATTCTTGTGTGTTTTATTTATTAGGTGTTTTAGTATTTTCTATTTAACTCTGCATCGTTGGGAAAGAGCTTGTAAGTAAGCATTTCACTGTAAAGTCTACACCTGTTGTATTCGGTGCATGTGAGAAATACAATTTTATTTTATTTTATTTGTTATGCACATTTTAGAATCTATGAGGCCTCAGCATGGCGTGATAAAAGTCATAGTGAAATGGAGTTGATGGTGAATGAGGTAACAAGTGAGTGAGTCTGCAGTGTATTGACTGTCTTCGGCCCAAGAGTGTGGGGAGCTGCTAACGTCAACAGCAACCCAGATAAGGGGGATTAGAAAAGAGGGGTACAGGGAGATAGACAAACAGTGACAGAGGATGGAGAGTGAAAGAGTGAGACACTTGGGTATAAAGACATAATGAAGGGAGAGAAAATTAGGGCTGGAAGTTAGATGGAGTGAGAGACAAAAATGGTAAGATAAAGAAAGATATACAGAGAGCGGTTGAGAAATAAATGACTAGAGAGGTGGAGAGAGTGAGAGAAAGGCACTTAACACCATATTGCCATATTAAATTGAGTGTGTGTGAATGTGAGTGTGTGTGTGTGTGTGTGTGTGTGTGTGTGTGTGTGTGTGTGTGTGTGTGTGTGTGTGTGTGTGTGTGTGTGTGTGTGTGTGTGTGTGTGTGTGTGTGTGTGTGTGTGTGTGTGTGTGTGTGTGTGTGTGTGTGTGTGTGTGTGTCTGCTGTGAAGGGAGTTCACTGGTACAGGACGTGCTCTTGAAAATGATCAACTATAAAAAATAAAAAAACAAGAGAGATTTATCACTTTTATGTCTCACACGGGCCCACTGCTGAGCTCTCTCTCGCTCTTTTTCTATTTCTCTCTCGCTCTCTCTCTCTCTCTCTGAGAGAAAGATAAAGCTGAGAGAATATTCTGTGTGTGTGTATGTTTGTGTGTGCTAGACTCTTAAGTCCCTTGAGATTATGGTTCAGGCCGTTAACGATGCAATCATTATGATGGTCAAATACCTGATATATTGTATGTCTAGAAAGATGTGTGTGCGTGTTGATACACACACACATACAAAGATTATGTGTACCTGTTCGAGAGGATTTGCTCCAGTCCGAGCCCTCAGGCTATGATTACACTCTGACAAATGAGCTCCGATGTTAGGAGCAGCAAACCATCATCATCACAAATCACCACTTTGGCTCGCTTATTTCACAAAATATAGTCTGGTATTCAGTAAATGTTTGAGGAATACAATTCGTCTCAACCCATAAACTAAACATAATCTCACCCTTTCAGATCCCTTAACATCATGCTCTCTCTCCTCATCCCCCTCTCCTCTCTCTTTCTCTCCTCACCCCCTCTCCTCTCTCTTTCTCTCCTCACCCCCTCTCCTCTCTCTTTCTCTCCTCACCCCCTCTCCTCTCTCTTTCTCTCCTCATCCCCCTCTCCTCTCTCGTTCTCTCCTCATCCCCCTCTCTCCTCTCTCTCTCTCTCGGCCAGGTGAGGATGACGAGGATGAAGAGTGCGGTGAGGAGAAACTGCCGTCCTGCTTCGACTACGTCATGCACTTCCTCACCGTCTTCTGGAAGGTTCTGTTTGCGTTCGTGCCCCCGACAGACTACTGGAACGGCTGGGCCTGCTTCGTGGTGTCCATCTGTATGATCGGCCTGCTCACAGCCTTCATCGGGGACCTGGCCTCCCACTTCGGCTGCACCGTGGGCCTCAAGGACTCTGTCACCGCCGTGGTGTTCGTGGCCCTGGGGACCTCTGTGCCAGGTAATATTATATACTAACACTGGTGTTTATGCTAGATTTACTTGCTTTGTAATGGTCATGGTGGCACTCCTTTTACAGTAGCATTTAACCTAGATTATGTAATGATTGTGGTAATGCTTTTCCTACACAGGTCCTCTAGATTTAGGGCTTGATTCAATCTGTATCGCGGAAGTTCAGCACTATAGCGTCATTTACACTGCTTACACCCCAGCTAGATACTGTTTACATGTGTACATGACATGTTAGTCAATAGCTGATGCTCTGTTCCTGAGCAGCTTAACATCACTGTATACAAGTGAGCGGGTTAAACAAGAGCCTAAATAAATACACATGTAACATCAGTTCAATACCTCACAGCTACCATGGCATACACTTCACACTGCTATGATAAATACTAGAACTAAGTGCACAACCAGAAGTGTGTGGAATGGAAAACGTTGAAACTGAGTAACTGCTAGTAGGAGAGGGGTCAGGCGTGGGTTAGGGGTCAGGCGTGGGTTAGGGGTCAGGCGTGGGTTAGGGGTCAGGCGTGGGTTAGGGGTCAGGCGTGGGTTAGTCCAGAAGATGGCTGATGTCTTTAGAGGCAGAAGATGGGCAGTGACTCAGATGTGGAGTCAAACAAACACACACACACAAGCACACACACACAGAGACACACACATTGCTCTTTGCGGTTTTGACTGTTGCAGCAGCCTGACTAGCTTTAGTCATCGACCTTCCCCCAGGTGTGATGGAATGTTTCTCCATGAGTTTCACACTCTGTACAGAGTACACACACATAAGCACACATCTCAATAGCTTTCAACTGGTACTGATACAGTACTTAGCTAATTAGCTAATTAGCACTCAGTCCATGTATTATACACTGAGCTGCTTCACAGACCTGCTGACCAGCCAGCCACTGTAACTCACTCAGGACTCACCGCTCTGACACTTCTAGACAATACTCCTGAAATACTGTTCCCCTCACTTCACTAGTACTTTAAACCACATTTCACTAGCACAAAGGACAAATAGGTGTAGAGAAACATTACAAGCAGTTAATATTGTTTGTGTTTGTCATTCTGTTTGTTTGAACGAAGCATGTTGTGTGTGCATGTGTAACTTTCCAACAGAGTACACACGTATGTAGTGGCCTCCTAATTTTAACCCTGCCTCCCCATGCTCACACAAACACACACCGCTGCGTTGCTCCGCCACCCATGTTCATTAGTATGGAGTCATTTTGAATGGGGCTCAGGTGTGTGTAGTGTCATGCCCTTTAGTGTTCAGGGGCATGAATATGATGCATTACACTACACAGGAGCATAAACAATAACCGAGGGAGTTAAGCTAGCATTAGCCGCCGTAGCGTTGTGCTGCTGTGCTGTGTAAATGGACCCTGCTGGAGCCCTCACACCACACCTCTCGCCCCACTGTAATTATAGTCAATATAAAGGCATACCACAGCCACACGTCTCAATGAGCCTCGTTTGTCATGTTTTTATTTTATTTTATTTTTTTAGTAGGTAGATCAGCTTTAATATTGCATATAGATTGTAACTTCCATCAATGATATAAGTGTTAACATATAGACTAATATGCTATAAATTGTGTTCTTACACTGGTACAGTTATGCCCTATGAGAGATGTACAACTGCGCATGTGCGAAAATAAACAAAGGGCATTTTCCCGCGTTCTGGTTGAAACACCAACGATGAACATGTGTGTTTATTCCTCCGTTAAGTAAGCCGGTATTCCTGTCCTGAAGATGACAGCACCAACAGGTTATGGGCCCAGGAGGGAACATGGAAGCCGATGGAATAGATTATGTTTCGACGGAGATGAAAAAAACTACGAGTTATGGGAGACAAAGTTTTTGGGACACTTGCGTTTGCTAGGGCTAAAGGCCACCATATTGAGCGTGGATGAAGATGAAGAAGACGGAGAGAAAAATGAAGAAGCCTACGCCGAATTGATACAGGTTTTGGATGATAAAAGTCTTTCCCTGATAATGAGAGAAGCAGCAGATGATGGGAGAAAAGCGTTGAAGATATTGAGGGAACATTATGCAGGTAAAGGGAAGCCACGTGTGATTAGCCTCTACACTGAGCTAACTTCTCTTCAGAAAGCCAGTGACGAAAGTGTTACGGATTATATCATTCGTGCTGAGACGGCTATTACAGCACTGAGGAATGCTGAAGAGACTTTAAGTGACGGGCTGTTGATTGCAATGATTCTGAAAGGTTTGCCCGAATCATTTAAGCCGTTTGCCATCCACATAACGCAGAGTGACGAGCCGACAACTTATGGCAAGTTCAAAACCAAGTTGAGGAGCTATGAAAGCACCGAGAAGTTTAGCGCCATTTCCACTGACGACAACGTGATGAAGGCAAGTAACAATAAAGTTAGCTGGCCAAGAGGAAGAGATAAAGGGACCGAGATAACCTGCTTCAACTGTGGCCAGAAAGGGCACAAGGCCCGGGAATGTACTGTTACTGGAGAGCACAGAGAACGGAGACAGTGGTGTAGTTTTTGCAAGCGCTCCACTCATACTGACGCAAATTGCAGACGAAAAAGAAGAGACAATGTGAAACAAGCAACAGATCAAATCAAATCAAATCAAATCAAATTTTATTGGTCACATGCGCCGAATACAACAAGTGCAGACATTACAGTGAAATGCTTACTTACAGAGACTGAAGGCCACACAGATGCTGAAGGCCACACATTTGCATTCAAAATAAGTGACTGTCAGCTTCGTGGACTGAAACATAAAGGGCTGATGGTTGATACGGGAGCAACGTCACATATAGTCACGGACATCGGGAAGTTTAAGGAGTTTGACGAGACTTTCAAACCGGAAAAACATTCCGTGGAGCTGGCTGATGGAACAAGAACGAATGGTGTCGCGGAGAGGAGAGGTGCAGCGGAGGTTTACCTGAGAGACAACACGGGTCGTCGGGTGAAAACAACGCTGACGAAGGCGCTGTACGTGCCGTCGTTTCCACAGGACATTTTCTCTGTTAAAGCAGCGACAGCCAACGGAGCTTCAGTCAACTTTCGACAGGGGTGTAACAAGCTCATCCACAAGAACGGTACCACTTTTTGACATCGAGGAGTACGATAGACTTTACTATCTTAACACTGTAAGTGATGAAAATGATGATGGATGTCATGGGTGCTATGATATTCACACATGGCACAAAATTCTTGGCCACTGTAATTTTGAGGATGTGTCAAAGTTAGAAAATGTGACAGAGGGAATGAAAATCACAGGTAAGATTGACAAATCTACCCTCAACTGTGAAATCTGCACACAGGGAAAATTTGTTCAGAGCAGAAACAGAGAGCCTGATGAAAAGGCAAAAGCAGCTCTTGAGCTTGTGCACACTGATTTGGCTGGCCCTATTGAGCCAGAGGCGAAAGATGGGTTCAGATATACTCTAGCATTTACGGATGATTATTCAGGGGCAGTTTTTGTGTATTTCCTAAAAGCAAAAAGTGATACTGTAAAAGCTACTGAGAAGTTTATTGCTGATGTGGCCCCTTATGGAAAAATAAAGTGTGTCAGGTCAGATAATGGCACAGAGTACACAGCCAAAGAGTTCCAGTCACTGCTCAGTAAGAATGCCATAAGACATGAAACTTCAGCCCCTTACTCACCCCATCAAAATGGGACCGCTGAGAGAAATTGGAGAACACTGTTTGAAATGGCAAGATGCATGCTACTTGAGAGCAACCTACCAAAGAAATTGTGGACATATGCTGTAATGACTGCTGCAGTAATTCGCAATAGGTGTTACAATAAGCGTGTAGGACAGACTCCACACTACATGTTTACTGGGAGAAAGCCTGATCTTTCAAAGATGAAAGAATTTGGATCTGTTTGCTATGCATACAGACAGAACAAGAAAAAGTTGGACTCAAGATGTGAAAAGGGTATTTTTGTCGGGTATGATAAAAATAGTCCAGCATACCTAGTCTACTACCCAGACACTGGAAAAGTTCTTAAAAACAGATTAGTCAAGTTCGTTACAAAAGGTGTAGTCGAACGCCAAACTCAGACAGATTTGGAAATGAGTGATGATCTTCGTGGGGAGAGATTTCAATCCCCCATGCCAAAAGCCAAGATGGCAGATCAAAATTCGAAGAGACACAAGATGTGCAAATCGAGACTTCAGATAGTCAGAGTCCACGCTATCCAGACAGAGAGAGGAAGAAGCCACAGTACTTAAAAGACTATGAGTGTAAAGTGAAGTGTGATGACCAGATACCACCTAGTGTTGACTACTGCTACAGAGTAATGTGCAATGCACCACAAACCTTCAAAGAAGCAATGATTTCACCAAAATCAGAGATTTGGGCTACTGCTATGAAGGAGGAGATGGATTCCCTTAGGGAAAATGATACATTCACATTGACCACACTGCCAGAGGGTAAAAATGCAGTGGGGGCAGGTGGGTCTATGCGGTCAAAAACAATTCAGATGAGACTGAGACATACAAGGCAAGATATGTTGCAAAGGGATATAGTCAAGTGGCAGGAATAGACTATAAGGAGACTTTTTCTCCAACTGCAAATATGACATCAGTACGTTGTTTGATGCAGCTAGCAGCTCAGTATGACTTAGAGTTACATCAGATGGATGTCAAAACAGCATATCTACATGCTCCTATTGACTGTGAAGTGTACATGGAGCAACCAGAGGGTTTTGAAGTCAGGTCAGATACAGGTGAGCAACTAGTCTGCAAACTGAACAAGTCACTGTACGGCCTGAAACAGTCAGGAAGGAACTGGAACAAAATGTTGCATGATCACCTTAGTGAAAATGGTTTTACACAGAACCCAGCTGATCACTGTGTTTACAACAAACAAACTGCAACAGAAAGGATCATTTTGATAATTTGGGTCGATGATCTAATTATCGCTGCTAGTGATAGTGACTCACTCACAAGTGTAAAAGAAATGTTAAGTGAAAAATTCAAAAATGAAAAATTCTTGGGTTATATGTTTGGAATGTAAACTGACATTTGTGAGATGTATAACTGTAAGCTAAATGTGTTGATAGTTAGGTTGAATACGACTTGTACAGTATAAGAGCAAGTGGGGGTGTTAACATATAGACTAATATGCTATAAATTGTGTTCTTACACTGGTACAGTTATGCCCTATGAGAGATGTACAACTGCGCATGTGCGAAAATAAACAAAGGGCATTTTCCCGCGTTCTGGTTGAAACACCAACGATGAACATGTGTGTTTATTCCTCCGTTAAGTAAGCCGGTATTCCTGTCCTGAAGATGACAGCACCAACAATAAGACATGAAGGTCAATCAATACGGAATATTTGGCCTTCTGGAGACTAGTTGAGTATCTGGAGCATCAGCAATTGTGGGTTCGATTACAGGCTCAAAATGGCCAGAAACAAATAACTTTCTTCTGAAACTCATCAGTCTATTCTTGTTCTGAGAAATGAAGGCTATTCCATGCGAGAAATTGCCAAGAAACTGAAGATCTCGTACAACGCTGTGTACTACTCCCTTCTCACAAGGGTGTAGTACATTTTGAGTCTGTAATCGAACCCACAATTGCTGATGCTCCAGATACTCAACTAGTCTTAAGAAGGCCAGTTTTATTGCTTCTTTGCTTCACAGTTTTCAGCTGTGCTAACATAATTGCAAAAGTTTTTCTAATGATCAATTAGCCTTTTAAAATGATAAACTTGGATTAGAAAACACAACGTGCCATTAGAACACAGGACTGATGGTTGCTGATAATGGGCCTCTGTACGCCTATGTAGATATTCCATAAAAAATCAGCAGTTTCCAGCTACAATAGCCATTTACAACATTAACAATGTCTACACTGTATTTCTGATCAATTTGATGTTATTTTAATGGACAATTATTTTAGTTTATTTTTTAAACAAGGACATTTCTAAGTGACCCCAAACTTTTGAACGGTAGTGTACATATAAACATATATATATATATTTACATCGTTTGTCATGGTTAGTGAGCCGGAGAAGAACATCAGCAGCCCAAATAAAAGTAACATAGAGGGAGGTCAGATTGTGTGTGAGTGTGTGTTTGTGTGTGTGTGTGTGTGGTGCGTGCGTGCACGTGCGCGAGCGCGTCTGTGTCTGTGGGTTTGTGTTCGTGTGCATGTGAGTGAGTGTGTGTGCGTGCATGTGTGAGTATTTCGAAATAAATGGAGTATGATAAAGAGCACACTAAGGAGAATATGTACAGTTGAAGTCGGAAGTTTACATACACATTACATTTACATTTTAGTCATTTAGCAGACGCTCTTATCCAGAGCGACTTACAGTTAGCGCATACATTATTTTATCGAACCCACAACCCTGGCGTTGCAAACGCCATGCTCTACCAACTGAGCTACATAGCCAAATACATTTAAACTCAGTTTTTCACAATTCCTGACATTTAATCCTAGTAAATATTCCCTGTCTTAGGTCAGTTAGGATCACCACTTTATTTTAAGAATGTGAAATATCAGAATAATAGTAGAGAGAATGATTTATTTCAGCTTTTATTTCTTTCATCACATTCCCAGTGGGTCAGAAGTTTACATACACTCAATTAGTATTTGGTAGCATTGCCTTTAAATTGTTTAACTTGGGTCAAACGTTTCGGGTAGCCTTCCACAAGCTTCCCACAATAAGTTGGGGGAATTTTGGCCCATTCTTCCTGACAGAGCTGGTGTAACTGAGTCAGGTTAGCAACGTGCTTGCAAACGCTTTTTCAGTTGTGCCCACAAATGTTCTATAGGATTGAGGTCAGGGCTTTGTGATGGCCACTCCAATACCTTGACTTTGTTGTCCTTAAGCCATTTTGCCACAAATTTGGAAGTATGCTTGGGGTCATTGTCCATTTGGAAGACCCATTTGCGACCAAGCTTTAACTTCCTGACTGATGTCTTGAGATGTTGCTTCAATATATCCACATAATTTTCCTTCCTCATGATGCCAAATTTGTGAAGTGCACCAGTCCCTCCTGCAGCAAAGCACCCCCACAGCATGATACTGCCACCCCCGTGCTTCATGGTTGGGATGGTGTTCTTCGGCTTGCAAGCAACCACCTTTTTCCTCCAAACATAACGATGGTCATTATGACCAAACAGTTCTATTTTTGTTTCATCAGACCAGAGGACATTTCTCCAAAAAGTACGATATTTGTCCCCATGTGCAGTTGCAAACCGTAGTCTGGCTTTTTTATGGCGGTTTTGGAGCAGTGGCTTCTTCCTTGCTGAGCGGCCTTTCAGGTTATGTCGATATAGGACTCGTTTTTACTGTGGATATAGATACTTTTGTACCTGTTACCTCCAGCATCTTCACAAGGTCCTTTGCTGTTGTTCTGGGATTGATTTGCACTTTTCACACCAAAGTACGTTCATCTCTAGGAGACAGAACGCGTCTCCTTCCTGAGCGGTATGACGGCTGCGTGGTCCCATGGTGTTTATACTTGCGTACTATTGTTTGTACAGATGAACGTGGTACATTCAGGCATTTGGAAATTGCTCCCAAGGATGAACCAGACTTGTGGAGGTCTACAATTTCTTTTCTGAGGTCTTGGCTGATTTCTTTTGATTTTCCCATGATGTCAAGCATAGAGGCACTGAGTTTGAAGGTAGGCCTTGAAATAGATCCTCAGGTACACCTCCAGGTACACCTACAATCAGAAGCTTCTAAAGCCATGACATAATTTTCTGGAATTTTCCAAGCTGTTTAAAGGCACAGTCAACTTAGTGTATGTAAACTTCTGACCCACTGGAATTGTGATACAGTGAATTATAAGTGAAATAATCTGTCTGTGAACAATTGTGGGAAAAATTGTGTTATGCACAAAGTAGATGTCCTAACCGACTTGCCAAAACTATAGTTTGTTATCAAGAAATTTGTGGAGTGGTTGAAAAACACGTTTTAATGACTCCAACCTAAGTGTATGTAAACTTAGGTTGGAGATTTACTTCAACTGTAAATCTCTGCATTTAGTCATGCAATACAAAAGTTACCCTTGTACTGTATATACAGAACACCAAAAAGTACATTGGTCTCAAGGGTGTTTTCCATCCTACATGTGGCTTTGCTAATGTATGGTTAATTAATAGGACTGTAGGGAAAGTGTTGAACAACCCTTCCCAGGCATACTGCTGGCACACTGCCCTCCTGGGCTCACACACACGCACACACACACACATCTGAATATGTGTCAGAAGTTAAGACAGCGAGCCTCTTCTTTCGAGACTTTCCTCAGAAAGCGGCAGGTCTAAATATAGGTCCATCTGTTGTCACGTCCCTCTCTCTGGCCAATTAGCACCGCCACCTCTGTGTTGACGTTTACTACTTCACAAAGTGGAGTCTTTCTGGTTCGAACTCTCTCTGTGCTAGGTTGATACACTTTGAAGGTGTTATGAAAAACGACTGGGTATTTAGTGAAAGTCGCTCCCTGTTTTTTATCAGTGCAGGTAGAGGGACGTTTAAACATGTCTTGCTATTTCCACGAACCTACTGTACATGTAGTTGTTTCTAATGCTATGGACTGCTCCTCTATAGGGCCTTACTAGGCAAACAGCCAATGGTTGATAGAATGGGAGATCCAACCAAGACGTCCATCTGTAGGCGTGAGCATGACATTTATCATGGAGGTGTGGATAGGTTATGGGGTGCACAGTCACAGTCAGTCCTAACACATCTAGAGAAAAGAGAAGCTCTCCACTGTCCTTCCTGACTCACTAAAACCATGATTGGATAGTAGGAGTGTGGGAGCATCGATTCATGTGAGAACACCCCCAGCACACAGGATGTGACATCATCAGCATCACTTCCTCCTGGCTTTGTCAGGAAGGGACAGCAGCGACGGACAAGGGCATGGAGGCCTAATTGCCATAGTAACTGATATAGCCATTAGAGGCAGCTGCGGCAGAGAGAGGCTGTTGCTGCATGTTAATAGGACCGGAGAGAGCAGCAGATGTGTGGTAGGCAGTTAAATGGCTGGTGATTGTAGGGCTTGTCAAAGATAACAGTCTCCACTGTGACTGTGTGATGTCACAGCCAGGAAGTGATTAGCAGTCAAGCTCTTATCATAGAGATGGAACTGGGAGGTATAAAACAGTGCTCAGACGGCAGGAGCTTATACCTTTTTCTATCTGCTTTAGAAAAGCAATTTTCTTGGCGGTAGAGAGGACCCAGGTTTAACTGTACAGGCTCTTGATAGGGCAGAGGAGATTGAATATGTGGTGTAGGATAGAGAGGAGCAATAAGAAGGACAGCACAGTCACACAGAGACGTTCTATCTGCCCTCACACACTGCTCTCTATCCTTACACAATCACAGCCGCAAAGTGGACTGCAGTGTGTGTGTGGGTATGCATGTGGCAGTGCTGGAAACCACTGCCTGGGGTTGGACACAGCGCACGCACGAGCACACACACACACCATGCAGGGACAAACAATCCCTCTATTTCATCTGACAGGACATACTGTGCCATTCTAGACTCTGCCTCCATCTCCTACAGTCATACACTCCTTGCTACACAAATCCCCCTCCCATATCGGAGTCCAAAGGGTAGCTGCAGTAGTCCCCACCCTGTTGTGTGTGTGCTTGCGTGCATTTCCCTTATATAGATGCTCTGGTTTGTGTTGTCGAGAACTGTGAGGCTGCGGCGTTCCCAGAGTCAGAGCACCACACACTGCCCCTCCCCTCCCCTCCCTCCCTTCCCTCCCTCCCTCCCTCCCTCCCTCCCTCCCTCCATCCCTCTATCCCCTCCCCTCCCTCCATTCTTCCCTTCCTCCCCTCCATCCATTCCTCCTTCCCTTCCCTTCTCAGTAAAGATGCGCAGTATGATGATCAGTGCAGACATTTACAAGGCAACTCCTGTCTGTTCTACATCAGCGAAAGAGCCTTTTGTCCAGCCTGCCGCACAAATCCTGCTGCACTGCCAACGCCTGGATCAGTCTACTGTACTGCAGCTCTCTCGCTCTCTCACAGATGTCTAAACACACCACACTATCTCTGTACAGAGAAGATTGAAGACATTGCGAGTTTTAATGTCACATGCACAAGAACAGTGAAAGGACTTTCTTGCAAGCTCTAACCCCAACAATGTAATACAAAAAATAACAAGGTAGAACAAAAACACACAAGAAATAAGAAGAGCTGTCCTTGAACAATAAAAGGGCCAGAAGAAGTGATTGCTCTCATTTAACCAATCAATTTATTCAGAAAGAGTCAGAGAGACAGAAAGAGATAGAGGTGAGAGATATTTTTTAAATAAACTAATATCTTGTAGCAGAAATGTAACTTACAGTTAAACTGTAGTGTAGATGGCTGCTTCATGACTCTGTACGTAGAGCGCATTCGGAAAGTATTCAGACCCCTTGACTTTTTCCACATTTTGTTATGTTACAGCCTTATTCTAAAATTGATTAAATTGTATTTTTTCATCAATTTACTCACAATACCCCATAACGACAAAGCGAAAACAGGATTTTAGAAATCTTAGCAAATTAATAAAAAATTAAAATGTATTTACATAAATATTCAGACCCTTTGATATGATAATTGAAATTGAGCTCAGGTGCATGCTGTTTTCATTGATCATCCTTCAGATGTTTCTACAACTTGATAGGAGTCCACCTGTGGTAAATTCAATTGATTGGACATGATTTGGAAAGGCACACACCTGTCTATATAAGGTCCCACAGTTGACAGTGCATGTCAGAGCAAAAACCAAGCCATGAGGTTGAATGAATTGTCGTAGAGCTCTGAGACAGGATTGTGTCAAGGCACAGATCTGGGGAAGGGTACCAAAACATTTCTGCAGCATTGAAGGTCCCCCAAAACACAGTGGCCACCATCATTCTTAAATAGAAGAAGTTTGGAACCACCAAGACTCTTCCTAGAGCTGGTCGCCCAGCCAAACTGATCAATCGGGGGAGAAGAGCCTTGGTCAGGGAGGTGAACAAGAACCCGATGGTCACTCTGACAGAGCTCTAGAGTTCCTCTGTGGAGATGGGAGAACCTTCCAGAAGGACAACCATCTCTGCAGCATTCCACCAATCAGGCCTTTATGGTAGAGTGGCCAAATGGAAGCCACTCCTCAGTAAAAGGCACATGACAGCCCGCTTGGAGTTTGCCAAAAGGCACCTAAAGACTCTCAGACCATGAGAAACAAGATTCTCTGGTCTGATGAAACCAAGATTGAACTCTTTGGCCTGAATGCCAAGCGTCACGTCTGGAGGAAATCTGGCACCATTCCTACGGTGAAGCATGGTGGTGGCAGCATCATGCTGTGGGGATGTTTTTCAGTGGCAGGGACTGGGAGACTAGTCAGGATCGAGGGAAAGATGAACGGAGCAAAGTACAGAGAGATCATTGATGAAAACCTGCTCCAGAGTGCTCAGGACCTCAGACAGGGGCGAAGGTTCACCTTCCAACAGGACAACGACCCTAAGCACACAGCCAAGACAACGCAGGAGTGGCTTCGGGACAAGTCTCTGAATGTCCTTGAGTGGCCCAGCTAGAGCCTTGACTTGAACCTGATCGAACATCTCTGGAGAGACCAGAAAATAGCTTTGCAGCGACGATCCCCATCCAACCTGACAGAGCTTGAGAGGATCGGCAGAGAAGAATGGGAGAAACTCCCCAAATACAGGTGTGCCAAACTTGTAGCGTCATACCTAAGAAGACTCAAGGCTGTAATCGCTGCTTCAACAAAGTATTGATTAAAGGGTCTGAATACTTATGTAAATGTGATATTTCCGTTTTCTTGAATTAATCAATTTGCTAAACTTTCTAAAAACCAGTTTTTGCTTTGTCATTATGGGGTATTGTGTGTGGATGGATGAGGGAAAAAATATATTTAATCAATTTTAGAATAAGGCTGTAATGTAACAAAATGTGGAAAAAGTCAAGGGTCTGAATACTTTCCGAATGCACTGTAGCTGTATACTTCCCAGGGTAATTTCATGTTTTCATGTGAATTTGAGCTAATCGCCATTCAAGCAGAAAGAAATACAGCCGGTATGACGAGTTTTGCATCGTGTGATAGAACATCACTCAGAGATGCACAAAATGATCTAACATTCAAAATGGGTTATACATTTATTTTATGTTTTTCAATCATATTTCTTCCTGGGTCTTGGTCCAGTGGTTTTCCAGCTCAGTGCAAGGCCAGAGTGGCCAGTCGGCAGGCATGGGATCAAGGGACAAGTACCTGTGAGTACTATCCAGTCACTGGACCAGAGATTGATTACTTTTAAGTGATAAATCTTCCTCAGTTACACATTACAGCTCTCAGACCGGTGTCTGTGTGTCGGTCTGTGTTTTCTTGTTTCAAGCAGAACTAAGCTTTTTTGTGAAGCGATGGATAATAAAGGTCATTGCTCAGCATCTGTTCTAAATCAACCACAGCTACTGTATTCACTATTGTAGTCCAGTAACGTCCACACTTTTTTGCCCATGTCGGTGCCCGTCTTGTGCCATGTTGAAGTCAGCAGAGCTAGATTCCCAGTGAATAGTGCCACTCGGGGCCAATGACCATGGCATTATGTCCAGCTGGCTAGAGCCTGATGCCAGCTCAGTGAATGGAGTGACCCTGAGGAGTACTTTGTCTCAACCTGGCCTCTCTCGCTCTCTCTCGGGCGCCAGGAAAATTAAAGGGAAGGGGTGCACAAAGGAAGTGAGGAAGGACTGAGGGACAGAAAGGGGAATAAAACAGAGTGCTGTGTCACTTGCCAATGAAAGACATCTTAAACATTAGACTAGGTTCCCTGACTTTCTATGGAAGCATTTTCTCCTGGCAAGGTAACTGCAACTTAGCATAAACGGCTGGCTCCTCTCCAGAGATTGAATGGTCTCTTCCTGCTGGGCTGCTGTTGTTCCTAGAGCAGACTAGTTAAATCCAGACACATAGACGACCATTTATGGAGAAGATTGTGTTTGCCTCAGGTATTGATCTGGGTCTGGGGGAAAGAGACCCAGACAGAAGACTTCTGCTGAGACAGAGGTCCTGTCACTGCAACAGTGCCAATTTTGCTCCCCGATTATAGTCTGCAGACATTATATTGAATAATGTCTTATGAAACAATGCTGTTCAGTGTTCTCTAGACTTTGAATTAATATTTAGCTTTTTTGTTTTGCCTGTCACCCTTCACCCACACCCTCTTCCCCATAACCATTCATTCACCCAATCCAATAACCTTTCCCCAATCCTTATTGAATCACACACATAACACTTACCTTTAACCTCCACCCTCCTCCCCTCCATCCCCTTCTCCCCTTTCCCCCAGACACCTTTGCCAGTAAGGTCGCAGCCATCCAGGACCAGTATGCTGATGCATCCATCGGCAACGTGACGGGCAGCAACGCGGTCAACGTGTTCCTGGGCATCGGCGTTGCCTGGTCCATCGCCGCCATCTACCACAACTCCAAGGGCAACGACTTCAAGGTAGACCCGGGGAGCCTGGCCTTCTCCGTCACCCTCTTCACCATCTTCGCATTCATCTGCGTGGGAGTGCTGATGTACCGGCGGCGACCTTCGATCGGCGGCGAGCTGGGGGGTCCGCGGACTCCCAAGATACTGACCACCATGCTGTTTGTCAGCCTGTGGCTGCTGTACATTGTGTTCTCCTCGCTGGAGGTCTACTGCCACTTCAAGGCCTTCTAAACAGCTACAAACTTAAGAAAGCCCTAGAAGAGCTAACCGGAGACAAGAAGGAAGCAACAGCAGCAGTGAAAAAAGTTTTCCTCTTGTCATTAATAACCCCGACCCACCCCACCCTTTCTCCCTTTTAAGAAGTGAAAGATCCCCCCCTAGTGCTTACAGGATGAGACTGGTTGTTCAGGCGAGGAGCGGCCTGTCAACGTTGGGACAGAGACCTCTCTGAAGTCTGTAGAATACCAGTGTGTGTGTGTGTGTGTGTGTGTGTGTGTGTGTGTGTGTGTGTGTGTGTGTGTGTGTGTGTGTGTGTGTGTGTGTGTGTGTGTGTGTGTGTGTGTGTGTGTGTGTGTGTGTGTGTGTGTGTGTGTGTGTGTGTGTGTGTGCGCGTGTCCTCCTGTCCTGAAGAGGGAGCTGTTTGTCATGTCTCTTACTACCCAGCAGCCCTACAGAAACAGCATCGTCCACATCTGGCGCTTGTTTCAAACTAAACACTAGACATCTGAGTGAAATCATTAAATTCCCCGACCATCATTATTGATATGTATATGCATGAACATCAAAACAAAAGAAAAAAAGATACAGCTGTTGTCAAACATAGTGGGGGGAGTAACAGCTACTTTTGAAGAAAGCCTCTTCTCTGTGTGTTAGTCTTAATAAATCTCAGTTAGGGCCTGGCTGCAAGAGCTGCTCACCACCTTCTGACCCTCAGTTTGATCCCCAGTAGAAAATCTGATTAGGTTTCCTCTGTTCTTTTATCTTGCTGTAGATGTAGTTGTGTTACAGGAGTTTAGCATAATTTTACCTTTAAGGCCGTATCGTGATTGAATGGCCAGCGTTACCATTTTAACTATCAGATAACTCGTTGTCAACTTAAATGATAATTTTCAAAACTATCCCAAGATCGCATTTCCAGTTTAGTCAATGGGAGTTTCATCACCACCATGCTTGATTCAAATTGCAATAGAATGCAGAGACCATACTGTATCACCCTCTGCATTAGCTCCATCCATTGGCTACACATCTTTCAGCAGCCTCTCCCATTGGCTCTTTCTCTCCGTCTGTGTGTCTTAGCTCCTACCTGACTGGTCTTTTTATCAGTCCCAGTCCTCAGGGGCTCTACAGTCAATTCTTAACCACTAACCCTAACCAGAAACTTAAACCTTTACCCTTCGCCCCTATCCTAAACCCGCCCTCAACACTAAACCCTCTCCCTCTTTCTCTCTCCATTGAGCTGCACATCTTAATTTTTTTAACATTAAATTGAATATTTCATTAAACAATATCTTAAACATAAAATACATCAATTGTAATGGTGGACAGAAGTGTAGATTAAACCGTTCCTATAATGCAGTAGCACTATACGGACATTTTACAGAAGTTCAAAGTGAAGCTGGTGAGAAATACATTGACTGAGTATTTTCTCTTTTCTGAGGTAAAGGCTTTTGTCTTAATGATGCAATCTTTTTAATCCACCTTACTGCCAGACTCCAGATATAAGGGTTTACATTCAAGACTGTTACTACACGTCCAGTTCAGCCACATCAGGCAGGTCAATCAGTGTGTGGTAGAGGAAGACGGTCCACATTATTTGATGAATACCCTGAGTTTCCTACTGAGTTTGTTTTATACACTATACTTGATGTGTAACGTAATAATGAAGTAAAAGTAATCATAGTTGTAGTTTGGTTTAGAAAATTATAAACATAGCAAGATTTTGTCTTGTTCTTGTCATTTCTCACCACAGAATTTGCAGCCCCTGAGAAGGTTCTAGATTAAAGTACTTATATGGAAGCCAAATGCAGTTTACTCCTCTTTTGCCAAAGGGAGCTATTTCTAATGGAAACTCCAGTAACAGCTTAGCCAGAATAGTAGTGTGTTTTCTAACACACTGACATTTCTTAACAACACCAAAAACATCCCTCTGCGGTACTAAAAGCCTTGATATTGTTTTACCTAAACAGAACATTTCTAATGAGAAATGTATATAAAAACATTCACATTTCGTGGTGATGGGTTGATGTTTCGAATTGAAGGAAAAACATTGCACTGGTTCCCATGTTTCTAATGAAAAGGATGACATTGCTAATGTGCTGATGATGACCCTGCTGTTACGTGATTATACATTATGACCTTTCTCTGATCTGAAAAGGTTACTATGACAATGAAATACTAAAAAAGACCTTTCCTCAAACCCTAATATCAAGTTAACCAACTACAAAACAAATGAAAAGAAGAAGAGGAGGAGGAGGAGGAGAAAGACGAACATGTGAAGTACAGCCATACATTGTGTACTGGTGCAGTGAAGCACAAGGACTTCTCCTGCCCAGCATGTGTCGCTATAGTGTGTGTCTACATTGTGACTGTGCAGCATCTCTCTGTGTCCTCTACCCCCCCACCCCTACCATGCCATGTCCATATTTCGGAATGATAATTGTTAATTAATGTGCTACTTGTTCACACTGTGCATGAATGATAACATGTCTGTATATACTAAGCAGTATCCCATTCGTTGATGTTGACAGAGGTTTGAATGTTGTATAGATTTAGATTTTTTTTTTCATGTACTAGAACCTAATGTTTTATTTTAAGTTGAATGATGTATTTGGTAACTTGCACATTAAATTAAAAAAGGCAATATCTGCTGTTGTTAAATGAGGTTGAGAACTTAACGAGTTACGTATCTTAAGGGAGTTGCATGGGTATTTGTACAAAAGACACTGCTTGCTAATAATGACATAGCTGGTTGTATTATTTGACAGTGTAAGAGAACTATGTACATCAAAGGCTATTTTGTCATTGAAGAGATCATATGTATATACTGTACATTGTTTACCAGAGAGAGGTCTGATACCTCCACATATCTTAGAGAATTCTACATATTTATTTTAAAACCCTCACTAAACTCAAGAATGACAAATATTGCCTTTTTAGAGAAGTAATTTGCTTAAATGCTTGTTTTGCTCTCTCTCTCTCTGTTCCTTCCGTGCTGAGCAGTGTTTCGTCTTAGATATTCTTCATTGCGGGGTGGATTCCTTCTTCATCTCAAGATCTGTCTGTCTGTCTGTCGGTCTGTCGGTCAACCTGGTATGTCCACCCATCTGTCTCTCTGACTGGCTGGTTTATTTTTATTTTTTATTTAACCTTTATTTAACCAGGTAGGCCAGTTGAGAACAACTTCTCATTTACAACTGCGACCTGGCCAAGATAAAGCAAAGCAGTGCGATAAAAACAACAACAAAACAGAGTTACATATGGGATAAACAAAAACGTACAGTCAATAACACAATAGAAAAATAGAAAATCTATATACAGTGTGTGCAAATGTAATAACATATGAAGGTAAGGCAATAAATAGGCCATAGTGCAAAATAATTACAATTTAGTATTAACGCTAGAGTGATAGATGTGCAGAAGATGATGTGCAAATAGAGATACTGGGGTGCAAATGAGCAAAATAAATAACAATATGGAGATTAGGTAGTTCGTTGGGCTAATTACAGATGGGCTGTGTACAGGTGCAGTGATCGGTAAGCTGCTCTGACAACTGATGCTTAAAGTTAGTGAGGGAGATAAGAGTCTCCAGCTTCAGAGATTTTTGCAGTTCGTTCCAGTCATTGGCAGCAGAGAACTGGAAGGAATGGCGGCCAAAGGAGGTGTTGGCTTTGGGGATGACCAGTGAGATATACTTGCTGGAGCGCATACTATGGGTGGGTGTTGCTATGGTGACCAATGAGCTAAGATAAGGTGGGGATTTGCCTAGCAGTGATTTATAGATGACCTGGAGCCAGTGGGTTTGGCGTCGAATATGTAGTGAGGGCCAGCCAACGAGAGCATACAGGTCACAATGGTGGGTAGTATATGGGGCTTTGGTGACAAAACGGATGGCACTGTGATAGACTACATCCAATTTACTAGGTAGAGTGTTGGAGGCTATTTTGTAAATGACATCGCCGAAGTCAAGGATCGGTAGGATAGTCAGTTTTACGAGGGCATGTATGCAGCATGAGTGAAGGAGGCTTTGTTGTGAAATAAGAAGCCGATTCTAGATTTAACTTTGGATTGGAGATGCTTAATGTGAGTCTGGAAGTAGAGTTTACGGTCTAACCAGACACCTAGGTATTTGTAGTTGTCCACATATTCTAAGTCAGACCCGCCGAGAGTAGTGATTCTAGTCGGGCGGGCGGGTGCAAGCAGCGTTCGATTGAAGAGGATGCATTTAGTTTTACTAGCGTTTAAGAGCAATTGGAGGCTACAGAAGGAGTGTTGTATGGCATTGAAGCTCGTTTGGAGGTTTGTTAACACAGTGTCCAATGAAGGGCCAGATGTATACAAAATGGTGTCGTCTGCGTAGAGGTGGATCTGAGAGTCACCAGCAGCAAGAGCGACATCATTGATATACACAGAGAATAGAGTCGGCCCGAGAATTGAACCCTGTGGCACCCCCATAGAGACTGCCAGAGGTCCAGACAACAGGCCCTCCGATTTGACACATTGAACTCTATCTGAGAAGTAGTTGGTGAACCAGGCGAGGCAGCCATTTGAGAAACCAAGGCTATTTAGTCTGCCAATGGTACTGTACATGCCTATCTGTCTCTGTCCCTGTTGAGTGTCTGTCTGTCTGTCTGCCTGTTGGTACTTGAGGTGTGTCATCTGATTTACACCACCACCCCCCGCTGCTCAGATGGACTGTCGTTTTTCAGGGTTCTAATATATTTCACTTTCTCTCTTTCTTTTCCCTCCTTGCATTCCCTCTTTCTCACTCTTTAGCTCTCTCTCTCCTCTTTAACTTTCACTGAACCTTACCCTCTCGATCTGTCATTTCCTTGCTGTCTCTCTTTTACAGGGTTTAGTTTGCTATTTGTTTTGTCTTTTTGTTTGATTTTGTTTGGTTATAATTGATAGAACATCATGAATTTGTCTTATTTTGTTGATGTCGTCTGTGTTTTTTTCTTTGTGTTGCACAAAAGAATAGGAAGAAACTACACTAACTGTGATTACTCTACATGGTACACTTCTGACACAGAAAATAAAGTTTGGGATACCCTGTTTCAAAGACCACTGAGTGGAGTTGTTTTGTGGGTCTGCATATGGAGCGAAGTGTGCTGTGATGTTAGTGTACATTTTAGTGCTCTTAAAACTGTTGAAATGCATCAGAAAAATTAGTCGCCTTTATGCTTCCTAATTGTAGTTCATCCAATGTCCATCCACACGTTGATGTCATTCTTCGCTCTTGTATTCAAACACAAAAGCACCTGGAATTAAGTGCTCTCTGTGTCACATTGCAGGTTGTGAAATGTTCAAAGGTGTGTGTGTGTGCGCGTGCGTGTTTGGGAGACGTTTTCCTCTGCTGAATGGTGTGTTTTTTAAAAGGTAGAGAGTTTACTACTGGGAAGTCTGGGACAGAGCCACTCAACAGCAAAACTGTTAAGCAACCGGAGTGTGAAATTGGGCACCACACTCCGCCTCTCCCAGAATAGTGTTGATTACTGCAGCAGAGAACCTTATCCACCTCCCTCCCTCTTTTTCGCTCTCCCCTCCCTCCCTCCATCTTCTCTCTCTCTCGCTCTCTCTCTCCCCCCCCTCAATCTCTTCTCTCTCCCAAGCAGAAAATATATATTTTAATATATTACACGTATACTAAAGTATGCTTAAATATATTTAAAAATCTAATAATATACTTCAAATATGATATGTATTTTTCTAGTATATCTGAAGTATACTATCAATATAATAGCAACAACCTTCAATCCACTTATTAAAAGTGTACTTTAAATTCATTGTTTTTCAGGATTTAAGTATACTATATTTTCACTATCATTAAACACACTTAAAATGTCAAAAGCTTTAATTGTAATATAGTATATTCATTTAAAATACACTTGTTTTTAAATTGAAGCATTGATTTTTTTTTATGAAACTCTGCTTGTGAGTGATCAAGTACAAAAGTATTCATACCTGTAATGAATACTCAGACAGAGTGGTAAGATCCAATCGCAGAATTGCGATGTTTTATTAAAGTACAGACAAGGGAATTGCTTAATCGTGGTCGGGCGAGCTGTGGTCAAAACCGGGCAAGGCAGAGACAGGTAGAGGTACCAAGGGAGCGGGCGTAGTCGAAGTCGATGGCACGGGCACAGGATCAGAGTACGGTAATCACTGGGAGAAACAAGCAGAGGATTAAGCAATTCGGGGAGTCAAACAACGAAGCACAGGTCTGATACACTGGTAATCAAAATAACAAACTCTCTCTCTCTCTGAACAAAACGCTTAGCAAGTCACAATGGAACAATACCTCGCACCGACTGAACTTCTGAGCACACCTTATATCCTAACTCTAATTACTGACAGGTGTGCTCAGAACTCAGGTGAAACAGATCGAGTCTGATGACTCCCCCTCTCTGTAGATCGGGGGAGTGTCAGACTCTGTCTAGACCCAGCCAAACCCCGATCCCTTATAATACCCCTTGGATTTATTCAAATGTTATTGTGTTAAAAAGTGGGATTGAAATGGATTGAATTGTAGTTTGTTGTCAACAATGAACCCAAAATACTCTGTAATGTAAAGGTGTTATGATGAGTTTCTGGTATTGAGAAGTTCAAGATGCTAGAATTTACTTAGACATTCTGTGGTAGATTTTACCAAGTATTTATTTGATCACGAGCCCGTGGGTTCGTCTAACAAACGGACATAGCCTTGCCCCCTTGTCAGGTGAACTTCCCACATACACAAATCTCACATCTTTTATACTCTTGGTTACACATTTCTTCAACCACATCTGGCCATCGTCAATGAGCACTACCCCTTCTATGTCTTGACTTCTTACCCCCAAGCAGGACGTTCCCTCCGTACATCATTCTAATATAAACCCCACTATCTTCCTTGGACAGATTGGAATTTACTACCCCAGACTTAGTCACCCAGAACCACTTCTCTCTACTAACTTTAAACTAGTTACACACTCATATGAAATGGCCCCATATCCTCATCATATGAAAAAGTGGAAGAAAAATAATAATAATAATAAGATTAATGAACATTTGATAACTAAAATATAGTCATTGCATAAGTATTCAGTCTCTTTGTTTAGGCAAGCCTAAATTAGTTCAGAAGTAAAATTTGGCTTAACAAATCACAGAATATGTTACATGGACTCTGTGTTAAATAATAGGGGTTGACATGAGTTAATGACTAACCCTTCCTCTGTCCCCCATACATACAACATCTGTAAGGTCCCTCAGTCAAGTATTGAATTTCAAGCACAGCCTTTCGAAAGCCTCATAAAAGGGCAGTGATTGGTAGATCGGTAACAATATCAAATCAGACATTGAATATCTCAATAAGCATGGTTAAGTTAATAATTATGCTGTGGGTTGTGTATTAAACCACCCAGACACATCAAAGATGCAGTCGTCCTTCTGAACTGAGCTGCAGGACAGGAATGAAAACTGCTCAGGGATGTTACAATGAGGCCATTGGTGATTTTAAAACAGTTACAGAGTTCAATGGCTGTGATGGGAGAAAACTGAGGATGGATCAACAACATTGTAGTGACTCCACAATAATGATTTAAATGACAGAGTAAAAATAATAATGTAAATATACAGATTTAAAATAAACCAAAACATACATCTTGTATGCAACAAGGCACTAAAGTAATACTGCAAAAATAGGTTTTGGCCGAAATTCAAAGCCTTATGTTTGGGGCAAATCCAACACAACACATCACTGAGTAACTGCTGCCTTATTTTCAAGCATGGTGGTGGTTGCATCATGGTATGCGTATGCTTGACATAGGCAAATACTGGGGAGTTTTTCAGGATAAAAATAAATGGGATGTAGCTAAGCACTTTACAACAGCCACTGGGAGAGGAACTCACCTTTCAGCAGGGCAATAACCTACAACATAAGGCCAAATCTACACTGGAGTTGCTTACCAAGAAGACAGTGAATGTTCCTGGTTGGCCAAGTCACAGTTTTGACTTAAATCTGCTTGAAAATCTATGGCAAGATTTGAAAATGTATGTGTAGCCATGAGCACCAACATCTTGACAGAGCTTGAAGAATTATCAAAATAATAAAGGGCTAATACTGCACAATCCAGGTGTGTAAAGCTCTTAGTGACTTACCCAAGAAGACTCACCACTGTAATCACTGCCAACGGTGTTTCTAGCATGTTTTGACTCAGGGAGCTGAATACTTATGCAATGACTTAGTTATTTAATTTATATCAATCTTTTCAAAAAAATGTCCAGTTCCAGTTTGATTGTTGACAAAACATTACAATTAAATACATATTAATCCCACTTTGTAACAACAAAATGTGAATAAATGCAAGGGGTATGAATAGTTTTGCAAGACACTGTAGTTTCAGTGCAAATAATGACTTTTAAAGTACTTTCTGAATTCCTGTTCAGAAGAGTGCAGAGAATGTTGACAATGATATAACGGTTGTTTATTGCACAGCTGTTGAACATGCTTCCGGAGTGTATACTTTCTCGTATCGCAAGAAAATACACTACCAGTCAAAAGTTTGGACACACCTACTCATTCCAGGGTTTCTCTTTATTTTTACTATTTTTTACGTTGTAGAATAATAGTGAAGACATCAAAACTATGAAATAACACATATGGAATCATGTAGTAAACAAAAAAGTCTTTAAAAAATCAAAATATATTTTAAATTTGAGATTCTTCAAATAGCCACCCTTTCCAAATGCCAAGAGTGTGCAAAGCTGTCATCAAGGCAAAGGGTGGCTATTTTAAGAATCTCAAATATAAAATATATTTTGATTTGTTTAACACTTTTTTGGTTACTACATGTTTCCATATGTGTTATTTCAAAGTTCTGATGTCTTCAATATTATTCTACAATGTAGAAAATTGTAAAAATAAAGAAAAATCCCTTGAATGAGTAGGTGTGTCCAAATGTTTGACTGGTACTGTACAGTGGGGGAAAAATGTATTTAGTCAGCCACCAATTGTGCAAGTTCTCCCACTTAAAAAGATGAGAGAGGCTTGTAATTTTCATCATAGGTACACGTCAACTATGACAGACAAAATTAGAAAAAAAATCCAGAAAATTACATTGTAGGATTTTTAATGAATTTATTTGCAAATTATGGTGGAAAATAAGTATTTGGTCAATAACAAAAGTTTCTCAATACTTTGTTATATACCCTTTGTTGGCAATGACACTGGTCAAACGTTTTCTGTAAGTCTTCACAAGGTTTTCACACACTGTTGCTGGTATTTTGGCCCATTCCTCCATGCAGATCTCCTCTAGAGCAGTGATGTTTTGGGGCTGTCGCTGGGCAACACAGACTTTCAACTCCCCTCCAAAGATTTTCTATGGGGTTGAGATCTGGAGACTGGCTAGGCCACTCCAGGACCTTGAAATGCTTCTTACGAAGCCACTCCTTCGTTGCCCGGGCGGTGTGTTTGGGATCATTGTCATGCTGAAAGACCCAGCCACGTTTCATCTTCAATGCCCTTGCTGATGGAAGGAGGTTTTCACTCAGAATCTCACGATACATGGCCCCATTCATTCTTTCCTTTACACGGATCAGTCGTCCTGGTCCCTTTGCAGAAAAACAGCTCCAAAGCATGATGTTTCCACCCCCATGCTTCACAGTAGGTATGGTGTTCTTTGGATGCAACTCAGCATTCTTTGTCCACGACGAGTTGAGTTTTTACCAAAAAGTTATATTTTGGTTTCATCTGACCATATGACATTCTCCCAATCCTCTTCTGGATCATCCAAATGCACTCTAGCAAACTTCAGACGGGCCAGGACATGTACTGGCTTAAGCAGGGGGACACGTCTTGCACTGCAGGATTTGAGTCCCTGGCGGCGTAGTGTGATACTGATGGTAGGCTTTGTTACTTTGGTCCCAGCTCTCTGCAGGTCATTCGCTAGGTCCCCCCGTGTGGTTCTGGGATTTTTGCTCACCGTTCTTGTGATCATTTTGACCCCACGGGGTGAGATCTTGCGTGGAGCCTCAGATCGAGGGAGATTATGAGTGGTCTTGTATGTCTTCCATTTCCTAATAATTGCTCCCACAGTTGATTTCTTCAAACCAAGCTGCTTACCTATTGCAGATTCAGTCTTCCCAGCCTGGTGCAGGTCTACAATTTTGTTTCTGGTGTCCTTTGACAGCTATTTGGTCTTGGCCATAGTGGAGTTTGGAGTGTGACTGTTTGAGGTTGTGGACAGGTGTCTTTTATACTGATAACAAGTTCAAACAGGTGCCATTAATACAGGTAACGAGTGGAGGACAGAGGAGCCTCTTAAAGAAGAAGTTACAGGTCTGTGAGAGCCAGAAATCTTGCTTGTTTGTAGGTGACCAAATACTTATTTCCCACCATAATTTGCAAATAAATTCATTAAAAATCCTACAATGTGATTTTCTGGGGAAAAAAATCTCAATTTGTCTGTCATAGTTGACATGTACCTATGATGAAAATTACAGGCCTCTCTCATCTTTTTAAGTGGGAGAACTTGCACAATTGGTGGCTGACTAAATAATTTTTTTCCCCCACTGTATACTTAAGTATACTTTCAAAAACGTATATTGAACTTAAATGTCCACAAAATATATTTAAAGTATACTTTCAAAAACGCATGTGCACAAAGTTTATATATTCCCCAGCATCCTTTTCTGCAGCTGAAGTTTTGATTCATAATATGATATTGTTTTTCATATTTAGCTTATTCAAATGTTTGATGTTCATTTTCAAACTGAATAATGTTGTACTTTTAATTACACATTACATATTACACATTACACATTTTATTGAAATGTTAATTTATTACCATAATGTGAACAACTAAAGTGTGAAATGCCAATGGTGCACAGTTCTCAAAAGTGTTACTTTTAAATTGCTGCTCCAGAAATGGCTGAAGAATTGCAACATTTACCTGGAGCTAGCTCTGCAAATAGCACTGCTGGGTGATTTAAAAAGTCATAGTCAATCGATCAATAATATAATAATACTCTTAGCAAAATAAAATCTATTTAATTTACAATCTATAGAAACTATGAGAATAGAAAGGTTCAGAATTGTTATGGAACATCACAGCACAGTTGAAAAATATATGGCAAATAGAAATCAGAACTGGATGGTTTTCAGAGATAGTTGGGAGGGGTTGAGTGGAGCTGAAGGGTGGGACTAAAAATAACAAGATAACTAATGTAAAATATACTTTGACCATAAAATGTATATAGGTTCAGAACTTTTGTGAAACAGCACAGTTGAAAAATATATGGCAAATAGAAATCAAAACTGGATGGTCTTCAGAGATAGAGGGGAGGTGTTGAGGGTAGCTGAAGGATGGGACTAAAAACAAACAAAACATAACTATTGTAAAAGGTACAACACAGCCCGGTTGAAGTTTGCCAAAAGGCACCTAAAGGACTCTCAGACCATGAGAAACAAGATTCTCTGGTCTGATGAAACCAAGATGGAACTCTTTGGCCTGAATGCCAAGCGTCAAGTCTGGAGGAAACCTGGCACCATCCCTACAGTGAAGCATGGTGGTGGCAGAGTCATGTTGTGGGGATGTTTTTCAGCGGCAGGGACTGGTAGACTAGTCAGGATCGAGGGAAAGATGAACGGAGCAAAGTACAGAGAGATCCTTGATGAAAGTGCTCAGGACCTCAGACTGGGGTGAAGGTTCACATTCCAACAGGACAACGACCCTAAGCACACAGCCAAGACAACGCAGGAGTGGCTTCGGGACAAGTCTCTGAATGTCCTTGAGTGGCCCAGCCAGAGCCCGTACTTGAACCCGATCTAACATCTCTGGAGAGACCTGAAAATAGCTGTGCAGCGACGCTCCCCATCCAACCTGACAGAGCTTGAGAGGATCTGCAGAGAAGAAAGGGAGAAACTCCCCAAATACAGGTGTGCCAAGCTTGTAGCATCAAACCCAAGAAGACTCAAGGCTGTATACGCTGCCAAAGGTGCTTCAACAAAGTGCTGAGTAAAGGATCTGAATACTTATGTAAATGTGATATTTCAAAAAAAAAAAAATTTATAAAATTGCAAAAAAATCTACAAACCTGTTTTTGCTTTGTCATTATGGGGTATTGTGTGTACATTGATGAGGGGGAAAAAAACAATTTAATCAATTTTAGAATAAGGCTGTAATGTAACAAAATGTGGAAAAAGTCAAGGGGTCTGAATACTTTCTGAATGCACTGTATGTATAAGCTGGAAGTAGAACCTAAGAGTTGTTGTCCGTTAGTTTACTCCAATTAGGGGAGGGGTGGTAGGGTTGGAGGAAAATAATAAAGGAAAATATATTAAAATATATAAATGTTATACAGTGAGGGGAAAAAGTATTTGATCCCCTGTTGATTTTGTACGTTTGCCCACTGACAAAGAAATGATCAGTCTATAATTTTTAATGGTAGGTTTATTTGAACAGTGAGAGACAGAATAACAACAAAAAAATCCAGAAAAACGCATGTCAAAAATGTTATAAATTGATTTGCATTTTAATGAGGGAAATAAGTATTTGACCCCCTCTCAATCAGAAAGATTTCTGGCTCCCAGGTGTTTTTTATACAGGTAACGAGCTGAGATTAGGAGCACACTCTTAAAGGGAGTACTCCTAATCTCAGCTTGTTACCTGTATAAAATACACCTGTCCACAGAAGCAATCAATCAATCAGATTCCAAACTCTCCACCATGGCCAAGACCCAAAGAGCTCTCCAAGGATGGCAGGGACAAGATTGTAGACCTACACAAGGCTAGAAAGGCTACAAGACCATCCCCAAGCAGCTTAGTGAGAAGGTGACAACAGTTTGTGCGATTATTCGCAAATGGAAGAAACACAAAAGAACTGTCAATCTCCCTCGGCCTGGGGCTCCATGCAAGATCTCACCTCGTGGCGTTGCAATGATCATGAGAACGGTGAGCAATCAGCCCAGAACTACACGGGAGGATCTTGTCAATGATCTCAAGGCAGCTGGGACCATAGTCACCAAGAAAACAATTGGTAACACACTACGCCGTGAAGGACTGAAATCCTGCAGCGCCCGCAAGGTCCTCCTGCTCCAGAAAGCACATATACAGGGCTGTCTGAAGTTTGCCAATGAACATCTGAATGATTCAGAGGAGAACTGGGTGAAAGTGTTGTGGTCAGATGAGACCAAAATCGAGCTCTTTGGCATCAACTCAACTTGCCGTGTTTGGAGGAGGAGGAATGCTGCCTATGACCCCAAGAACACCATCCCCACCGTTAAACATGGAGGTGTAAACATTATGCTTTGGGGGTGGTTTTCTGCTAAGGGGACAGGACAACTTCACCGCATCAAAGGGACGATGGACGGGGCCATGTACCGTCAAATCTTGGGTGAGAACCTCCTTCCCTCAGCCAGGGCATTGAAAATGGGTTGTGGATGGGTATTCCAGTTTGACAATGACCCAAAACACACAGCCAAGGCAACAAAGGAGTGGCTCAAGAAGAAGCACATCAAGGTCCTGGAGTGGCCTAGCCAGTCTCCAGACCATAACCCCTAGAAAATCTGTGGAGGGAGTTGAAGGTTTGAGTTGCCAAATGTCAGCCTCGAAACCTTAATGACCTGGACAATATCTGCAAAGAGGAGTGGGACAAAATCCCTCCTGAGATGTGTGCAAACCTGGTGGCCAACTACAAGAAACATCTGACCTCTGTGATTGCCAACAAGGGTTTTGCCACCAAGTACTAAGTCATGTTTTGCAGAGGGGTCAAATACATATTTCCCTCATTAAAATGCAAATCAATTTATAACATTTTTTACATGCGTTTTTCTGGATTTTTTTGTTGTTATTCCGTCTCTCACTGTTCAAATAAACCTACCATTAAAATTATAGACTGATCATGTCTTTGTCAGTGGGCAAACGTACAAAATCAGCAGGGGATCAAATACTTTTTTCCCTCACTGTATATATACACTGCTCAAAAAAATAAAGGGAACACTTAAACAACACAATGTAACTCCAAGTCAATCACACTTCTGTGAAATCAAACTGTCCACTTAGGAAGCAACACTGATTGACAATACATTTCACATGCTGTTGTGCAAATGGAATAGACAACAGGTGGAAATTATGGGCAATTAGCAAGACACCCCCAATAAAGGACTGGTTTTGCAGGTGGTGACCACAGACCACTTCTCAGTTCCTATGCTTCCTGGCTGATGTTTTGGTCACTTTTGAATGCTGGTGGTGCTTTCACTCTAGTGGTAGCATGAGACGGAGTCTACAACCCACACAAGTGGCTCAGGTAGTGCAGCTCATCCAGGATGGCACATCAATGCGAGCTGTGGCAAGAAGGTTTGCTGTGTCTGTCAGCGTAGTGTCCAGAGCATGGAGGCGCTACCAGGAGACAGGCCAGTACATCAGGAGATGTGGAGGAGGCCGTGGGAGGGCAACAACCCAGCAGCAGGACTGCTACCTCCGCCTTTGTGCAAGGAGGAGCAGGAGGAGCACTGCCAGAGCCCTGCAAAATGACCTCCAGCAGGCCACAAATGTGCATGTGTCTGCTCAAACGGTCAAAAACAGACTCCATGAGGGTGGTTTGAGGGCCCGACGTCGGCAGGACGTTTGGCATTTGCCAGAGAACACCAAGATTGGCAAATTCGCCACTGGCGCCCTGTGCTCTTCACAGATGAAAGCAGGTTCACACTGAGCTCATGTGACAGACGTGACAGAGTCTGGAGACGCCATGGAGAATGTTCTGCTGCCTGCAACATCCTCCAGCATGACTGGTTTGGTGGTGGGTCAGTCATGGTGTGGGGTGGCATTTCTTTGGGGGGCCGCACAGCCCTCCATGTGCTCGCCAGAGGTAGCCTGACTGCCATTAGGTACCGAGATGAGACCCTCAGACCCCTTGTGAGACCATATGCTGGTGCAGTTGGCCCTGGGTTCCTCCTAATGCAAGACAATGCTAGACCTCATGTGGCTGGAGTGTGTCGGCAGTTCCTGCAAGAGGAAGACATTGATGCTATGGACTGGCCCACCCGTTCCCCAGACCTGAATCCAATTGAGCACATCTGGGACATCATGTCTCGCTCCATCCACCAACGCCACGTTGCACCACAGACTGTCCAGGAGTTGGCGGATGCTTTAGTCCAGGTCTGGGAGGAGATCCCTCAGGAGACCATACCCCATCTCATCAGGAGCATGCCCAGGCGTTGTAGGGAGGTCATACAGGCACGTGGAGGCCACACACACTACTGAGCCTCATTTTGACTTGTTTTAAGGACATTACATCAAAGTTGGATCAGCCTGTAGTGTGGTTTTCCACTTTAATTTTGAGGGTGTTCCAAATCCAGACCTCCATGGGTTGATAAATTTGATTTCCATTGATAATTTTTGTGTGATTTTGTTGTCAGCACATTCAACTATGTAAAAAAAAAAGTGTTTAATAAGATTATTTAATTCATTCAGATCTAGGATGTGTTATTTTATTATTCCCTTTATTTTTTTGAGCAGTGTATATTTACAACAAAAAATATATGGGGACTGGAAATGATGCAGACAATTACATTGATAGAAGCCACAATCTTTCTGCAATATTAAAGCTGATCTAAAAATAATTAAGAAATGCTGCTCCAGCCACAACTGCTTTGTAAATAGCATGTTAACATTGGCTGAGAAGATGCATTGGTTAGCCAAGGTAACCTTTACATGGCTAATTACATTAGCTAATGTGGTTAATGAGTAGAAGTGTATTTGTAAAAGTATGCTCTAAACACATTGTAAAGTCACTTTTTTTGTAAAGAAAATACAGGAATGCTAATTCAAATACCCTTTTAGTATATTTCTAATTGATGAGAAATATACATAAAATGTACTAAAGGTGTATTCAAAGTATATTTGTTTTTTTCTTTATCTAATATACTAAGAATATACTTATGTACAAAAAAAAAGTGTCCTAATTTAGATCATTTTAAATGTATTTCATATACTTAAATGCTAATAAAATACAAATAAAACGGACATTAAATGCATTAAATGTATTTAAAATTGTTCCAATTTAGATCATTTACAATATACTTAAAATATATGAATGAAGTATGATTTCCGCTTGGGCTCTATTGTTTATTATAAATACGTTTTTATTTTTCAGTTGTGAAGAGCATTCATTATCTGGAATAATTTACATATCCCATTAACAGACAGTTCAATTGTAATGTTCTTATATTGGAAAAGAAAACAAGAATATGCTGCTAAAACTGTCTAGGGTAATTTAACTAATGTGATCCTTTCACAATGTCTACATTAACCACTCTCTTCCAGGTTGAAGTAATACATCATTTGTATAGAACCTTATTTTCCCTTTCTGTTGCTGTTTATCACACTTCACTGTGCATACTTGTGTGTCAGAGGGATAATGAGTGTGTCAGAATGACTGAAGGTGTGACACATTGATTGTTTGTCTTTTTTCATCAAACCTTTATTTATTTAGCTAGGTGATTGCTATGAGATGAAAGATCTGTCATATAATGTTATGAGAGAGTTACTTCCTGTCTTATTGGTACTGAAGTCTTTCCCCCATCTTTCTGAGACATGTTCAAGGAAAGAAACCCAGGTGTGAAGACAGGTGTGAATGCACATTGCAGAGAAAGAGCTAAAAAGCTTCCCTTAGCAACATTAAATTATATTCAGTTTGTCACAACATTTTATGTTGCCAACTTGATGAATACTGTCATTTTTCATTGTCCCCATTTAAAAAAGTTTCTGAAGTATTTACCATTGTATTAATATTAATTAGGTGTTACTTCTCTTGTTAATTTGTGTGCGGGTTGCTCGGGTGTCTGATCTCGCTCGGCTGTCACTTTTGATTTCCAGACGGGCACCTCAAAGGACGCCCAGGTTTTTATCTACAGGAGGCACAGACGTCTGTTTGACAAGTCGAAATAAATGTAATCTCTGGAAAATAGAAACATTCCCCGTCAGAAATCAGAAATACAAAAGAGCCAGTTAGTCAGCTCAAAAATAATTGGTCCGGGGGTTATACAGGAAATGTGACAAATTATTCAACTTCTGTTTCAACTTCAGACAGTTTTCTGAACTTCTATTATTGTATTACTTTGTTTCTTATGAATGGAAAGTAGACGGTTTGGTTTTAATCCCAGAAAGGTTGACAGGCCCCTAAGGCAGACTGTCGTGTCACAGACCAGCCCCTATAGCCGAGCTGAGACTGGCTATTATTCCCCCATATCTCAAGGTCCTCGGACCAAATGGCATTTGTGTGATGGAAATGCCAAACATTGCTTGCTAGAAAGCCAAGCCAGGTTTGAGTAAGCTGGGGCTGAACTATTTAAAAGGCTCTTGCTCCCCCAGTGCCAGGTTGCTGACCACAGCTCTAAGACTGAGACACACCCTGAAGTTCTGCCTCAGGGATAGGCCAAGGACGACTCAAAGCCTCAGCAGTGGCACACATTAAAACAAAGATGGGGGAAGGAAATACTGATGGTGTAGCAGGAGAGGTTGGATCCTTTGGCCCAAACCCGGGTCTCGAATGGAGGTAGTAGAAGACTCAGATACGCTGTGTCGCAATAGGCATCTAAACAGTATTGAAAACAGTTCATGTCAGATACACAATGTTGCAGTCAAAGTTTGTTAAAGGCCCAGTCAAATGTGATTTTCCTGTGTTTTATATACTCCCAGACAGTCTTAGCAAAATTCTTGCTTGAGAAATTGCCCTTTGCTAAGAAGCTATTTTTGTTTATTTTTGACCATTTTAATTGAAAACTAATACAGTAAGGTGCTTAATTGTTACCCAGAAATGATTTAATATTGAGATAAAAATGGCTGCATAGGACCTTTAAGAGCTCCGTTTTTATATATATATATATATAACTTTTTTTGTAATGCCTTTATTGGCTCCATTGCCTTCTGTAAATGCATGAATAATGTTGAACATTTGGGACAAACATTGTCTATTGTAGTGCAGCCAGAGAGACCAATATGCTGCTGGGAAAAGAGCGCTGTTGCGTACATGATCTTTCCCCTCTGTAACCTGTACAAGGCCAGTGTGTGACTGACTGACTGACTGTCTCTGTTACTGCCAATGCACATCTCCCATTCAGGGCCAGGAGGTTTCAATCTCTTCCAGGTCACTGGCCCTGACTTTTTGGATTGGCAGATTACTCTCTGGATGTGGGATGATTATAATGACGTAAAATGATTAAGCCTCCTTGCCTCATAGATGCATCAGTAGGATCCAACCATAAAGCAGCACATAGGCTACACTTGACTAGATATAGGCCGAGCCTGGCTACAGAGCTAGAAAATGAGGCAGAACTTCAGAGCAGAGGGCTATACATCATACAGCTTTTACAGTGCAGTGAAGAGCAGATGGGTAGCACTGCGGTGCTATAAAACATTCAGGAGTTAAATTAACGCTGTAAGAGTTAAATTAACACTCAGTGGTGTAAAATAACCACAGTGTTAGAGGTAACAAACAGAGTGTGAGAGTGTGATTGTGTCAGTTTTACTCTGGGGAGAGCAAGGGCTCATTTAAGTGGGAAGGCGAAAGCAACCGACTTTGTACGAATGTTGAGGAGTGAAGTCGGGGAGGTGCACCTGCGATAGCCGAAAGTCGGACACTGATGTGGTTTTCCAACAGCAAGGCTCAGTGCAAAATGTCAGTGTTGCCATTGTTTATAAAAGTTATTATTTTTTATATTGAAATAAACATGTCTCCAACCCACATATCACACACCCACAAACTTAAAATATATGTGTGTACATTGAACAATCAATTGGTGAGAGGGAGAGACTCAAATATCACATTAATTTGTATATATCCACTGTATACATGATTAGTTGGTTCCTGTTTCAGCCACGTCTTTGGTCATGTTCGCGTGGGTCAAACAACAATATTGATTGACAATAGAGCCTCCCACAATGCAGGCGATGGCTGCAGGATGAAGTTGGTGAAGAGCAACCACAGAAACTTGTAGTCAACTGCAGTCAAAATTTCATGACCTTTGATCACAGGATTTTTGTAACGTTTATGCAGTCAAAATGTAGGCGCAAGTCAGACAATTTTTATCCCCATAATGCAACACACTTTGAAAGGCGGTGACCGACTTGATAAAAGTGATCCGCTCGAATGCGCCCAAACATTTCTATCAAAACCATGCCCATCCTTATCAGGTTTGTTTTTTTAGGATTCTTTTTAATATCTGTGTTTTTGCATGTACATTGATTGATCGATTAATCTCATGCTACACAAAGATAAATCAGATGGATTTTTTCAAACTAATCCAATCAGTTAGTTAGATTTATTGCACCCGTTACTGAAATGGTTGTTCCAGTTTAAATGGTTTAGGTAGAGTCCTTTTGTGATGAGATGATGTCGAAGGAGTCAGGCGCAGGAGGGTAAATCACAGAATTACAGGCTTTATTCCGCAAATACAGGGTTACGGAAAAATTTGTCAAACACTCGCAAAAAAGAGGCACTGGAAAATACAAGGCACACAGGGAAATATCCCAGCAATACAAAATACACAGAGCTCCACCGCGCTTCACTATCCTCCACAATAAACAATCACATACAAAGACAAGGGGGCAGAGGGAACACTTATACTGGTACTGATGAGGGGATATGAACCAGGTGTGTGTAATAAACAAGACAAAACAAATGGAATGATGAGATGAGGAGTGGCAGTGGCTAGAAGGCTGGTGATGATGAACGCCAAAGCCTACCCAAACAAGGAGAGGTGGCAGCTTCGGAGGAAGTCGTGACAGTACCCCCCTGTTGACATGCAGCTCCAGCAGCGCGCCGACACCGGCCTCAGGGACGGCCAGGAGCCGGATGGCGACGGTGGAAATCCCGCAATAGGGAGGGATCGAGGATATCCCTCACCGTACCCATCCACAAGGTACTGAAGGCCCCCCACCCGACGTCTCGAATCCAGGATGGAACGGACGGATTATGCCGGGCCCCCCTTGATGTCCAGAGGGGGCGGAGGAACCTCCTGCACCTCAGACTCCTGGAGTGGACCAGCCACCACCGGCCTGAGGAGAGACACATGGAAATAGGGGTTAATACGATAATCTGGAGGGAGTAATAACCTATATGTAACTTAGATTATCCTCCTCAGGACTTTGAACGGCCTCATAAACCGCGGGCTCAGCTTCCAGCAGGGCAGGCGGAGGGGCAGATTCCGGGTCGAGAGCCAGACCCGATCACCCTGTACCAAGACCGGGGCCTCACTGTGGTGGCGGTCAGCGTTGGCCTTCTGGCGACGCACTGCGCACTGGAGATGGACGTGAGCAGCGTTCCACGTCTCTCCACGCGCCGAAACCAGTCATCCACCGCAGGAGCTTCGGTCTGGCAGCAGGTTGTCCAACCAGATGGCCATGTCTACCAGTTGATTGAAGGACAACATGGTGTCCCGGCAGGCTAGCTCCCTTAGGACGTCCTCTCGTAGATGGCACCGGAAGTGGTCGATGAGGGCCCGCTCGTTCCACCCGGACACAGCCGCTAGAGTCCGAAACTCCAGGGCGAAGTCCTGCGTGGTCCTCGTCCCCTGCCTCAGGTGGACCAGCCGCTCGCCCGCCTCTCTACCCTCGGGCGGGTGATCGAAGACAGCCCGAAAGAGGCGAGCGAACTCCCCGTAGTTGTCCAACGCGGCTCCTCCTTCACTCCAAACCGCGTTGGCCCACTCCAGGGCTTTCTCCGAGAGGCAGGAGACGAGGGCGGACACCTTCTCCTGCTCCGATGGAGCCGAGCTGATGTTCGAATAGTATAACTCCAGTTGTAGGAGGAATCCCTGGCAGAGGGCAGCTGTCCCGTCGAAATCCCGTGGTCGGGATATATGGATCCTTCTGGGTGCTGGGGTGTGGGTGGCTGGATCCGGTCACTCAGCTGGTCCCGAAAGATTGGGTCCTCTCCTCTCCAGGCGTTGGACGACCTGGAGAACCCGATCCATCGCTTCTTCCAAGCTGGCTAGCATCGTCGAATGCTCCCGGACCCGTGACACGACTCCAGGCATGTGTTCCTCTCCTGCTGACTCCATGTTGGTGTGAGATTCTGTGATGAGGTGATGTCGAAGGAGTCAGGTGCAGGAGGTTAAATTACAGAATAACATGCTTTATTCTGCAAATACAGGGTTATGCAGAAATGCGTCAAACACTCTAGTGCGCAAAACAGGCGCACTAGAAAATACAAGGCACACGGGGAAATATCCCGGCGATACAAAATACACGGAGCTCCATTGAGCTTCACTATCCTCCACAATAAACAATCACACACAAAGACAATGGGGCAGAGGGAACACTTATACAGGTACTGATGAGGGGCTATGAACCAGGTGTGTGTAATAAACAAGACAAAATAAATGGAATGATGGGATGAGGAGCAGCAGTGGCTAGAAGGCCGGTGACGAGGAACGCCGAAGCCTGCCCGAACAAGGAGAGGAGGAAGTCGTGACACCTTTAGCCATGTTCCTAACCCTGACAGTCATTCTGAATGCAGGTTGCAGGTGAATAAAAATTCCAGCTGTTGGATATCCTAAATCTGGATGGATTCCAACAAGAAATCACTTTGCAAGCAAGCATAATGTGACTTGCAGGCTTGATGTGGCCTGTAAAACAGGAGTTTCTTAACACCACTGTGTTAGGGTACAACTAGGTCATCAAAGTAAGGTCTTATGATATATGTAATGTGTTGTCATAGAGTTTAATTGTGATGATAACATTTGCCTATGAAGGCCACCGGCCTTAAAAAGGAATGAATTCAACAACCATGTCTCTGTCACTAACAAATACAGTAATTGGTGGTAACTCTACATCTCACTCGAAAAGGCAAGGCACCCCGGGAAATATGCAAATACAGTGTTAAAATAACACCCCAATATGAGTTACTGTAACACTACAGGTGTTAATTTCTTACACTGAGAAAGTATAACAGCGTCAGCACTAAGTGTTTATTTAACACTGAAAAGTGTGGACCCGTATAGACACTAGAACAGTGTTAAATGTAACACTCTCAGTGTTGATTCAACACTGGATAATTTGCTGTGTACAAAAAACTGCAGGGTGGAAGTACAATAAAGCATAAAGCACATCTACAATGCTATAGAGTTCCAATAAAAACCTATATTACCGAGCTACCTTTTTACTACGTTCATCTAGTTTGAGACCGACAGCAGAGTTGTCTTTGTGTTTGTTTTGACGTGAGGGTCAAACGCAGCATAAGCACCCTGGATGGGTTGTGTACTGTACACTTGAACTCTGTCTCTGAGTTCACTGCAGCACAGGAGTAGAGCTCAACTGCCTCGAGGGCGGCTATATACAACCTGGAGAGCAGGTAAAAACAAAAAAAGCGAAAGAGAGAGAAAGAGAGAGTGGGGGGGGGGGGGGAGAAGATATGGTACCACCACTGTTACCCATAGTTTAATTGGAAGGTAAATCCAATCAAATCATCAAATCAAATTTTAATCGTCACATGCTTCAAAAGCAGCAGGTGTGGACTAACACTGAAATGCTTACTTACAGTGGGTGAAAAAAGTATTTAGTCAGCCACCAATTGTGCAAGTTCTCCCACTTAAAAAGATGAGAGAGGCCTGTAATTTTCATCATAGGTACACGTCAACTATGACAGACAGAATGAGAAAAAAAAATTCAGAAAATTACATTGTAGGATTTTTAATGAATTTATTTGCAAATTATGGTGGAAAATAAGTATTTGGTCAATAACAAAAGTTTCTCAATACTTTGTTATATACCCTTTGTTGGCAATGACACAGGTCAAATGTTTTCTGTAAGTATTCACAAGGTTTTCACACACTGTTGCTGGTATTTTGGCCCATTCCTCCATGCAGATCTCCTCTAGAGCAGTGATGTTTTGGGGCTGTCGCTGGGCAACATGGACTTTCAACTCCCTCCAAAGATTTTCTATGGGGTTGAGATCTGGAGACTGGCTAGGCCACTCCAGGACCTTGAAATGCTTCTTACGAAGCCACTCCTTCGTTGCCCGGGCGGTGTGTTTGGGATCATTGTCATGCTGAAAGACCCAGCCACGTTTCATCTTCAATGCCCTTGCTGATGGAAGTTGGGATTGGTGGCGAATCGCATCTCTGCATGTCTGGCCGACATATCAGTATGGAAGATGGATCACCACCTCAAGCTGAACCCTGGCAAGACGGAGCTGCTCTTCCTCCCGGGGAAGGACTGCCCGTTCCATGATCTCGCCATCACGGTTGACAACTCCGTTGTGTCCTCCTCCCAGAGTGCGAAGAGCCTTGGCGTGACCCTGGACAACACCCTGTCGTTCTCCGCTAACATCAAGGCGGTGACCCGATCCTGCAGGTTCATGCTCTACAACATTCGGAGAGTACGACCCTGCCTTACACAGGAAGCGGCACAGGTCCTAATCCAGGCACTTGTCATCTCCCGTCTGGATTACTGCAACTCGCTGTTGGCTGGGCTCCCTGCCTGTGCCATTAAACCCCTACAACTCATCCAGAATGCCGCAGCCCGTCTGGTGTTCAACCTTCCCAAGTTCTCTCACGTCACCCCCCTCCTCCGCACACTCCACTGGCTTCCAGTTGAAGCTCGCATCCGTTACAAGACCATGGTGCTTGCCTATGGAGCAGTGAGGGGAACGGCACCTCCGTACCTTCAGGCTCTGATCAGTCCCTACACCCAAACGAGGGCATTGCGTTCATCCACCTCTGGCCTGCTGGCTCCCCTTCCTCTGCGGAAGCATAGTTCCCGCTCAGGCCAGTCAAAACTGTTCGCTGCTCTGGCACCCCAATGGTGGAACAAGCTCCCTCACGACGCCAGGACAGCGGAGTCACTCACCACCTTCCGGAGACATTTGAAACCCCACCTCTTTAAGGAACACCTGGGATAGGATAAAGTAATCCTTCTACCCCTCCCCCCCCCCAAAAAAAAAAATATATATATATATAATTGTAAAGTGGTTATCCCACTGGCTATAGGGTGAATGCACCAATTTGTAGTCGCTCTGGATAAGAGCGTCTGCTAAATGACGTAAATGTGCCCTTGAGCAAGGCACTTAACCCTAATTGCTCCTGTAAGTCGCTCTGGATAAGAGCGTCTGCTAAATGACTAAAATGTAATGTAAAAATGTTTTCACTCAAAATCTCACGATGCATGGCCCCATTCATTCTTTCCTTTACACGGATCAGTCGTCCTGGTCCCTTTGCAGAAAAACAGCCCCAAAGCATGATGTTTCCACCCCCATGTTTCACAGTAGGTATGGTGTTCTTTGGATGCAACTCAGCATTCTTTGTCCTCCAAACACGACGAGTTTAGTTTTTACCAAAAAGTTAGATTTTGGTTTCATCTGACCATATGACATTCTCTTATCAGTGGTCTTGTATGTCTTCCATTTCCTAATAATTGCTCCCACAGTTGATTTCTTCAAACCAAGCTGCTTACCTATTGCAGATTCAGTCTTCCCAGCCTGGTGCAGGTCTACAATTTTGTTTCTGGTGTCCTTTGACAGCTCTTTGGTCTTGGCCATAGTGGAGTTTGGAGTGTGACTGTTTGAGGTTGTGGACAGGTGTCTTTTATACTGAAAACAAGTTCAAACAGGTGCCATTAATACAGGTAACGAGTGGAGGACAGAGGAGCCTCTTAAAGAAGATGTTACAGGTCTGTGAGAGCCAGAAATCTTGCTTGTTTGTAGGTGACCAAATACTTATTTCCCACCATAATTTGCAAATAAATTCATTAAAAATCCTACAATGTGATTTTCTGGATTATTTTTTCTCATTTTGTCTGTCATAGTTGATTCGTCTTTGGGGCTGTTTTTCTGCAAAGGGACCAGGACGACTGATCTGTGTAAAGGAAAGAATGAATGGGGCCATGTATCGTGAGATTTTGAGTGAAAACCTCCTTCCATCAGCAAGGGCATTGAAGATGAAACGTGGCTGGGTCTTTCAGCATGACAATGATCCCAAACAAACCGCCCGGGCAATGAAGGAGTGGCTTCGTAAGAAGCATTTCAAGGTCCTGGAGTGGCCTAGCCAGTCTCCAGATCTCAACCCAATAGAAAATCTTTGGAGGGAGTTGAAAGTCTGTGTTGCCCAGCGACAGCCCCAAAACATCACTGCTCTAGAGGAGATCTGCATGGAGGAATGGGCCAAAATACCAGCAACAGTGTGTGAAAACCTTGTGAAGACTTACAGAAAACGTTTGACCTGTGTCATTGCCAACAAAGGGTATATAACAAAGTATTGAGAAACTTTTGTTATTGACCAAATACTTATTTTCCACCATAATTTGCAAATAAATTCATTAAAAATCCTACAATGTGATTTTCTGGAAAAGAAATGTTCATTTTGTCTGTCATAGTTGACGTGTACCTATGATGAAAATTACAGGCCTCTCTCATCTTTTTAAGTGGGAGAACTTGCACAATTGGTGGCTGACTAAATACTTTTTTTCCCCACTGTATGAGACAGACAGTTCCCAACAATGCAGAGAGAAAGAAAATAGAGAAATAATAGAAAAGTAAAACGTAATTATAAAAGTAATAATAAATACACAATGAGTAACGATAACTTGACTATGTACCCGGGGTACCAGTCTCGAGTTGATGTGTAGGGGTACAAGCAGTGAAGGCTCCTCAGAGGAGGAAGGGGAGGACCATCCTCCTCAGTGAATTTCATAAAAACTTAAATTGTAAAACATTTAAAAAGTTATCCTTTTTAGATAAAACTATACTAAATATAATCACATCACCAAATAACTGATTAAAACACACTATTTTGCAAAGAAGGTCTACAGTAGCCTCAACAGCATTCTGTAGGGTAGCACCATGGTGTAGCCGGGGGACAGCTAGCTTCCGTCCTCCTCTGAGTAGATTGACTTCAATACAAAACCTTGGAGGCTTATGGTTCTCACCCCCTTCCATAGACTTACACAGTAATTATGACAACTTCCGGAGGACGTCCTCCAGCCTATCAGAGCTCTTGCAGCATGAACTGACATGTTGTCCACCCAATCAAAGGATCAGAGAATTAATCTAGTACTGAAAGCATAAGCTACAGCTAGCTTGCACTGCCGTGTATAAAATGTGGTGAGTAGTTGACACAAAGAGAGAGAAAGACAATAGTTGAACAGTTTTGAGCAAATTAATTTCTTCCAAAATGAAGGAGAAGCAAAAGAGAAATAGAGAGAGAGAGATTTCATCATTTTTTTTCACTTTCAGTTTCACTTACTTAGCTAGCAAATGCAGCTAGCTAGTTTAGCCTACTGAAACACCCTACTCAAACAGATAGATACTATGTTAGCTAGCTGGCTATGACTTTCCAACCCAACACTGGAACTCTTCCAAGTCAAGGTAAGCTTTTGTTATTACTAATATATTGCCACCGGGGAAGAGAAGGAATACAATGTGCCTGTTATAATAATAATAATAATAATAATAATATGCCATTTAGCAGACGCTTTTATCCAAAGCGACTTACAGTCATGCATGCATACATTTTTGTGTATGGGTGGTCCCGGGGATTGAACCCACTACCTTGGCGTTACAAGCGCCGTGCTCTTCCAGCTGAGCTACAGAGGACCACGAGAGTGAGAGTGAACTCTGTTTACGCGTGATCAGGGGTGTATTCATACTTCCGATTCTGTTGAAAAAGGTTTCTTAAATGGAAGCAAATGGAACAAAACGGGCATAAACATACCTGAATTTGTCCAATAGATACTCTCGTTTGCAACTCTTGGACTAATGAATACACCCTATATCAGCTAGATGCAGGCAAGAGTGTGCAAGGCGGTATTGTCACTCGATCTGTGTGCACCTACGTTGTAAACTTTCATTCATAGGCTAGGTTGTAGCAACCTAATGATAGGTATAGGGAAAATTGGAGTATCATGTAGTAGCCTAAACCTATCGCTGTTACATTGAACTGGGTGAATGGAATATGAATGAGAGTCATCCAATATGCTGTAATAGAAATAAGGCCATGCTCATGAAAAAAATTAAATTGTCCTCCCTCATCTTAAACAGCACTGACCGCAACTTGGTACGAGGTAATTAAGGTAGATATGTACATATAACCAGGAATTAAATGCTCATCTCCATGAAAAAGACAGAGAGAGACAAAGACAGAAAGAGAGAGAGAGATTAAAGGACATGCGTGATAGGGAACACAGAGCCGGGGGGACAGGGAGATACAGTCGTATGATCCTGGTAGGCCTACAGTTGTAGTAACAGGTGTTTTAGACACATGCAGAGGAAATGCCAACCAAATGTCACACTTTGATCTCTGCTCTGTGCTCAGCGATGCTGTCCACTGTAGATAAAATACCCAACACTGGTGCAGATAAAATACCCAATGCTGTAGTGGCTATGTATGCTTTTCTTTTCTCACAAATGTTCGTCTGGGTATACATGAGTAGAGATGCAAAGACAAGGTTGCTTTGTATGATAGAGTCTGTCAATGTTCGAGTACATCTTTGATCGGGGCTCTCAATATTCAAGTATTTGTGGTTTACATTATGGAAAAATTATAGTATTACAGTGTGGACTTTCAAAACATACACTACGAAGCTAGTTCATTTAACTTTGTGTGCCTTTGTCCTGTGCAAATGACTGGTGTTAGTAATTCTACTATATTGTGTAGTTGTCTAGTATCTTATGCATAAGTTGTGAATAACCACATCATTAAATACTAGTGACACCATTATTTCCATCTTTCGGAGGAGGGAGATGGACAGGTGTTCAGTGGGGGTGATTGAGGGTGAGATTACCTGTCCTGGCATCTGATCCTCTCTGGGATTATATACCTGTTACCACAGCAACAAAGCATCATGGCCCTCATTTTAAGGCGCTGGTAAGACACGCAAAGTCAGTGTGGCCTGCTGTGTGTGTGTGTATGTGTGTGAGTGAGTGGGTGCGTGCATGTGTGTGCCTGTGGGAGAGGCCTTGGTCATCAACCACAAAAACATTACAGAGAAAAGAGGGCGTATGAAGTTAATGAAGAGGAAAGGAGATGGATGGTGTTAATGAAAGAAGAACACGGCCCCGAAGACGCTGCAAGGCCTAACCCATTCACTGCATACGTGAACATCACACAGTCATTACTGGAGTCTGTACAGAGTTGTCTGGCCATGAGCACTTAGAGGGGGTGGGAGAGAATAAGACAGAACATCTGTATAACTTTTTTTTCATAAAAAAAATTTAAGAAGTAAGTATAAGCTCTGAAAAAGAATTTCCCCAGTACTACATAAACATGTATTATTTCAGGAGTAAGTTATTTATTCTTGCCTATCCATTCCTCCCTGGTCTTTGTCTGTCACTACCTGACCCTCTGACCCTCTATTTTAAATCATTAATACATATATCATCTTAATGGATCATATACCAACTTCATGGATTATATGATCTATTAATTGATTATCCACAGTCACACTGATCTCATTAGATTTGTAGCACATGGCATAGCTTCCCAGATTGGCCAATGATAAGGCAAATCAATTAGGGGAGATTAGATATAAATGAATCCCATTTATCCTGATTAAGATAGTTTGATATAGGTATGGTGCTCTGACCTGTCTGATTTCATGCATACAAGCTCCTTTCTTGAGTAATAATGCCCTCGTTAAAGAAAATTAAGGAAATTAAGAGCACCACTGAATCATGCACACACACACACACACACACACACACACAAACACAGACCTCCAATACACAGAGGCGTACTCCCACACTGTCATTTTACATTCTCTCCCTCTTCTCTCAGACGCACACACACTTTTTGTCTCATGCACACAACTCCATTCTCAGTCTAGATGAATATTTCACTCATATATTAAATATCATACATCACACTGATCTTTTGAGATGTCTAAGCTTCTTTCTGAAGATATCTCACTCTTTTATTGATGAATCTGCAACATGGAACTATAACCCCAGCAGGGGAAAATAACATATCACTTTCATTCCCGAGACCAAGGATCAAACATCAGTCACGCTGTCTTGTGACAGGCTGTGTTCAGTCAGCCATGGAAAATAACAGCTATAGCCTGCACGAAAAGGATTAAGACAGCTATCTAGGACAGAGATCTATGTGTCCTGTGTCACGCTACGAGATTCATACTAGAAAGTGAAGGACCAGACCAACTTGGGAAGGTGTCCTCCACTGTACTCAAAAACAAACTTTATATAACTGTCTATCCTGTTTTTAAATGCATCTGTTTGAGAAGCTATCTGTCTGGGGTGCTAGAGTGAGTGATGTAATCGTGAGAACCTATGGTAAAGTCACTTACATCCTTTCTAAAACATATTTGCCTAAGGTTGTGTGGGTCTGCCTGCAATGAGTCACTATGTCCAGAGGGGGTATCTGTCTAACAGTGTCCTGGTCCACTTGAGCCTTTACCAAGCAGTTATTTATTTGGAGAGGACGGACAAGGGAAGCTATAAATACCTCAGGCTTCCCCTGCACATCAACACCCAGCCTACCAATATGCCGTGTGCAGAACCATAACAACAATTCACTGAGGTATAAAATGATAGACAGTCTGTTATCAGATCCAGCTTGGCTATAAAAGAAAACAAAGCCAAAGTTAATTAATAGGTAAATCCTTCTACACTGGCAAGGCCCAGTGTCATATTGTAGCCCACCATCATTACCATGGGTGGTTCAGAATGATAAGCTAAGGGATTAGCATCCAGCAGGCGTGTGTCTGTGCATGAATACCCGAGGACGGATAGATAATACTACACACACCCCTCTCTGCTAACACCAAAAGACAGAGTTACTTCAGCGGAGCGCAACTCTATAATGACAAAAACACCTCCTTTGGCCTTTCAGAAACATGATACATTAAACATGACATCCGACACCGCAGGGTATCTCTATTGGGTCCTAAGTAAAAGTCCTGTAGCTTACCGCCCTCTAAGTAATGAACTCTGAAATGGAGGTTTGGGTTACAGTAAGAGTGGCTGAGATGTCAGAGTTTGATGTTAAAGCAAGAACGTGGCATATCGGCACTGTGAGACCTGTTCACAGAGCCCAACTCTGTTCCTCTGGCAGTGTTGGCTCACATGGCAAGGAGGGCTAATGCTACATGAGAGAGAGGCAGGGAGAAGGGTAAAGGGAGAGAAAGAGATGGAGAGAGGGATGGAGAGAGAGGGATAAAGCGAGTCTGGAAAGGGTTGGAGTGAGAGGCAGGGAGAAGAGGGAAGAGAAAGCGATGCAGAGAGGGATGGAGATCGAGGGTAAATGAGATAGCTTTGGGAACAGTAGGAGTGCGGAGTACTAATTACTCTAATCACATAGCATTAGGAGAGCAGCTACATCGCTCACTGTAACTTGTAATTCTAGCAATGAAGTGTGACTGAAATGGCATTCCGTTTGATAGGCGTCAGTAAAGCTTACGCATTCCTCCAATGACATTTAGCCATGGCAAGAGTTTCTTTTCACAGAATCAGCTTTTGCTTCCGAGCACTCTACAAAGCTGTAGAAAAGGCTTTTTGACCTGAAAGTCAGGGACAAAGTAAGAAAGAACCACTTCCACAAAGCACAAAGAAATCAATTCACTCCCAAAAGAAAAATAACAAAACAAATAACAAAAAAGAAATCAATTCACACCTGCAAACTGAACTCGAGCTTCCTTTTCAAGACCATACTCAACTAAAGTGGAAAGTTTGGAGACAGCAGCCAATGTGACAGAGGGGCGACTCCAAAATAGAATAACTCAAAAATAATTCCCGTAAATTCAATGTGCGGGTCACAGGACTTGAAACTGGTGTGGAAGCAGGCAAGCCAACTTCCTTCATGAGCAATCTTTTCTATGAATTGTTTGGGCAGGAGAAGCTGGGCCCCATGCCGCTGATGAACATTGTGTACCGCACGGGTCCTCTCTGTAACGGATTTTCGTGTATGATTGTATGAATCTACAGTTTTGAAGTCAAACGGCAAATGCGGAGAAGAGGATCAGCATCTACCCAGACCTGAGTGCCAAACTGCTGAAACAATGAGGTGAGACTGGGGGTGTAGGCCCACTGGGAGGTTGGGGGTGTAGGCCCACTTCTTTTAGTTTGTTTTCTTTTCCTGTTTATGCTGAATGTATTATTAGTTCAACTTTATTTTATTTTATCTTCTTTTCTTCTTCTTCTTTTGAGTGGCAGATACAATGTATAAAAAATTCATCTAAAATGTATGGAATATGAAATTAAATTAATTAAAATATTGTACCTGTACAATATTTGTCCCCCAGGAAAAGGCAAAATAAATAATAAATTGGTCACAAAAGAAACCATAGGCATTTAAGTACAGAACTGTGCTAAGTTTGCCATTTACAGTTGAAGTCGGAAGTTTACATACACCTTAGCCAAATACATTTAAACTCAGTTTTTCACAATTCCTGACATTTAATCCTACTAAAAATTCCCTGCCTTGCGTCAGTTAGGATCACCACTTTATTTTAAGAATGTGAAATGTCAGAATAATAGTAGAGAGAATGATTTATTTCAGCTTTTATTTCTTTTATCACATTCCCAGTGGGTCAGAAGTGTACATACACTCAATTAGTATTTGGTAGCATTGCCTTTAAATTGTTTAACTTGGGTCAAACGTTTAAGGTAGCCTTCCACAAGCTTCCCACAATAAGTTGGGTGAATTTTGGCCCATTACTCCTGACAGAGCTGGTGTAACTGAGTCAGGTTTGTAGGCCTCCTTGCTCGCACACGCTTTTTCAGTTGTGCCCACACATTTTCTATAGGATTGAGGTCAGGGCTTTGTGATGGCCACTCCAATACCTTGACTTTGTTGTCCTTAAGCCATTTTGCCACAACTTTGGAAGTATGCTTGGGGTCATTGTCCTTTTGGAAGACCCATTTGCAACCAAGCTTTAACTTCCTGACTGATGTCTTGAGATGTTGCTTCAATATATCCACATATTTTTCGATCCTCATGATGCCATCTATTTTGTGAAGTGCACCAGTCCCTCCTGCAGGAAAGCACCCCCACAGCATGATGCTGCCACCCCCGTGATTCACGGTTGGGATAGAGTTCTTCGGCTTGCAAGCTACCCCCCTTTTCCTCCAAACATAATGATGGTCATTATGGCCAAACAGTTCTATTTTTGTTTCATCAGACCAGAGGACATTTCTCCAAAAAGTATGATCTTTGTCCCCATGTGCAGTTGCAAACCGTAGTCTGGCTTTTTTTTGAGGTTTTGGAGCAGTGGCTTCTTCCTTGCTGAGCGGCCTTTCAGGTTATGTCGATATAGGACTCGTTTTACTGTGGATATAGATACTTTTGTACCTGTTTCCTCCAGCATCTTCACAAGGTCCTTTGCTGTTGTTCTGGGATTGATTTGCACTTTTCGCACCAAAGTACATTCATCTCTAGGAGACAGAACGTGTCTCCTTCCTGAGTGGTATGATGGCTGCATGGTCCCATGGTGTTTATACTTGCGTACTATTGTTTGTACAGATGAACGTGGTACCTTCAGGCGTTTGGAAATTGCTCCCAAGGATGAACCAGACTTGTGGAGGTCTACAATTTTTTTTCTGAGGTCTTGCCTGATTTCTTTTGATTTTCCCATGATGTCAAGCAAAGAGGCACTGAGTTTGAAGGTAAGCCTTGAAATACATCCACAGGTACACCTGCAATTGACTCAAATGATATCAATTAGCCTATCAGAAGTTTCTAAGGTCATGACATTCTTTTCTGGAATTTTCCAAGCTGTTTAAAGGCACAGTCAACTTAGTGTATGTAAACTTCTGACCCACTGGAATTGTGATACATTGAATTGTAAGTGAAATAATCTGTCTGTAAAAATTGTTGGAAAAATTACTTGTGTCATGCACAAAGTAGATGTCCTAACCGACTTGCCAAAACTATAGTTTATTAACAAGAAATTTGTGGAGTGGTTGAAAAACGACTTCAACTGTACCTTTGTACAATTACTGTAGTTTCTCACAGAACAATTGATTTGCGTGGGAAGGATTTATTCATGTGCTTTTAAAATATATTTTCTCAGAACTTCATAGGGGAACATTAGCATTGAATAATACAGATTATTATTCAACATTTAATCATACATACATGCACATTTTATTCAAAAGTGTTCGTTCAGTTACGTTGATTGTGCAGCTTGTCTATGTCTGTATGAAAGTCAACATGAACATGTGCTGTAGTAGTGTTCAGGGTCTCTCTTCTGTCTGTGGGTTCTATTTCCACTATGCTCAGGCTCAGCCTCTCATTCGAGCGTTGGCTCTTGTACCATCAGCTTCCAGTGTAGACTCTCTCTGCTGTTGGTAAAGTACCTCTCCAGCTCTGCTATGGGGCCTTGTGGAGAGAACACGTGCTCTAAATAGGCCGGAGCACACATATCTGAAGTGATCAGGTCAATGCCGGGGTTGGGGGAGGCGTCCTCAGGCAGGGGTACACTCACACTCCTCCCTAAATCCTTATCCACCACAGTGAACCCAGTCACACTCCCCTCACTCAGAGGGTCCTCCCCGGTCTGCAGCCCTCCCCAGTCTGCAGCCCTCCCCTACACGTCATCACAGTCACTGTACTGGCTTTGTAGCGTCTGTACGCAGGTATAATCTATCTGAAGTCCTCCTGGTACTGCTCCATAGCAGCCTGGACGACCAGGGGTCCCCTCTCTGCTCTAGCCTGGTCAGGAGCAGCAGCATCTGGGTGTGGAAGGCAGGGCCTTGGAACTTGGGCCTTCCCTGAGCATGGCGGTCTTCAGGTGGATCAGCAGGTAGCTCAGCTGGCCCTTCAGACGCTGGGTGTCTTCTCTCAGCTTCTGCTCATCATTCAAGTGCATCAGGCAGCGCTTGAGGTACTCCTCCATAATGTCCTGGAGCTCCGCTTGCCGTTCTTCGACTTGGCAACCCCACGACCTCGCTGACCCCATGGACGAGGCATACACCATCTCCATTACCATGGAGACCACCAAGCCCGCCAGGGCTGCCACCTTGTGCTCATCAGAGAAAGCAACCAGACGGCTGATCAGCTCCTTCAGATAGATGGGCGCCCGGTTACCCAAGTGCCCCTGCAGCTGGCGGAGGTGGTCCTGAAGGCGGGCCCTGGAATCCAGGCTCTCTGGATTAGCTAGCAGCGAGTGGTCGATGGCTACATCAGGCAGAGCCCCAGCCTCCAACAATGTGGAGTATAGCAGAGAGCCAACAGCCTCCTGAGCCCCCGACTGCTCCTGCTCTGAGGCCAACAGCTGCCCCATGAGGAACGTCAGGTTGTCTGGGGGTGGGCAGGCGAGTTTGTTATTGCTTTGCAGGTGAGGAAAAAGCCTGTGGAGGACATAGTGAGAAAAAAAGCATTTAACAAAGTTGACTGTTTACAATACTATTAACTTCACGGCTTATAAAGTTTACTGTTGAGTTAGGCAGAGATACACTTTCAGTTTCACCCTAGAGTGGAATTATTCATTAACCTGAAAATGAAGTTAGTTATGCCATGTAAACACCTTTCCTCCTTATGGAGTAGCCTAAATATATTATCTGAATTCAATATAAAACAGTGAATTGTAATCCTTAACTTAGTGTAAGTGGTGACATGATTCATATGCATCTCTTTATAAAGCAATTGGTTACGTGCAAAAATATTGTAAACGCTTCAAAATAGTAACAAAACATTCCATAAAAATGTTCATGAATAGGATCATGTACCGTGCACAGAAAGGAAGTGGTGGATTTTATCATACATCTGAGTATGAATAACAACAAAACACTTCCCAAGGAATCAAACACCACCCCAACACTTCACATATCAACTGTGTTAGTTTAGCTTTTGGGTCTTCCCTTACTGTAAGGCAGTGGTCACCAATCAGTCGATCTCGATGTAGAAAAGCAAAAGATAAAGGCTTGAGCTCCTTTTTGATTTTGATTTGTGTTGCGCTGTTGACGATAGGTGCACTTGATTCAGAAGCACTGCGCACCGGGTAGGTAAAGTGCTCCCATTTTGAACCATTTAATTTGTCTGAAAAGACAAACTCCGCCTGCCCAGCGGACCGGGAGATCTGTGGCTAAATCAAGTTTGCCTACTGCACTGGTCAATTGGATAGCTCAAATCACCATTCCTACAGCTTCTACGACCTCGGCCACAGCAAAATTTGATACCAGCCTACGTCAGATTTCATAGCTTTTAAAACCACGATCTGAGAGAGACTGTCTGTCACGGTTTCGGCCGAGGCTGCCTCTCTCCCTTGTTCGGGCAGGTTTCGGCGTTCGTCGTCTCCGGAATTCTAGCTGCCACCGCTGTATGTTTCATGTTCGTTTGCTTTTGTCTGTTTGTTTCCACACCTGTTTCTGTTTTGGCGTAATTAGTGTCCTATAAGTTTCTCGTTGTGTTTGTCTAGTGTTGTGTGTAATTATTTTCCGTCAGTTGTGTGTATTGCTCGGTTGAGCTTCTCTCCACTACGTTGGAGTATTATCGCACCTGTTTGTGCGCGGTTACATTTTGTCGTACCTGTTTGTGCGCGGTTACATTTTGTCGCACCTGTTTGTGCGCTGTTTCTTTTCGCCGTTGTGCGTAATTTTTCGCCTTCGGGCCAAGTTGTCCTTTTTGCCTATGTATGGGCAGTAATACAAGAGATTGGAATATCGTTCTGAGTCCTGCGTTTGATTCCACCATTACACCTACAGCACGCCCTGACAGAATTACACACCATCTATGGAATCAGCAGGAGCCGAAGCAGCCCAGACGAGACTGGAGGCCCAGGTTCGGGACCAACAAGATCAGCTCCTGCAGATGGGGACCGCCCTGCAGGAGGTGATTTCCACCCTCCGAGGCTGGGGTACGCCTCCACCGCCTCCCGCCCTGCCAGCACCATCGGCCAGCCCGCCCATTCCAGCGCCGGAACCTCGAGGAGTCCGACTATCTCTCCCGAGGGCCTACGACGGAACCGCGGCTGGGTGTCAGGGATTCCTACTCCAGGTGGAGCTATACCTGGCCACAGTGCACCCGGCACCTTCAGGGCATGAGAGTGTGTCCGCCCTGATCTCCTGCCTGGCCGGGAAAAGCGTTGGAGTGGGCCAACGCGGAGTGGAGGAAGATCGACGCCACGACGATTACTTACAACGCAGTTCTCCCGCCGCTTCAGGGCGGTGTTTGACCATCCCCCGGAGGGGAAAGCGGCGGGGGAGCGTCTGGTCTTCCTCCGGCAGGGGAGGAGAAGTGCCCAGGAATTCGCGCTCGAATTCCGTACTCTAGCGGCAGATGCAGGGTGGAATGATCGGGCCCTCATCGATCTATACAGATGTAGCCTACGAGAGGACGTCCGTCGGGAGCTGGCTTGTAGGGACACCAGCCTCTCTTTCGACCAGCTGGTTGACATGTCCATCAGGCTGGATAACCTACTGGCTACCCGCGGACGTCCTGCGGAGGGTCCGTCCATTTCACCCTCCAGCGCCTCCGAGCCGTGTCCTATGGGGCTCGGGGGCGCTGGCGTTAGAGAGAGGAGGAGTCGGCAGGCTAGGGGGTCCATCCACTGCACCAACTGTGGTCGGGGAGGACACACCGCGGCTAGGTGCTGGGGATGGCCTCCTAGGGGAGATGACGACAGGTCCCGCACTGGGGATTCCCTCCAGGTGAGTAGGCGCCCCACTCACCCAGAGCTCACTGTTGCCCATTTTTGTATGCCTGTACGTTTTCCACAGGTAGCACCTCATTCCCAGCATAAGGCGCTGGTAGATTCAGGCGCGGCTGGGAATTTTATTGATAAAAAGTTTTGTTTAGCGTTAGGGATTCCCCTCATTCCTGTTGATGTTCCTTTTCCCGTTCACGCCCTAGATAGTCGTCCGTTGGGTACGGGCTTAATCAGGGAGGTCACGGCGCCACTTAGGATGTGTGCGCAGGGGGATCATCAGGAGATGATTCAGCTGTTCCTGATTGACTCTCCTGCGTATCCGGTGGTGCTGGGCATGCCCTGGTTGAGTACCCATAACCCAGCTATTTCGTGGCAGGAGAGGGCTCTGATGGAGTGGTCTGCTCAGTGTGTGGGTAGATGTTTGGGCGTTTCCGTAGGGGCTACCTCGGTGGAGAGTCCAAACCAGGTGCCCGCATTGCACGTTCCACCTGAGTATGGGGATTTGGCTATTGCGTTTAGTAAGGCGAGGGCGACGCGGTTGCCACCCCATAGGCAGGGAGATTGTGCGATAGACCTCCAGGCAGGAGCTGCGCTCCCACGGAGCCATGTGTATCCTCTGTCTCAGGAGGAGAAGAAAGCTATGGAGATTTACATAGACGAATCGCTGAGACAAGGATACATACGGCCTTCCACTTCCCCTGCGTCCTCGAGTTTCTTTTTCGTGAAGAAAAAGGATGGTGGTTTGCGCCCGTGCATCGATTACCGTGGTCTCAATCAGATTACGGTGAAGTATAGTTATCCACACCCGCTGATTGCGACCATGACTGAGTTGTTGCATGGGGCGCGTTTCTTCACGAAATTAGATCTCAGGAGCGCGTACAACTTGGTGCGCATCAGGGAGGGTGATGAATGGAAAACAGCCTTTAGTACCACCTCGGGCCATTACGAGTATCTGGTCATGCCATACGGGTTGATGAACGCTCCGTCAGTTTTCCAATCATTTGTGGATGAGATCTTCAGGGACATGCAGGGGCAAGGGGTGGTGGTGTACATTGATGACATTCTCGTGTACTCACCTACCCGTGTCGAGCATGTGGCCCTGGTGCGTAGAGTGTTGCGGAGGCTGGTGGAGCACGACCTGTATGTGAAGGCAGAGAAGTGTCTGTTTTTCCAGGAGTCGGTCTCCTTTTTGGGTTATCAGTTGTCTGCGTCAGGGGTGAAGATGGAGGTAGACCGGGTGTCGGCCGTGCGTAATTGGCAAACACCAACCACTGTGAAGGAGGTGCAGCAGTTTTTGGGGTTTGCAAATTACTACAGGAGGTTTATCCGGGGTTTTGGACAGGTGGCAGCTCCCATCACGTCTCTGTTGAAGGGGGGTCCGGTGCGTCTGCAGTGGTCGGCCGAGGCGGACAGGGCGTTTGGGAGGCTGAAGGACCTGTTTACCTCGGCCCCGGTGCTGGCGCATCCGGATCCCTCTTTGCCGTTCCAGGTAGAGGTGGACGCGTCGGAGGCCGGTTTAGGAGCCGTGCTTTCACAACGGTCTGGCGCGCCACCTAAACTCCGCCCCTGTGCTTTTTTATTCTAAGAAGCTCAGTCCGGCGGAGCGGAACTATGACGTAGGGGACAGGGAGCTGTTAGCCGTGGTACAGGCTCTAAAGGTGTGGAGGCACTGGCTTGAGGGGGCTCAACACCCTTTCCTCATTTTGACGGACCACCGTAACCTGGAGTACATCCGGGCGGCGAGGAGGCTGAACCCTCGCCAGGCAAGATGGAGTATGTTCTTGACCAGGTTTACTTTTAAGATCACGTACATCCCTGGGTCACAGAATGGCAAGGCAGATGCGCTGTCTCGGCGGTATGACACGGAGGAGAGGTCCGTGGAGCCCACTCCCATACTGCCTGAGTCGTGTCTGGTGGCACCGGTAGTGTGGGAGGTCGATGCTGAACTCGAGCGGGCGTTACGCACCGACCCTAGTCCACCACAGTGCCCGGAGGGTCGGAGGTACGTTCCGCTCGAGGTTCGGGATCGATTGATCTATTGGGCTCACACGTCACCCTCCTCTGGACATCCGGGTATCGGCCGGACAGTGCACTGTCTTAGTGCCAAGTACTGGTGGCCCACGTTGGCAAGGGATGTGAGGGTTTATGTTTCCTCCTGCTCGGTGTGCGCCCAGTGTAAGGCGCCTAGACATCTACCTAGGGGTAAGTTGCTACCCCTGCCCGTTCCACAACGACCATGGTCCCACCTCTCAGTGGACTTTATAACAGACCTTCCCCTCTCCCAAGGGAATACTACCATCCTGGTCGTTGTGGACCGGTTCTCTAAGGCCTGTCGTTTGCTCCCCATGCCGGGTCTTCCTACTGCCCTACAAACTGCCGAGGCACTGTTTACCCATGTGTTCCGGCACTACGGGGTACCCGAGGACATTGTGGCTGATCGGGGTCCCCAATTCACCTCCAGAGTCTGGAGAGCGTTTATGGAGCGGTTGGGGGTCTCGGTGAGCCTCACCTCGGGTTACCACCCGGAGAGTAATGGGCAGGTGGAACGCGTAAACCAGGATGTGGGTAGGTTTCTCAGAACATACTGCCAGGACCGGCCGGAGGAGTGGTCAAGGTACGTTCCCTGGGCCGAGATGGCCCAGAATTCCCTACGCCATTCCTCCACTAACCTAACTCCATTTCAATGTGTGTTAGGTTACCAGCCGGTTCTGGCACCCTGGCAGCAGAGCCAGATCGAGGCTCCTGCGGTGGATGAGTGGGCGCGGCGCTCGGAGGAGACTTGGAACGCTGCACACGTCCACCTGCAGCGGGCCCTCCGACGTCAGAAGGCGAGCGCTGATCTCCACCGCAGTGAGGCACCGGTGTACGCACCTGGTGATCGAGTCTGGCTCTCTACCAGAAACCTGCCCCTCCGCCTGCCCTGTCGGAAACTGGGTCGGCGGTTTGTAGGGCCATTTAAAGTCCTGAGAAGGTTGAACGAGGTATGTTATAGATTACAGCTACCTGTGGAGTATAAGTGTATTAACCCCTCGTTCCATGTGTCCCTTCTCAGGCCGGTGGTAGCGGGCCCACTCCAAGAAAATGAGATCTTGGAGACTCCTCCGCCCCCGTTGGACATCGAGGGGGCACCGGCGTACTCCGTGAGATCCATCTTGGATTCGAGACGTCGGATGGGGGGTCTCCAGTATCTAGTGGAGTGGGAGGGGTACGGTCCGGAGGAGCGGTGCTGGGTGCCGAGGAGAGACGTTTTGGACCCGTCGCTCCTGACGGAATTCCATCGGGGGCATCCGACGCGCCCTGCTCCGCGTCCTCCTGGTCGTCCCCGAGGCCGGAGTCGGCGCACGTCTGGAGCCGCGCGTCAAGGGGGGGGTACTGTCACGGTTTCGGCCGAGGCTGCCTCTCTCCCTTGTTCGGGCAGGTTTCGGCGTTCGTCGTCTCCGAATTCTAGCTGCCACCGCTGTATGTTTCATGTTCGTTTGCTTTTGTCTGTTTGTTTCCACACCTGTTTCTGTTTTGGCGTAATTAGTGTCCTATAAGTTTCTCGTTGTGTTTGTCTAGTGTTGTGTGTAATTATTTTCCGTCAGTTGTGTGTATTGCTCGGTTGAGCTTCTCTCCACTACGCTGGAGTATTATCGCACCTGTTTGTGCGCGGTTACATTTTGTCGCACCTGTTTGTGCGCGGTTACATTTTGTCGCACCTGTTTGTGCGCTGTTTCTTTTCGCCGTTGTGCGTAATTTTTCGCCTTCGGGCCAAGTTGTCCTTTTTGCCTATGTATGGGCAGTAATACAAGAGATTGGAATATCGTTCTGAGTCCTGCGTTTGATTCCACCATTACACCTACAGCACGCCCTGACAGAGTCAAAGAATACAGCAATGAGCTGCTGTTTTTATAAGTGAGTTCATGTCTACATTTTTATTCAGCACTGTCAACACTGTTTTTGTTCAACACAATTACAAAACATAAAACGCACTTCTCCCTACTTCCACTCTTGCTGCGGATGCAATGAATGAGTAACCAAGTGTATCGATAGCCCTGCGTTTTTATCATTATTAGCAGCTCATTGTGTTTACTTTATGGTGCCTTCAAGACAACTGGGAACTCTGAAAAAAAATGAGGTCAAATCATAACATCACTGATCTTCAGGTCGGAAAGTCGGAGCTCTAGAAAGAGGCCCACATTCCAGAGTTGGAATTTCCGAGTTGGATGACCGTTCAAAACAATATTTCAGAGTTCCCAGTTGTCTTGAACGCACTGAAGTTGGAAGTCTGAGATTTCCCAGTTCTGAGTTCCCAGTCGTTTTGAATGCCACATTATTATTGAGGACTATTTCACTTTCTGTGGTCATAGCAACAACATGAATTTGTGCATGAGGCAAATGTGGTGCGACTCGAGTTTCACCATCAGGGGTGAGTGTCTGCGTATTTCCACTTGCCCTCTCTCTGGTCAGTCTCACTGGAGGAAAGGTGTACCCTCTGCTGCTCTCTCCCTCCCTCCGCTGAGACTAATGCTGTGTTCAAAACAACTGGGAACTCGGAAATCTTCGACTTCCGACTTCAGTGTGTTCAAGACAACTGGGAACTCTGGGGGAAAAAATTAGATCCGACTGGGAAAAATAGTTTTGAACGGTCATCCAACTCGGAAACTCTTTCCGACCTGAAGATCACTGACGTCATGACCTAGTTTTTTGTCAGTTCCCAGTTGTCTTGAAAGCACCATGACCATCAGATGCAGGTACCATCGGTCTAGTAAAATAAAAAAGCGAATGATTTGCTAATTATTCAGTTTATGGCCAGCTGTGCCTCGCAAGTGCCCCACCAACTGATATATTTTTTTTACCAAAGCTCGAGTTTTGAAATATAATATGGTCTGAGAAGAACAATATTGTCAGACCAGGCATATAGTCAATATTCTGTGATAATGTATTAGGCCTACTGCACAAACCTCATTCCTACAGAACTGTTTTTATTAGGTTAATGTGACTTTTTTTAAGTCATGTTTTTTTTTTATCTGAGTGGTAGATCTCTGCTTTCTTTTTGACTGCAAAAGTGATCTTGACTCAGAAAAGGTTGGTGACCACTGCTGTAAGGCATTTACCAGAGTGTGTTTCTTAGGTTTCTTACCCTCATGTCCATCAGCCAGCTGATATGGCAGACAGTGACTCTGCACTGCAGCATTAAATCCAAGACAACAGAGAAACTATGGGGGAAACTAGAGCTCCCCCTGCTGGATACTGCAAGATCAAGCAAATATTTAGCTTTTTATTCTATTAAATGGGCCAAGGTCCTTTTACATTATAAAATGGGACAAGGTCTTTGAGTCGTGTACTCATGTAATAAGTATTCTATTTAACCATGACTTGAGTTTGCATAGTGAATGCAGCCAAACTATCCATTACAGTGTTAGTGTATGTTAAACCAATACTCAAACATTGTTCAGCAGTTTTATGTGCACATGTTCATGACATCTTATCACACACTCGTGCACATGTGCAGTCAGACCAGCAAGCCAATAGAAACATTGACACACTCTACTGCATGACTGAGAGAGGTCTGTTTGCCTCTGTCTCAGTGCATCAACCTCTCCCTCCCTGCCTGCCTCTGTCCCTGTCTCTCTGCCTCCTTCTCTCCAACCCTCCTTCACTCCCTCTCTCCACCCCTCCTCTCTCTCCATCCACCCTATGCTGCCTGCTTTGGGTTGATTTGTGCCCTCTGATCCACATGCTGCTCAGAGTGTAGCAGAGCAGAGCGGCATATTGGTGCTGGTTAGTTCCAGCCAACAGCCACTGCTCCCCGGCCAGATGTGGCTGTGTCTGTGCAGTGCTGCCACGCTGGTCTGGGGTCAGTCAGTCAGTCACGATGTAACACGGCCCCAAACACTCCTCACCACAGGTCCTCTGCACTGCAATGCTCATTTAGCTGTGAGCCACAGATCCTCTCCAGAGCCAAGGGGAAAAATGAATCCTTATGTCAATCAATCAGCTGTTATGATGAAGGGTATGACTTCATTAGTATTACAACGGTCATACACAAACAAACAAACACACACGTAGGCTACACAAAGAAATAGACACAAGCACAGTCGTGCGTGCGTGCACACACACACACACTGATACAGTGTTTCATTTTTATCATTGCCATGACAGCTCTCAAATGTTATTGTCTTTCGATGGTTTGGGTCATTCTGGTTCAGTGTTTTTCTTGCTAAAGGGTAAGTACACAAAGTGACATTGGAAGGTTCTTATTTTGGAGCCAGCTGAAGACATCGAACATTTGTAAGGAGGGCAGAAATCTCCCTCAGGTTTTTATGAGATCACGTTTTCCAAAAACTCTGTTAAATATCTGCTCCAAAATAAGATTCAAAGATGTTTGCAGAAAGAATGGGATGTCAGCTGTGACATGGCACCTTGAGTTTGAAAGAATCTCTTGGTTATTCAACTACAGTAAGTGAAGTGGATTTACATCCGGTAACAGAATTACGGTAACGGAATTACATCATTGGTCCCTGATCTGTACTACACAGAAATGCATAATTATGGATATGAATGTCATTCTCCTCATGTTTCACACGTTTGGACATCACAGCGCAGCACAGCAGAGCACAGTAGAGTACAATGCTGTCACACCCTGGCTCTGGGGACTCTATATGTTGAGCCAGGGTGTGTATATTCTATGTTTTGTATTTCTGTGTTGGCCAGAGTGGTTCCCAATCAGAGGCAACGAGTGTCAGCTGTTGCTGGTTGTCTCTGATTGGGAGCCATATTTATAGAGGCTGTTTTCCCACAATAGTTGTGGGATCTTGTTCCAGTTGGTTTGTTCCTTTTGGTCTGTACCGTAGGACTGCACGTATCGTTTGTTGTTTTGTTCGAGGGTTTACTCTCTTTAAATAAATATGTTTGCCTGCAACGCTGCGCCTTGGTCCACTCTCTCTAACGGTCGTGACAGAAGATCCCACCATACCAGGACCAAGCAGCGTGTCCAGGAGCAGGCGGCCTGGACATGGGAGGAAGCGCCGGGAAAGGAGCTGGAGAGGTTGGCGATGGCCCAGGTGGGCAAATCGTGGTCCTGGGAGGACATGCTCGGGGGCAAAGGGCCATGGGCTAAGATTAAGGCCCTGGCGAGAGAGGAGCAACGGCGTCAACAGTGTCGTCGTCGGACGGACGAGAGGCAACCCCAGAACATTTTTAGGGGGGGGCACACGGCATGGGCGACTGGGCAGCAGGAGGCTGCCACAGGGCGAAATGAGAGACGAGGAGAGAAGGCCACCGGGTTACGGGAGCCATTGGTGAGAGGAGGGAAGGAAGTTGTAGAGGCACGGCGAGAGGTACTGAGGTGTATTGCCAGTCCGGTCCGGCCCGTTCCTGATCCCCGTTTAAGGCCAGTGGTGTGTGTTCCCAGTACGGTCCGGCCTGTTCCTGTTCCTCGCACCAAGCCTACGGTTCGCGTCGCCAGCCCGGCCCGGCCTGTTCCTGTCCTTCGCACCAAGCCTACGGTGCGCGTCGCTAGCCCGGCCCGGCCTGTTCCTGCTCCTCGCACCAAGCCTACGGTGCGCGTCGCCAGCCCGGCCCGGCCTGTTCCTGTCCTTCGCACCAAGCCTACGGTGCGCGTCGCTAGCCCGGCCCGGCCTGTTCCTGCTCCTCGCACCAAGCCTACGGTGCGCGTCGCCAGCCCGGCCCGGCCTGTTCCTGCCCTTCGCACCAAGCCTACGGTGTGCATCGCCAGCCCGGCCCGGCCTGTTCCTGCTCCTCGCACCAAGCCTACGGTGTGCGTCGCCAGCTTGGCCCGGCCTGTTCCTGCTCCTCGCACCAAGCCTACGGTGCGCGTCACCAGCCCGGCCCGGCCTGTTCCTGCCCCTCGCACCAAGCCTACGGTGTGCGTCGCCAGCCCGGCCCGGCCTGTTCCTGCCCCTCGCACCAAGCCTACGGTGTGCGTCGCCAGCCCGGCCCGGCCTGTTCCTGCTCCTCGCACCAAACCTACGGTGTGCGTCGCCAGCCCGGCCCGGCCTGTTCCTGCCCCTCGCACCAAGCCTACGGTGTGCGTCGCCAGCCCGGCCCGGCCTGTTCCTGCCACTCACACCAAGCCTACGGTGTGCGTCGCCAGCCCGGCCCGGCCTGTTCCTGCTCCTCGCACCAAGCCTACGGTGTGCGTCGCCAGCCCGGCCCGGCCCGGCCTGTTCCTGCTCCTCGCACCAAGCCTACGGTGTGCGTCGCCAGCCCGGCCCGGCCTGTTCCTGCCACTCACACCAAGCCTACGGTGTGCGTCGCCAGCCCGGCCCGGCCTGTTCCTGCCACTCACACCAAGCCTACGGTGTGCGTCGCCAGCCCGGTCCGGCCCGTTCCTGCTCCACGCACCAAGGCAGGGGTGCGAGTCGTCAGCCCGGTCCGGCCCGTTCCTGCTCCACGCACCAAGCCAGGGGTGCGCATCGTCAGCCCGGTCGGGCCCGTTCCTGCTCCACGCACCAAGCCAGGGGTGCGCATCGTCAGCCCGGTCCGGCCCGTTTCTGCTCCACGCACCGAGCCAGGGTGCGCATTGTCAGCCCGGTCCGGCCCGTTCCTGCTCCACGCACCGAGCCAGGGGTGCGCATCGTCAGCTCGGTCCGGCCCGTTCCTGCTCCACGCACCAAGCCAGGGGTGCGCATCGTCAGCCCGGTCCGGCCCGTTGCTGCTCCACGCACCAAGCCAGGGGTGCGCATCGTCAGGCAGGTCCGGCCCGTTCCTGATCCACGCACCAAGCCAGGGGTGCGCGTCATCAGTCCGGCACAACCCGTGCCTGGGTCACCGGTGCCTGGTCAGGTACCGGTCAGCTGCTCCACACCGGAGCTTAAGCAATCCGCTCCTCGATGTCCAGTCCAGCTCCAGCCAGCGGGGCCAGACCGGATCAGGGGCACCTACGGGGGGATTATTGGAGGGTGGTGGGCGAGCCCGGAGCCGGAACCGCCTCCGAGGAGGAATGCCCACCCAGCCCTCCCCTGGTTTGTTTATGTTTAGGCGCGGTCGTAGTCCGCGCCTTTAGGGGGGGGTACTGTCACACCCTGGCTCTGGGGACTCTATATGTTGAGCCAGGGTGTGTATATTCTATGTTTTGTATTTCTGTGTTGGCCAGAGTAGTTCCCAATCAGAGGCAACGAGTGGCAGCTGTTGCTGGTTGTCTCTGATTGGGAGCCATATTTATAGAGGCTGTTTTCCCACAATAGTTGTGGGATCTTGTTCCAGTTGGTTTGTTCCTTTTGGTCTGTACCGTAGGACTGCACGTATCGTTTGTTGTTTTGTTCGAGGGTTTACTCTCTTTAAATAAATATGTTTGCCTGCAATGCTGCGCCTTGGTCCACTCTCTCTAACGGTCGTGACAAATGCAGTTCAATACAGCACAGCAGAGTAAAGTAGGGTAGAGTAGAGTAGAGTTCAGTACAGTGCAGTTGAGTACAGTATGGTACAGTAGTGTTCAGTACAGTACAGTAGAGTATAGTTCAATACAGTACAAATCAAATCAAATCAAATTGTATTTGTCACATGTGCCGAATACAACAGGTGTAGACCTTACAGTGAAATGCTTACTTACAAGCCCTTAACCAACAATGCAGTTTTAAGAAAAATAAGTGTTAAGTAAAGAATAGATAAGTAAGTAAATAAAAGCAGTAAAATAACAGTAGCGAGGCTATATACAGGGGGTACCAGTACAGAGTCAATGTGCGGGGGCACCGGTTAGTCGAGGTAATTGAGGTAATATGTACATGTAGGTAGAGTTAAAGTGACTATGCATACATAATAAACAGAGAGTAGCAGCAGCGTAAAAGAGCGGGTGGGGGGGGGGGGGGATGCAAAAAGTCTGGGTAGCCATTTGATTAGCTGTTCAGGAGTCTTATGGCTTGGGGGAAGAAGCTGTTAAGAAGCCTTTTGGACCTAGACTTGGCGCTCCGGTACCGCTTGCTGTGTGGTAGCAGAGAGACCAGTCTATGAATAGGGTGGCTGGAGTCTTTGACAATTTTTAGGGCCTTCCTCTGACACCGCCTGGTATAGAGGTCCTGGATGGCAGGAAGCTTGGCCCCAGTGATGTACTGGGCCGTACGCACTACCCTCTGTAGTGCCTTGCAGTCGGAGGCCGAGCAGTTGCAATACCAGGCGGGGATACAACCAGTCAGGATGCTCTCGATGGTGCAGCAGGATCTGAGGACCCATGCCAAATCTTTTCAGTCTCCTGAGGGGGACTAGGCTTTTTCGTGCCCTCTTCACGACTGTCTTGGTGTGTTTGGACCATGATAGTTTGTTGGTGATGTGGACACCAAGGAACTTGAAGCTCTCAACCTGCTCCACTACAGCCCCGTCGATGAGAAAGGGGGCGTGCTTGGTCCTTCTTTTCCTGTAGTTCACAATAATCTCCTTTGTCTTGATCACGTTGAGGGAGAGGTTGTTATCCTGGCACCACACGGCCAGGTCTCTGACCTCCTCCCTATAGGCTGTCTCATCGTTGTCGGTGATCAGTCCTACCACTGTTGTGTCATCAGCAAACTTAATGATGGTGTTGGAGTCATGCCTGGCCATGCAGTTATGGGTGAACAGGGAGTACAGGAGGGGACTGAGCACTCACCCCTGAGGGGCCCCCGTGTTGAGGATCAGCGTGGCAGATGTGTTTTTACCTACCCTTACCACCTGGGGGCAGCCCGTCAGGAAGTCCAGGATCCAGTTGCAGAGGGAGGTGTTTAGTCTCAGGGTCCTTAGCTTAGTGATGAGCTTTGAGGGCACTATGGTGTTGAACGCTGAACTGTAGTCAATGAATAGCATTCTCGCGTAGGTGTTACTTTTGTCCAGGTGGGAAAGGACAGTGTGGAGTGCAATAGAGATTGCATCATCTGTGGATCTGCAGTGGCGGTATGCAAATTGGAGTGGGTTTAGGGTTTCTGGGATAATGGAGTTTATGTGAGCCATGACCAGCCTTTCAAAGCACTTCATGGGTACAGATGTGAGTGCTACGGGTCTGCAGTAATTTAGGAAGGTTACCTTAGTGTTCTTGGGCACAAGGACTATGGTGGTCTGCTTGAAACATGTTGGTATTAGACTCAGACAGGGAAAGATTGAAAATGTCAGTGAAGACAATTGCCAGTTGGTCAGCGCATGCTCGGAGTACACGTCCTGGTAATCCGCCTGGCCCCACGGCCTTGTGAATGTTGACATGTTCAAAAGTCTTACTCACATCGGCTACGGAGAGTGTGATCACACATTCGTCCGGAACAGCTGATGCTCTCATGCACGCTTCAGTGTTGCTTGCTTCAAAACGAGCGTAGAAGTGATTTAGCTCATCTGGTAGGCTCGTGTCCCTGGGCAGCTCGCGGCTGTGCTTCCCTTTGTAGTCTGTAATAGTTTGCAAGCCCTGCCACATCTGACGAGCATCGGAGCCGGTGTAGTACGATTCAATCTTAGTCTTGTATTGACGCTTTGCCTGTTTGATGGTTCGTCGGAGGGCATAGCAGGATTTCTTATAAGCGTCCAGGTTAGAGTCCCGCTCCATAAAAGCGGCAGCTCTACCCTTTAGCTCAGTGCGGATGTTGCCTGTAATCCATGGCTTCTGGTTGGGGTATGTACGTATGGTCACTGTTGGGACGACGTCATCTATGCACTTATTGATGAAGCCAGTGACTGATGTAGTGTACTCCACAATGCCATCGGAAGAATCCCGGAACATATTCCAGTCTGTGCTAGCAAAACAGTCCTGTAGCTTAGCATCTGCATCATCTGACCACTTCTTTATTGACCGAGTCACTGATGCTTCCTGCTTTAGTTTTTGCTTGTAAGCAGGAATCAGGAGGATATAATTACGGTCAGATTTGCCAAATGGAGGGCATGGGAGAGCTTTGTACGCGTCTCTGTGTGTGGAGTAAAGGTGGTCTAGAATTTATTTTCCTCTGGTTGCACATTTAACATGCTGGTAGATATTAGGTAAAACGGATTTAAGTTTCCCTGCATTAAAGTCCCCGGCCACTAGGAGCACCGCTTCTGGATGAGTGTTTTCCTGTTTGCTTATGGCCTTATACAGCTCATTGAGTGTGGTCTTAGTGCCAGCATCGGTTTGTGGTGGTAAATAGACAGCTACAAAAAATATAAATAGTGTGGTCTACAGCTTATCATGAGATAACTCTACCTCAGGCGAGCAAAACCTCGAGACTTCCTTAATATTAGATTTCATGCACCAGCTGTTGTTTACAAATATACACAGACCGCCACCTCTTGTCTTAGCGGGGGCCGTTGTTCTATCTTGCCGATGCAGCGTAAACCCCGCCAGCTGTATTATTATATATATTTTTTCATTTCACCTTTATTTAACCAGGTACAGTTGAAGTCAGAAGTTTACATACACTTAGGTTGGAGTCATTAAAACTCGTTTTTTCAACCACTCCACAAATTTCTTGTTAATAAACTATAGTTTTGGCAAGTCGGTTAGGACATCTACTTTGTGCATGACACAAGTAAATTTTCCAACAATTATTTACAGACAGATTATTTCACTTACAATTCAATGTATCACAATTCCAGTGGGTCAGAAGTTTACATACACTAAGTTGACTGTGCCTTTAAACAGCTTGGAAAATTCCAGAAAAGAATGTCATGACCTTAGAAACTTCTGATAGGCTAATTGATATCATTTGAGTCAATTGCAGGTGTACCTGTGGATGTATTTCAAGGCTTACCTTCAAACTCAGTGCCTCTTTGCTTGACATCATGGGAAAATCAAAAGAAATCAGGCAAGACCTCAGAAAAAAAATTGTAGACCTCCACAAGTCTGGTTCATCCTTGGGAGCAATTTCCAAACGCCTGAAGGTACCACGTTTATCTGTACAAACAATAGTGTGCAAGTATAAACACCATGGGACCACGCAGCCGTCATACCGCTCAGGAAGGAGACACGTTCTGTCTCCTAGAGATTAACGTACTTTGCTGCGAAAAGTGCAAATTAATCCCAGAACAACAGCTAAGGACCTTGTGAAGATTCTGGAGGAAACAGGTACAAAAGTATCTATATCCACAGTAACACGAGTCCTATATCGACATAACCTGAAAGGCCGCTCAGCAAGGAAGAAGCCACTGCTCCAAACCACCATAAAAAAGCAAGACTATGGTTTGCAACTGCACATGGGGACAAAGATCATACTTTTTGGAGAAATGTCCTCTGGTTTGATGAAACAAAAATAGAACTGTTTGGCCATAATGACCATCGAAGAACACCATCCCAAACGTGAAGCACGGGGGTGGCAGCATCATGCTGTGGGTGTGCTTTGCTGCAGGAGGGACTGGTGCACTTCACAAAATAGATGGCATCATGAGGAAGGAAAATTATGTGGATATATTGAAGAAACATCTCAAGACATCAGTCAAGAAGTTAAAGCTTGGTCGCAAATGGGTCTTCCAAATGGACAATGACCCCAAGCATACTTCCAAATTTGTGGCAAAATGGCTTAAGGACAACAAAGTCAAGGTATTGGAGTGGCCATCACAAAGCCCTGACCTCAATCCTATAGAAAATTAGTGGGCAGAACTGAAAAAGTGTGTGCCAGAAAGGAGGCCTACAAACCTGACTCAGTTACACCAGCTCTGTCAGGAGGAATGGGCCAAAATTCACCCAATTTATTGTGGGAAGCTTGTGGAAGGCAACCCAAAACGTTTGACCCAAGTTAAACAATTTTAAAGGCAATGCTACCAAATACTAATTGAGTGTATGTAAACTTCTGACCCACTAGGAATGTGATGAAATAAATAAAAGCTTAAATAAATAATTCTCTCTACTATTATTCTGACATTTCACATTCTTAAAATAAAGTGGTGATCCTAACTGACCTAGGACAGGGATTTTGTACTAGGATTAAATGTCAGGAATTGTGAAAAACTGAGTTTAAATGTATTTGGCTAAGGTGTATGTAAACTTCCGACTTCAACTGTAGGCCAGTTGAGAACAAGTTCTCATTTACAACTGCGACCTGGCCAAGATAAAGCAAAGCTGTGCGATAAAATCAACACCAACACATAGTTACACATGGGATAAACAAAACATACAGTCAATATCACAATAGAAAATCTATATACAGTGTGTGCAAATGTAGTAAGTTATGGAGGTAAGGCAATAAATAGGCCATAGTGCAAAATAATTACAATTTAGTATTAACACTGGAGTGATAGATGTGCAGAAGATGATGTGCAAATAGAGATACTGGGGTGCAAATGAGCAAAATAAATAACAATATGGGGATGAGGTAGTTGGGTGGGCTAATTACAGAATGGGCTGTGTATAGGTGCAGTGATCGGTAAGCTGCTCTGACAACTGATGCTTAAAGTTAGTGAGGGAGATAAGAGTCTCCAGCTTCAGAGATTTCTGCAGTTCGTTCCAGTCATTAGCAGCAGAGAACTGGAAGGAATGGTGGCCAAAAGAGGTGTTGGCTTTGGGGATGTCCAGTGAGATAAAGCTGCTGGAGCGCATACTACGGATGGGTGTTGCTATGGTGACCAATGAGCTAAGATAAGGCAGGGATTTGCCTATCAGAGATTTATAGATGGCCTGGAGCCAGTGGGATTGGCGACGAATATGTAGTGAGGGCCAGCCAACGAGAGCGTACAGGTCACAATGGTGGGTAGTATATGGGGCTTTGGTGACAAAACGGATGGCACTGTGATAGACTACATCCAATTTGCTGAGTAGAGTGTTGGAGGCTATTTCGTAAATAACATCGCCGAAGTCAAGGATTGGTAGGATAGTCAGTTTTACGAGGGCATGTTTAGCAGCATGAGTGAAGGAGGCTTTGTTGCGAAATAGGAAGCCGATTCTAGATTTAACTTTGGATAGGAGATGCTTGATGTGAGTCTGGAAGGAGAGTTTACAGTCTAACCAGACACCTAGGTATTTGTAGTTGTTCACATATTCTAAGTCAGACCCGCCGAGAGTAGTGATTCTAGTCGGGTGGGCGGGTGCAAGCAGCGTTCGATTGAAAAGTATGCATTTAGTTTGACTAGCGTTTAAGAGCAGTTGGAGGCCACAGAAGGAGTGTTGTATGGCATTGAAGCTCGTTTGGAGGTTTGTTAACACAGTGTCCAATGAAGGGCCAGAAGTATACAAAATGGTATCGTCTGCGTAGAGGTGGATCTGAGAGTCACCAGCAGCAAGAGCGACATCATTGATATACACAGAGAATAGAGTCGGCCCGAGAATTGAACCCTGTGGCACCCCCATAGAGACTGCCAGAGGTCCAGACAACAGGCCCTACGATTTGACACATTGAACTCTATCTGAGAAGTAGTTGGTGAACCAGGCGAGGCAGTCATTTGAGAAACCAAGGCTATTTAGTCTGCCAATAAGAATACGGTGATTGACAGAGTCGAAAGCCTTGGCCAGGTCTATGAAGACGGCTGCACAGTACTGTCTTTTATCGATTGCGGTTATAATATCGTTTAGGACCTTGAGCGTGGCTGAGGTGCACCCATGACCAGCTCGGAAACCAGATTGCATAGCGGAGAAGGTACGGTGGGTTTCAAAGTGGTTGGTGATCAGTTTGTTAACTTGGCTTTCAAATACTTTCGAAAGGCAGGGCAGGATGGATATAGGTCTGTAACGGTTTGGATCTAGAGTGTCACGCCCTTTGAACAGGGGGAAGACCGCGGCAGCTTTCCAATCTCTGGGGATCTCAGATGATACAAAAGAGAGGTTGAACAGGCTAGTAACAGGGGTTGCTACAATTTCGGCTGCTAATTTTAGAAAGAAAGGGTCCAGATGGGCAAGTTGTAGCGGAGGGTGCAGAGCTGGTGGCTAGGGTAGGAGTAGCCAGGTGGAAAGCATGGCCAGCCGTAGCAAAATGCTTATTGAAATTCTCGATTATCGGTGGTGACAGTGTTTTCTAGCCTCAGTGCAGTGGGCAGCTGGGAGGAGGTGCTCTTATTCTCCATGTGTAACGATCCCGGCTGTCTGAGTCGGGTCCTGTCTGGTGACTAGTGTTCCGGTTCGTAATCTCCAGCTTCCCGAGGGTTCGGGAACGCTCCGGGGAGCGCTCTTGTTTTCCGCACCTGCATCCCATCAGCAATCTGCACACCTGGTCCTGATCATCACCCTTCTTAGGCTCTGGCCTAACATCCAGTTCCTGCCGGATCGTTAGCTATGAACAGTATGTTTGTCAGCGTATCAGCCTCTGAGCCATTAGTGTTAGTTTTGTTGTTTTGCACCTTGTTACTTGCTGTGTACTGACCTCCGTTTTTGTTCTGTCTGCAGTCTCTCACCCGGAACCTTCACCCAACCTCTGCCTGATGGTCGGCGGCAGCCGAGCCAGTACCGGACCAACCACTGTACCCTCAACAACCCATCCACGCCACCCGCTCTGTTCCCTGGATTATTCAGCCTCACTCGGAATCTATTAATTAAACACTCACCTTTCTCTCAACGTACCTTGTCCTTGTCTGCTTCTGGGTTCTGGCATAGTAAACCGTGACAGAACGATCCGGCCAGTAATGAACCCAGCGGACCTGGACTCCGTTCGCCATGCTATTACCCAGCAGGAGAAGATGTTGGGCCATCATAGCACGGTACTACAGGAGATCGCGTTGTCAGTTCGGAACCTTTCTACCGGTCTGACGGAGGTCCAGAACCAACGTAAGTGTCCGGTGGAGGATCCACTACCGGTTTCACCCATCTCGCCTGCCGCTTCTGAAGCTGTGTCCATCCGTGAGCCCAAGGTTCCGACGCCGGATAAATATGAGGGGAGCTGGGAAGATGCCGTTCCTTCCTTATGCAGTGTGGATTAGTGTTCGATCTACAGCCCTACTCTTATGCCACAGACAAGGCTAGGATAGCCTTTGTGATTGAGTTGCTGCGTGGTCGAGCGCTGGAGTGGGCTTCAGCCGTTTGGGAACGACAGGATCCCTGCATGGCTTCATACCAGGGGTTCACGGCCGAGATGAGGAAGCTCTTCGACCATTCCGTCCGAGGGAGGGACGCAGCTAGGCGCCTGTTTCGCTTCGCCAAGGAACTCGCAGCGTGGCCGACTTCGTGATCGAGTTCAAGACGTTGGCTGTGGAGAGTGGGTGGAACGAGGAGTCTCTGCAAGCGGCCTTTTACCAGGGTCTGTCGGAGCAGCTCAAGGATGAGTTGATCTCCTATCCGGAGCCTAGTGACCTGGACAGCTTGGTAGCCTTGTCTATTCGGGTGGATAATCGAGTCCGAGAGCGAAGGAGGGAGAAGCAATGGGGTCCGTCCAATCGATCAGCTTCTCAGTTCCCAGTCGGGTCGGGTGGTGGACCAGAACACGTCGATCATTCTCCACCACAATGGATTAGTGGAGAGGACCTTTCTCCCGATTCTGAACCCATGCAAGTGGGGCGGCACGGGTTAACCAAGGAGGAGCGTCAACATAGACGTAAGACCAACTGCTGCCTCTACTGTGGTAGCTCGGGACATTACATCTCCACTTGTTCCCGGCGGTCGTCAAACTGCCCGGCTCGCTAAAGTTGGGAGGACTTTTAGCGAGCCAGTTTCAACCTCTCAGTACCTCTGTCAGACCCCGTTTCCCGGCTACCCTTGTGAACAGGAATCAGAGCTTAGCGCTTAATGCTTTTATCGATTCAGGTGCCGATGGAAGCTTTCTTGATGCCGAGTTGGTGGAACAGCTGGGGCTTTCCAAGGAGCAATTGCCGGAAGCCATTGAAGCGACCACTCTGAACGGCAGTAGTCTGGCACGTATCACGATGAGGACTGAACCGGTGAAGATGCGGTTGTCGGGAATCATTCTGAGATGATTTCATTCTTCATTCTGCCGTCTTCCCATGTTCCTCTGGTCCTTGGATACCCCTGGCTGAAGGAACACAATCCCACGTTCGATTGGGTGACGGGCAAGGTAACGAGTTGGAGCCTTGATTGTCATGCTAACTGTCTCAAGACTGCCTGCCCCCATTCGGTTCCCAGTCAGGTGATTGAGGCTAAACCCCCAGATTTGTCCCTGGTTCCCGAGACATATCACGAGTTGGGGGAAGTTTTCAGTAAGCAGAAGGCTCTGTCACTCCCTCCCCACCGACCATATGATTGTGCCATCAACCTGGTCCCTGGAGCTGTCTACCCCAAGGGAAGGTTATACAGTATCTCCCGACCTGAACGTGAGGCGTTGGAGACCTACATCAAGGAGTCCCTAGCTGCTGGTCTCGTTCGTCCCTCGTCATCACCCCTGGGGGCAGGATTCTTCTTTGTGGGTAAGAAGGATGGCTCTCTTCGACCGTGTATTGATTATCGGGGGTTGAATGACATCACGGTCAAGAACAAGTATCCCCTGCCCTTGATGAGTTCTGCCTTCGACTCCTTACAGGGTGCTACGGTGTTCACCAAGCTAGACCTACGCAATGCGTATCACCTGGTCCGGATCAGAGAGGGGGACGAGTGGTTGACGGGTTTCAATACACCGATGGGTCACTTCGAGTATCAGGTGATGCCGTTTGGACTGACCAATGCTCCAGCGGTATTCCAGAGTATGGTGAACGACGTCCTGAGAGATATGATCGGTCTCTTTGTGTTTGTTTACCTGGATGACATTCTGATCTTCTCGAAGGAACCTTCCGACCACGTCCAGCATGTCCGGCAGGTTCTGCAGCGATTGTTGGAGAATCGTCTGTTCGTGAAGGCCGAGAAGTGCGAGTTTCACGCCCACACGACATCCTTTCTCGGGTACATCATCTCCAGGGGAGAGATTAGGATGGACCAGGAGAAGGTTAGAGCGGTTCTGGAATGGGCCCAGCCCGGTACGAGATTGCAGCTCCAGAGATTTTTGGGGTTTGCGAATTTCTACCGCAGATTCATCCGGGATTACAGCCGTGTGGCCGCTCCGTTAACTGCCTTGACTTCCAGTATCAGGACCTTCAAGTGGAATCCGGAGGCGGATCGAGCGTTTCTGGATTTGAAGAGGCGATTCACCAACGCACCGATTCTCTCTCAACCGGACACGGCCCGTCAGTTCGTCGTTGAAGTGGACGCGTCTGATGTGGGAGTTGGCGCCATCCTGTCGCAGCGATGCTCCACGGACAGTAAACTCCATCCCTGCGCCTACTACTCTCGTCGCCTTTCGCCTGCGGAGAGGAATTACGATGTGGGTAACCGGGAGCTTCTCGCGGTGAAACTTGCCTTGGAGGAGTGGCGCCACTGGTTGGAGGCGGAGCAACCGTTTATTGTCTGGACTGACCACAAGAATCTTGCTTACGTGCAATCGGCAAACGTCTCAACTCCCCGTCAGGCCAGGTGGCGTTGTTTTTCGGACGATTCAAGTTTGCCCTGACGTTCCGACCTGGATCTAAGAACGGCAAGGCGGACGCCTTGTCCCGGATGTTCTCCAAGACGGAGGAGAGTGGGTCCAAGACCGAGACAATCCTCCCCCGGAACTGCGTCGTGGGAGCAGTTATGTGGAAGATTGAGGAGGAGGTGCTGGCGGCCCTTCGGACTCAGCCCGGTCCCGGTAACGGTCCACCCGGTCGGTTGTTTGTGCCTGAGTCGGTTCGTCCTGCTGTCCTCAAATGGTCCCACGCCAGCAAGATGGCTTGTCACCCTGGCGTGGCTCGGACAATGGCGTTTCTTCGCAGACGTTTTTGGTGGCCTGCCATGGCCGAGGATACTCGGGGGTTTTGTTGCTGCCTGTCCAGTGTGTGCGCAGACTAAGAGTACCAATCGGCCCAGCTCTGGACTACTTCACCCCTTCCTATTCCCCGGCGACCATGGTCGCATCTGGCCCCTGGACTTCGTCACTGGGTTGCCCGCTTCTGAGGGAACACGGTCGTTCTGACTATCGTGGACAGATTCAGCAAGTTCGCCCACTTTGTGCCTATTGCCAAGCTTCCCTCTGCCTCGGAGACGTCCGAGATCCTGGTTAGGGAGGTTTTCAGGGTCCACGGTTTGCCCAGTGATATCGTTTCCGACCGTGGCCCTCAGTTTACCTCTGCTGTCTGGAAGTCCTTCTGTTTGGCCATTGGAGCTACAGTCAGTCTCACATCTGGTTTTCACCCCCAATCCAATGGTCAGGCGGAGAGAGCCAACCAGAAGATGGAATCCACGCTACGCTGTCTGGTCTCTTCCAACCCCACCTCCTGGGTCTCTCAGTTGCCTTGGGTTGAGTATGCCCACAATACTCTTCCTACATCTGCCACTGGGATGTCTCCCTTCCAGTGCCTGTATGGCTACCAACCTCCCCTGTTTCCTTCTCAGGAGAAGGAGCTCTCAGTGCCTTCTGTTCAGGCCCATATTCGTCGTTGCCACCGGACCTGGCATCGGGCCAGAAAGGCACTCCTTAGAGTTTCGGACCGGTATCAGCTCCAGGCGAATCGTCGCCGGATCCCCGCCTCCCACCTATACCATCGGAGATAGGGTTTGGTTGGCCACACGGGATCTTCCGTTACGGACTGAGTCTAGGAAGTTGTTACCGAAGTTCATTGGTCCGTTTGTGGTGGAGAAGGTGATCAATCCAGTGGCAGTTCGACTCAAACTACCGAGGACGCTCAGAGTCCATCCCACCTTTCATGTCTCCTGCCTCAAGCCTGTCTTCCTCAGTCCTCTGTTGCCTCCTCCGCCTCCTCCTCCTCCTCCTCGAATGATCGGAGGTGGTCCTGCCTACACGGTGCGTCGCATCATGGATTCCAGACGGCGGGGCCGGGGTTTCCAGTATCTCGTGGACTGGGAGGGGTATGGCCCTGAAGAGAGGAGTTGGATTCCGCGGCGACAGGTCCTAGATGCGGACCTCATCAGTGACTTCTACCGCCTCCATCCTGGCGCTCCGGGAGTCCGCCCGGTGGCGTTGTCGGAGGGGGTACTGTAACGATCCCGGCTGTCTGAGTCGGGTCCTGTCTGGTGACTAGTGTTCCGGTTCGTAATCTCCAGCTTCCCGAGGTTCGGGAACGCTCCGGGGAGCGCTCTTGTTTTCCGCACCTGCATCCCATCAGCAATCTGCACACCTGGTCCTGATCATCACCCTTCTTAGGCTCTGGCCTAACATCCAGTTCCTGCCGGATCGTTAGCTATGAACAGTATGTTTGTCAGCGTATCAGCCTCTGAGCCATTAGTGTTAGTTTTGTTGTTTTGCACCTTGTTACTTGCTGTGTACTGACCTCCGTTTTTGTTCTGTCTGCAGTCTCTCACCCGGAACCTTCACCCAACCTCTGCCTGATGGTCGGCGGCTGCCGAGCCAGTACCGGACCAACCACTGTACCCTCAACAACCCATCCACGCCACCCGCTCTGTTCCCTGGATTATTCAGCCTCACTCGGAATCTATTAATTAAACACTCACCTTTCTCTCAACGTACCTTGTCCTTGTCTGCTTCTGGGTTCTGGCATAGTAAACCGTGACACCATGGACTTTACAGTGTCCCAAAACTTTTTGGAGTTAGTGCTACAGGATGCAAATTTCTGTTTGAAAAAGCTAGCCTTTGCTTTCCTAACTGATTGTGTATATTTGTTCCTGACTTCCCTGAAAAGTTGCATATCGCGGGGGCTGTTCGATGCTAATGCAGTACGCCACAGGATGTTTTTGTGCTGGTCAAGGGCAGTCAAGTCTGGGGTGAACCAGGGGCTATATCTGTTCTTAGTTCTGAATTTTTTGAATGGGGCATGCTTATTTAAGATGGAGAGGAAAGCACTTTTAAAGAACAACCAGGCATCCTCTACTGACGGAATGAGGTCAATATCCATCCAGGATACCCGGGCCAGGTCAATTAGAAAGGCCTGATCGCTGAAGTGTTTTAGGGAGCGTTTGACAGTGATGAGGGGTGGTCGTTTGACCACGGACCCATTACGAACGCAGGCAAAGTGGTAGTGATTGCTGAGATCCTGGTTGAAGACAGCAGAGGTGTATTTAGAGGGTAAATTACTCAGGATGATATCTATGAGGGTGCCCATGTTTACGGATTTAGGGTTGTACCTGGTAGGTTCCTTGATAATTTGTGTGAGATGGAGGGCATCTAGTTTAGATTGTAGGACGTCCGGGGTGTTAAGCATATCCCAGTTTAGGTCACTAAGCAGTACGAACTCTGAGGATAGATGGGGGGCAATCAATTCACATATGGTGTCCAGGGCACAGCTGGGGGCTGAGGGGGGTCTGTAGCAAGTGGCAACAGTGAGAGACTTATTTCTGGAAAGGGGGATTTTTAGAAGTAGAAGCTCAAACTGTTTGGGCACAGACCTGGATAGCATGATAGAGCTCTGCAGGCTATCTCTACAGTAGATTGCAACTCCGCCCCCTTTGGCATTTCTATCTAGACGGAAAATGTTGTAGTTGGGGATGGACATTTAAGTGTTTTTGGTGGCCTTCCTAAACCAGGATTCAGACACTGCTAGAACATCAGGGTTGGCGGAGTGTGCTAACGCAGTGAATAACTCAAACTTAGGGAGGAGGCTTCTGAAGTTAACATGCAAGAAACCAAGGCTTTTACGGTTACAGAAGTCAACAAATGATAGCGCCTGGGGAGTAGGAGTGATACAGGGGCTACAGGGGTTAACCTCTACATCACCAGAGGAACAGAGGAGGAATATAATAAGTATACGGCTAAAGGTTTTAAGGACTGGTCCTCTAGTGCGTTGGGTACAGAGAATAAACGGGGCAGATTTCCGGGCGTTGTAGAATAGATTCAGGGCATTATGTGCAGACAAGGATATGGAAGGATATGAGTACAGCGGAGGTAAACCTAAGCATTGGGTAACGATGAAAGAGATAGCATCACTGGTGGCACCGATTGAGCCGGTCTCCGCGTGTGTGGGGGGTGGGACAAAGGAGCTATCTGAGGCAGGTTGAGCGGGACTGGGGGCTCTACAGTGAAATTGTATAATAAGAGCTAACCGAAACAGCAATAGGCAAGGCATATTGACATGGGAGAGAGGCATAAAGCAATCACAGGTGTTATTCAAGAGAGCTAAGACAACAACTGGTAATGGCGACGAAAGTTTGGGCTGAGGCTAAACAGATAAACAGGACAGATAAACAGGATGGGGGTACCGTGTAAAGGAACAGTCCAGCAGGCATCAGCTGTGTAGCTGAGTGATCATAAGGTGAGTCCGGGAGCAATTCGATGGCTGCAGTTCGATGGCTGCTACGGCACAGGCAAGCAGGAGGCACGGATGTTGATTGCGTGTGCTAGCGGGCCGGGGCTAGCAGATGGATCTTTGTGGTCGTCGCAACGGGAAGCCTGTTAAAACCACACCAGGCAATTACATCGGCAGACCAGTTGTGATGGATCGGCGGGGCTCCGTGTCGACACTAGGAAGTCCCGTCCGGTTGACAGAGAGGTAGATAGCCGGGAGATGGGCCTGGCTCGAGGCTAGCTCAAGGTTAACTGGTGCTAGCTTCGGGACAGTGCTGATTAGCCAACAACAACATCCATTCGGTTGCAGCTAGATAGTTGCGATGAGCCGGTGTTAAAGGTCCAGTGATTCAGTGATTCCGGCAGAAAATCCGATATGTTCTGGGTCGATAGCACGCTGTGCAGACTGGCCGATAATTGTCCAGGCTAGATCTGGCTGGTAGGTAGTGCAGGCCACGGACAATGGTGAAAACTGCTAACTGTGGCTAATAGCAAGTAGCTAGCAAGTAGCTAGTTAGTTGGCTAGCTGGCTAGTTTCAGCCGGTTCTAGATAAAAAGGTATAAGAAATAATAGAATCCGTTCCACATTGGGTGAGGCGGGTTGCAGGAAAGTATATTTAGTTGAAGGATGAAAAGTGAGATTGAGAAATATATACGAAAAAGACTAAAAAACTAAAAAACTGGCTATTTACACGAGCACACTACAGAATACACGACCGCACTGCTATGCCATCTTGGATTAATGTATGTTATCCATGTTGTCGTTCAGCCACGTCTCGGTGAAACATAAGATATTACAGTTTTTAATGTCCCGTTGGTAGGATATTCGTGATCGTAGCTCGTCAATTTGGTTGTCCAATGATTGTACGTTGGCTAATAAGACTGATGGAAGAGGTAGATTACCCACTCGCCGTTGGATCCTTAAAAGGCACCCCGACCTACGTCCCCGATATCTCCGTCTCTTTCTCTTGCGAATGACGGGGATTTGGGCCTTGTCGAGTGTCTGAAATAAATCCTTCGCATCCGACTCGTTGAAGAAAAAATCTTTGTCCAGTACGAGGTGAGTAATCGCTGTCCTGATATACAGAAGCTCTTTTTGGTCGTAAGAGACAGTGGCAGAAACATTATGTACAAAATAAGTTACAAATAACACGAAAAAACACACATAATAGTACAATTGGTTAGGAGCCCGTAAAACGGCAGCCATCTCTTCCGGCGCCATTATGATCTACAATATACTGTACTCTACTGTACTGTACTATACTCTACTTTTCTTTACTGTACTGAACTGTATTGTACTGTACTACTGTATTGTATTGGACCGTACTCTACTGTGCTCTACTCACTGTACAGTGCTGTACTGTACTGTCCTCAGTACTGTCCTGTATTGTACTGTATTGTACTGTACTCTACTGTGCTCTACTCACTGCACTGTACTGTACTGTGCTATCCAAACTTGTGAAACATACGTCTATGATAGGTGCATGTGACCCAACTCTGGTTCATGACTATAACGATTTCTCATTGTAGCCAATTAAATTGCAGTAATTCCGTTACAGATTTTTTGGTAATTATGTTCTAACAAGTTTTTATCACTTAATATTGAATCAACAAAATTGATATCAGTAAAATCACTGTAACTAATTGGCAGGTCTACCATTACTTTTTACTTCTGTGAACATTAATTATCCTCCCTCCTCATGAGGGAGAGAAATTAGAAAATTACAAGGCACAAGGCAATATTTCTTAAACATACAGAAGGAAAACAATTTCTCAGAAATTAGATAAGTGTTGATATTAGTTGCCAGGGGTTTGATCAACATTACTGTGATTTTATGTATTTCTGATACATTTTCTGGTATATGTTTTCTAAGACCCATTTTCCATCTGTTTATCCAGAAATCAAACCTTTACTTACCTAATTTTTAAGATGGAAAATTATAGAAAAAGGTATCTATGCCTTTATTTCTCAAATATAGACTCTTAGCTTTCATTTGACACCCAATTTGATAGGCTCCTATGAACTTCACTGTCACGATCGTCGTTAAGAGAGTAGGACCAAGGCGCAGCGTGATGAACGAACATGTTTATTTATCATTAGCGATAAACACGGACAGTAAACAAAACAACAAACGACTCGTAACGTCCTAGGTAACATAGACCAAACACGGAACAAGGCCCCGCTGGCTGGAGCTGAACTGGACGTAGCAGGAGCGGTTAGCTTCAGCTCCGTAGTGGAGTAGTTGACCGGTACCCTATCAGGCACCGGTGACCCAGGCACGGGTTGTGCTGGACTGACGACGCGCACCCCTGGCTTGGTGCGTGGAGCCGGAACGGGCCGGACCGGGCTGACGACTCGCACCCCTGGCTTGGTGCGTGGAGTAGGAACGGGCCGAACCGGGCTGACGACTCGCACCCCTGGCTTGGTGCGTGGAGTAGGAACGGGCCGGACCGGGCTGACGATGCGCACCCCTGGCTTGGTGCGTGGAGTAGGAACAGGCCGGACCGGGCTGGCGACGCACACCGTAGGCTTGGTGCGAGGAGCAGGGACAGGCCGGACCGGGCTGACGATGCGCACCCCTGGCTTGGTGCGTGGAGTAGGAACAGGCCAGACCGGGCTGGCGACGCACACCGTAGGCTTGGTGCGAGGAGCAGGGACAGGCCGGACCGGGCTGGCGACGCACACCGTAGGCTTGGTGCGTGGAGCAGGGACAGGCCGGACCGGGCTGGCGACGCACACCGTAGGCTTGGTGCGAGGAGCAGGGACAGGCCGGACCGGGCTGGCGACGCACACCGTAGGCTTGGTGCAAGGAGCAGGGACAGGCCGGACCGGGCTGACGATGCGCACCCCTGGCTTGGTGTGTGGAGTAGGAACAGGCCGGACCGGGCTGGCGACGCACACCGTAGGCTTGGTGCGAGGAGCAGGGACAGGCCGGACCGGGCTGGCGACGCACACCGTTGGCTTGGTGCGTGGAGCAGGGACAGGCCGGACCGGGCTGGCGACGCACACCGTAGGCTTGGTGCGAGGAGCAGGGACAGGCCGGACCGGGCTGGCGACGCACACCGTAGGCTTGGTGCGAGGAGCAGGGACAGGCCGGACCGGGCTGGCGACGCACACCGTAAGCTTGGTGCGTGGAGCAGGGACAGGCCGGGCCGGGCTGTGGAGACGGATAGGAGACCTGGAGTGAAGAGCTGCCACAACCCGTCCTGGCTGAATGCCTACCTTCACACACTCTGTGTGAGGCATCAGCACAGGACGTACAGGGCTGTGTACCCGTACTGGCATAACAGCACGTGACACTGGCGCAGGATATCCGGGACCGAGGAGAGGCACTGGAGGCCACGAGCGCTGAGCCGGCACACTCCGTCCTGGCTGCATGCCCACCTTCGCACAACACGTGCGGGGTGCTCGCACAGGACGTACCGGACTATGCCGGACCACTCGTGGCACAGTACGCAGCTCCGCATACCCCGGAACCTGACCAGTCTCACGCTGCCATGCCTGAGTACGGGGAGTTGGCTCTGCTCTCCATCCAGGCTCCGCCAACCTGCCTTCTGGCCCCCCAAACCCGGTGGCCTCCTCTCCAAATCGCCCTGTGGCAGCCTCCTGCTGCCCAGCCGCCCATGCCGTGTGCCCCCCAAAAAAATTTTTTGGGGGTTGCCTCTCGTCCGTCCGACGATGACACTGCTGACGCCGCTGCTCCTCTCTCGCCAGGGCCTTAATCCTAGCCCATGGCCCTTTGCCCCGAGCATGTCCTCCCAGGACCACGATTTGCCCACCTGGGCCATCGCCAACCTCTCCATCTCCTTTCCCGGCGCTTCCTCCCATGTCCAGTCTGCCTGCTCCTGGACACGCTGCTTGGTCCTTGTATGGTGGGTTCTTCTGTCACGATCGTCGTTAAGAGAGGAGGACCAAGGCGCAGCGTGATGAACGAACATGTTTATTTATCATTAGCGATAAACACGGACAGTAAACAAAACAACAAACGACTCGTAACGTCCTAGGTAACATAGACCAAACACGGAACAAGAACCCACAAACACAAAGGGAAAAACAGACAGTTTAAATATGGCTCCCAATCAGAGACAACCAGCCAACAGCTGACACTCGTTGCCTCTGATTGGGAGTCACTCAGGCCAACATAGAAATAAACAAACTAGAACTCCCAACATAGAACTACACCACATAGAAAGAACACACCCTGGCTCAACATATAGAGTCCCAGAGCCAGGGTGTTACATTCACATGTTGGTGCCCATGGGTCCTTTTCGAAGGAAATGCCCTTTGTGGAATTTAAACAGTGTAAAGTCATGACAGTAAATATAATTTTCCTACAGGCAAAGAAACCGAGAATATTTTCACCGAAGAAAGAGTATATTGGTATTTTTTAGATTTGCCTCGCTTTGAAGTTGGAGCACATTTTCCTTCCATCATTACTTATGGGAGGCCCTGGTTGTCAGGTCTAAGCCCATTTACTGGGGAAGCCTGCCAAACTGTCACATAATAAGGGTTTTGTATGCGACAGACATCAGACCACAGCAGAGGTTAAGATCCATCACTATCAAAATAACTGACTTGAGCTAGGGCTAATGTTCCTCACTCGCAGCCTTATTAAATCAAATTCCCTAGACCTCTGATGTCATGCAGTATCAAATTACCTTTTAATTGCATGATCATTGTGCCTTAATTACCTCCTCGATCCCCTGTGATAAGTGACTAATTGTTGTGTAAGGCTTGTTTGTGTAATCCAGTGCAGTGCAGCTAAATGCAGTAGCTGCTAAGGGACAGATCTGAATTTACTCCGTTACAGTGGAATTGCCCCCATGTCTTAATCACTGGAAAATATCAATAGTTGAGATTGATATCATTTAAAAGCTTAAAAACAGGGTTGTCAAACTTTTCTTAATATTACGTCATTTTTTTTCAAGATGATTGATGAGAAAAGTATCGTCCAACCCATCAGGTATCTCACTGCACTCACTTTTAACTTTCAAATGGTACCACAAAGATTGTTGGAGGTCCACACATCAGTGAATGTTGACCTGAATAGGAATATAGTTTGTTTTTACTGTCAATCCTCCATAGGAAACCTATTGAAATAGAAAACCTGTATACTGTAGATAATAGAATAGATATGACCATATAAGTTGACATTCGAAGGTGGGTGGGAGGCCATCATTGTGGTAGTAATTAGAAGTAAACATTTCAATTCAACTTACATTTCGATGGTGTACCAGCTAAATTGCAGTGGTCTGAATTAATTATATGAATTCTATTTATATGATTTAAATGACACCAACCCTGTATTCAAGACCATGTGTCTCAACCAATGACGGGCGCAACACAAAAAACTCAACTTATGTGAATAGGGTCTAAGCTACAACATATGCGAATATGAAGAAAAAAATGGGAGTTTAAGCGTTTTTAGATCATTGATGTTTAATGATTAAAAATGACAATGTTTTATTAAAAAACATTTTTTTCAATAAATAATTAAATGGTTTGACAACACTGGATGTAAAACAACAGTGATACTACGACACTGCATGTAGATGATGACACTTGAGGGAAAGCAGTGCCTGTCATAGCACTGGTGAAAATGATAGCAAATTTTTTTTAATTTCACCTTTATTTAACCAGGTATAATATTCATATGTGTCAGCATACTGAATTGTAATTGGATGCATTAGACTGTCATATCATACTGTGCTATGATTGGTTAAGATCACCCAGGTGGTGAGGTCATTCTAAAGACGATCATGGCCAGAGACACATGGACATGCCAGTTATAGCTAGTTAATAAAGAGCTACGTTTATAAATATCCTGTCGTCCTGCATTTTATTATTTTGTACAAAGCATACAAAACAAGACATGGTGTCAGAGTAAAAGGACTAAAAGATGGATTTTGCTGGAGTTCCTTCACCTCGAATGGATTGGGGGTCTACAAATCTACCCGATGCATGTCGTAAGTTCAAACAGCATGTGGAGCTAATGTTCACGGGTCCTCTGAAGGAAAGAGGAGAAGAGGAAAAGTGCAGCTACCTGCTCCTCTGGATCGGTGAAAAAGGGAGAGACATTTACAACACATGGACACTTACCGAGGCTGAATCAAAGGTACTGAAAACATACTACGATCGTTTTGAAGCATATGTTGTGCCAAAGACCAATACAATTTTCGCTAGGTACAAATTCCATGAGAAAGTACAAGGCGCTAGCGAATCGTTTGAACAGTTTGTCACTGAGCTGCGTCTGCTTGTGAAAGACTGTGATTATGCAAACAAGGATGAGATGGTCAGGGACCGTATTGTATTTGGAATACACTCACCGCGAGTGAGAGAGAAACTTTTGAATGTTGGATCAGAGTTAACGCTGGACAAAGCTATCGACATAGCCAGATCTCACGAGCTAGCACAGGTTCAGATGAAAACCATTTCAGGCGGCAGCACGAGCGCATCACGTGAACAAGCAGTGCACGCAGTCAGGCAGACATCAAAGCACACCTCCAGTGCCCAGAGAGCATGTTTCAGAACGGAGACAGACAGAACTCCAAAACAGAGCGACACAGACTCCAAACGCCCCAAAACATGTGGATATTGTGGATACAAAGTGCATGGCGAACAGGGGAATTGCCCAGCTAAAGGCAAACAGTGTACTAAATGTGGAAAATGGAATCACTTTGCAAAAGTGTGCAGAGTTTACCGTGGAAAAACAGTACATACAGTGAGTGAAGATGAAATGTCAATCAAAGAGTCAAATGCTGATGAACTGTTTATTGATTCAGTGACACAGAAAAGTCAGATATCAGAGACAGAGCAAGCCTTTGCTGACATTGAGATAGGAAGACAAGGCACAGAACTAAAATTCAAACTAGACACTGGTGCACAAGTAAACATTATTCCTCTGAGTAAGTACAGAAGCTTGACATCTGAGTGTGAGCTACAGCCCACCACGCGCAGACTGACTGGTTATGGTGGTGAACAGCTCCCAGTAAAAGGCACATGCACTCTCAAATGCAAATACAAGGAAAGGGACATGATGTTGGACTTTTACGTTGTTGACACTCGAGCACCTGCAGTGCTAGGTCTTAAAGCATGTTTAGACATGGACCTTATCAAGCTAGTTTTATCAGTGACAGCACCAGTAGAGATAGAGAATGTCATGGAGGAGTTTGCTGATGTTTTTACAGGAATAGGACTATTCCCAGGAGAATGTACCATTCACCTTGACCCAGACGCAACCCCTGTGGTCTACCCACCGAGAAAGATTCCACTTGCTCTCCGCGCCCGTCTGAAGAAAGAGTTGGAGAGCATGGAGCAATCTGACATCGTCACCAAGGTTACAGAACCGACGGATTGGGTCAACGCGTTAGTGGTGGTGGAGAAACCACGCACAGGCAAGCTCAGAGTATGTCTCGACCCAAGAGACTTGAACAAGGCTATCAAACGCCCCCCATTACCCCCTTACCGACGCTAGATGGCATCACACACAAGCTAGCGGGCGCACGCTACTTCAGTGTCATGGACGCCAGATCAGGCTACTGGGCTATCAAGCTCACAGAAGAGTCATCTAAGCTCACAACGTTCAACACACCATTTGGACGCTACAGGTTCCGTCGCCTGCCTTTTGGGATGATCTCAGCCCAAGACGAGTTTCAGCGAAAGATCGACGAGGTGTACGAAGGCCTCGACGGAGTCGTGGCAATTGTGGACGACATCCTTGTCTATGGTCGAACCAAAGAGGAACACGACAGAAACCTCAGCGCGATGCTGCAAATGTCCCGCGAGAGAGGAGTCCGGCTCAACCCCGAGAAGAGCACAGTCGGCGCTACAGAGGTCAGCTACTTCGGACATCTTCTCACAGCGAATAGAATCAAGCCAGATCCGCAGAAGATCTCAGCCATAAAGGAAATGGAGCCACCAAAGAACCGCGCAGAGCTGGAAACAGTGCTTGGCATGGTCAACTACTTAGCCAAGTTCGCACCCAGCCTCTCCAATGCTAATGCACCCCTGCGTCAGCTGCTAAAGCAGTCCAGTGAGTTCCTCTGGGACAACCAACACGACATCGCTTTCCAGAAAGTGAAAGACTTGATCACGAGAGAACCAGGACCAATCCTTGCCTACTACGACCCCAACAAAGAGCTCAGACTCCAGGTGGACGCGTGAAGTATGGACTAGGGGCAGTGCTACTGCAAGAAGGAAAGCCCATCGGCTACGCTTCCAAATCTCTCACAGACTGTGAAATCAACTACGCTCAAATCGAAAAGGAGCTGTATGCCATTCTGTTCGGATGTAAGCGTTTCCATCAGTATGTCTATGGACGACAAGTCATTGTGGAATCAGACCACAAGCCCCTCGAGTCAATCATGAGGAAACCGTTAGCCGCAGCCCCGCCAAGGCTACAGAGAATGATCCTTCAACTACAAAAATACGACTTCACAATCACTCACCGTCCAGGCAAAGACATCCCTGTCGCAGACACACTCTCCAGGAAGTTTCTTACCTACAAGGACAGCAGCCTCAGTGAAGGCATGGACATGCAGGTGCACACTGTGTACAGCAACTTACCAGTTAGTGACACAAAACTGAAGGAGATCCGAGCAGAAACCGAAAAAGACACACAACTCACACAGCTGAGGAAAGTCATACAGTCAGGATGGCCTGAGGAGAGGAGAAAATGCCCTCAGAGCGTCTCAGAGTTCTGGAACCATCGTGATGAACTATCACAGATCAACGGAATCATTTTCAAAGGAGAGAAAATCATCATTCCTACCAGTCTCAGAGAAGAGATTTTGACAAAGATCCATGTTGGACACATGGGCATGGAAAAGTGCAAACAGAGAGCACGGGACATTTTGTTTTGGCCCGGAATGTGCAAACAAATAGAGGACATGGTTGGTAAATGCCCCACCTGTCTTGAACGATGCCCCTCGAACACCAAAGAGCCAATGTTACCTCACCGTATCCCAGACCGACCCTGGCATGTCGTGGCAACCGATCTGTTCACGTGGAACAACGAGGACTACATTATAACAGTGGACTACTACAGCAGGTACTTCGAACTCGACAAGCTTCACAGCACCACATCTGCAGCTGTGATACACAAGCTGAAAGCAGCCTTTGCCAGGCATGGCATTGTAGAGACTTTAATATCTGACAATGGGCCCTGTTACAAATCAAATGAGTTTGAATCCTTCACAAAAGCATGGGAGTTCACACACGTCACCACAAGCCCACATTACCCTCAAAGTAATGGCCTTGCTGAAAAATCTGTGCAGATCGCTAAATCACTCATGGACAAAGCAAAAGCAGACAAGAGAGCCCCCTACCTCAGTCTCCTTGAATACCGCAACACTCCAGTTGACAACTTCAAATCACCAGCCCAGCTGTTGATGAGCCGCAGACTTCGCTCAATCCTTCCCAGCACCAACCAGCAGCTGCAACCTGAGGTCGTCAGCTACAAGGAAGTGCATGCAAAACGTGCACAGAGACAACAACAGCAAAAGCGATACTACGACAGGTCAGCCAGACCACTGCCACCACTGAACGACGGAGAGTCAGTTAGAATCCAGGAGCATGGCTACTGGAATCCAGCAGTCGTCATCCAACCAGCTGACACTGAACGTTCATATCACGTTCGCACCGCAGAAGGAGCGGTGTACCGTCGCAATCGTCGTCACCTACTGAACACAAAAGAACAACACACTGACGAGATGAACTGTTCCCCTGAAAGAGAACGGGATGGACTAAACACAGACACAACACAACATACACCATACTTACCTGCAACACCACAAGAACTGTTGACTGACACAGAAGCATGCTCAGCTTCATATCACACAAGGTCAGGAAGAGAGGTCAAGCCTAGAGCTGTCCTAGACCTGTGAAATGTCAAAGGGTGTAGGCGGATCGCTGTCCTAAAAGAGTTTCCAGACTGTAAACTTGTTATTGAAAGTTAACTTGAAATGCTTTGGTATTGTATGTGTTTGATATGTTGAGATGTCATTGCTACAGTGAAAAGCTGAGTTGCTGAGAAATATTTGTTCTAAAAGTAACAGTATGCTGAATCATTGTTTGTCTGTTATGTTGATGCAGTTGGTGCAGTTTAAATGGTTACTTACCTCGAGTTCAAACTACAGAATATATATTCAAAAGAAACGCTTTATTGTTCTACATATTTTTTCTTTTTTTTTAAAGAAGGGGGATGTAATATTCATATGTGTCAGCATACTGAATTGTAATTGGATGCATTATACTGTCATATCATACTGTGCTATGATTGGTTAAGACCACCCAGGTGGTGAGGTCATTCTAAAGACGATCATGGCCAGAGACACATGGACATGCCAGTTATAGCTAGTTAATAAAGAGCTACGTTTATAAATATCCTGTCGTCCTGCATTTTATTATTTTGTACAAAGCATACAAAACAAGACACCAGGTAAGCCAGTTGAGAACAAGTTCTCATTTACAACTGCGACCTGGCCAAGATAATGCAAAGCAGTGCGATAAAAACAACAACAACACAGAGTTACATATGGGATAAGCCTGAATGGCAAAGGCCAGAGCAATACCAGAGTAAATAACGTCAAAAAGGTAGACACTAGACCAGAGGGTAGAGATCTTAGCAGCAGCAATGATACCATCACTCTGGATGGCAATAGTGACATACATTACCAGGGCTACAAACATGAACAGCCGCACATGGTTCATCGTATCTGGTCTGTCTGCACCCACTACCTTCCCAAATCCCTCTGGTATTGTGTATCGCTGTCACGTCTTCTCTCTCTCAGTTCCTACGCCAAAGTGAAAGGTCTCATTTCCATGTGGAGAGGCGGCGCAGTACAAGCGCTAAACAGAAGAGCAGCTTAGCAGGAAGCGGAGCATGGAAATGGGCTCAAACCCTCTAATCACCATGTGTCACTCACTTTCACATTGAATGTGCTTAGTCATTACCCAGACTCTGGGTACACTCACACCTTTACTGACATTTCAGCTGATTATGCTTTGAATGTAAATCACGCACTTAGTCAATATACAAGTTGTTTTGCAGATATACTGTACTGCTTGACAGTTGAAGAGATGTTTAACATTTCATGACATTTACCATTAAACTAAAGAACAAAGGAGTCTGTCGCCCTATTAAAGAACAACATTGACAGCACTAATGTTGCCCATACATTTCACACATTTGTCAGTTATAGTGTTATTTTATTTTGTATACAATTAATGGTCAGTGTTAAGAAAGGGAGATAATTGAGCTGTGTTTTTACCCTATAGTGGATCAGAGCTGGCTTCAGACCACTCCCATCACCTTTCTAAAATGTCACCTGTCTTAAGGAAATAGGAATTATCCATAAGCACAGACACTACAAGCACATCTGACCTCTGTTCTTCAAACCCTGGGTATATTATTTAGTGTGTGAAACACTGCTTTGTTGACATCTTGAGAGAGAGAGAGAGAGTAGTTGTAAATATCTCCCTGACCTCTGACCTCTGGCCCCATCCTTTTTTCCCTGTACATGCTTCCCCTTGGTGACATCATCCGCAAGCATAACATTCAGTTTCACTGCTATGCGGATGACATGCAGCTTTATTTACCAATCAGACACAGTGACCAAGCTAGCGTAGCTACCCTTCACAAGTGTCTTACTGACATCAAATGTTGGATGTCTGACAATTTTAAGAAATCTCAATCATAAGAAATCAGAGGTTGTTTTATTTGGCCCTCACCTTGCTAGAACCCAGGTTGGAAATAACCTTGGTCATATGTCCACCAATGTAAAGCCTACGGCCAGAAACCTTGGTGCCTTCTTTGACCCTGACCTAAACCTCGAGCTGCATGTAAAGAAGGTTGTCCAGTCCTGCTTTTATCATCTAAGAAATGTAGATAAAGTCAAGTATTTTATTTCAGTCACTGATCTGGAGAATGTTATAGATGCTTTTATTTCGTCCCACCTAGATTACTGTAATTCTTTGTATACATCTCTCAGTCAGAAATCACTCCATCATCTACAGTTAGTTAGAAATGCTGCAGCTTGGCTTTTAACAGGCACCAGAACATTTTACCATATCAAACCTATTTTAGCTTCTTTACACTAGCTACCAGTCACTTTTAGAATATATATGTATTAATCACGTTTAAGGCTTGGTTTAGCCCCATCCTATATCTCAGATCTTTTATCTCCCTACGAGCCAGGACACAGCCTGAGATTCTCAGGCAGGGCACTGTTGACCGTTCCAAAGTCTTGGTTGAAAACTAAATGGTCTGCCAGATGAGATCAGGCTTGTAGATTCAGTGCCTCTTTTAAAATCCCTGTTGAAGACACACTTTTGAAGATGCTTTTAATGTATGATTTCAATGTATGATTTTAATTAGATATGATGTTTTATTATTTACCTTTATTTCAACAGGGAAGTCATATTGAGACTAAAGTCTATTTTGCAAATAAGCCCTGCACAATACAAAAACGAAAACATCAATAGGCAAGCATAGATAAACATAAATATACACAATATGCACATTAAATACACATTAAGATACAAAACAGTCAATGAAAACAAACACATTCTTCAATATAAAAATCCTCTGTCAGCTGTCTGATTTGCCCTAGGGATACCAAAGCATCCAATCGAAACTTATTTTTGAGATTATTCCAAACATAGGGTGCAAGGAAGGAATTTAAAGGCTGATTTACCTAACTCTGTAGACACCAAAGGTGTCTCCAGAGTTAGCCAACCCTGTGAACGGGTTTGATAACTTGTACGTTTAAATCTTAACAGTGAAGTTAGGTAAGTTGGAAGCTTGTGGAGCAGGGCTTTGTAAACAAAAAGAGCATAATGATGTGATCTACATGACTTTAAAGAGGTCCAGCCAACCTTTTGGTAAATAGTGCAGTGATGAGTAATAAAACTGTCTTCTGTGATAAAACGAAGGGAGCTATGATAAACGGCATCCAGGTGTATAAGAGTAGTGGCAGCTGCAATTTGATAAATAATATCACCATAATCAAGAACAGGTAAAAAGGTTGACTGCACAATCTGCTTCCTGCTGACTAGAGAGAGGCAAGATCTGTTTCTGTAAAAAAAAAAAAAACTTTCAATATTAGCTTCTTAACAAGCTCATGCGCATGTTTTTTAGACGTTAAATCATTGTCAATCCAAATACCAAGGCATTTGTATGCAGGGACTCGTTCGATTATAGAACCATCCTTCTGAGACAATCTTATGAGAACTTGAAAACAACATGCATTTAGTTTTGCCCGTATTAAGCACACGTTTTAAGTCAGTAAGGGCTTTCTGCACAGCTGCAAAATCGGACTCTAGCCTTGTCACAGCCAGGTCAGTCGTCGGGGCAATTGCATACATAATAGTATCATCCACATATAGATTAAATGTAAAAAATTTAACAGATTGACCAATAGCATTTCTATAAATAGTGAAAATAGCAGGTCCTAGTATCAACGCCTGCGGAACACCTTTATGTACTTCAAGAAATTTGGACTTAACCCCATCAATCACGATGGCCTGAGTTCTGTCACTAAGATCATCATGAAACCATGAGCAGGCATCAGAGCCCAGGCCAATTGAGGACAACTTGTTAAATAAAATAGCATGATCAACAGTATCAAATGCTTTTGACAGGTCCACAAACAAGGCACCACAATACATTTTAGCGTCTAAAGCATTGACAATATCATTGCCCAGGCCTAAACCCAGATTGATTTATATTCAAAATGCCATGCTCAGATAAAAAAGAGTGAAGTTTCTTATTTAGCAAAGATTCGAGAATCTTAACTAGACATGGAAGCCTGGAGATGGGACTATAATTATCAAGATCACTACTATCCCCGCCCTTATGGAGTGGCAGCTGTTTTCCATACTTTTGGAATATTTCCTGATAACTACGTTAGATTTAAGATATGGGTTACTGAGCCAAAAATGAGGGGCGCCGCACACTTGAGCAGACCCGGTTCCAATTGGTCAGCCCCTGTGGATTTCTTGGTATCTATAGCAAGTAAGGCGTCAAATACTTATTTTTCTGTGAATTGCCGAAATGCAAAAACTTGACTACCATTTTCAGAGTCAATCTGCAAAATTCCAGAATCAGCGTTTAGCCCACTCTTCGAGATAGTCTACTGAAATAACATGATGATTAAATGCATCAGTGATGGCATTTTTGTCCGTAACAGGGCCAGAGTCTGAATTAATTTGTTGGGGCAGAGAGGAGGAAGTGCAACCCTTCAGAGATTTGACAGTTTTCCAGAATATAGCCGGATTCCCCTTACAATCAGAAAGAGTGGTTACATAATAATCCGATTTAGCCTTTCTGATTAGTCTTACACATTGATTCCTCAGTTGCCTAAAATATAGCCAATCCTAAGCCTGTGTTCCTGGCCTTAACCCAGGCAACATTTCTCTTATGAATGACTTTGGATAATTCAGGAGTGAACCAGGGATTCGATCTACCTTTAACTCTGAGTTTTGAAGGAGGCATGATTATCTACAATATTATTGAAGATATTTGCAAAAAAGCTTAAAGCTAAATCATGTTCAGGGATAGTTGAGATACAATCAAGGTCGCTAAAATAAAGGTCATGGAAAAAGCTTGTTCACTAAAGTTATGAAAGTTGCTCTTAGTGATGACACTAGGCTTAGATTTATGCATTCTCACATCTCTGACACAGACAACTGTAGTCCCCTGTAGCTCAGTTGGTAGAGCATGGTGCTTGCAACGCCAGGGTTGTGGGTTCGTTTCCCACAGGGGGCCAGTATGAAAATGTATGCACTCACTAACTGTAAGTCGCTCTGGATAAGAGCATCTGCTAAATGACTAAAATGTAAATGTAATGGTCACTAAAATCCAGTGGGAAAACCCCACAAGCAACATATTTATCTGGAGTATTCGTCAAAATAAGATCAATCAGGGTAGATTTCGATGGATCTTTAGGATTCAGACGTGTAGGCTCAGTTATCAGTTGAGACAGGTTTAGCTCAGAGCAAATATCTTTCAGCATATCTGACACTGGCGTCCTCCAATCAATATTAAAATCGCCCAATATTAATAGTTCAGATTTACCATACTTAGATAGCAATTCAGATAAATTGTTAAGAGAACATGAGGGAACCGAGGGAGGGCGATACACTCCTACTAGTGTCAACTGGTTATTATGACCAAGGCCCACATTAAGAACGAGACAATCAAACTGCTTAGGGACAGAGGTAGCAAGAGAGATAGAAACATTTAAATTGATCTTTGTAAATATGGCAACACCCCCACCTCAGCCAATTCTGTCCGATCTATAAACATTATAACCAGACAGAGACACATCAGAGTCCTGCACAGAATTATTCAACCAAGTTTCAGAAATTACCAGAATGTCCACGTTGGATTGAGAAGCCAGAATTTCTATAAAATCAATCTTTGAAATCAAACTTCTGGCATTTACATGAACAAATTCTCCTTCCTCCTGTCTTTGTTTCTTTGTTAGTACTTTTATTTTATTATTTTATGATGTGAAGCACTTTGTTACCTGTATTCAAAGCGCTATACAAATAAAGTTATTATTATTATTAAGTGTAATGTTGGAGAATAAGGCTCAGAGCGAACAGAAAGCTAATTGGTTTATATGGCCCTTGGTGTCCAGTTAGGCATAAAATACAGGCCCCATAGAGATTAACTCTGGTTATCAAAATGGCGGATTAATTAATCAGTCAAACAATGTCATGATGGTGAAAACATCTCACAGATTTAATTTACCCGTAACGGTGCATAAATATTTTCCAACTAATATGCAGTAATTGGCTGTGGTGATGAAGTTGTATACTTGCGGTGTTGTTTCCTTATAGCCACTTTCCCAGTTAGTCTTCTGTACTTTTCAGTCCCTTCTTTGTTTTATGGGGCCGTAGAGAATAAAAACACATTGCATATCAATAGATTGTGCCGTTCTAAGGATGGTCCGCCATTTTAAACAATGTAGCATTTGACCAGGAGAATGAAGCTAATTATTTCAAATGACAGCTTGTGTAAGAGTATTAATGTTTTGTTTCTACATGGATACATCCAATATTACGCATTGATGAAGTCTGAGATTTAAATGTAAAGAGAAAGAACTAGGAGTAAAAACATGCAGAGATGTCAGCCTAGATTTCAAATTCAAAGATGTTGTTCAAATAGAACATGACTTTATGACATGAGCATTAGAGTTTTGTCTGAATTTAAATTAGATTTTGCCTGCTCCAGTGATTCTGGCTCAAAAATTGTTTCCCTTCAACGACAACAATATGATAACCCGTTGTTACATGGTGGTCCTGCGTGGCTCAGTAGGTAGAGCATGGCGCTTGGGTTCGATTTCCGCTGGGGCCACCCATAGGTAAAATGTATGCATGCATGACTGAAAGTCACTTTGGATAAAAGCGTCTGCTAAATGGCATTATTATTATTATTATATATTACATACAGAGCCCAGAGAGATACAATTTCAAGTCAACTAGTCTCTACCAGGAAGAGGGGCCTTAGTCTGACATTTTGATGGAAAAAATAGGGCTATCCCTCAGAGTGAGTCATTTTGGTTGAATTGTAACTCATTCTGTCAAATGTTAATCTTACAATAATGTTATTCAGTGTTACAATGTAATTAGCCCATAAATTACAGGGCTGCTCTTCCTGTCAGTGTTGAGGGATTTATAGCAACAAGGGTCCTTCTATTCTACGACACAACATATTTTTTGGGGTCTTTCAATCTAATTGTGTTCATTCAATCTAATGCACAGGTCAGAAGTATGGAAGTAGGCCTACATATTTCAATTTAAATGTCAGAGATGACAACACATTAATATGCAAATATGCAGATGTCTTCTCAGCATGTCAGAACACCTGTTCAGAATGTCAGTGGAACATTCTGTACTGTTGCACAGACTCTGTCACAGAGCGAGATTAATGATTAAAAGAGTTGAAAAGATGAAGGGAAAGTTCCCCCCAATTAATCATGGCTTTCAATGCCAGAGCCTGAATGGAAGCTTATTTACAGTACATCCAATTTAGTATTGATGTACTTTATTTGGAAGCCAACTATGTGAAGTATGAGCAACTCTGCAATTTTTTACATTTAAATGATGATACATAGAAAAAAAATGAATGTGCTATTTCCTTATTTTTCACTTTTAACCCAATTCTCAGTTGTTATTGAGGCTCTTTTGTAGTGCAAGAGCGACCTCTGCTGGTCATATGTGAAATAACCAGCACCAAGCTGCTTCCTCTTGTATTTCCGTTTCCGTGTAAACAAAACAACTTGGCAGACCACAGAGGTGCTGTCGGTTCTGAGTAGAGAAAAGGGTTAGGGTTAGCTAAAATTATCTCCAGCTACGAAAAGTCACTTCCTGTCGTAGCTGTACTCCTTCTAGCCACAACCGGTACTGGCATGGAGCTTTACTTTTATAGCTTTCACAGCTTAGCATTTCTAGTCGACAGTATGAAAGACTCAACTTGTCATCCGTGTGCTTTACAGTACCGCCGGGAACGGCATGGATGGAGTCTTTCATGATTCAGGAGGTGAAGACCAAACTTGCAGCCAAAGATGTGAATAGCTAGGCAGTAGTCAAGCCCAAAGTTAGTCAGGCACTGGTGAGTAGGCTACAATATTAGTCTAACCAGTAATAATGTGCAATTAATCTATGAAACACTAGCAAATAAAGTAAATAGCTTCCTTTTCTGTAAAATGGTCCTCATCGGAGCAACGGCAAGCTAGCTGAAAAGCTAGGCCAATGATTTCGCATGTGTATTGCGTAGGCTACTTGTAATAAAGCCAATCGTTAATCCTGCCTCAGGATTCATCTCTTTTCTTAACAAGTGGTGATGTCGACATGATTGAGTTATTCCTATCTTACACTTAAATTAATAATGTTGTTCAGGTGGATCACATCACTGGAAAAGTGTTCTTCACCACCTCTGTTGGAAGAAAGCAAGTGAGGGAGCTGAAATCTGCAGAGGCTGTTTCTACTTCTAAAGTGACACACCCCTCTCTCTGCCCATACAGGTAGGCATATTTATGCTTTCTGATTGAAAGGATGAAGCTGCAATTATATGTTTTAGACTTTTTACTGTCTTTTACAGTATTTAATTTTCTGTCACTCTCAGCTATGACAACGTATCAGATCCAGTTGGGGCTCATGGGTGATGGTAGTGACTGAACCAGAGCTGTGTTGTCATGGAGGCGCCTGCAGAGGGAGCTGAAGATGAGAAGTGACTGTACCGCGAGCGTGGCCCTACCAAGGAGGAAGAGAGTGGTGTTGAGGGGTCTCCTTGTGAGGGACCAAATGGAACACAGAAGCTGGCACTAGAGGGAGAGAGCCCAGGGTTCGGCCTGAGCAAGGATCTCGACCTGCTCCACTACAGCCCCGTCGATGTGAATGGGGGCATGTTCGGCCCTCCTTTTCCTGTAGTCCACGATCATCTCCTTTGTCTTGCTCATGTTGAGGGAGAGGTTGTTTCCTGGCACCACACTGCCAGGTCTCTGACCTCCTCCCTATAGACTGTCGGTGATCAGGCCTACCACCGTTGTGTTGTCAGCAAACTTAATTATTTTATTATTTTTGGTCATTTAGCAGACGCTCTTATCCAGAGCGACTTACAGGAGCAATTAGGGTTAAGTGCCTTGCTCAAGGGCACATCGACAGATTTTTCACCTAGTCGGCTCGGGGATTAGAACCAGCGACCTTTCGGTTACTGGCACAACGCTTTTACCCACTAAGCTACGATGGTGTTGGAGTCGTGCTTGGCCATGCAGTCGTGGGTGAACAGGGAGTACAGGAGGGGACTAAACACGACCCCTGAGGGGCCCCCGTGTTGAGGATCAGCATGGCAGATGTGTTGTTGCCTACCCTTACCACCTGGGGGCGGCCCGTCAGTAAGTCCAGGATCCAGTTGCAGAGGGAGGTGTTTAGTCCCAGGGTCTTTAGCTTAGTGATGAGCTTTGTGGGCACTATGGTGATGAACGCTGAGCTGTTGATGCGAGCCATGACCAGCCTTTCAAAGCACTTCATGGCTACCGACGTGAGTGCAACGGGGTGGAAGTCATTTAGGCAGGTTACCTCCGCTTTCTTGGGCACAGGGACTATGGTGGTCTGCTTGAAATATGTAGGTATTACAGACTCGGTCAGGGAGAGGTTGAAAATGTCAGTGAAGACACTTGCCAGTTGGTCCGCGCATGCTCAGAGTACATGTCCTGGTAATCCGTCTGGCCCCATGGCCTTGTGAATGTTGACTTGTTTTAAAGGTCTTGCTCACATCGGCTACAGAGTGTGTGATCACACAGTCGTCTGGAACAGCTGGTGCTCTCATGCATGCTTCAGTTTAGCTTGCCTCGAAGCGAGCATAAAAGGCATTTAGCCCGTCTGTTAGGCTCGCGTCACTGGGCAGCTGGCGGCTGGGTTTCCCTTTGTAGTCCGTAATAGTTTGCAAGCCCTACCACATCCGACGAGTGTCAGAGCCGGTGTAGTAGGATTCAATCTTAGTCCTGTATTGACGCTTTGCCTGTTTGACGCTACAGTCCTGTAGCGTAGCATCCGCGTCATCTGACCACTTCGTATTGAGCGGGTCACTGGTACTTCCTGCTTTAGTTTTTGCTTGTAAGCAGGAATCAGGAGGATAGAATTATGGTCAGATTTTCCAAATGGAGGGCACTTTGTATGCGTCTCTGTGTGTGGAGTAAAGGTGGTCTAGAGTTTTTTTTTTCCTCAGGTTGCACATTAGGTAAAATAGATTTAAGTTTGCCTGCATTAAAGTCCCTGGCCACTAAGAGCGGCGCTTCTGGATGAGCATTTTCTTGTTTGCTTATGGCCTTATACAGCTCGTTGAGTGCGGTCTTAGTGCCAGCGTCGGTTTGTGGTGGTAAATAGAGAGCTACGAAAAATATAGAGGAAAACTATCTTGGTAAATAGTGTGGTCAACAGCTCTATCTCAGGCGAGCAATACCTCGAGACTACCTTAATATTAGACATCGCGCACCAGCTGTTATTGACAAATAGTCACACACCCCCACCCCTCGTCTTACCAGACGTAGCTGTTCTGTCCTGCCGAGGCACGGAAAACCCAGCCAACTGTATATTATCAGTGTCGTCGTTCAGCCAAGACTCGGTGAAACATAAGATATTACTGTTTTTAATGTCCCGTTGGTAGGATAGCCTCGAACGGAGCTCATCCAGTTTATTCTCCAGTGATTGCACGTTGGCTAATAGAACAGATGGCAGAGGCAGGTTACCCACTTGCCGACGAATTCTCACAAGGCACCCTGATCTCCGCCCCTGTATTTCCTTATTTTCTTCATGCGAATGACTAGGATTTTAGCCTTGTTTGGGAGCAACGTAATATCCTTCGCGTCCAACTCATTAAAGAAAAAATCTTGGTCCAGTTCAAGGTGAGTAATTGCTGTTCTGATATCCAGAAGCTCTTTTCGGTCATAAGAGACGGTAGCATCAACATTATGTACAAAATAAGTTACAAACAATGCAAAAAAACACACAAAATAGCACAATTGGTTAGGAGCCTGTAAAACAGCAGCCATCCCCTCCGGTGCCATTCTGTCTCATCAGTAGACTATGCTGTTTATACACTGAGTATGCAAAACATTAAGAACACCTGCTCTTTCCTTCCTTATTGATGTCACTTGTTAAATCCACTTCAATCAGTGTAGATGAAGTGGAGGAGAGAGGTTAAATAATCATGTTTAAGCCTTGAGACAATTGAGAAATGGATTGTGTATGTGTGCCATTCAGGGGGTGAATCGGCAAGACAGAAAATGTAAGTGCCTTTGAATGGGGTATGGTAGTAGGTACCACGCACACCGGTTTGTGTCAAGAACTGCAACGCTGTTGGGTTTTTCACACGCAACAGTTTCCTGTGTGTATCAAGAATGGTCCACCACCCAAAGGACATCCAGTCAACTTGACACAGCATGGGCCAGCATCCCTGTGGAACACTTTCGACACCTTGTGGAGTCCATGCCACGATGAATTGAGGCTGTTCTGAGGGCAAAAGGAGGGGGGGTGTAACTCAATATTAGGAAGGCGTTCCTATGTTGGTATACTCAGTGTACATTACACTGCAGTGCTAATCGGTGTCAGACTGCACTTGTTATGTTTAGTAGTAATTGTTGTGCTTAGCCGTGGTACATTAGCCAGACACAACAGAGGTTAACCCTTTACCCTCGTACCCCTATACGGGTTAAAAATAGCAGATTCTGGCAGTGATAAGCGCCAAAATTGGAACGCAGTGGCTGTACAGTAACGTGCTATAAATGACATTATAGCTTAGGCTCTGCGCTTCACAGCACTGTATGGGTTTTGACTGACAACCAGTCTTAACTTGAGCACCTTATGCGACAAGAAGTTGCCCCATCCCTCCTGCTAACTGGGCAACCTTTGCAACTTTTTTGTTGTCTTGAGTGAGGGAAATGCTGTAAATTAAGAGGACTCAATGTATTTTGAAAGATGATACGTTGAGGATTATAATAAATACCGCTTTGATGTCATACAAGCAAGCCAAACACCCGTGAGTGAGTCTAAATGTGCACTTCACATTTCCATATCATAAAACTCAGTGTCAACGTTTATGATCACTATGTTTGATGTACAGTTACAAGATGACTTGGTGTCATACCCTGGGTTGTTCTGATCAGAATTAGCCTATGTTTGTCTAATGTGAAGAAAATTTGCCGCAGAGCACGCACCTGAATTCGCTCATTACTTTTTTCAATGTGCATAAATTACAATCTGTTTCTTTGAATTGCCCTGTGAAAGCCTAACACTGTAAGGTTGTTTTTTTAATAACTTAGCTAGTCATGTTGACAATAGAACAAGCTTTCAAATGATGCCCACCTGACCCAGATTGTGATTTATATTTTTGGATTGCATAAACAACAATAGTAATTGTGTGATGCAGGGTTGTATTCCAAACAAAACAACTACAAGTGTGCTTTCTCTAGTTCCTCAACGACACAGCTAGGAGAGCAACTATAAAGTGCTTTTTTTTTTTTTTTTTTAAGACTCTTCTTTGAGTCATAAAAGTGCATTAAAATTACTTAGGAACTGTGCACACTTTGTGTGTGGCCACTTGGAGAGACCAGTTAGTCCTCTCACTCAAACCCTTGTCATTTGTTGTGTTATGTTGCACCTACCCCACATTTTCCAGGAATATCAAATCAAAATGTATTTGTCACATGCGCCGACTACAATGCAGAGTAAGAACATTTTTCAACAAAAAAAAAAGGAAATAGTAACACAATAAAATAACAATAACGATGTTTATGGTTTCGTTCTGTATATCTCTTCTAGTTGAGTATTTTGAATAGCTTCCTTTAGCCAACCGGAGATATATGAAGACTACTGGGCTGAGATCCACCATAGCCTGGGCCATGGCCTTTCTGTCTGACATCAAGGTAGATACCACAGGGCATGGAAGGAGTTTATCTCCAGCTCCTGTGTTTGGTCTCATCTTTCTCTCTCTGAATATATTGGTTGTGTTCTGAAGTTCTGTGCTAACATCAAAAGGACCAAACATATTGTTCTCTTCTCACATCCTTCGCTTGGCCTGGTGTGTTCTGAATGTTTTCTCTACTCTCTCAATCAGCCTGGCTCTTGTGTGATAGACCCAATGTGTGGAGTGGGAAGTATTCTACTGGAAGCTGCACACGAATATCAAGTGAGACTTCTGAGGGAAACCTTTATACAGATCCATTTAGAATGTTATGTCATGTTGGATGCTTATGTTAGCTTTTTGATGGGGCTGCAGTGAGGGAAGTAATTGACAGAAAAAAGTTGTAAACATGCTGATCCTTTTATAATGACATTACATTTGTATAATTCCACTTAAATATATGCTGTTTTGAGACAGAAATTCATAGCGAGTCTAAGCTGGTGAAAGCCTGTCAGAATGTGGAGTTTGCAGAGCTTAGGGATAGGGTGCAGCTGCTGCAGGCATCATCCAAGGGTAGGAATTCCAATCCACTTCACATGAGTTGTTATTGTTTTTTAACAAAGTATGACATTTATGTATGACCGTTTGTCATGTTTGACCGTGTTTTAATATTTGTTTTCCTTATGTACTGTATGCATTATGGTATTTGTTTACTCCCATGCAGTAAATTATTCAGCATTCATTCCTCCTCATTTTCATCCTGTCTTTGAAGAGATTACTGCCTTCCTGTAGTGTGGATGCCATTGTCGTGACTTCGCTTTTGGGAAAAAGTTTGGCAGCAAGACTGACATGGCTGCCTCTGCCTGTGATTGTGAGAAAGATGGAAAGTTAAGTGTAGCCTGGCGAAAGTTAACCTAGTACAGGACACAGACATATATCTTTGGGGTTGTTTATTCTGAAAACTGTCCCTGGGAATGGAAACAGCATCCATTGGAAAGTTATTTTAATTAAGTTTATATGGGCTACAATAATAAAGAATTGCTTTACTGTTTTAGCTAACCCACTTACTGAATAAGCTTGAAGTGCTAGAAACAAAAGTACAATGAGTCAAATAAACTCTGGACCTACTTCTGTATCAGTGAATCCAATCACTAAACAAAGTGTATCAGGTCAAAGTGCATAAAAAATGGTTGTGGCTTTTTTCTGGAAAATAAGAAAACAAAACAAAAACCACCAACTCAGTTCGTCTTAAGTTGATCATCCTGACTAAATATTACAAAGTGAACTGTTGTACATTGCAAGGGATGCATAATATGTTTATATAATTGTACAAAGCTGCATTAAGAGTAAGATTTACCCATACATTTCACGAGAAGCCATGATGGACCCCAAACATTCTAACTAAAATTAGACTTAACTTAATTGTATTCCATAAGGTAATTCAAGGAATAGACTAGAGACAGGTGTCCCTCATTCAGGGGCAGCGCTCTCGCTCCTTCTCGTGGTCCGAATCACACATAGGACTGTTGATAACATAGCCCATTTAAATCTCACCCAATGTCTCTAGTCTTTCTGGTAAGGGTGATCAAGCCACACCAGAAAGTCAGAACAGAGGTCAGAGATCATTCAACCCCACTAAGTGAGTGTTTCTTTCCCTTTTCTTTCCCTGTATCTCAGACATTATTTAAAGATATTTCAAACATTCCAAACATTTTGTGTACCAGGTTTACATTGTTGTTTTTTTCAGTACATTTCTTATCAAGATAATTTACGTGTGCAACCAAAACTCTGACAATAGATACTTCAGAAAAATTTATTTGTGTGCCCTTTAAGGTGCATCCTTTCTAACCTGTGAAAAACCCACTAAAATAAAAATAAAAATGACCCCACACAATAAATAAACACAGTATTAACATCAGAGGTGGGTTGTGTGTGGGTGCTAAAAACAAACAAAATTGCCAGGCCTTACTTCTTTTGGGAGCTCCCTTAACAGCCGGATTCTGGTACCTTTATACTAACTGTTCCCCCAAGGCACCTGCCTTAGAAAGCATTTTGAAGGGAGAGATACAGAATAATTGGTAAACTCATCAGAAAACTTGGTAGTGGACATTCCATCAGTCCTGGAAGAAAGAAAATAAACGTACTTAGTTTGCACATCTTAATCAGTCCTAAAAATGCGTAATCTTAATTGAGTTTACTGCATCTTGGGCAGGAAGTCTTGATACAACCATGCATATACATAATTATACTTCAGACACATCAGATGATACCGTGTCCCGTCAAGCGGAATAGGCACCTTCTAAAGTAAACAATCCCAGAGCCCCTTTCTTGTAATCTTATCATTTTCACCTGTTGCATTGACATATAGTTCTGTACTAACTGTCCTTGGGACATAAACTAGTCAAAATATGAAACCTGTTGTTTAACAAATCTGCTAGGACCTTCAAAAAGTTGGTGCTGGCTTATCAGCTCAATATTCGGTACTAAAAACATGTACTTGAATCTACTTCAATTCTGGACACAGTTCCACGTAATGGAAACAATTATTGTTTTAGATGATATTACTTTCTTCTTAAATCATTTGTGTTACCCAAACTATAGAATTTAGTAATAATAATTGGAAATGGTCAAAAATGTCTCTTATTCAATTATTTATAAATCTGTCCCAAATTTCCCACTATGTGTCCCTTACAGCCTGATTGAGTTCAGTAAGTACTGGCAGCTATCTATTGTTCCACAGGAAACTTATCTCTAACCCAAACACCAGATGGCGGCCTCTAATTTAATATCAGCCCAATACTGCCGAGTGGCGCAGTGGTCTAAGGCACTGCATCGCAGTGCTAGCTGTGCCACTAGAGATCCTGGTTCGAGTCCAGGCTCTGTCGCAGCCGGCCGCGACTGGGCGGCGCACAATTGGTCCAGTGTCATCCAAGGTAGGGGAGGGTTTGGCCGGCAGGTATGTGGGTTCGTTTCCCACAGGAGGGGCCAGTATGAAAAAAACATGTATGCATTCACTAACTGTAAGTCACTCTGGATAAGAGCGTCTCATATATCAAATCTCTAGTAACCCATTATACTCTTCATATGTTACTTTATCTCTAGTAACCCATTATACTCTTCATATGTTACTTTATCTCTAGTAACAGCATATTCGGGAATAGTACTTTCTCCTTTTATATCTCCACATACATAATCCCTATATAAATTGTAGGTATTCACATCCACACCACCAGCAACAATCACAGCGCAGCAGCCCAAGAGGTACACATATCATGTTCTCGAGGAAATCTCAGTGTCCGGGGGCATCAATGAACTTCATTGTTACAGCCCTTACCCTTTTCAGCTGTTACCCTCTCTCGAGGAAATCTGTGTCCGGGGGCATCAATGAACTTCATTGTTACAGCCCTTACCCATCTCAGCTGTTACCCTCTCTCGAGGAAATATCAGTGTCCGGGGGCATCAATTAACTTCATTGTTACAGCCCTTACCCATCTCAGCTGTTACCCTCTCTCAAGGAAATCTCAGTGTCCGGGGGCATCAATGAACTTAATTGTTACAGCCCTTACCCATCTCAGCTGTTACCCTCTCTCGAGTAAATCTCAGTGTCCGGGGGCATCAATGAACTTCATTGTTACAGCCCTTACCCATCTCAGCTGTTACCCTCTCTCGAGGAAATCTCAGTGTCCGGGGGCATCAATGAACTTCATTGTTACAGACCTTACCCATCTCAGCTGTTACCCTCTCAAACTTTTCAATGGCTTCTCCTGTCAGTGCTCACTGCCTGTAGATTGATGGGCGGTGGTGGACAGAACCCCTAGATAACGTTATAGATCTAAAAACTCAGCTCACACAGAACTGGTTGGGATATTCATTCAGACACGCACAAATCTCACACCGGAGCTAGTCCCCTGACAGCTCTCATTCACACAATACAATCAGCTTATTATCCACATTTCAATCAGCTTAATATCCAAATTTCAATCACTAATCATTTATCTTATTATCCAATTTCAATCAGCTTAACACGTCCTTTCCACACTCACACAACTTTCACATCCACATTCACTTAGTACTATTCCCAAACACACTCAGTAATCTCCCTTATTACCCCATGTGCATTTTCAAAGATTCTCTGTCGTTACTTCCTATGCACCATATGTATCTTTCACATACATATATAATAACACCATGTGCTATTAGTAGTGGCTGCAGACCACGTAGAAACTTCTCATATAAATACCTACAGACAGCTGTCAGAGGGGCTTTCCAATGGTACCGTTACGCCCTCGCTCTATTCTTCTCATAAGACTAGTGAATAGCCTTCTCCTATAAAACTAGTGAATAGCCTTCTCCTATAAGACTAGTGAATAGCCTTCTCCTATAAGACTAGTGAATAGCCTTCTCCTATAAGACTAGTGAATAGCCTTCTCCTATAAGACTAGTGAATAGCCTTCTCCTATAAGACTAGTGAATAGCCTTCTCCTATAAGACTAGTGAATAGCCTTCTCCTATAAGACTAGTGAATAGCCTTCTCCTATGAGACTAGTGAATAGCCTTCTCCTATGAGACTAGTGAATAGCCTTCTCCTATGAGGCTAGTGAATAGCCTTCTCCTATGAGACTAGTGAATAGCCTTCTCCTATGAGACTAGTGAATAGCCTTCTCCTATGAGACTAGTGAATAGCCTTCTCCTATGAGACTAGTGAATAGCCTTCTCCTATGAGACTAGTGAATAGCCTTCTCCTATGAGACTATTGAATAGCCTTCTCCTATGAGACTAGTGAATAGCCTTCTCCTTTGAGACTAGTGAATAGCCTTCTCATTTGAGACTAGTGAATAGCCTTCTCCTATAAGACTAGTGAATAGCCTTCTCCTATGAGACTAGTGAATAGCCTTCTCCTATGAGACTAGTGAATAGCCTTCTCCTATGAGACTAGTGAATAGCCTTCTCCTATGAGACTAGTGAATAGCCTTCTCCTATGAGACTAGTGAATAGCCTTCTCCTATGAGACTAGTGAATAGCCTTCTCACATGAGACTAGTGAATAGCCTTCTCCCATGAGACTAGTGAATAGCCTTCTCCTATGAGACTAGTGAATAGCCTTCTCCCATGAGACTAGTGAATAGCCTTCTCCCATGAGACTAGTGAATAGCCTTCTCCCATGAGACTAGTGAATAGCCTTCTCCTTTGAGACTAGTGAATAGCCTTCTCCTATGAGACTAGTGAATAGCCTTCTCCTATGAGACTAGTGAATAGCCTTCTCCTATGAGACTAGTGAATAGCCTTCTCCTATGAGACTAGTGAATAGCCTTCTCCTATGAGACTAGTGAATAGCCTTCTCCTATGAGACTAGTGAATAGCCTTCTCCTATGAGACTAGTGAATAGCCTTCTCCTATGAGACTAGTGAATAGCCTTCTCCTATAAGACTATGGGTACCTTTGTTATGCGTTACTCGCCTTTTATTGGTTTTATAAATTATTTTAAATTTTTGTAGACAAATTCATTTAAATTGACTTACTGAAATTCAAAATAATTCTCAATTGTTCGCGGATGATGTGTCTCCTCCTGGGCAGCTCACAGTAAGGGTCTGGTCTGGGTGGGTCTCGTTGTCTTTTGGTCAGACGGGAATTTCCCTCACGCTTCATATAATTCGCCACCGGTTTTCCTCGCCGAACCCCACTGTAAAACTCTGCAGGCAGAATCAATCATGCTGTTCATGACGCCAAATTGTCGTGAAAATTATACACAGGGACGCTCATAGTCAATCTTAAATGAATCATTGTTTATTAACAGCAAGCTGGAGAGGTCACAGTCAAACTTAGATGCATAAAGTACCGGTCTGAAGTGAGCTCCCCCAGGGCTGTCCCGTTAGTTATCTTAAATACTTACACCGACAAGTTATATTTGCATGATTTAGCTTATTCATGATTAATTCATCATTAACCTTTGGTTCATGCATGTGACCGACCAATACCTCACGAGGCTTCTTCTCTCCAAGCTGAGACCTTGAAACTGAGATATCCTTTCACTCTCAAAACAAGGTTCTGGGCGTACTGCCAAATTGCAGATGCGGATTTAGTGAGGATTCGTTCAATTAGTCACTTGCATGAACACAGAAATTGGTTATTAGAAAAGCACAAACATAAAATGTTCCATCACGGATTAGTTTGTTATGCCTATTTATCAGCATTGGCGCTCATGTTAATAATTTGACCACATGGCTTGCAGGTTGATACCATTCTCTTTTATGCTTTACTTTGTAAAAATAAGCTGTTATGGGACTGTTTTATTTACTATAACACTCTTACTAATCAAATGTATTGTAAGGGAAACGAAAACATGCTGCATGTTGCAGTAGGCCTTTAGAATAATGCTAAACAAATCCTTGACTGAATCCAGCGAAGCAAATGATGCCAGCCCACTGAATGAATGACAAAAGGATGGAATGGGCGATAAATGTGCAAGTTACTTCACAATCAAATTTAAATTAGGCCTAACTGAATGATGAGGGTGAAGAGGTTGATTTAATTTAGAAAAACAATAGTGTAATGATGAATTTGTGTTATGCCCATTTATCAGCGTTGGCGCTCATGTTAATAATTTGACCGCATGAATTTCAGGTTGATACCATTCTCTTTTACGTTTTACTTTGTAAAAATAAGCTGTTATCGGACTGTTTTATTTACTATAGCTCTATTACTAATCAAATGTATTGTACGGGAAATGAAAACATGCTACATGTTGCAGTAGGCGTTTAGAATAATGCAAAACATATCCTTGACTCTATCCATGTTGATGAGCGGGAAACAAACGATTCCAGTCAACCTACACAGCCAGCCCATCAAAACTACACCTAAACTATATAGAAACTCATTTCACACATAATAAGAGTTAGCCTTTTGGTTAGCCGCCAATGTCAAAATCAAGTACTTGCTCAATGGCTTTCCATATCTGGGGAAAGATTAAACCAGGTCAGCAGGTGAACGACTGTCTGAGACTGTGGTTTTGAGCTTCCTGGAGCCTTACATGGCCAAAGGCAGAAATGTGCCCATGGACAACTTCTTCAAATCAATTTCCCTGGCAGACAAGTTGACTGCAAAGAAGACTAGCCTGCTCTGAACAGTGAAGAAACAAAGGCGGGAGCTGCCCCCCTCTGCACAAAACAACATACCAGCGGAGCTGTACTCCACATCAGTGATGGAGAGTGGTAAAGCAACAGTCACGGTGTACAGATGTAAAATAAATAAGAGTGTTTGCATCATCAGCACCATGCAGGTCCTGCTCTCCCTCTTCCCCAAGCACCACAGCTCCCACTCTGAAAAAGAAGACACAATGTCAAGTCGGCAGGTGCACACGAAACAATGCCAATGAAAACTGTGTGCAGTGCAACAGATTTGTTTGTGGGGCTTGCTCACACAAAGCCCCAAAGCTGTGTGCTGACTGTGGACCCTAAGCATAAAGAGAAGATGCGAATGATTCATGAGTAAAGGCATAGGTATAACTACAGACCAGTATCCCTTCTTTCTTTTCTCTCCAAAACTATTGAGCGTGCCGTCTTTAGCCAACTCTCTTGCTATCTCTCTCAGAATGACCTTCTTGATCCAAACCAGTCAGGTTTCAAGACTGGTCATTCAACTGAGACTGCTCTTCTCTGTGTCACGGAGGCTCTCCGCACTGCTAAAGCTAACTCTCTCTCCTCTGCTCTTGTCCTTCTAGACCTGTCTGCTGCCTTTGATACTGTGAACCATCAGATCCTTCTCTCCACCCTCTCCGAGCTGGGCATCTCCGGCGCGGCTCACTCTTGGATTGCGTCCTACCTGACCGGTCGCTCCTACCAAGTGGCGTGGCGAGAAGCTGTCTCCGCACCACGTGCTCTCACCACTGGTGTCCCCCAGGGCTCAGTTCTAGGCCCTCTCCTATTCTCGCTATACACCAAGTCACTTGGCTCTGTCATATCCTCACATGGCCTCTCCTATCATTGCTACGCAGACGACACACAACTAATCTTCTCCTTTCCCCCTTCTGATAACCAGGTGGCGAATCGCATCTCTGCATGTCTGGCAGACATATCAGTATGGATGACGGATCACCACCTCAAGCTGAACCTTGGCAAGACGGAGCTGCTCTTCCTCCCGGGGAAGTTCCATGATCTCGCCATCACGGTTGACAACTCCGTTGTGTCCTCCTCCCAGAGTGCGAAGAGCCTTGGCGTGACCCTGGACAACACCCTTTCGTTCTCCGCTAACATCAAGGCGGTGACCCGATCCTGTAGGTTCATGCTCTACAACATTCGGAGAGTACGACCCTGCCTTACACAGGAAGCAGCACAGGTCCTAATCCAGGCACTTGTCATCTCCCGTCTGGATTACTGCAACTCGCTGTTGGCTGGGCTCCCTGCCTGTGCCATTAAACCCCTACAACTCATCCAGAATGCCGCAGCCCGTCTGGTGTTCAACCTTCCCAAGTTCTCTCACGTCACCCCGCTCCTCCGCACACTACACTGGCTTCCAGTTGAAGCTCGCATCTGCTACAAGACCATGGTGCTTGCCTACGGAGCTGTGAGGGGAACGGCACCTCCGTACCTTCAGGCTCTGATCAGTCCCTACACCCAAACGAGGGCATTGCGTTCATCCACCTCTGGCCTGCTGGCTCCCCTACCTCTGCTGAAGCACAGTTCCCACTCAGTCCAGTCAAAACTGTTCGCTGCTCTGGCACCCCAATGGTGGAACAAGCTCCCTCACGACGCTAGGACAGCGGAGTCACTCACCACCTTCCGGAGACATTTGAAACCCCACCTCTTTAAGGAACACCTGGGAGAGGATAAAGTAATCCTTCTAATCCCCCCCTTACCCCACCCCCCCCAAAAAAAAATAATAATTGTAAAGTAGGCTATAAGGTGAATGCACCAATTTGTAAGTCGCTCTGGATAAGAGCGTCTGCTAAATGACGTAAATGTAATGTAAATGGAACAATACCGTGTCTGATACAATCAACAAATGACTGTTTTTATATCTTGTCACTAATATATTTCCACATATTTCTTTATGCAATTAATCCTTTGCAGTTGTTCATGCACTGGTGCTTTTGTCTAGGAATACAGCAAATCATTTCACCTGTGCACCTGGCTGGTTAGATTATTATTATATTTTTTGTTTCTTCTTTGCCAAAAGAAGCTGTAACTGGACTTCATTAATTACTATAACTATATTACTAATTGAATCTACAAATAAAGTTGATCAAATGGATTACACTGTAATGTTTTTATTGTAAGGGAAACGAAAATAGGCTATAGGCCTACATTTTTTTATAGGACTTTGTAGAATTATACAAAACATATTCTTCACTCTATCTAAACAAATAACTATTTTTTTTTTTTATTGATGTATTTCCAGGAATATTTATTCATGCAATTAATAATTTACAGTAGATGATGCACTATTTATCAAGCATTTATTTATCAAGCATTATATAGCGGGTACTTCTATGCTGAAAGGCCAGTCGGTTCTAGTGTTAACTAACTGTAGTATCACGTATCCCAATTCCAGAAGGGCTCAAATAAACATTCAGGATACAGCAAAAGAGAGGAATTGCTTATTGATTGATTGTGTGCGTGTGTTTTTTCAGAGTTCTCTGTGTGGGTGGGACCCTGGTTCTGCTGCTTAGTCCCCAGCTCTCCTGCCTGCTGAGTTTTATTTTATTTTTTATTTAACCTTTATTTAACCAGGTAAGCCAGTTGAGAACAATTTCTCAATTACAACTGCGACCTGGCCAAGATAAGCAGTGCGATTAAAAACAACAACACAGAGTTACATATGGAATAAACAAAAACGTACAGTCAATAACACAATAGAAAATAGAAAATATATATACAGTGTGTGCAAATGTAGTAAGATATGGAGGTAAGGCAATAAATAGGCCATAGTGCAAAATAATTAAAATTTAGTATTAACACTGGAGTGATAGATGTGCAGAAGATGATGTGCAAATAGAGATACTGGGGTGCAAATGAGCAAAATAAATAACAATGTAAATAACAATATGGGGATGAGGTAGTTGGGTGGGCTAATTACAGATGGGCTGTGTACAGTTACAGTGATCGGTAAGCTGCTCTGACAACTGATGCTTAAAGTTAATGAGGGAGATAAGTGTCTCCAGCTTCAGATATTTTTGTAGTTCGTTCCAGTCATTTGCAGCAGAGAACTGGAAGGAATGGCGGCCAAAGGAGGTGTTGGCTTTGGGGATGACCAGTGAGATATACCTGCTGGAGCGCATACTACGGGTGGGTGTTGCTATGGTGACCAATGAGCTAAGATAAGGCGGGGATTTGCCTAGAAGTGATTTATAGATGACCTGGAGCCAGTGGGTTTGGCAACGAATATGTAGTGAGGGCCAGCCAACGAGAGCGTACAGGTCACAATGGTGGGTAGTATATGGGGCTTTGGTGACAAAACGGATGGCACTGTGATAGACTACATCCAATTTGCTGAGTTGAGTGTTGGAAGCTATTTTGTAAATTACATCGCCGAAGTCAAGGATCGGTAGGATAGTCCGTTTTACGAGGGCATGTTTAGCAGCATGAGTGAAGGAGGCTTTGTTGCGAAACAGGAAGCCGATTCTAGATTTAACTTTGGATTGGAGATGGCAGATGTGAGTCTGGAAGGAGAGTTTACGGTCTAACCAGACACCTAGGTATTTGTAGTTGTCCACATATTCTAAGTCAGACCCGCCGAGAGTAGTGATTCTAGTCGAGCGGGCGGGTGCAAGCAGCGTTCGATTGAAGAGCATGCATTTAGTTTTACTAGCGTTTAAGAGCAGTTGGAGGCCACAGAAGGAGTGTTGTATGGCATTGAAGCTCGTTTGGAGGTTTGTTAACACACTGTCCAATGAAGGGCCAGATGTATACAAAATGGTGTCGTCTGCGTAGAGGTGGATCTGAGAGTCACCAGCAGCAAGAGCGACATCATTGATATACACAGAGAATAGAGTCAGCCCGAGAATTGAACCCTGTGGCACCCCCGTAGACTGCCAGAGGTCCAGACAACAGGCCCTCCGATTTGACACATTGAAATCTATCTGAAAAGTAGTTGGTGAACCAGGCGAGGCAGTCAGTTGAGAAACCAAGGCCATTTAGTCTGCCAATAAGAATGTGGTGATTGACAGAGTCAAAAGCCTTGGCCAGGTCGATGAAGACGGCTGCACAGTACCGTCTTTTATCAATCGTGGTTATTATATCGTTTAGGACCTTGAGCGTGGCTGAGGTGCACCCATGACCAGCCCGGAAACAAGATTGCATAGCGGAGAAGGTACGGTGGGATTCGAAGTGGTCAGTGATCTGTTTGTTAACTTGGCCTTCAAATACTTTCGAAAGGCAGGGTAGGATGGATATAAGTCTGTAACAGTTTGGATCTAGAGTGTCACGCCCTTTGAAGAGGGGGATGACCGCGGCAGCTTTCCAATCTCTGGGGATCTCAGACGATACGAAAGAGAGGTTGAACAGGCTAGTAATAGAGGTTGCGACAATTTCGGCGTCTAATTTTAGAAAGAAAGGGTCCAGATTGTCTAGCCCAGCTGATTTGTAGGGGTCCAGATTTTGCAGCTCTTTCAGGACATCAGCTATCTGAATTTGGGTGAAGGAGAAGCGAGGGGGGTCATGGGCAAGTTGCAGCGGAGGGTGCAGAGCTGGTGGCCGGGGTAGGGGTAGCCAGGTGGAAAGCATGGCCAGCCGTAGCAAAATGCTTATTGAAATTCTCGATTATCGTAGATTTATCGGTGGTGACAGTGTTTCCTAGTCTCAGTGCAGTGGGCAGCTGTGAGGTGGTGCTCTTATTCTCCATGGACTTTACAGTGTCCCAAAACATTTTGGAGTTAGTGCTACAATATGCAAATTTCTGTTTGAAAAAGCTAGCCTTTGCTTTCCTAACTGATTGTGTATATTGGTTCCTGACTTCCCTGAAAAGTTGCATATCGCGGGGGAAGTTCGATGCTAATGCAGTACGCCACAGGATGTTTTTGTGCTGGTCAATGGCAGTCAAGTCTGGGGTGAACCAGGGGCTATATCTGTTCTTAGTTCTGAATTTTTTGAATGGGGCATGCTTATTTAAGATGGAGAGGAAAGCACCTTTGAAGAACATCCATGCATCCTCTACTGACGGAATGAGGTCAATATCCATCCAGGATACCCGGGCCAGGTCAATTAGAAAGGCCTGCTCGCTGAAGTGTTTTAGGGAGCGTTTGACAGTGATGAGGGGTGGTCATTTGACCGTGGACCCATTACGGACGCAGGCAATGAGGCAGTGATCGCTGAGATCCTGGTTGAAGACAGCGGAGGTGTATTTAGAGGGTAAATTACTCAGGATGATATCTATGAGGGTGCCCATGTTTACGGATTTAGGGTTGTACCTGGTAGGTTCCTTGATAATTTGTGTGAGATTGAGGGCATCTAGTTTAGATTGTAGGATGGCCGGGGTGTTAAGCATATCCTAGTTTAGGTCACCAAGCAGTACGAACTCTGAGGATAGATGGGGGGCAAGTAATTCACATATGGTGTCCAGGGCACAACTGGGGGCTGAGGGGGGTCTGTAGCATGCGGCAACAGTGAGAGACTTATTTCTGGAAAGGTGGATTTTTAGAAGTAGAAGCTCAAACTGTTTGGGCACAGACCTGGATAGTATGATAGAGCTCTGCAGGCTATCTCTACAGTAGATTGCAACTCCGCCCCCTTTATTAGTTCTATCTAGACGGAAAATGTTGTAGTTCGGGATGGAAATGTCTGAATTTTTGGTGGCCTTCCTAAGCCAGGATTCAGACACTGCTAGAACATCAGGGTTGGCAGAGTGTGCTAACGCAGTGAATATCTCAAACTTGGGGAGGAGGCTTCTGATGTTAACATGCAAGAAACCAAGGCGTTTACGGTTACAGAAGTCAACAAATGATAGCGCCTGGGGAGTAGGAGTGATACTGGGGACTACAGGGCCTGGGTTAATCTCTACATCACCAGAGGAACAGAGGAGGAATAGAATAAGTATACGGCTAAAGGCTTTAAGAACTGGTCCTCTAGTGCGTTGGGTACAGAGAATAAACGGGGCAGATTTCCAGGCGTTGTAGAATAGATTCAGGGCATTATGTACAGACAAGGATGTGGAACAAAGAAGCTATCTGAGGCAGGTTGAGCGGGACTGGGGGCTTTACAGTGAAATAGTACAATAACAACTAACCCAAACAGCAATAGGCTAGGCATATTGACATGGGAGAGAGGCATAACGCAATCACAGGTGTTATTCGAGAGGGCTAAGACAACAACTGGTAATGGCAACGAAAGTTTGGGCTGAGGCTAAACAGATAAACAGGATGGGGGTACTGTGTAAAGGAACAGTCCAGCGGGCATCAGATGTGTAGCTGAGTGATCATAAGGTCCAGTGAACAGCGATAGGTAAGTCCGGGAGCAGTTCGTAGGCTGCTACAGCACAGGCGAGCAGGAGGCACGGCTGTTGATTGCGCGTGCTAGCGGGCCGGTGCTAGCAGATAGATCTTTGTGGTCGTCGCAACGGGAAGCGTGTTGAAACCACAGAATAAGATCATGACCCACAGAATGGTACCCTCGCACACTCAGAGAGAGGATACTGGGGTAGGGTTTGGAAGTGATGTGGACCCTTCACTCACCCCAAGCTTTTTCCCCTCACTGCAGCCCCAAGGCTACCACAGAGTGAGCCTGGGAGCTATAGATGCCCTCACCCACAAGTATGTAAAGATACAGACTGCTACTACCACACTCAGTGGACCTGACTGCATACATACACATACTCAACCCCTGCTTAGTGGATCCTGAGTGAGACATTTTAGGAGATGGATACACTGGATTCAAGAGACACTCACACAGACAATACCACTCGTAAAACACAGAAAATCATTGCATAATTTTGGCATTGTTAGAATTGTACCAACTTGTACTCTACTAGCTACCACGATATGAAGCAAAATGCATCAAAGTCATAGTATTACAAATCCAATTTTGGTAATACTTTTATTCTATAATTTCATTGATTTTGCAAATGGTTTGAAGGAAATAAAGCATCTTTCAAGAGTTCCTCAGTTTCCCTTTTCAGGAGGCGTAGTCTGAAATGCTCCAACTCTATTTACCGAATCGGACCATATGACTCACGTTCAGCAAATATCCACTGTCTGGGATTACGGCAAATGTTAATAGATTACAGAATACATCCACTGAAACTAAGGTAAATGCACTCAGATTAGGGTCCACTGGGATCAGGGTTAATATGCATTGATGAGGGAAATGTTGACTTGGATTTAGGTGCATATCCACAGAGGTTTGGTCAGTCTCCACTGGGATCAGGGTTAATATCCATTGATGAGGGGAAATCTTGATTTGGGTTTCGGCGCATATGCACAGGGGTTTGGTCTGTGTCCATTGATAAAAGGATTAATGAATATCCACAGATGGGTTTCCTTACAGTTTTGGTTAGAGATCTGATAACGTCTCTGCTATTCTAAGTATATTCTGATAGATCCATTATGGTCAGAGTACATGTCCATGTCATTTTGGGTCACATCTTTCTATAAGTTATATATTCTTTTCTATACCTTCTTTTCCTTTCAAATAACTGTTTCTGTCTGTCATTATCATTTAGATGACATGCCAAGGCCTCTATTTTTCCACCCAGTGGTTTGACAATTACTTACATTACACTGAATTCTGACCATACATAAAAAATATGTGCAAAGGTAGCAGTAGGCTGAATCACAGACAGAATCACATAAAGACCACAGAAAAAGCCTGGACACATGGGTGTAGCTAAGGTTTAGATAGTTTGGATAAAAGCGTCTGCTAAATGGCATATACAGTGAGATTAGCATTTCTTTGGGGGTAGGATATTTGTGCGTCTAACTTTCTCACTCATCATTATTCAGGATTCATTCAGGATTATCAGTAATCATGGTAGCATCCACATGAATGTAGAAGTGTTTAGAAACATATTATATTCTTATTTACAATAAAAGTGACCCCATAATGACACATTATTTACCATTAATTTCTATTGGGCACAAAATATTCTGAAACACAATCAAAACAAACAGCAAATGCATCCAACAAATGTTGTAAAGTCACAAGCTTGATGTAGCCATTGTGTGCTATGAATATGGGACCAAATACTTAACCTAAAGTAGTCCCCTAAAATGGGGGGGACTATGTCCACAAAGTGCAGTAATTTCTAAACGGTTAACCCGATATGGATAAAAATACCCTCAAATTAAAGCTGACAGTCTGCACATTAACCTCATAGTCATTGTATCATTTCAAATCCAAAGTGCTGGAGTACAGAGCCAAAAAAACAAAAAATTTGTCACTGTCCCAATACTTTTGGCACTCATGTATATATTATTATATATATTATGGTTCCATAATTCCAGTACGCTTTGGAAGTGACCTCGATTTAGAAGCAGGGTCTAGTAGAAGCATGGTTGATGCAGAAGTGTTTTCAGACTAAAAACGCAGGAGTCAGCGTTAGTCCCAGGCGCCTGCTGCAGCTGTTTATGGGTGTGTCAGACAGGTGTCTGGGGGTGTTGGTCTGCAGATCCTTGCTACAGCTCAAGAGTTGATGTGAAAGATGCAGCAAGAGGTGTGAAATGCTGTGACATGTCTGTCAAACACGGTAAAGGGGGGTGTCAGACACAGACATCTTAGACTCTTTCTGCCTGCAGGCCCTTGCTAAGGCTCGGTGTGTGTGTAACACACAGCAAAGTGTATATCAAACGCAGTAAGGTGTGTGTCAAACACAGTCGATGGGGGCAGCCTTTCTCTTGCCCTGCTGGGCTTTGCCGCCGCTATGGCTGAGGATGGGGAAGGTGGTGCACAGGCATCCAGACGCCACTGTCAGCCCTAGACTGAGCCAGGCACAGAAGCTGGACCTGCTGTAGCCATGCTCCACGTCCGCGGGCAGCCCGTAGATGAAGGGAGGGACCCTGGCCAGGTCGTAGGACACGTTGGCCGCGTAGGTACACAGGGAGATAGTGCAGAAGATCCCTGAGAAGGAAGAGAGTGACCGCAAAGAGAGGAGGAGAGTGTGTGAGAGAGAGAAAATCAATGTGTATTTAAGAAAACAGACTATCAGTATCAGTTGTGTGTGTTGTAAACTGTACCTGCCATTAGAAAGAGCAGCCCAGAGACATGCTGAGTGAGACTCTTCTCCCAGGCAAAGCTGACAGACGCCACGATGCAGCCACACAACAGAACGGCTGCTGCCATACCCAGAAACCCTGCCGTGATCCGTCGCAGGTCTGATTCAAGGAAGAGGAAGGGAGAAGAGGGTGAGCACTTATGCAAGAGACACTGTTTCCCTCTCTGTAACCACTAGGGTTGCAAAGGGAGGGTATATTTCTGGAAACGTTCTAATCTAGTGGCCCTTTTGGGTACTTGAGATTATCACAGGTAAAATATATGAAAGAAAAAAAATAGAATGACAAAGCTGTAAAACATTAACCTAAATATATACCATGAACTTAGAGAATACCATTGGTGTTTAATATGAGGGTTTAAGCATGAAATATCCTTTATATTTTATTTTACAAACTTGTATTTATTTTACTATGTCAATAGGTATTTCTTGTCAATGTTTTGACGTCAACCTGCTGGCAGTTGTGAAAAAAGCCAATAGTTGGAAGAGTTGCATAGTTAATTGAAAATAATGCCATTATTGATTAGATGCATTTTTTTCATTAATTAGGCCATTTTCTCTTCAACCATATGGTCAATCTACTAGAAACTCATGGACAATATGGACACATAATAAATACTATATATTAATATTTTTTTTTTAAAGTTATAAAAGTTATTACCACTCCATTAAATCTATTGATTGCCATAGATTTGACCAAAATTACTGAAGATTCTGGTAACTTTGGTAAATTGCTAAATGTAATTAATGTAAAATTAACATGTGCCCTCCTTTTGAATGGAAGGTAGTAGAAGAGTAATCAAAGATGTCTGGATGAATCATTTAATGAAAGGCTCATTGGGGAATCTCTTTCATAATGAGAAAATGTATTTACGTAAGAGGTGCCACTCATCCTGCTGGATGGTGCGGGTCAAGTTGAGCGGGATGTTGCGGAGCCGGATTGGCTGGGAGAAATGGTACTTGATGGTGATGCATCGCTGGGCTATACCTGCATAGAGACAAGAACTTGTGTGAACATAATGAGTAGCAGAAAAGGCAAAGTGTTTCTCAAGGAGACTTGTCTTGAGAAAAGCTGTGGCTGTTAAGTATTCATTTATAAAGTAGACTCCCCCGTTTCTACTTTTTATAAACATTTACGTCATTTAGCAGACGCTCTTATCCAGAGCGATTTACAGGAGCAATAAGGGTTAAGTGCCTTGCTTAAGGGCACATCGACAGATTTTTCACCTAGTCGGCTCGGGGATTAGAACCAGCGACCTTTCGGTTACTGGCACAACGCTTTTACCCACTAAGCTACCTGCCGCCCCGAAGGGGATCTATCACTTTAATGACATGATTTATTCTTCCTCATCAGGCTAGCATTCCTCCTCTATATGATTAGTTGCTATAGTCACGTACGTACTCGTTAAGGCTACTTTGAGATTCAGACCCCCGTGTCACGTGAACAGACTTCATAATAAGGTTTTAGAGGCTGTACATTTGTATTTTCCCACAAGATGGCAGATTTTATACATCTTCCTCAGCACTATGAAAGCCTCTACACATGGCTGTGAGAAGAGACTAGTGAAAGCTAAACATGGGGAAATTTCATTTCGTTTCAACCCCAACAGACCTACATCTCTGATGGGTAACAAAAAGGGGTTACATTTTTTGAGTGGTGTAATATTGTCCCCTCTCTTGGAGGCAGCAAAGAAGACTAACTATGGCAGGGATCTGACCTGCTCCCCTTCCACAAATAATATAGGTCTACCAATATTACAAAAAGTTGCCCAAATAACATTTCCGTTTTCACTTGCTATATTAATTGGTCTACAAAATTTTAACTTGAGAACCCGAGCTTTTGATTGACTTTAGTGAATTTTACGCACAGAAGGTGCGCGTCTATTGATTTGGTAAATACTGAATGAATCACATATATTAATTAATATTGATGTCACTTTCCATCCTCATGCAAATTATATGGATCATAGAAATATAATAATTTATATTTAACACGAAACGCTGCCTAGTTGCCTGGAGTATGAAGTACACACGGGGGTGCATGGTGGAAATGCCTTTCGTGTCAGGTCCAAGGTAATAACGTTGTTTTCTGTCAGATGCAGTCTAAAACTGATCAGATCGGAGCTTCTTTTAAGGTCTGTATGGTGGACACGCAAGCGCGCATGCAACCTGCCTACGCACATAGGCCATGGTGGTTATCCGAATTAATAGATTTGTTATGGACCGAACTTTGCACGCCCATGGTTTACAGATAGGCTAGACCCACACATAATCTCCGAGGACAACATGATAGTTTTGAAGCTATACATCTGTTAATAACAACAAAAACAACTTCACATCTTGAGTTATGATGGGTTAAGTCAGTTGTACTAAACTCATGAGTTTATTATTCAAGGGTCAGTGGAGGTATTATATAATTAATTGAATGGCCATTAAACAGCAGTGCATATGCCGGAATGTAACTTTTAATCATTTACAAATAGGCCTACCATTGCGTCGGATGTTTAGGCCTATATGTACAAGGGATGCGGTTTCACTGCACCGTACTGGACCCCGGATCAAATTCCCCACAGCATCTCTTACCCTTGGCAATGAGGTTGTCGATGTCCCTGTCCTTTCCTAGATAATAACATTTCCTCCAAAGTCCAGAGTAAGTGGAGAAAAGAGGGCGACCGCATTCCGTTTCTAAAATTCCCATTCCCAAAATTGACCTCCAGTTTTCCAGGAGCTCCTCCTCTCTACTCCCGACGTGGATCGCCCGGAGCAGCGCCTGGTTCCTCCGAGGATTGCTGCTGTCCATCAGGGGCAGGTGATAAATGGGCATCCGCCGGTTCTTCTGGTCGTTGGCGTCCGGCCCGAACTGGTCGCAGTTCTGCCTGTGCCGTGTAGTGTCCGTCTCGTACCAGTGGTCGGTCATGATAGCGGTGATGAGAAGTGCCAGTGATGCCAGGCTCATGGACAAACTGATAGCCGTCACCAAGGTCTGTTTCTCCATCCTGCGGGCATCAACATTTGAAGATTTGGCCAGGGAAGCATCCGTCACTCCTTCCACTTCACTCCTCCTTATCAACACGGGCTTGCAGGGCTTCATCATGTCCTACATGATGCCGAAGTGGCTGTAAGGTCCTGGCATCTCCGGCTGTGTGCAGGCACAAGAATAACCTGACCCGTGTTCCTGTTCTCCCACTTTGTCGATTCCCTGACTTTGGTATATCCTATAAATATGGGATGAGGAGGTGTGTAGGGCCTATATATGTAATTCTGTGAGCGGGCGAGTCTCCGTGTGCTTCCGATTTCGAGGTTTGCGGGATGAAAGAAGAGGCGCGATGAAAATGTCAAAGCTGTCATGCTCTCCTGTCAGCGCAGCTGCGTGTGTCATTACCAATAAAAGTCCCTGTGTCATGAAAATTATAATATTGATAACAATACTACTACTGATTATTATTATTATAGTCAATTTAAAGGGGCAATCTGCGATTGGTAGGCTACATCCGTTTATTTACTTTTAAATTAATTACATTTAGCCTACCCATTTGATTCTTGAATATAACTACCTAATCAGCTTACTTCAACTGTGTACCCATCAGAACCCAAAATATATGCTTATTTTAGGCTACTCCAATGTTTAAACAATTGTAAACAAATATAGCCTCAAAGCATGGTTTAAACTATAATTTTGATCTCAAAGATGGTCAGTCCTTGCATCCATATAGATCTGTTTACCAAAACAGGGGCGGGGTCATTACAGCTTTAATATCAACCAATGTAAAATAAAAATGGGGGGGGGTTCATTATCTTAACTTGTTTTCATCAATCCTTCAGATATTTCATAGTTGAAGCACAGAACAACACTTCCACACTTTATCATAGTGCATTAAAATAGAGGGGTAGGCTATTTACTGATAAAAGGGATTTTCTGGAATTGTCAGATAGATCAATGATACTACAACATGGTTGGATACATTGTGCAGAGACAGCTCCCTTCCCCTCCCAGTCCGCTGCATCAGCAGGCAGGGCATTGAGCGATATGGGGACATGGAGCACAGAGGAAGTGCTTATGAAGATTTATTATAACACACTTATATTTGGTTTCTCATTCAGTGGGTGTTGTTGATATGCACTCAGCAGCGCCCAATGTATCAACGGGCCCTCTGTAAAGTAAGAGCAAGTCTATGTAGCCTACATAATTAGGGAGTGAAACTTCAATAAAGCTTTCTTTCTTAGCTATCTTTAATCAATATTGACCCTGAGCTTGACTTTCACCTTTTTACCCCTCCACCTTTTTTCTTTCCCCTCTCTCTCGCTCTCTCGTCCTGTCTGTCTGCGTGTGCGCTAACATAGGTGCATGGTTAATCTTCTCCCTGCTATGTTGAACAACCATCCATTAAATAAAAGGCTGGATTCCTGCCCAGAGTATTCAGCAGAAATAAACCACTCCAGCTATTGGGTATAAAATTAGAGGATATTTACTCTTCCCTGTTGTTTTGTTGAGTGAGGCAAGCAGACATGAACGTAAAATTAAAGCTTTCCTCGCATTTGTAAAGTTGCATAAATAAATGATAATGTACTCGAATTATAAAATTGTAAAAGCAATTGAGTGTGTTGGCAAGCAGCTTCAGTGACAGTCCTACACAAGCGTATTCCTCCTCCCAACTCAGAGTGCATACAGAGTACTCTGTCGTGCCACCACGGGGTGAAATTGAGTACAAGGGTGTTCTTTAAATACTTGTAACACAATAGCTACAGTAGCCTATGTTCCAATTGGACCAGTTGACACCTACTTGGTTTGTCATAATTCTTACATAGCACTTCATTATAAGACCATGTTCAGATTCAGACAACAGTCATAATACGTTGGCTAGGTAGAGAACATGTCTGTGTGGTCTAACTTCAGTGTGCCAACATGGCTGTCTGACCTCCATATTTACAGTTCTTCATAAGTATAAGAACTTATTGAGGGCCACTATAGAGGTCAGTATTGGTAATATTATATGGTCGTTATCTATGTAGGATCTACTCTGTTAATGACACATGAAAAGGTTAATTGTATGGATGTAAAATAAATAGAGAGAGGAGATAATTGGTGTATGAGTCAGTAGTGATTACTCATGAAGTAGTAGTTGGAATGTGGTTGACAAGCCCAGGAGAAGTATATGCCATGCTTATCAGACTTCGGCTCCAAGAGACTAGTCAACAACATCCAGACTAAAAAGTAGACTAATTAGATTCTAAAACCCATTAGAGCAGGGGAGTCAAACATCCGGCCAGCGAGGGGTTCCAATCTGGCCCGCGGTTGGTTTGAGTAAATGTTATATATATATGCATACATACAGTCAGGTCCATAAATATTTGGACATTGACCAAGTTATTATTATTTTAGCTGTTTACCACAGCATATTGGAGTTTAAATTAAATAATGAATATGAGCTGAAAGTGCAGACTTTCAGCTTTAATTTGAGGGTATTTACATCCAAATCGGGTGAACGGTGTAGGAATTACAGCACTTTTTATATGTGGTCCCCCCTTTTTAAGGGACCAAAAGTAATTGGACAATTGGCTACTCAGTTGTTCCATGGCCAGTTGTGTGTTAGTCCCTCATTAGTTCATTTACAGGTAAGCAGATAAAAGGTCTAGTTGATTTCAAGTGTGGCATTTGCATTTGGAATCTGTTGCTGTTAACCCTCAATATGAAGTCCAAAGTGCTGTCACTGCCAGTGAAGCAAGCCATCATTAGGCTGAAAAATCTAAACAAACCCATCAGAGAGATAGCAAAAACATTAGGTGTGGCCAAATCAACTATTTGGTACATTCTTAAAAAGAAAGAACGCACTGGTGAGCTCAGGAACACCAAAAGGCCCGGAAGACCATTGAAAGCAACTGTGGTGGATGACATAATAATTATTTCCCTGGTGAAGAAAAACCCCTTCACAACAGTTGGCCATATCAAGAACACCCTCCAGGAGGTAGGCGTATCTGTGTCAAAGTCAACAATCAAGAGAAGACTTCACCAGAGTAAATACAGAGGGTTTACCACAAGATGTAAACCATTGGTAAGCCTCAAAAACAGGAAGACCAGATTAGAGTTTGCCAAAAAAACATCTAAAAAAGCCTGTACAGTTCTGGAACAACATCCTATGGACAGATGAGACATAGACCAACTTGTACCAGAATGATGGGAAGAGAAGGGAAGGAACTGCTCATGATCCGAAGCATACCACCTCATCTGTGAAGCATGGTGGAGGTAGTGTTATGGCGTTGGCATGTATGGCTGCCAATGGAACTGGTTCCCTTGTATTTATTGATGATGTGACTGCTGACAAAAGCAGCAGGGTGAATTCTGAAGTGTTTAGGGCTATATTACCTGCTCAGATTCAGCCAAATGCTTCAAATCCCATTGGACGGCACTTCACAGTGCAGATGGACAATGACCCGAAGCATACTGCGAAATACTTTTTTACGGCAAAGAAGTGGAATGTTCTACAATGGCCAAGTCAATCACCTGACCTGAATCCAATTGAGCATGCATTTCACTTGCTGAAGGCAAAACGCCCCAAGAACAAGCAGGAACTGAAGACAGCTGCAGTAAAGGCCTGGCAGAGCATCACCAGGGAAGAAACCCAGCATTTGGTGATGTCAATGGGTTCCAGGATTTGCAACCAAGTATTAAAACTCACAATTTAATTTGATTGTTAGTTTGTCCAATTACTTTAGAGCCCGTAAAATTGGGGGGCTATGTGTAGAAATTGTTGTAATTCCTACACGGTTCATACAATAATTTTGACAAATCCCTTAAATTAAAGATGAAAGTCTACACTTAAAGCACATCTTGATTGTTTCCTTTCAAATCCATTGTGGTGGCGTACCTAGCCAAAATGATGCAAATTGTGTCACTGTCCAAATACTTATGGACCTGTGTGTGTGTATGTATATACAGTGGGGAGAACAAGTATTTGATACACTGCAGATTTTGCAGGATTTCCTACTTACAAAGCATGTAGAGGTCTGTAATTTTTATCATAGGTACACTTCAACTGTGAGAGACGGAATCTAAAACAAAAATCCAGAAAATCACATTGTATGATTTTTAAGTAATTCATTTGCATGTTATTGCATGACATAAGTATTTAATACATCAGAAAAGCAGAACTGAATATTTGGTACAGAAACCTTTCTTTGCAATTACAGAGATAATACGTTTCCTGTAGGTCTTGACCAGGTTTGCACACACTGCAGCAGGGATTTTGGCCCACTCCTCCATACAGACCTTCACCAGATCCTTCAGGTTTTGGGGCTGGCGCTGGGCAATACGGACTTTCAGCTCCCTCCAAATATTTTCTATTGGGTTCAGGTCTGGAGACTGGCTAGGCCACTCCAGGACCTTGAGATGCTTCTTACGGAGCCACTCCTTAGTTGCCCTGGCTGTGTGTTTCGGGTTGTTGTCATGCTGGAAGACCCAGCCACGACCCATCTTCAATGCTCTTACTGAGGGAAAGAGGTTGTTGGCCAAGATCTCACGATACATGGCCCCATCCATCCTCCCCTCAATATGGTGCAGTCGTCCTATCCCCTTTGCAGAAAAGCATCCCCTAAGAATGATGTTTCCACCTCCATGCTTCACGGTTGGGATGGTGTTCTTGGGGTTGTACTCATTCTTCTTCTTCCTCCAAACACGGCGAGTGGAGTTTAGACCAAAAAGCTATATTTTTGTCTCATCAGACATTACCTTCTCCCATTCCTCCTCTGGATCATCCAGATGGTCATTGGCAAACTTCAGACGGGCCTGGACATGCGCTGGCTCGAGCAGGGGGACCTTGCGTGCGCAGCAGGATTTTAATCCATGATGGCGTAGTGTGTTACTAATGGTTTTCTTTGAGACTGTGGTCCTAGCTCTCTTCAGGTCATTGACCAGGTCCTGCCGTGTAGTTCTGGGCTGATCCCTCACCTTCCTCATGATCATTGATGCCCCACGAGGTGAGATCTTGCATGGAGCCCCAGACCGAGGGTGATTGACCGTCATCTTGAACTTCTTCCATTTTCTAATAATTGCGCCAACAGTTGTTGCCTTCTTACCAAGCTGCTTGCCTATTGTCCTGTAGCCCATCCCAGCCTTGTGCAGGTCTACAATTTTATCCCTGATGTCCTTACACAGCTCTCTGGTCTTGGCCATTGTGGAGAGGTAGGAGTCTGTTTGATTGAGTGTGTGGACAGGTGTCTTTTATACAGGTAACGAGTTCAAACAGGTGCAGTTAATACAGGTAATGAGTGGAGAACAGGAGGGCTTCTTAAAGAAAAAAAAACAGGTCTGTGAGAGCCGGAATTCTTACTGGTTGGTAGGTGATCAAATACTTATGTCATGCAATAAAATGCAAATGAATTACTTAAAAATTATACAATGTGAGTTTCTGGATTTTTGTTTTAGATTCCGTCTCTCACAGTTGAAGTGTACCTATGATAAAAATTACAGACCTCTACATGCTTTGTAAGTAGGAAAACCTGCAAAATCGGCAGTGTATCAAATACTTGTTCTCCCCACTGTATATACACACACACACACACACACACTACATGACCAAAAGTATGTGGACACCTACTTGTCGAACATCTCATTCCAAAATCATGCTCATTAATATGGAGTTGGTCCCCCCTTTGCTGCTATAACAGTCTCCACTCTTCTGGGAAGGATTTCCACTAGAACATTGCTGCAGGCACTTGATTCCATTCAGCCACAAGAGCATTAGTGAGGCAGTCAGCGTTCCAATTCATCCCGAATGTGTTCGATGCGGTTGAGGTCAGGACTCTGTGCAGGCCAGTCAAGTTCTTCCACACCAATCTCGACAAACCATTTCTGTATGGACCTCGCTTTGTGCATAGGGGTATTGTCATGCTGAAACAGGAAAGGGTCTTCCCCAAACTGTTGCCACAAAGTTGGAAGCACAGAACCGTCTAGAATGTCATTGTATGCTGTAGTGTTAAGATTTCCCTTCACTGGAACTAAGGGGCCTAGCCCGAACCATGAAAAACAGCCCCAGACCATTATTCCTCCTCCATCAAACCTTACAGTTGGCACTATGCATTCGGACAGGTAGCGTTCTCCTGGCATCTGCCAAACACGGATTCGTCCATTGGACTGGCAGATGGTAAAGCGTAATACATCACTCCAGATAACGCGTTTCCACTGCTTCAGAGTCCGATGGCGGCGAGCTTTAAACTACTCCAGCCGACACTTGGCATTGAGCATGGTGATCTTAGGCTTGTGTGCGGCTGCTCGGCCATGGAAACCCATTTCATGAAGCTCCCGACGAACAGTTATTGTGCTGGCGTTGCTTCACACACAACAAATTAAGAACACCTTCCTAATAGAGTTGCACCCCATCAATTTTGTATGATATGTTACGAATTACAATGTGTGATATGTTACGAATTGCAATTCGTCAAAAATATGTTACGAATTTGCAAAACGTGTGATATGTTATCAATTCCAATTTGTTGTGGCTAACGTTTTTGGGGGGAAGCGATCTCAATATACTTTAAAATGACTCAAATTAAATCCAAACTATGTAGAAATGATAATGGACCTCTGTTCATACCGTTTCTTGACTGTCCAGCTCACTAATAATCACTAGACAGTCGGGGGACATCAAATATTCAAAAAACAATGGATAGAGCACAATTTTTTTGCACATTTTGACTGCAAGGAAATATTACATTTTACATTTTAGTCATTTAGCAGACACTCTTATCCAGAGCGACTTACAGTTTGTGAGTGCATACATTATTTTTTTATTTTTCATACTGGCCCCCTGTGGGAATTGAACCCACAACCCTGGCGTTGCAAACACCATGTTCTACCAACTGAGCTACATCCCTGCCGGCCATTCCCTCCCCTACCCTGGGCCAATTGTGCGCCGCCCCATGGGTCTCCCGGTCGCGGCCGGCTACGACAGAGCCTGGATTCGAACCAGGATCTCTAGTGGCACAGCTAGCACTGCATCGCATTAGACCACTGCGCCACTCGGGAGACAATGTGTATATAACACATTTTCAGTGCGGCCCTCCGGGGCAAAATGAGTTCGACACCCCTGCATTAGAGGTTGACTGATTTCCCCTTCCAATCTTCCTTGGGAGACTTCCTCCTTGAAACATCTTGACTGGGGGTTGAGTGGGGAAAGATTGACAGATTGCACCAGTTGGCCCAGCTCTTCTTGCGTAACCAACACATGTGACACACACACACAAACCATCAAGAGGCTAATAAAAGTACCCGGCCTTGGACTAACACTATTTAACACCCCCTATAGAGGACAATAATGACATTTCCTGCTCATCTCCCCTTCAACTATTCACTCCATCCCTCGTCACCAAAACCAATGTATAGACTTTTCTATGATCAATTGAGTAATAGTAGTAGTGATTGATTTAGCAATGCAGTTGAACAAGACTTTTGAATACATAAACATGGGGGTTCGGTTAAATGTAAAAAGTAAATAATTAAAAGCTAGCCAGTTTTGTGGACAAATCGTATAGGTTTCCTGTCGAAATCACTCTCAAAAGCCCTGCCATAAAGGCATTCAGAAATAACTCAAGCATACGCACCACATAGCCTACATAGCCTAAAAATAAATAAAAGCCAAGTAGTTTGGAGTTTGGGGCCCATATCATTATCTTCAGCCAATAACCCGTTTCATTCCATCTTTATCTTGGTCTTGGTCTTTATTGTTAGTCAGGCATCTGCCAGACTGCCACGGCACTGTAAAGCTGCTGGACACTTCCTCCCAGCCTGCTTTTTTTTATGGAGAATGTAAACTACATTTTTGCGCATGCCCATTAAGCATTGGAAGCCATGTTGAAGTTTCAGTGGAGGTTGGCTGTGATTTTCTGACGCTGTATGTTTCAAGGTTTGTTTTCGTCGATTTTTAGTATTGGTGACGTTCAACCATACCAGTTGGAACCATAAATCGGAGTTCTAAAGATGAATTCCAGCGTCGACCTATCCAGGCGCAATCCGCAGGAGGATTTCGAGCTAATTCAGCGGATAGGAAGCGGCACATACGGAGATGTCTACAAGGTAACTGCAGCAATAGCAACCAATAGCTAACTTGCTTAGCTATTTTGATACATTCTTACAATAAAACAACACGCACGTTACATTCATTGTTACGACGCAGAGTATTCAAATTTACCTAATGTCACACTAGAAAGCATACTACGGGGTTGACACTAAAAACCTGTCGCTCAAATGCTGGTGAGTACCTTTGCTTAGAGCGGTGGAAGGTACCTGGCCAGAATTTCATATCGCAATAGCTCTCAACAGATAATCCCTCTCTTGTTCTGTTTTGATCAACAGAATTACACAGCCCGTCGCCACCCTTGGTCATTGGGGGGCTTTGTTACAATGTTGCGTGCCTGTTTGTGACAGTGTCGTCTTTATGTTATGGTAGAATATCCCCGAAGGATTCAGTCTGGTTCCACACAACAGACAAGGCCCAACGCCTATAGGCGCAATCGGGCAGCAAGGGAAAGCTATGAATATTCCATTTAATTTTAGCCCTAAAAACAGTACATTGGATCTTATTTAATGAACTCAGTGATAGTTTTGCTGTTTTGGGACTTTACAATACAGTTGATGTACAATACAGTTGATGGTGTCATTACTGTCTTTCCTTTGTTGATTAAACCATTCACTCCTACTTGTTATAAATTAACCACAATATTGTGGTATTTCATTGTGGGAGGCAATGACAATCATTACAGATTAAATTGTCAAACACTGATTTATTATGCAGATTCAGTCAAATAAACAACTGGAATATTTAGCAATTTGTCTAGCTAGTATAATCTTCACTTCACCCAGAGTAGGGTAATTAACAGTCTTGTTGACATGATGCAGCTAGTGTAGGGATGGGAAACTCCAGTCCTCAGGGGCTGGATTGGTGTCACACTTTTTCCCCTGCCCCAGCTAACACACCTGACTCCAATAATCAACTAATCATGTTCTTCAGTTTAGAATGCAATTAGTTTAATCAGCTGTTTGCTAGAGATGGAGAAAAAGTGACACTACTCTGGCCCCCGAGGACTGGAGTTGCCCATCCCTAGTGGTTTGTCTAAGTATTTAGAGTATTGGATGACAGTTCATTGGATTAAAAGGAATTTGAAGAAGGGCTACAATGTGAAGACTTCAAAGTATTTGTTTACAGACTATGACCCTGACAAATGTAGCCCACAGACAGAGACATTTTAGCGTAATGACATTTGGCGCGCTATGCTTTTAAGAATGCAATTGTTTTCCCCCTTGATCATAGTGAATGCATGTGAAATGTGCATGGCACAGCTGGGAAGGCATGGTCTGGAATGCAGTGGTCCTGACTTCCTGTGTGTGTGCGTGTGACTGTGTGTGCGATCCATTGTTTAAGACTGATCCTTTAAAAGGAAGAGGTAGAGTAGAAAGCCTGGTCAGACCCTCAGCTGGATGTGTTCACAATTGTACCTTGCAGAACTGTCCGCAGTGGCCATCCTGTTTGGACCAGGATTGTTCTGTTTTCTTCTAGTTTGCTCATTAAAACTGTTGGACTTAAGCCCAAACTCAGTTTCGGCTATCTTCAGGGATGTTCCTTGTCTTTTTGTATCTATTGTACCAGTGTAATGTTCAGTACACAAGCATTTCGCTACACCCGCAATAACATCTGCTTAACACGTGTATGTGACCAATACAATTAGATTTGAGTAACAGCCTAATATGTTTTACCTTGGATTATCAAGAAAACACAACACACACTAAAACATACTGAGCCAAGCATTTCTCCTTCCATAAGGTAATGAAGTTGCTCATACAGCCTCAGTGTGGTGCGCCACTGTACTTAATAAATTGCGTAGTGTGCCGATTAGACCAGTGCTAGGTGTGGACAATGGGGAGAGAATCAGGAGATATGACAGGGTGGTGATATCTGCCTCCCGTCCCAATAAGAATGTGTTTGTTGTGGGCTACAGTGCGTCACTGTTGTTGTCTTGTCAGCTGTGTCGGACAGATAGCCGTGCTTCTCTTTCGAAATGATGTCACCTCAGTGTTATTGTCAATTCCATTCGTTAAGATGTTATAAAACATGCATTAATTAGTGTTTAATCCAAGGCTACCCTCCCCCCATAACAGCATTCCTATATTTGAATAATGAGGCAGTAATATCATCCTAGACTGCTGTGTTTTACTGCCCTGGTTCCATGCTTACTGTTTCTGTTTCGGAGGTCAGAAGTTCAGTAAGGTTTTTTTTGGGTTGGATTGGGAGCAGGACATTATAAGGTTGGCAGTGTAGACCATTTTAGTTTGTTCTATGCAGGTTAAGTAGGCCTGTTGTCTGTGAATGACAGGGTTAGCAGATGAGACACAGCAGGGGATTGTTTTCTTTGGGTTCCTCAGGAGTTTAGCATTTCCTTCTTTTCGGCGCATGTGCCTCTATTCACACACTGTTCTGACGTAGCGTCCACTTGTGAAGTGTGGGATATGAAACTTCACAGCCCAGTACAAGACTGCGAAGAGGGGGTTTTAGTTAGGCCATTCATTGTGAAGTGCTGTCAAAGAGTCTGCTGAATGCTGTCCATGTGCTGACCACTGAGCTGTCTGATTGGGTAAGTGTTCATGTGTTGTCCTATGTTATCAGTGCATGGTCCATGCTTTAATAAATCCTCAGTCTTAACTTGACTCTGCATATTGTTCTGGCCTTCCAATAGGTGATTCCATAGGTCTAGCAGCTGGTTTAGGATCTAGATATTAAGCCTGAACAAGCATTAGGAAGGAGAGAAACTAGAAACATGTCTCTAGCGCGCATGCACAGACAGCTCATTCCCTCCTGCCGCACACACTGAGACCAAGCTAGCATCTGCATGTTCCTGTCTTGCTTGTCAGATAGCATTTGTCTCCAGCCCTTAAGTGTTCTCTGTGGGGTGTGTGTTGGTGGGAGGACAGATCACCTGTTCATTTTCAGGGTCTACATATTTTTTTTACATTTTTAGTCATTTAGCAGACGCTCTTATCCAGAGCGACTTACAGGAGCAATTAGGGTTAAGTGCCTTGCTCAAGGGCACATCGACAGATTTTTCACCTAGTCGGCTTGGGGATTAGAACCAGCAACCTTTCAGTTACTGGCACAACGCTCTTAACCACTAAGCTACCTGCCGCCCTAAAGTCTAGTCTAGGGCTAGGAGGCCTATATGGCGGTGTTAAAGAGAAGGTGGTGCCAGGCCGGGGATATGGCTTTTAAGTGCAAATGTGATTCATTTAGTTAAAAGTGCAATTGTTGGGCCCTTTTTATTTATTTCCATTCAGGTTATGTTTATTGTTTGGCTCGTACACATTTGAGGTCCAATGACTGACTGTTGCGTGGTTGGTTTCTGTTTCTATGGCCTGGCTCAGTAGCAGGGAGGGGGAAAGTTCAGTGACCCAGTTTTCCCAGGATAAGCCTGGATTTTAAGGCTGTCTGCCTGGGCTGATAGAGGGAGCCAAACTTGCAGCCTGGATTTGAACCCTATACGGAATGAGCTCACAGACGCTGGGCATCATGGCTCTCGGTCCAATGGTGCCCACAATCACGAGATCCAATGACTTAAACCTTAATACTTACTGACACAGTTTATTGAAAGCTCACAGCCACAGATATGGATGTAGGCCTAGATCTAGATACTCAGCCCAGTGCAGTTCCACATTTGAATGGCAATATTCATATTTATTCTGTAGAGAGAGACCAAGAGAAAGAGGGTAAGCCAAATGCCTCACCGTTATTAAATTCAGTACGCTATACAGTGAGGGAAAAAAGTATTTGATCCCCTGCTGATTTTGTACGTTTGCCCACTGACAAAGACATGATCAGTCTATAATTTTAATGGTAGGTTTATTTGAACAGTGAGAGACAGAATAACAACAAAACATCCAGAAAAACGCATGTCAAAAATGTTATAAATTGATTTGCATTTTAATGAGGGAAATAAGTATTTGACCCCCTCTCAATCAAAAAGATTTCTGGCTCCCAGGTGTCTTTTATACAGGTAACGAGCTGAGATTAGGAGCACACTCTTAAAGGGAGTGCTCCTAATCTCAGCATGTTACCTGAATAAAAGACACCTGTCCACAGAAGCAATCAATCAGATTCCAAACTCTCCACCATGGCCAAGACCAAAGAGCTCTCCAATGATGTCAGGGTCAAGATTGTAGACCTACACAAGGCTGGAATGGGCTACAAGACCATCGTCAAGCAGCTTGGTGAGAAGGTGACAACAGTTGGTGCGATTATTCGCAAATGGAAGAAACACAAAAGAACTGTCAATTTCCCTCGGCCTGGGGCTCCATGCAAGATCTCAAGAGAACGGTGAGGAATCAGCCCAGAACTACACGGGAGGATCTTGTCAATGATCTCAAGGCAGCTGGGACCATAGTCACCAAGAAAACAATTGGTATCACACTACGCCGTGAAGGACAGAAATCCTGTAGCGCCCGCAAGGTCCCCCTGCTCAAGAAAGCACATATACAGGCCCGTCTGAAGTTTGCCAATGAACATCTGAATGATTCAGAGGAGAACTGGGTGAAAGTGTTGTGGTCAGATGAGACCAAAATCGAGCTCTTTGGCATCAACTCAACTCGCCATGTTTGGTGGAGGAGGAATGCTGCCTATGACCCCAAGAACACCATCCCCACCGTCAAACATGGAGGTGGAAACATTATGCTTTGGGGGTGTTTTTCTGCTAAGGGGACAGGACAACTTCACCGCATCAAAGGGACGATGGACGGGGCCATGTACCATCAAATCTTGGGTGAGAACCTCCTTCCCTCAGCCAGGGCATTGAAAATGGGTGGTGGATGAGTATTACAGCATGACAATGACCCAAAACACACGGCCAAGGCAACAAAGGAGTGGCTCAAGAAGAAGCACATTAAGGTCCTGGAGTGGCCTAGCCAGTCTCCAGACCTTAATCCCATAGAAAATCTGTGGAGGGAGCTGAAGGTTCGAGTTGCCAAACGTCAGCCTCGAAACCTTAATGACTTGGAGAAGATCTGCAATGAGGAGTGGGACAAAATCCCTCCTGAGATGTGTGCAAACCTGGTGGCCAACTACAAGAAACGTCTGACCTCTGTGATTGCCAACATGGGTTTTTCCACCAAGTACTAAATCATGTTTTGCAGAGGGGTCAAATACTTATTTCCCTCATTAAAATGCAAATCAATTGATAACATTTTTGACATGCGTTTTTCTGAAATTTTGTTGTTGTTATTCTGTCTCTCACTGTTCAAATAAACCTACCATCAAATACTTTTTTCCCTCACTGTATGTTCGCCATGTGTTCACTGCCCAGCATGGCGGTGCTCATGGCGTCGAGCCTCCCACACAAAGCACCATGTTAAGTACCATCATACCTTGAGTCATCACTGGAAATGCACCACCAGTGGAGGGCCAGACATCTACAAGAGGGAGAGAGCTAGAAAGGGAGGGAGGGAAGTGGATTTTAATCCAAGGATTATCCTAGGCCTACTACTACACACCTATCCAGCCAACAGTAGGGTTAAGTTAACCTATCAATGGAAAGGCTCACAGTCTACAAAGGCTTACATAACCTATAGGTCTTATATGTGTCTTGCGTCTTCAAGTGACTCATTAGCCAGGGACAAGTGGTAGCAGGCCTCTGCTGTGCAGAAAGATTAGGCCTATGTTTGCAACATAGCTATGTCTTTGATTACAGATGGCCCACAGACTGAAGTTTGTGTTCTCACTCTGCCTTCAACAGAGGGGTGCTTGTTCCTCTGGCGTCTGGGTGTAAACCTGGTATGCTGGGTGCGGATCAGGAAGTCTGAGCTGTAGCTTAAAGTCCCAGTGCAGTCAAAAACGTGATTGTCCTGTGTTTTATATACACAGTTTATTAGGTACGCCCATCTAGTACCGGGCCGGACACCCCTTTGCCTCCAGAACAGCCTGAATTCTTCAAGGTGTCGGAAACATTCCACAGGGATGTTGGTTCATGCTGACGCAATGGCATCACGCAGTTGCTGCAGATTGGATGGCGGTACATTATGCTGATGGCATCACGCAGTTGCTGCAGATTGGATGGCAGTACATTATGCTGCGAAACAACAGCCCGTTCCATCTCATCCCAAAGATGCTGTATTGGGTTGAGGTCTGGGGACTACGCAGGCCAATCAAGTAAACTGAACTCGCTGTCATGTTCCAGGTGATGTTTTTCCACTCCTCAATTGTCTATTGTTGGTGATCGCGTGCCCACTGGAGCCGCTTCTTGTTGTTTTTAGCTGATAGGAGTGGAACCCGGTGTGGTCGTCTGCTGCAATAGCCCATCCATGACAAGGATCGATGAGTTGTGCGTTCCAAGATGCCGTTCTGTATACCACTGTTGTACTACGCCGTTATTTGTTCTGGATCTGGCGCTCCTAGCACCAACGATTATACCATGCTCAAAGTCACTTGTTTTGCCCATTCTAACGTTTAATCTAACAGTAGCTGACGGCCTCGATGCCTGTCTGCTTTGTATAGCAAGCCACGGCCACATGACTCACTGTCTGTAGGAGTGATCCATTTTCGTGAACGGGGTGGTGTACTTAATAAACTGGCCGGTGAGTGTATATTTCCACATTGAGGTTGGAATATGAAATTATGAAAATGCCCTTTTAGTGTAAGAGCTGTTTGAAAAGATTGCCTGAAATTTCAGCCTGTTTTGGTGGAATGGAGACATTACCAGGCGGTACATTAATTGATCGACCAATAATCGAGTCCCAAACCTCTCTGCCAATAACTACTGGTTTTCAGTTTTCCCCTTCCCACTCAGACCACTCCCAGACAGTCCTAGCAAAATTCTTGCTTGAGAAACTGCTCTTTGCTAAGAAGCTATTTTAGTTGATAAAAAAAAAAAAAAACATTTTAATTGAAAACAATCACAGTAAGGTTCTTAATTGTTACCCAGAAATGCATTAGGCATTTTCAGGTGATATGCGCTCATAGCCCACCAACAGAGCTCAGCAAATGAACCTGTGAGTTTAGATCACAGAAACCTTTGAGACCACAGGAGGTTGGTGGCACCTTAATTCGGGAGAAGGGGCTTGTTGTAATGATTGGAAGGAATAAGTGGAATGGTATCAAATACATCAAACACATGGTTGCCAGGTGTTTGATGCCATTGCATTTGCTCCGTTCCGGCCATTATTATGAGCCTTCCTCCCCTCAGCAGCCTCCTGTGTTTGAGACACAGGACACACACACACCTTTCGCACCTAATTGAGTCTCTTCTCTCTCCCCCTCTCGAATGAGTGTGCTGTGTTTGATGTCTTGCTACACTTTCAGATTTGGCATTCACGCTCATGGGATCTATAGATTTAGGTCTAGGCTGGCAGTTAGCGTGCCTTCCAACATTGGCCTCCACTATAGCCTCTGCAGTCCTCTGCTCTGTCCAGCTAGGCCCATGTCTACTTTGTAGCCCTCACACAGCTCACTCTGCCTGGAGTGTCGGCCTGCTGCTTTCTTTCCCTTACAAAAGGTGTCTCCTTTTCCATATGGTAAATGCCTGGTTTTCCATGAACAAAGTTCCCAGTTTTCCATGTACCACATTGTGCTCCTTTTTTCCATCCCATGATGTCCCTGCACTCCACAAGCTTCATGAATATTGCAGCGCTGCAGTCCTAAAGCTGGTCCCCGATCACAGCTAGTCAGCTGTAATGCTACAACGGCCACCTCTATATTCAGAATAGACCCACTGCCGGGAAAAGGCAAGTTGGTTTCTGCAGTCTACATCAGTGTTCAGTGTATCTAGAGTACATTCCTGTCTATCTCCGCATCAATGATATGTGGCTTAGTGTAGATCTAGCTGGCTGTCCGTTGAGATTCTAATATTGATGAGAACTTGTCAGTCCCTTGTCTGTTGAAGTAGTTTTTTTGTAATCCTCTTTGTTTTTCTCTTTGTGCCTTGTCTTGTCCTCCCATGGGTGTATGGTGGGCTCTCTGTCTTTCCCTGTCTCGCTCTATCCCTCTCGATCTTTCTCTTTCTGTCATTGCCTCTCTGTGGTGACATCAGAACTAAAGCCTTTTAAGTCAGCCTGCCAACTATTCTGGGATGGTGGAGTCGTATAGTGCAGGGTTCGTATATATGAATATGGCTTTGTTCATTATGCTCAGTGAGCCCTCAGTGTTTGTCTGAATCTGAAGGCTGGTGAATCTAATAAGGCAGATGTTCCATGACTGGCTTCAGCTCAAAATAAGGGCCTTTATGAGAGGTTATAAATAATGTCACATGGCTTCTGTGGATGTCAGTCTTCATACTTTCTCCCACACTGTTTTATCTGTTCCTAGTTGTTCTGGTGTATTCCCATCCTGTCTGATCTTTATAAGTTTTCTGTCCCAGTTTGAAATAGGCTATTCTGACTATGTCGTCTAGGGGGTCTGTCTGTGTCCAGACGGGGTGTTCATCCATATAATTAGAATTGCGGGTCTCTGTCCAGACTGGGTCTATAGGCTCCTGCACCTAGCTGTCAGATCTCATTTAGTCTCTCTCAGGTTCCATCAGATCGTCTTTTACAGACACCATGTTTATCATTCTCATCCTCTTATATCCATGCTGTTACTGCAACGTCAAGGCTGCATTTGACTGTCCTGACTCCTGCATACAGGTGTCTTTCCAGAAGTGTGTCCCTCAGTGATGGAGGCTTCATGGTTTCAGTCCAGGAACAGGGTGGTGAATAGTAAATACTAGTGAGATGCAGCTTAACTTACTGTAAGGGTGACCCAGAAAATTGAATGTTTAGTGACAGCCTATGAACAAATTTACAAACCTGGAACAGATGTAGTCTCAGACCATTATGCTATATGATATAGTATAGTTTTCATTACTTTTTGACAGCAGATATTATATGATGTACTCTGACCCCCTTTGATTAGATGGAGATAAGTTTACTCTGTTAGAGTTCCTTGGCTGCCATGTCACTTGGCACAGACAGGCATTGTGGGTGTATCGATGGGAGGGGTGCATGATTAATCAAATTAAGTGGTTTTGCACCTCTAAAGTCATCTCTCTGTAAAGGAAATGGTTTATGATGGGGGGGTCGATACAGTTATATATAATATCGGCCAAAAATAATATATTGATATTTGACTCCCAAGTATCAATGTTTTATTTTTTGCTACTGTAGGTAGCGTTAGCGTCGGCTTTACCTGCGCCAAAACGCTGTTATTTTTCATCCTATAGCTTGATCTCCATCTTTTTAAATAGTGAGCCAACATTTTTTTATATTTTACTTCCCTGACTGTTCAAAACTAGTTTTCTCATGCTCTCTTGTCTCTCTGCAGCAGACATATAGTAAGCAATATGTTTGGAACATCAAATCGCAATATCGAATCGCAATACATAGAATCGCGAGAGTCTTGAGAACCGCAATACATATCGTATCAGCACCCAAGTATCGTGATAATATTGTATTGTGAGGTCCCTGGCAATTCCCAGCCCTATAAGACCGTTTTTTTTTTTTTTTAAGGAACTCAGTCCGGCTTTCAACTTACTCTTGAAAGGTGCAATTTCGAAATTGGGTAGTGCATCATCAGTTTTCCTCTTGTCATGTCAGTCAGTCATTGCATACCTTAGAGAGCTATTTATAAATTGTCAGAAATGTCCAGATCAACTAGCCCATGTCAGCTAATGTTTTTTTTAGATAGGTTTTTTTAGCCCATAGATTTTGTTGTAATATTTGAGTCACTCAAATATCACATGAATACACATTAGACATGGCAAAATGTATTGAATTGCAGGAAATAAGCTTTAAACCTGCAAAATTCTCTCCACCAACAAGAGGGGTGTGAACAGTTTGTGTCATGAACAGTGCTTGTGCCCATATAAATAATGGCGGCGTGTGTGCGCACGGGATGTTCCGCAATGCTGGAAGGGGGGCCTGAGTGAAAAAGCTTGGGAGCCCCTGCTATAAGAAACCTGCCACATGTATGTGGACACCCCTTCAAATTAGTGGATTCAGCTATTTCAGCCACACCCGTTGCTAACAGGTGTATAAAATCGAGCACACAGCCATTCAATCTCCATAGACAAACAGTGGCAGTAGAATGGCCTGTACTGAAGAGCTCAGTGACTTTCAACGTGGCACCGTCATAGGATGCCACCTTTCCTACATGTCAGTTCATCAAATTTCTGCCCTGCTAGAGCTGCCCCGGTCAACTGTAAGTGCTGTTATTGTGAAGTGGAAACGTCTAGGAGCAACAACGGCTCAGCAGAGTGCGTAGCGCGTAAAAATAGTCTGTCTTCGATTGCAACACTCACTACCGAGTTCCAAACTGCCTCTGGAAGCAACGTCAGCACAATAACTGTTCGTCGAAAGCATCATGAAATGGGTTGACATGACCGAGCAGCCACACACAAGCCTAAGATCCCCATGCACAAGCCAACCGTCGGCTGGAGTGGTGTAAAGTTTGCCGCCATTGGACTCTGGAGCAGTGGAAACGCGTTCTCTGGAGTGTAGAATCACGCTTCACTCAGACAGACGAATCTGGGTTTGGCAGATGCCAGGAGAACGCTACCTGCCCGAATACGTAGTGCCAAATGTAAAGTTTGGTGGAATGTAAAATAAGGGTCTGGGGCTGTTTTTCATAGTTCAGGCTAGGCCCCTTAGTTCCAGTGAAGGGAAATCTTAATGCTACAGCATACAATGACATTCTAGACGATTCTGTGCTTCCAACTTTTGACAACAGTTTGGGGAAGGCCCTTTCCTGTATCAGCATGACAATGCCCCCGTGCACAAAGTGAGGTTCATACAGCAATTGTTTGTTGAGGTCTGTGTGTAAGAACTTGACTGGCCTGCACAGAGCCCTGACCTCAACCCCGTCGAACACCTTTGGGATGAATTGGAACGCCGACTGCGAGCCAGGCCTAATCGCCCAACATCAGTGCCCGACCTCACTAATGCTCTTGTGGCTGAATGGAAGCAAGTCCCCGCAGTAATGTTCCAACATCTAGTGGAAAGCCTTCCCAGAAGAGTGGAGGCTGTTATACATTTTACATTTTAGTCATTTAGCAGACGCTCTTATCCAGAGCGACTTACAGTTAGTGAGTGCATAATTTTTTTTTTTCATGTATATTTTATAGCAGGGACCAACTCCATATTAATGCCCATGAGCAGGTGTCCACATACTTTTGGTTGTGTTGTGTACATGCCTGGTATAGCAAGGATACAGTCTATACCACAGGAGGTTGGTGGCACCTTAATTAGGGAGACGGGGTTTGTGGTAATGATTGGAGCGGAATTAGTGGAATGGTATCAAATACATCAAACGCATGGTTTCCAGGTGTTTGATACCATTCCAGTTGCTCTGTTCCAGACATTATTATGAGCTGTCCTCCCTTCAGCAGCCTCCACTGGTCTATACTGTAGTTATGGAAAAGGAGTACAATATACTGTACTTTGTTATAGGAAGGATATACCCCAACAGGCTCAAACCAGGTACCAGGATTTAAAGTAAACAACCAGTGTTGATGAAGGTGACGGTGAAGCCTCACTCAACTAAGGAGTTGAATCTGTAGCAATAGAGAGGGGATGAGCAGAGAGAACTGACTCTGCTGTCTGCAGTTTGTGCAGACTGTAAAAGCCAGAGCTCTGTAGAGGAAATGCATCCTTTAAACACTGTTTTTCCACCCAACATTCTGAGGCCACATACTTTCTTAATTATTTGTAATATATTATTACTCCTGCCACACTATTTCTAACACCACCATCCTACTAATATCACTAATATTGTGCATATTTTTTTCAGTGTCTTTCTCCTTGTCTGATGATGACCATTAGCCTATGTTATCATGTTATGATCATGTGTTGACTTTATTTATGGTTATAGTGTCATAGTTTAAGAATAGGAAGTAGGTCTATAGTGAATAGCCTAAAGATGTGTTATTTGTATGTCAAAATATTGGGGTATTTCTAGTATTCCAACCGGCCTCACAAACGCAGACCACATGTAACCACGCCAGCCCAGGACCTCCACATCCGGCTTCTTCACCTGCGGGATCGTCTGAGACCAGCCACCCAGACAGCTGATGAAACTGAGGAGTATTTCTGTCTGTAATAAAGCCCTTTTGTGGGGAAAAACGTATTCTGATTGGCTGGGCCTGGCGCCCCTGCCCAGTCATGTGAAATCCATAGATTAGGGCCTAATGAATTTATTTCAATTGACTGATTTGCATATATGAACTGTAACTCAGCAAAATCGTTGGAAAATGTTGCGCTTTATATTTTTGTTCAATATAGTTAGGGATGGGCATTTGACTTTTTTGGGGTGTTCAAGTACTCACAATTTTTTTTCGATTAGTCGAATAAAAAATCAGCTATTTTTTTAACAAGGGTGGCACTGGAAAAAGATATGTGCGCATTTAACTATATGCCAACAGTGAACAACAATGCCTAATTTATCATAAGAATTACAGATAACGGAACCTAATTGCTAAATTGCCGCATATATTCAGTCATATATTCAGTCAATAAAAAAAAGTGTAATTTAAGATTAATTTATTGAAACTGTAATATCAATTGAGTATAGTATATCGTGGAACACAATATTGAAAAAGGTAGTAACCTCAGCAGTGTGGCGCTTGCTTGTAGAAGCCTATGGCTGTGCAATGGCATAGACTTGTTTTGTTAATTTAGCAGACAAGACGCTCATATTTCCCAAGTCTTTATCACAGTCAAGACACCTATTTTCTAGTAAAAAACATTATGTAATATAACAGAATAGTGCGAAATGATTAAATTCTGGAACAGTTATTCTCTAAGAGTGACAATTTGAAACGGGGCTCAATTTGGCAAGTTGAAAGACAAAGGTTACAAACCAGAATCTATCTTTTCGATATACAGACATTCGATTTAGTTTATTATGCCTATTCTTTGGAATTTTCTAAATGGATTAACTATTCTACATTGAACACTGCATGGCGATGAATTATAACGAGGACATTTGTTTGGTGAGTAGGCCTAGGCTTAATGATTCTGATGAAAATATGCTCTTTGTCTTTATCAAACTAATGTTTTTGCATATTTTCAGCGTGGAACCTTTATGTTTAGGTGGGTAATAGCCTAGACCAGTGGTTCACACATTTTTTATAGTCCCGTACCCCTTCAAACATTCAACCTCCAGCTGCGCACCAGGGTCAGCGCATTCTCAAATGTTGTTTTTTGCCATCATTGTAAGCCTGCCACACACACTATACAATACATTTATTAAACATAAGTATGAGTCTGAGTTTTTGTCACAACCCGGCTCGTGGGAAGTGACAAAGAGCTCTTATAGGACCAGGGCACAAATAATAATAATCCATAATTTAGCTCTTTATTTAGCCGTCTTACATATAAAACCTTATTTGTTCATCAACAATTGTGAATAACTCACCACAGGTTAATGAGAAGGGTGTGCTTGAAAGGATGCACATGACTGCAATGTTGGGTTGTATTGGAGAGAGTCTGTCTTAAATCATTTTCTACACACAGTCTGTGCCTGTATTTAGTTTTCATGCTAGTGAGGGCCGAGAATTTACTCTCACATAGGTACGTGGTTGCAAAGGGCATCAGTGTCTTAACAGTTGTTTGTGTCGTCCGTTTCGGGAAAGTACCTGCTTAATTGCGCACCCAGCTCACTCAGGTGCTTCGCTATATCACTTTTGACATTGTCCGTAAGCTTGAGTTCATTTGCACACAAAAAAGCATACAATGATGGAAAGACCTGTGTGTTGTCCTTGTTAATGCAGACATAGAAGAGCTCCAACTTCTTAATCATAGCCTCAATTTTGTACCGCACATTGAATATAGTTGCGGAGAGTCCCTGTAATCCTAGATTCAGATCATTCAGGCGAGAAAAAAACATCACCCAGATAGGCCAGTCGTGTGAGAAACTCGTCATCATGCAAGCGGTCAGACAAGTGAAAATTATGGTCAGTAAAGAACTTTAAGCTCGTCTCTCAATAAAAAAAAAAACGTGTCAACTTTGCCCCTTGATAACCAGCGCACATCTGTATGTTGTAAAAGCGTTACATGGTCGCTGCCCATATCATTGCATAATGCAGAAAAACACGAGAGTTCAGGGGCCTTGCTTTAACAAAGTGAACCATTTTCACTGTAGTGTCCAAAACGTCTTTCAAGCTGTCAGGCATTCCCTTGGCAGCAAGAGCCTCTCGGTGGATGCTGCAGTGTACCCAAGTGGCGTCGGGAGCAACTGCTTGCACGCGCGTTAACACTCCACTATGTCTCCCTGTCATGGCTTTTGCGCCATCAGTACAGATACCAACACATCTTGACCACCAAAGTCCATTTAATGTCACAAAGCTGTCCAGTACTTAAAAAAGATCCTCTCCTGTTGTCCTGGTTTCCAGTGGTTTGCAGAAGAGGATGTCTTCCTTAATTGACCCCCCATAAACGTAACGGACATATACCAGGAGATGAGCCAGGCCGCAACGTCTGTTGACTCATCCAGCTGTAACGCATAGAATTCACTGGCTTGTATGCGAAGCAGTAATTGTTTCAAAACATCTCCTGCATTGTCACTGATGCGTCGTGAAACAGGGTTGTTTGATGAAGTCATTGTCTGTACCGTTTTTTTTGCCTTTTCCCCCAGCATTGTCCCAGCCATATCCGCGGCAGCAGGAAGAATTAAGCCCTCCAAAATAGTATGGGGCTTGCCTGTCCGAGCCACTCGGTAGGCCCTTCTTATTAATGGTATTTGTTGCTTTTATACATGTCTTACTACTCGAAAGTCGTCTTAATTCTCGCTCAAAAAACTCCCGTGGCTTATTTTTCAAATTGGCATGTTTCGTTTCTAAATGTCTGCGCAAGAGTGAATGTTTCATCAAGTTGTGAGATAGTACTTTTGCACATATAACACACTGTGGTGGAGGAAAGGCACTACTTCCAATAAAAGTGAACCCCAAATCAATGTAGTTCTCATCATATTTGCGCCTCTTCGATGGTCCAACGTCTCTGTCTGTTGTTCGGTGCTTTCCCGTGTAAGGGAGCAGTAGCTCTTCGGCTGCATCAGATTCACAACTGTCAGTGTCCATGCTAGCTGGGCTATCAACAAATGTAGAATTACTGATGCTAGAATTGGATGTGCTCGTGGAAGCAGAACAACTTGTCGTCGACAGGTGCAGGTGAAGTACTGCAGGTAGTAGCAGTACTACCAGTAGAGCTGGTATGTGTCTCTATGGACGCGGGCCTTATGTTTTTTTAACCATATATCAATTTTCGAGCAAACGGAATGAGCAGCAGCTAAGTTTGGCTAGTTAGTGAAATTCCCGCGAGAGAGTAACGGTTAATGTGATTGGATGTTAATTATTTGACTAGGCTACCTGTATTTGACATTGTGTTGTTATTTCGCTGAACAGTAGATGGTTTCATTTGGCAGGGAAACTACTCAGGCGAGAAAAATACATCACCCAAATGTATAGCCCCGTTGGAAAATCTAAATGGACTGTTTGAAAATGTGAATCATATTTTTATTTTGCGTACCCCGGATAGCATTACCCAGTTTGGGAATAGCCGGCCTAGACTGACTGACTTCTAAATGCCACTAGCAGTTCGCAAAGTAGGTCGTCACTAACGTTAGTTACCACAGCCACAAAGTCATAAACCCTGCCTGGTTCTACAATTTCGCTTCTTAAAATCTGATTTGAAACCTAACCATTAACCACACAGTTAACCTATAACGATATAACCCATTTTGACTTTGTGGCTGTGGTATCTAGTGACACCCGCAAAGTAGCCTGTAAACTGAAAATGACGCGGTTATTTCAAAACTGCAGCTCATTGTTGGAACAAATTTCCCTACTTCAATCAACCAGTCCATTTAGTATTTGTGATAAAACTGTCATAATTTGGCAAGGAATGTAGCTTGTGTATCCCATCAGTTAGATACGTTTTTATAGGCATTTATTTATGTAGGCGCACACAGCACCCGTGTGTAGAGGGAGCGGTCAGAACGCAATTGAGTGAGTGAGACACGGAGGGGAAAGGGGATTTCATGATGGTGCAATTCTCATATGATGGAGAAATGGTCTAGTAACTAAGACATTGTGACAATTCTATAAAATAATTATGGCTGTCAAACTATTAAAAAGGTCCCAATGGTTAAGTAGGCCTACTCCCTCTTATTGATGTTCTTGAAGTTTAACATTTGCGTCTGCACACACACACACATACTCAAGTACTGGTCCGCCCGCAGGTGGTGAAGGTAGGAAACAACATCTCCACTTCGCTGATCCTCAACACTGGGGCCCCACAAGGGTGCGTGCTCAGCCCCCTCCTGTACTCCCATGACTGCGTGGCCAAGCACGCCTCCAACTCAATCATCAAGTTTGCAGACGACACAACAGTAGTATGCTTGATTACCAACAATGACGAGACAACCTACAGGGAGGAGGTGAGGGCACTGGGAGTGTGGTGCCAGGAAAATAACCTCTCACTCAACGTCAACAAAACAAAGGAGATGATCGTGGACTTCAGGAAACCGCAGTGGAGAAGGTGGAAAGCTTCAAGTTCCTTGGCATGCACATCACTGACAAACTGAAATGGTCCACCCACGCAGACAGTGTGGTGAAGAAGGTGCAACAGAGCCTCTTCAACCTCAGGAGGCTGAAGAAATTTGGCTTGGCACCTAAAACCCTCACAAACTTTTACAGATGCACAATTGAGAGCATCCTGTCGGGCTGTATCACCGCCTGGTACGGCAACTGCACCACCCGCAACCGCAGGGCTCTCCAGAGGGTGGTGCGGTCTGCCGAACGCATTACCGGGGGCAAACTACCCGCCCTCCAGGACACCTACAGCACCCGATGTCACAGGAAGGCCAAAAAGATCATCAAGGACAACAACCTCCCGAGCCACTGCCTGTACAGGTGCATCAAATCTGGGACCGAGAGACTGAAAAACAGCTTCTATCTCAAGGCCATCAGATTGTTAAATTGACTTCACTAGCACATTAGAGGCTGCTGCCTGTATACATAGATTATAAATCACTGGCCACTTTAATAAATGGAACACTAGTCACTTTGATAATGTTTACACATCTTGCATTACTCATCTCATATGTATATACTGTATTCTATACTATTCTACTGTATCTTAGTCTATGCCGCTCTGACATTGCTCGTCCATATTTGTATATATTCTTAATTCCATTCCTTACTTAGATTTGTGTGTATTGGGTATATGTTGTGAAATTGTTCGATATTACTGCACTGTCAGAGCTAAAAGCACAAGCATTTCGCTACACCCGCAATAATATCTGCTAAACACGTGTATGTGACAAATAAGATTTGATTTGTTAAAACTTCAGGCATTCTAAAAATGTTCTCCCAATTTCTAATTGGAGGGTTGACTATAGGAAAAAATAAGTGTCTCTTTGGATACCAAGAACAGCGAGCTTTTAAACCTGTCCAACAATGTTATGAATTGCACAGAAGATAATACCATATCAGCCAGGTCTGACTAAAGGTAAAATATAATAAAGCTATAAGATCTAGCATAGGCTACTTATCTATGTTCTTCAACATGAAGTAGTCACAAGCTGCTACTAGTAGAATTGGGATCATTAGCTTAAATATTTTGGCCTCAGAACTACAACAACCACAGTAGCTAAATGGAATGGATGTCCTGTTCTGATTTAATATCATTGTGGGAAGTTGGTTGAATCAAGAGGCATTCATACGTGCGCTTAAAATGATCCGTGCAGTGACGAAATGGAGATGCGATTAATGGCATTTTAAAAAATGTACGCCATAAATGTCACACGTTAACTTTGACAGTCCTAAAAATAATGCCATTATAAACCATTGCATGACAGTCATGTTTTTCAATAAAATGATTAGAAAACATCTTTATACGTAGTGTGATTAGTGACATTTGCCATTAAACCCAACCCAATGCCATTGCAAAACACTATACATTGTTGTATGGGACTTTTACCATTTGAAGACCTTTACAGATCATAAAATTGAAACCATTAGAGCTGCAGTAGCTTAATGGTTTGCTTGTTCACCAGGAATGGTCTAACTAATCCAGACCTTTTTTTAAGGGAGTAAACCGTGCACATATGGGCTGTTTCCTGGACACAGATTAAGCCTAAGAGAAGGACGAACTGAATTGCTTTCATGGAGGTCTGGCTTGAATTGTGAGGATGACCACACAATTTATTTTATCATGAACAAAATCTATTGGTTTTCTACCCAAAGTTGCAAAGAAAATGTTATGATCCATTTAATACACACGAGACCAGCAAAATAGATTAAATTATGTGGCAGTAGCAGGAACAGCGGCATCTAGTGGAACATTTTCCTCATGTCTTACTCATTGTTAAGAAGAATGATGGTACAAATCGGATGTTCGGTAAGATTATATTAATCCTATAAATTAAAATGGCCAATTTGGGTGCAATCAATTAGCTTAATTTCTCAGATCAATTTATATTCCAACAAAATATTTTTTCAAGAATGCTAATCTTATCGTTTCTAACTACAGAAACAATTTCAGCACAATCTGAGATGGTGGGTGTCAATTTTATTTTCTTGTGCTTTTTGAGGTGGAATGATCCTTATGCCGCCTCATACTGGTTCATAAGAAGTGCGGCTTAGTCTTTAGCAGTGACTATGTCACTTGCTTCCCTGTAATTAGTCCAGTGATCAGTATTCCTGGATGCTCATGCTGTTTTCTCTCCTCTGATGCTGGGAGCATGCATATGATATGTAAATGCTGCCCCCCAGTGATGGTGCTAGCTGAGCACTGACCTTGCGATTGACTTGCTCAGTGCTCCCAAGCAGTGTTAGCAGAGTGCTGATAGGGTTTACTGCTTGACCAGTCACGCATCCCCGCTTTCTGTAATGAGTGGATTCAAGTGAACACGGTTAGGAGGAGTAATGTGTAGTCACTCCATTACACAGTCCCTGTGTGTGTGTGTGTGTGTGTGTGATGTTTGATAAGACTTGATCTGGATACTGCAGCACAGGGCTGGGCTACTGGAGCTACCCTGAGAGTATATGTATAGCATCAAAGGATCAGCTTCCAAGAGGGAAGGGGAGAGTGAGAACGAGACTGGTAGAGAAAGGAAAGGAGGGAAGGAAAGATTAAAATGATTGAGGTTAGCTAGCTTGAATGATGATGATTACAGGGGGCTCAGTAGAGCTCAACGCCGTTGTGCATCGTTCAGATATATCATGTAGAATAGTCTACATCAAAGGAATCCGCTCCATTCATTAGTTATAGCTGCAGCGTTCAGTATGTGGCACACTCCAGAACGTGACCTTGATGTTGAACTGACAGACAATAACAATCAGTGTGTCAGAGAGATGGAGGGGTGGGCAATGAAATTATGCGTCGTCAGACCAGAAGACTAATGAGATCTTGGATGTATATTACAGGGTTGATAAGATTCTCCTCCTTCCTCCTAGCTGTTCCTAAATTAACTCTAATCTATTGTTTGTGTCCAGTCTTAACTGCATTAGGCCTAAGCCAGGATGTGTGATGGGGGAATAACATCTATCAATTTTGCTCATCAAACTCTCACAAGATTTGAATCAACTCTCTTCAGACAGAGAAGCCTGACTATGTGGAGTTTGAAAAGACTGACACAGAGAGTGAGTCATCTTGCCTACTCTGGTGTGCTGTGTTGATGAGTTAGAATTATAGTCAAAGGGAGTGTTTGGAGTGGCTTAGACATTTGACATAAGGGGATCAGTCACCATAACCAGGTTCCCATCCAACCTTGTTATGCGAGTAAAGTACGTTGGATAAAAATTGCCACACATGCCTGATGGATGTAAACGTTCCAGATGTTGACAAAACAAAATCCGTTAGACAAGGTGGGTTCTTTTTGTCTGTAAAATAAATGATGCGAGAAATGGCTATGGGAAACACCTTTTTAATGCGCGAATATTGATATAATAACCATCTAGGGCTGTGACGGTAATTGAATAACCGTGTAAATGATGGTTAAGGATGAAGACCGTCATGAAAATAAAATAACCGTCAAATGTTTATAGGCCTACATTCATTTTTTTTGGATTTCTTTTTTTTATTAACTTTATTTTAATATAGATAAACTTTACCTAATAGTGTTTACTAATGATTATAAGCAATTGTTTTACTAACTTAGTCTGTCTATTAAACTGTCTACATCTCCTCCTCTTTACAACTGTCGTTTTATGTTTGAGCAGCTAAACCGCTAGATGTGCAGGGGTGTATAGTGCTATAGGCTATGTCACTTTAGTAAAAAAATGTTTGTATGGACTTTGTTTTATACAATGTACATTTTCATTGCTTGCTAGTAAATAAATAAATCGGTCTTCTTCAAAAAAAGGTTGGATTTGTCTGACTTAATTAATTGAGGTCTATAATGTGCTGCTGTTGTGTCAAATGGACAATGCACCAATCCTCGCCAACCTGGCATGGTATAATTTGATACTTTTCTTAATTTATAGACTAATCAACTCTGATCAGGCCCGGTCCTGGCCGATATGCCGCCCTAGATGATACAAATAAAATGGCCGCCCTCCTATCCCCGCAATGTAGAATAGTAGCCTAGGCTATACAGTGTCGGGCCGCAATGCACTTTTATGAATGCCCATGTGGTAGTCTACTGTTTCTAAAACAGGCAATTTACCATTAATCCCTGTCATTTGGTTACATTAATTAGTGTTAATGCATGTATTAATTACAGTAATTTACCATTCTCATTCTCGCAGTAGAAACGTTGTTTGTAGAGTTCACAACCTGCTACATTTGTGAGAAACAAGTTTTTTGATTTATTTCATATCATTTACGCGCTCCATGTGAACAACGAGCAAGTGTCTGGTTTCTCTGTCCTGTTAATATTGATGGAGCGCTTGCGCTTGAACACGCATAGAAGTACCTGGCCTGCTTCTCGCGAATATCAAAATGTAGGAAAGTGTCCAGCTGGGCTTCTCAGTAATTTTTTTCTTCACCTCACAGCCAAGAGGAAAGTCTTTGTCCTCAGGCCTGGAGGGAAGCCAAAGTCATTCCGCTACCCAAGAGTGGTAAAGCGGCCTTTACTGGTTCTAACAGCAGACCTATCAGCTTGGTGCCAGCTCTAAGCAAACTGTTGGGAAAAAATGGTGTTTGGCCAAATACAATGCTATTTTTCTGTAAACAAATTAACAACAGACTTTTAGCATGCTTTTAGAGAAGGGCACTCAACATGTAGTGCACTGACACAAATGACTAATGATTGGTTGAAATAAATTGATAACAAGAAGATTGTTGGAGCTGATTTCAGTGCAGCATTTGATGTTATTGACCATAACCTGTTGTTGAGAGAACTTCTGTGTTATGGTTTTTCAACCTCTGCCATATCATGGATTCAGAGCTATCTATCTAATAGAACTCAGATTTCATCAGACCAGAGAATCTTGTTTCTCATGGTCTGAGAGTACTTTAGGCGCCTTTTGGCAAACTCCATGTGGGCTATCATGTGCCTTTTTACTGAGTAGTGGCTTCTTTCTTGCCGCTCGAACATAAAGATCTGATTGATGGAGTGCTGCAGAGATGCTTGTCTTTCTGGAAGGTTCTCCCATCTCCATAGAGGAACTCTGGAGCGCTGTCCGAGTGACCATCGGGTTCTTAATCACCTCCCTGACCAAGGCCCTTCTCCCCCCGATTGCTCAGTTTGGCCGGGCGGCCAGCTTTGGAAGAGTCTTGCAGGTTCCAAACTTCTTCCATTTAAGAATGATGGAGGCCTTTGTGTTCTTGGGGACCTTCAATGCTGCAGAAATGTTTTGGTACCCTTCCCTAGATCTGTGCCTCAACACAATCCTGTCTCGGAGCACTACAGACAATTCATTCGACCTTATTGCTTGATTTTTGCTCTGACATGCACTGTCAACTGTGGGACCTTATATAGACAGGTGTGTGCCTTTCCAAATCATGTCCAATCAATTGAATTTACCACAGGTTGACTCCAAGTTGTAGAAACATCTCAAGGACAATCAATGGAAACAGGATGCACCTGAGCGCAATTTTTAGTCTCATAGCAAAGGGTCTGAATACTTATGTAAAGGTATTTCTGTTTTTTCTAAAAACCTGTTTTTGCTTTGTCATTATGGAGTATTGTGTGTAGATTGAGGGGGGGGAAACAGTTTAATCCATTTTAGAATAAGGCTGTAACATAACAAAATGTGGAAAAAGTCAAGGGGTCTGAATACTTTCCGAATGCGCTGTAACTCCACCAGTCCTACTTATGATCTCGTTTAAAAAAGATAATGTAGTTTTTTTAATCTCCAAAAATAAATAGTATATTTGAGTTTAACCATAATATTTGTTGTAATATTTCTCCTGTCTATTCTGGTCGATGTAAACTGAAATTGCAACCAACTTTCTATGGCTTGTTTTAAAAATAGCGAGATTTTAGAGATTTCATTTTCAAATAACCAAAAGTGGGAAGTGGTCATCTGAATAAAGGGAAAAAGGCCATTCTTGAACACAGGGTGAACAATTCTTACTAATCTGCTAGAGAACCATTTCGGATTGAAGTATAGCTTTTTTATGACTAAAGCCTTTAGTCAGAGGTCTAACGCTTTAATATTTAATAATTTCTGCCCTCCGAATTCATATTTATTATATAAATAGGCCCATTTAAATTTGTCTGGCTTGCCATTCCAAATAAAATGGAATCTTTTTTGCTCATAATTTAAAAAAACAAGTCGATAGGTGTAGGCAGAGCCATAAGCAAATAGGTAAACTGGGATATGACTAAAGAGTTAATCAGGGTCATTTTTTTCCACAAATAGACAGGTATTTTTCTTGCCACGGTAGCAAGATCTTATCTATTTTTGCCAACTTTCTATTAAAATGTATTGTAGTGAGATCATTTCTTTCTTTCGGGATATGAATACTGAGTATGTCCACTTCACCATCAGAACATTTTATTGGTAAACTACACGGTAATGTACATTTTTATTTTTATCCAATACATAATATAGTACACTTATCATAATTTGGTTGTAATCCAGAGAGGTTAGAAAAAGTATCTAGATCATCTATGAGGTTGTGGAGGGATCCAAATTGTGGATTTAAAAGAACATGAATCATCACTGTAAAATGACACCTTTTTGTTTTTAAGCCCTGGATTTCAAGCCCCTTGATATTATTGTTGGATCTGATTTTAATAGCGAACATTTCGATGGCCATGATAAATAAATATGCCGATAGTGGACAGCCTCGTTTTACTCCTCTTGACACTTTCTGAGAAGTAGCCATTATTTACTATTTTACACACAGGGTAACTATACATAACTTTTATGTAGATTCTCCAGAATTGAAATATTCCAGGCATTTTTATATCAATTCCAGTCATACTTTATCAAAAGCCCTTTCAAAGTCAGCTATGAATACCAGGCCTGGTTTCCCAGAGTTTTCATAGTGTTCTATTGTTTCCAGTACTTGTCTTCTATTATCTCCAATGTATCTTCCATGTAAAAAAAAACCTGTCTGATTAGGATTAATAATATCCGACAATACCTTTTTTAATTCTACAGTGAGGGGAAAAAAGTATTTGATCCCTTGCTGATTTTGTATGTTTTCCCACTGACAAATAAATGATCAGTCTATAATTTTAATGGTAGGTTTATTTGAACAGTGAGAGACAGAATAACAACAACAAAATCCAGAAAAATGCATGTCAAAAATGTTATAAATTGATTTGCATTTTAATTAGGGAAATAAGTATTTGACCCCTTCTCAATCAGAAAGATTTCTGGCTCCCAGGTGTCTTTTATACAGGTAACAAACTGAGATTAGGAGCACACTCTTAAAGGGAGTGCTCCTAATCTCAGTTTGTTACCTGTATAAAAGACACCTGTCCACAGAAGCAATCAATCACATTCCAAACTCTCCACCATGGCCAAGACCAAAGAGCTCTCCAAGGATGTCAGGGAAAATATTGTAGACCTACACAAGGCTGGAATGGGCTACAAGACCATCGCCAAGCAGCTTGGTGAGAAGGTGACAACAGTTGGTGCGGTTTATTCGCAAATGGAAGAAACACAAAAGAACTGTCAATCTCCCTCGGCCTGGGGTTCCATGCAAGATCTCACCTCGTGTAGTTGCAATGATCATGAGAACGGTCAGGAATCAGCCCAGAACAACACGGGAGGATCTTGTCAATGATCTCAAGGAAGCTGGGACCATAGTCACCAAGAAAACAATTGCTAACACACTACACCGTGAAGGACTTAAATCCTGCAGCGCCCGCAAGGTCCCCCTGCTCAAGAAAGCACATATACAGGCCCGTCTGAAGTTTGCCAATGAACATCTGAATGATTCAGAGGAGAACTGGGTGAAAATGTTGTGGTCAGATGACACCAAAATCGAGCTCTTTGGCATCAACTCAACTCGCCGTGTTTGGAGAAGGAGGAATGCTGCCTATGACCCCAAGAACACCATCCCCACCGTCAAACATGGAGGTGGAAACATTATGCTTTGCGGGTGTTTTTCTGCTAAGTGGACAGGACAACTTCACAGCATCAAAGGGACGATGGACGGACCATGTACCGTCAAATCTTGGGTGAGAACCTCCTTCCCTCAGCCAGGGCATTGAAAATGGGTATTACAGCATGACAATGACCCAAAACACACGGCCAAGGCAACAAAGGAGTGGCTCAAGAAGAAGCACATTAAGGTCCTGTAGTGGCCTAGCCAGTCTCCAGACCTTAATCCCATAGAAAATCTGTGGAGGGAGCTGAAGGTTCGAGTTGCCAAACGTCAGCCTCAAAACCTTAATGACTTGGAGAAGATCTGCAAAGAGGAGTGGGACAAAATCCCTCCTGAGATGTGTGCAAACCTGGTGGCCAACTACAAGAAATGTCTGACCTCTGATTGCCAACAAGGGTTTTGCCACCAAGTACTAAGTCATGTTTTGCAGAGGGGTCAAATACTTATTTCCCTCATTAAAATGCAAATAAATTTATAAGATTTTTGACATGCGTTTTTCTGGATTTTGTTGTTGTTATTCTGTCTCACTGTTCAAATAAACCTACCATTAAAATGATAGGCTGATCATTTATTTGTCAGTGGGCAAACATACAAATCAGCAGGGGATCAAATACTTTTTTCCCTCACTGTATACGCTATGCATTTTGCTAGAATTGTTGCGTCACAACACTGAAGTGGAAGAGCCATCCAATTTTTTTAAATGGAATGGATCTTTATATTTACCACCTGGGTCCTCTTTCAGTAATAGTGACATCAGACCTTCTTGTTGAGTATCTGATGATCTACCATTTGTATAGGAGTGGTTAAAACATGCTAATAACGGTCCTCTGAGTACATCAAAAAATGGTTTGTTATACCTGAACTGGTATGCCATCCCAACTCTGGAGTTTTCCCAGAATTAAAGTCTTTAATTGCATCAAGAAGTTCCTCTTCTGTAATTTGGCCTTCACATGAGTCTTTCTGTACAGCTGTTAATTTTACATTATTAATAGCAAAAAAGTCCTTACGATTAACTTTGGTTAGTGGAGATGGAGGAAACTGAAACGAAAATATATGCTTAAAGTACTTTTGCTTCCTCTTTCAAAATATAGTTTGGTGAATCATGGGTGACTGTAATTTGTAAAAAGTTTCAGTAAATAATTTTTGGTAGCATTTCTATAATTTGATAATTTTTTTCTCATATTCCTTCCAGTTCGCTTAATTTTTTATAATATGTTACACTTGATCTTTCTTGATTAAGTTCCTCCAGTTCTTTTTGTTTTTCCTTTAACTTATTCTGTGCCTCTATGGTACAGTTTTTATTGCTATCTATCTGTACTGTTAGTCCCTCTATTTCCTTTGTTAATATGAACTGTTTTGACCTAAATTGCTTTTGTTTTACAAATGAGTATTGAATTGCATGCCCTCTAAAGGCACATTTAAAAATTTCCAATACGATAAGGGGATCTGCTGTTCCTATGTTATGTTGGAGAAAGTCAGTTATAAATGATTCTGTCCTGGTTAAAAACAAGTTGTCATCCAATAGGCTTTAATTACATTTCCAATATACTCGCCTTTGCACACTCTTGGCATACTCTCAATCAGCTTCACCTGGAATGCTTTTCCAACAGTCTTGAAGGAGTTCCCACATATGCTGAGCACTTGGCTGCTTTTCCTTCACTCTGCCGTCCGACTCATCCCAAACCATCTCAATTTGGTTGAGGTTGGGGGATTGTGGAGGCCAGGTCATCTGATGCAGCACTCCATCACTCTCCTTCTTGGTCAAATAGCCCTTACACAGCCTGGAGGTGTGTTGGGTCATTGTCCTGTTGAAAACAAATGATAGTCCCACTAAACCCAAACCAGATGAGATTGCGTATCGCTGCAGAATGCTGTGGTAGCCATGCTGGTTAAGTGTGCCTTGAATTCTAAATAAATCACAGACAGTGTCACCAGCAAAGCACCCCCACACCATAACACCACCTCCTCCATGCTTTACGGTGGGAACTACACATGCGGAGATCATCCGTTCACCCACACCGCATCTCACAAAGACACGGCGGTTGGAACCAAAAATCTCAAATTTGGACTCCAGACCAAAGGACAAATTTCCACCGGCCTAATCTCAATTTCTCGTGTGTCTTGTCCCAAGCAGGTCCCTTCTTCTTATTGATGTCCTTTAGTAGTGGTTTCTTTGTAGCAATTCAACCATGAAGGCCTGATTCACACAGTCCCCTCTGAACAGTTGATGTTGAGATGTATCTGTGACTTGAACTCTGAAGCATTTATTTGGGCTGCAATTTCTGAGGCTGGTAACTCGAATGAACTTATCCTCTGCAGCAGAGGTAACTCTGGGCCTTCCATTCCTGTGGCGGTCCTCATGAGAGCCAGTTTCATCATAGCGCTTTATGGTTTTAGCAACTGCACTTGAAGACATTTTCCGTATTGACTGACCTTCATGTCTTAAAGTAATGATGGACTGTCATTTCTCTTTACTTATTTGAGCTGTTCTTGCCATAATATGGACTTGGTCTTTTACCAAATAGGGCTGTCTTCTGTATACCCCCCACAACTGATTGGCTCAAAGGAAATACATTCCACAAATTAACTTTTAAGAAGGCACACCTGTTAATTGAAATGCATTCCAGGTGACTATCTCATGAAGCTGGTTTTGGTGGGCGGCTCTCTCTTGGCAGGTTTGTTGTGGTGCTATATATAATAATGGATTTAATGGTGCTCCTTGGGATGTTCAAAGTTTCTGATATTTTTTTATAACCCAACCCTGATCTGTACTTCTCCACAACTTTGTCCCTGACCTGTTTGGAGAGCTCCTTGGTCTTCATGGTGCCGCTTGCTTGGTGGTGCCCCTTGCTTAGTGGTGTTGCAGACTCTGGGGCCTTTCAGAACAGGTGTGTGTATATATACTGAGATCATGAGACACTTTATTTAACTAATTATTAAGGTAATTGGTTGCACCAGATCTTATTTAGGGGCTTCATAGCAAAGGGGGTGAATACATATGCATGCACCACTTTTCGGTTATTTATTTATTTCATTTCACTTCACCAATTTGGACAATTTTGTGCATGTCCATTACATAAAATCAAAATAAAAATCAATTTAAATTACAGGTTGTAATGCAACAAAATAGGAAAAACGCCAAGGGGGATGAATAATTTTGCAAGGCACTGTATACACACACACACACACATAAATACATATACAGTATCTCACAAAAGTGAGTACACCCCTCACATTTTTGTAAATATTTGAGTATATCTTTTCATGTGACAACACTGAAGAAATGACACTTTGCTGCAATGTAAAGTAGTGAGTGTACAGCTTGTATAACAGTGTACATTTGCTGTCCCCTCAAAATAACTCAACACACAGCCATTAATGTCTAAACCGCTGGCAACAAAAGTGAGTTACACCCCTAAGTGAAAATGTCCAAATTGGGCCCAAAGTGTCAATATTTTGTGTGGCCACCATCATTTTCCAGCACTGCCTTAACCCTCTTGGGCATGGAGTTCACCAGAGCTTCACAGGTTGCCACTATTAATATATCTTTATTTTGACTCCGTTAATGTTGTCAACACAAATGCCACATCCTTTCCAACCTGGCATTTGTTAATTTAATATTTATGAATAATAATGAAATGCCATGAAAATAAAGAAGTGTAATGGCTTGTTTCAGATATGTTTTATTAAGAAGCATATCCATGTAAACAAGTCTACAAACAAAATTGTGACACCCCCCCAAGTAAACTTGGAGTCACGTGATGATACTGTGTGGTCCTTCCGCTACGACTCGGGAAAGCATGCCTTTTTATTAGGCTACAGATTAAATAAGATATGATGAACTTCACAGGGTGGTGAAAGTGCACGGTGATGAGGTTGATACTCCAATAAATATTGATGGTCTTATTCTGGTGACATGATAATCGATGCTTGGCTGCCGTTTGACAAATTAAAATAATCTTGCTCTTTTTGTCCATAATAATCTCATCATGTCGGCTATACCCGCACTGTATCTGCGAGCTGTTGGCTCGAGCGCACGTCCCAAGACCAGAGTGGAAAATGCGATGGAAACCCATTGAACAGTTTTTTTTATTCGATACATGGGAATTTAACCGCAAATATAATTTTATGTGCACTACGTCATCACCGCATAGAATTTTACTTGCAACAAATCAATTTGATGGAAACACTTCTGGTTGGAAAATGTACATATATTTTTTAATGAGGATTTTAGAATATTTGCATGAAAATCTGTCGCCAATTAGATGGAAACATAGCTCATGTTAGATTTTTCTGAGGCAGAAAATATTCCTTGAATTTCAGTCTCAAGGAATGACAATGTTTTCAGTCTGTTTCATTCTGTTTGGGTTTATTTTTCATTTAGGTTGGGTGATTGTGCAACGACTGTAACACATTCTCACAGTCTGATGGTTGGAATGCAATACGCTTCTGTTTGAATTGGTAACTGCTAACAGATTAAGTGTTGTAATGTCTTTGAATTTATTTTGCTTTTCAAAGGTGAATCATCCATCTTCAGTAATATCCATGTTCAAACGAATTTGTTAATGAATGTTTACTTGCCTCTTGAACTCACACACATCTCTTTGTATAGATGCTGGCTTAAGCTACAATAATATATTATTCTATTATCATACAATACTTTGGACATGTGCTAGTGTTGTTTAGTGTTGTTAGCCTGCAAGGCCAGTTGGCAGGTAAGCCATGTTATCCTACAGTAGCAGCCTACTTACGGATCTAGCCTACACTTTCTCAGGCTTAAAAACAGTGTTGGTCTGACAGAGGCCAGTCCTCTCTAAAGCCCAGTGTGTTACCCCTTACTGACAGCTGGCTAATAAATGCTCTCTCCTTTTTTGTCTCTCTCTCATCTCTTCTCCAGGCCCGTAATGTCAACACTGGGGAATTGGCTGCCATTAAAGTCATTAAGCTGGAACCTGGTAAGCCCTCTTCTCTCTCTGCCATGTGTCATCATCACTAATGTTTCCCTCTCCCTACTTCTCCCCTTTGTCCCTTTCTCCTTTCTCTTTTCTCTTGTCTTTTATCCCGGTCTGTCTTCCACTGTTACCCAGGTTTTCGCCAGTCTTTTACGAACCCATTTACAGTAGGCCGTCTCTTGTCGTCTTCTGTTGCAGAGGCATAATCACGTTTATTTTGTTAATCTCACCAGCAGCTGAATCTAATTATCCCTTAGAAAGACAAGGTCTTGTCTCTGTCTTAGTGAACAATTTAACAGTCAAATGTATGCCTTTTATGGTTTTCTCTCTCGTTATCTGTCATGATTTCCGCCCGGATGTTGGTTCACAGTACACTCAATTAATTATTTAGTTGGAACTATAAACATTGATTTGATGTTTTTGCTTTTAATTTATGAGCATTGTCATTCAAACACATCTCTCCTCTAAAGAGTTGATTTTCTGCCTATATTTAATTATTGAGTGACATTTTCAAAGCCCTTTAATGGAAGTGTATGGTGGCTGGTACATTCCGATCCGTTTCCAAAGTCTAGAGCACAGCTCGAGGGCCAAAGGAAATATCATGCAGCATGTGCAAACTCTCACACGCAGTGTCCCAGTTTCTGCTTCCTCCTTCATATACCTATCTTCAAACAAATGACGCTGCCACCTAAATATGTGTGTTTGCTTGTTTGAATGCATGTTGCCTGTTGAGTTTATTTTTGTTGCACACTGTAAATATATTTTTGTTGAGCACATGAATCTTCATTCATGCATCACAAAGAGGATTAGGCTAAGTTTACAAGATAACATCCTGATCTCAGTTTTTCAGTTCAAGTGGACTAAATCTCCTCTGAGTATTGTGATGGCATGATCCTCTTAAGTGATGCATCTGTAGAAGTGAGGGAGTAGCCTTGTCTGTCTACTGTACCAAGATGCTTTTTAGACTCTAAAGCTGTGTCTCTATTGCCTGTATGTGGGCCTTGTCCCATGATGTGCATCTAACCTGACGAAAGATGTTCACTCATTGAGATTTATATTTTGATATAGTCTAGCTTTTAAATTGCTATGAATTTAATCTGAAGGAAAGAATGAGCTTTGCCACCTAATGTCTCTGTTATAGGCCTAATAGTTAAAGATTAAACATTAAGAGAGATCAGGAATTGGAATGCACCCAATGTATGCTAGGTACCAGATAAGACATTAGGAACACATGGAATGCTTCCCACATTGTTTTAATTGGCAGTGAAATCCATTTTTAAAAGGCTGACACATGGAGAACGGTATGGTCTGTGTCCATTTGTATCAGCCCCTGAACTAATATCAGTCAATCAAATGTATTTATAAAGCCCTTTTTACATCAGCAGATGTCACAAAGTGCTATACAGAAACCCAGCCTAAAACCCCAAACAGCAAGCAATGCAAATATAGAAGCACGGGCATGTTTATTGGTATTTTTTTAAGGGGGGTCAAAAGAAACCAGGAACTCTGGCTGATGTGACGTGCTCACGCTGGGAGCGATTACAGTGATGCCCCGGTGGAGTCAGGCCTGTCTCAGCTGATTTGATAGGGACAGCTCAGTCTCAGGCCTGCAGAGAGCATTAGTGCAGTGTTGAATATACTCGCTACACAGACACACACACACACACACACACACACACACACACACACAAACCAACTCTCCCTTCTGCATCATTGCTTCCCACCTGAGGAGACTGCAGTCACATACAGTTTGTGCAGGTAGACTGACCACCACATGGGTTCACCTCTCCCTTTTAAAACCTGCTTGGAAAGCCCTGCTCACCTGCCCCTGGAGGTATTCTCCTGGTTGGAGAATATCTTATTGCTGACTGTATTGGAGTGCAGCCTGTGTAGTTGTCATGCCCAGCTGAAACCCTAGAGTCATAACCTAAATGTGGGAAAAGAGCTGACAGCCAGCGGTTTTCAATAGCATTACGTTTGATATCTTAGCCTAATATTACATACTGTCTAGACGGGCACACACGTGTGTCCGCCATCGCGCGCATGTTGATTTTGTACATCCACACCAGACTCAATCCAGACAAGCAGGTTGAAATATCAAAACGAACTCTGAACCAACTATGTTAATTTTGGGACAGGTTGAAACATAAAATATTCATGGACATTTAGCTAGCTAGCTTGCTGCTGCTAGCTAATTGTCCTGGGATATAAACATTGGGTTGTTATTTTACCTGAAATGCACAGTCTTTTTTTTCAGGATCTTTGTAGAATTTTGACCCATTTTTAAGTCACAAAAACATTGTGTTCTCTACTCCGACAATTAATCCACAGATAAAAGGGGAAACCTAGTTAGTTTCTAGTAATCTCTACTCTTTCAGTAGTAGACGGCTTCTTCTTCTTCTGTGGACCTCAGTTTATCTTTCAATCACCCACGTGGGTATATGCTCCTAAAAACCAATGAGGAGATGGGAGAGGCGGGACTTGCAGCGCGTCAAAAGTCAAAAATAGAACCAAGTTCTATTTTAGCGCCTGGCTATGCAGACGAGCGTGAGCAGTTTAGATGAAATTATTGAATAACATGTACAGTGCATTCGGAAAGTATTCAGACCCCTTCCCTTTTTCCACATTTTGTTACGTTACAGCCTTATTCTAAAATTGATTAAAAAATCAATCTACACACAATACCCCATAATGACAAAGCAAAAACAGGTTTTTCAAAATCATCCTTGATGTTTCTACAACTTGATTGGAGTCCACCTGAGGTAAATTCAATTGATTATATAAGGTCCCACAGTTGACAGTGCATGTCAGAGCAAAAACCAGGCCATGAGGTCGAAGGAATTGTCCATAGAGCTCCAAGACAGGATTGTGTTGAGGCACAGATCTGGGCAAGGGTACCCAAAGAATTCTACAGCATTGAATTTCCCCAATAACACAGTGTCCTCCATCATTCTTAAATGGAAGAATTTTGGAACCACCAAGACTCTTCCTACAGCTGGCCGCCCGGCCAAACTGAGCAATCGAGGGAGAAGGGCCGTGGTCAGGGAGGTGACCAAGAACCTGATGGTCACTCTGACTGAGCTCCAGAGTTCCTCTGTGGAGATGGGAGAAACTTCCAGAAGGACAACCATCTCTGCAACACTCCACCAATCAGGCCTTTATGGTAGAGTGGCCAGATGGAAGCCACTCCTCAGTAAAAGGCACATGACATCCCACTTGGAGTTTGCCAAAAGGCACCTAAAGGACTCTCAGACCATGAGAAACAAGGTTCTCTGGTCTGATGAAACCTGGATTGAACTCTTTGGCCTGGATGCCAAGCGTCACGTCTGGAGGAAACCTGGCACCATCCCTACGGTGAAGCATGGTGGTGGCAGCATCATGCTGTGGGGATGTTTTTCAGCAGCAAGGACTGGGAGACTAGTCCCAGTTAAGAGGGGAAAGATGAACTGTGGTTTGTTGTTGTTCTCTCTCTGTGTTGTCACTACGCTAGCTGTCAGGCTGATTGTTCTGTAAAAAGGCCATTGCGGATGCACACTCCATGGAAATATAGTTGTCACAGTCGGAGGATTGTGTTATTGTTCACTAGCGCAATAACTTTATTTATATTTTTCTCTGAAGGGTGTTCGAGAATGTACTCACATTCTTTCCAATGTCTCTGTTCCCTCTTGCGTGTGTGTGAGCACGTTTTTCAAATGGCTGTGCTTCTAAGTAGGTTTGTCACGATGTGGGTGTATGTTTATGTTTGGTGTGTGTTACCCTCACTCTGTATTTATATAATGGGATGACTACAGCACAAGTTTATGGAGTTTGGCTTCAGGAGATATGGAAATGTCATACTTCACACTTGTGCTTTTTCTTACATGTTTCAAGGTTTCTTCTCAAGCTTCCCTTCTGTTGACAACTGAGTTGCTTAGCTTTGAGAAAAGGTCTTTAGCTTTGATGACTTCAGACAGTTCTCAAACAGTAAGCTGGAATAAGCAGCTGAAATGGGGTGTTTTTCACATCCATCCACGTTTACGTATGCAAATCCTTACATGTCTGACTGCCCCAAAAACACAGCTGCCACACTTTTTATTTAGAAGAAAGTTAGACTTTTTGTTTTGACTACTTTGTCAGGAGGCAGGACTTGTATTACCTAATGTTCTTCTACCTGCAGCAGCATTCTGAAGTGAAACTGCTAATGGTATTTGACTGATTAAACATGAGTCCCTATGGAACCATCAGGGTGTTCTGTATGTTTTGCTGTTTGGACTGGAGCACCCATCAGAACATGTCAGGATTGACTGTCTTAAATAATAATATGCCATTTAGCAGACGCTTTTATCCAAAGCGACTTACAATCATGTGTGCATACATTTTTACCTATGGGTGGTCCCGGGGATCGAACCCACTACCCTGGCGTTACAAGTGCCATGCTCTACCAATTAAAGCCCGGGTTCTTGAATAACAAACTAGTGTGTGATAAAGATCTATTTTAAATCCTCACAGTGAATAGGCTACTATCGATTATAGGTGAATCCAGTACTATACGGGCCACAGGGTCGTTCCATGTCATTTCAGAAGGCCATGACACGCACCATCTCAGATTGTTCTGAAATCATTTCTGTAGTTCGAAACATAAGATTAGCATTCCTGCAACATTATTTTGTTGAAATATAATTTGATCTCTGAGAAATTAAGCTAATTGATTTAATTTATAGGATTCATAGAATATTCAATAAATATAGTACCTAACATCTGATTTGGACCAAACTTTTTTCTTACGATGGGTAACTTATGAAGAATCCAAAGAAATTGACAAGAGCCACCCACGGACCCCCCCACACCCCATGCCAATCCCAACCCAACAATGAGTATACAGTATTAGTTCTCTATGTCTGACAAGTAGTGTGGAACTGCGGCTCGATGTATTGTTTATTCATCCTATGTAACGTATTCTGAGTGAATTTGGTGATGTTTTTTTCCCCCCCTTGTTCAGAGAAATGTCATTGAAGTTGTTAGGTTTATGTCCCATCCTACATCCTGATATTACCAGCTTCTGACCAATAGATGGTGGTGTTCCTGCAATGTTAAAGTGATAGTTCACCCAAATTACAAAATTAAATTGGTTTCCTTACCCTGTAAGCAGTCTATGGACAAGGTATGACAGCAACCCATTCTTTGTTTTTGTTTACCTAGCCACTGTTTCAAATGCTAACTTTTTAGCATTTTTGGCACAAATCCAATGCAAGTCAATGGCACCTATTAGCATTTTTGCGCTTCATATCCAAATCATCTATAAATAACATCCATTGAGTTACACAATCCATTTTTAGATACTTTAGGATGATTTGGACATAGTGTGAAAATGCTAACATGGGTACCATAACCAAAGCATTGGTTGCTGTCATACCTTGTCCATAGACTGCTTACAGGGGAAGGAAATCAATATGTAAATTGTGTGAACTGTCCCTTTAACATTGCTGGAACAGCACCGTCTTGTGGTCAGAACCTGCTAATTATCAGGAGGCCCCACAGGGGTCCGTGCTCAGCCCCCTCATGTACTCCCTGTTCAGCCATCAACACAGCAATGGTAGGCCTGATTAACAACAACGACAAGAGCATTCTGTTTGGCTGTATCACTGCCTGGCATGGCAATTGCACCGCCCGTAACCGCAGGGGTCTCCAGAGAGTGGTGCAGTTAGCCCAACTCATCACACTGCCTGACCTCCAGAGTCCAATGGCGGCGAGCTTTACACCACTCCAGCCGACGCTTGGCATTGCGCATGGTGATCTTAGGCTTGTATGCGGCTACTCGGTCATGGAAACCCATTTCATGAAGCTCCCAATTAACAGTTATTGTGCTGACGTTGCTTCCAGAGGCAATTTGGAACTCGGTAGAGTTGACATACTGACTTGTTGAAAGGTGGCATCGAAAGTCACTGAGCTCTTCAGTAAGGCCATTCTACTGCCAATGTTTGTCTATGGAGATTGCATGGCTGTGTGCTCTATTTTATACACCTGTCAGCAACGGATGGGGCTGAAATAGCCAAATCCACTAATTTGAAGGGCTGTCCACATACTTTTGTGTATATATAGTGTATCTCCAGGCCATCCGACTGTTAAACAGTCACCACTAGCCGGCCTCCGCCCAGTACCCTGCGCTGAACCTTAGTCACTACTTGCCGGCTACCACCCGTTACTCTACCCTGCACTTTACACTGCTGCCCTATGTACATTGCATTCGGAAAGTATTCAGACCCCTTGACTTTTTCTTAATTTTGTTACGTTACAGCCTTATTCTAAAATTTATAAAAAATATACAAAAATCGCATCAATCTACGCACATTACCCCATAATGACAAAGCAAAAACAGATTTTTAGAAATGTTTGCAAATTTATAAAAATTAAAAAACAGATACCTTATTTACATAAGTATTCAAACCCTTTGCAATGAAACTCGAAATTGAGCTCAGGTGCGTCCTGTTTCCATTGATCATCCTTGAGATGTCTCTACAACTTGATTGGAGTCCATGTGATAAATTCAATTGATTTGACATGATTTGGAAAGGCACACACCTGTCTGTATAAGGTCCCACAGTTGTCAGAGCAAAAACCAAGCCATGAGGTCTAAGGAATTGTCCGTAGAGCTCTGAGACAGGATTGTGTCGAGACACAGATCTGGGGACGGGTACCAAAACATTTCTAAAGTATTGAAGGTCCCCAAGAACACAGTGGCCTCCATCATTCTTAAATGGAAGAAGTTTGGAACCACCAAGACTCTTTCTAGAGCTGGCCGCCCGGCCAAACTGAGCAATCGAGGGAGAAGAGCCTTGGTCAGGGAGGTGACCAAGAACCTAATGGTCACTTCCAGAGTTCCTCTGTGGAGATGGAAAATCTTCCAGAAGGACAACCATCTCTGCAGCACTCCATCAATCAGGACTTTATGGTAGAGTGGCCAGACGGAAGCCACTCCTCAGTAAAAGGCACATGTCGGCCTGCTTGGAGATTGCAAAAAGGCACCTAAAGGACTCTCAGACCATGAGAAACAAGATTCTCTGGTCTGTTGAAAACAAGATTGAACTCTTTGGCCTGAATGCCAAGCGTCACGTCTGGAGGAAACCTGGCACCATCCCTACGGTGAAGCATGGTGGTGGCAGCATCATGCTGTGGGCAGGTTTTTCAGCAGTAGGGACTGAGAGACTAGTCAAGATCGAGGGAAAGATGAACGAAGCAAAGTACAGAGAGATCCTTGATGAAAACCTTCTCCAGAGTGCTCAGGACCTCACACTGGGGTGAAGCATGACCTTCCAGCAGGACAACGACCCTAAGCACACAGCCAGGACAATGCAGGAGTGGCTTGGGGACAACTCTGAATGTCCTTGAGTGGCCCAGCCAGAGCTCGGACTTGAACCCGATCTATGATCTCTGGAGAGACCTGAAAATAGCTGTGCAGTGATGCTCCCCATTCAACCTGACAGAGCTTGAGAGGATCTGCAGAGAAGACTGGGAGAAACTCCCAAAATACAGGTGTGCCAAGCTTGTAGCGTCATACCCAAGAAGACTCAAGGCTGTAATCGCTGCCAAAGGTGCTTCAACAAAGTATAGGGTCTGAATACTTATGTAAATGTGATATTTCCGGGTGTTTTATTTTTTATACATTTGCAACAAATACTAAAAACCTGTTTTAGCTTTGTCATCATGGGGTATTGTGTGTAGATTCATTTCAGAATAAGGCTGTAACGTAAGAACATTTGGAAAAAGTCAAGCGGTCTGAATACTTTCCGAATGCACTGTATATAGAGTCATTGAACACGGGTCACTTTAATAATGTTTGCATACTGTTTTACCCATTTATTTGTATATATTGTATTCTAGTCAAGGCTCATCCTATATAACTACTGCTGTACACACCTTTTTCTATTCATATGATGTCCATACTGTCTACACACCGTTTTATATATATATATATACAGTACCAGTCAAAAGTTTCATTCAAGGGTTTTTATTTTTTAAAACTATTTTCTACATTGTAGAATAATAGTGAAGACATCAAAACTATGAAATAACACATATGGAATCATGTAGTAACCAAAAAAGTGTTACACAAATCAAGAAATATTTTATATTTGAGTTTCTTCAAATAGCCACCCTTTGCCTTGATGACAGCTTTGCACACTCTTGGCATTCTCTCAACCAGCTTCACCTGGAATGCTTTTCCAACAGTCTTGAAGGAGTTCCCACATATGCTTAGCACTTGTTGGCTGCTTGTCCTTCACTCTACCGTCCGACTCATCCCAAACCATCTCAATTGGGTTGAGGTCGGGGGATTCTGGAGGCCAGGTCATCTGATGCAGCACTCCATCACTCTCCTTCTTGGTAAAATAGCCCTTACACAACCTGGATGTGTGTTGGGTCATTGTCCTGTTGGAAAAACAGATAATAGTCCCACTAAGCCCAAACCAGATGGGATGGCCTATCGCTACAGAATGCTGTGATAGCCATGCTGGTTAAGTGTGCCTTGAATTCTAAATAAATCACTGACAGTGTCACCAGCAAAGCACGCCCACACCATAACACCTCCTCCTCCGTGCTTTACGGTGGGAACTACACATGCGGAGATCATCCGCTCACCCACACCGCGTCTCACAAAGACACAGCGGTTGGAACCAAAAATCTCCAATTTGGACTCCAGACCAAAGGACGAATTTCCACCGGTCTAATGTCCATTGCTCGTGTTTCTTGGCCCAAGCAGGTCTCTTCTTCTTATTGGTGTCCTTTTAGTAGTGTTTTTTTTTTTGCAGCAATTCGACCATGAAGGCCTGATTCACACAGTCTCCTCTGAACAGTTGATGTTGAGATGTGTCTGTTACTTGAACTCAGTGAAGCATTTATTTGGGCTGCAATTTCTGAGGCTGGTCAGTCATGGTGTGGGGTGGCATTTCTTTGGGGGGGCCGCACAGCCCTCCATGTGCTCGCCAGAGGTAGCCTGACTGCCATTAGGTACTGAGATGAGATCCTCAGACCCCTTGTGAGACCATATGCTGGTGCGGTTGGCCCTGGGTTCCTCCTAATGCAAGACAATGCTAGACCTCATGTGGCTGGAGTGTGTCAGCAGTTCCTGCAAGAGGAAGGCATTGATGCTATGGACTTGCCCGCCCGTTCCCCAGACCTGAATCCAATTGAGCACATCTGGGACATCATGTCTCGCTCCATCCACCAACGCCACGTTGCACCACAGACTGTCCAGGAGTTGGCGGATGCTTTAGTCCAGGTCTGGGAAGAGATCCCTCAGGAGACCATCCGCCACCTCATCAGGAGCATGCCCAGACGTTGTAGGGAGGTCATACAGGCACGTGGAGGCCACACACACTACTGAGCCTCATTTTGACTTGTTTTAAGGACATTACATCAAAGTTGGATCAGCCTGTAGTGTGGTTTTCCACTTTAATTTTGAGGGTGACGCCAAATCCAGACCTCCATGGGTTGATAAATTTGATTTCCATTGATAATTTTTGTGTGATTTTGTTGTCAGCACATTCAACTATGTAAAGAAAAGTGTTATTTTAGTGTTCCCTTTATTTTTTTGAGCAGTGTATATAAACGGACTCTGACATTGCTTGTATTACTACACTTTTGGAGATTGAAACCCAAGCATTTCTCAGCACTTGTGATAACATCTGCAAATCTGTGTACTCGACCAATAAACTTTGATTTGATTTGACATAAACCTAACAACATCGATGACTAATTTCACATCCCCAAATGTGGGTGGCATTTTACCATTTCTTTGCATTCATAATGTCTAAGTAATTGTTAGAAAAAAGTTTGGTGCAATTCGGATCTTAGGTACTATATTTATTGAATATTATATGAATGCTATAATTTAAAATGGCCAATTTGGGTGCAATCAGTTAGCTTAATTTCTCAGATCAAATTATACAGTATTTCAAATTATATTCCCACAGCATTTGTAGCTACAGGGTTTATTGATGTATACATTGAACGGTCCCTTATAGTAGTGTATGTATGTATGACAGAACAAAGTGTTTAGTACTGTTTTGGCTTAGTCTTCAGTGATTGATTGTCTGGAATGTTAGTTATGCAGGACGGAGCGTCTGATGGGCTGGGTATGGATTTCAAAGGCAGGAACGGAATACCTGAACCCTGCAGTGAGGATTATCAATCCTCCTGAAATGTTGATATTTCATGTGAAATACTTCCTATCCAATTGAATTCTCTTTTTCTCTCTGCTCCTCTCAGTGATTATGAACTCTCCCACTGGTAAGCTGTGTATCATTACCTTGACATGCTTTTTAAAGACCTTGAGCTTCGTTTGATAAGCCTTTGCACCGGTGCACCTGTCATTTTCAGCAGGCATTAAAAGACAACAATCGAAGCCTAAAAATACGGCACTGTGTTTGCACATCATCTTCAGATTTATTTTACTTCTCCCAGGGTTGAGTCCAAGGAGATCCGCGTGTACAACTCCAAATGTTCATGGCAAGATCTTATTGACATCAATGCATGATTTAGGCAAAAGCCTGTAAATGGCAATTGGATCTCATTCAGGATTCGCCCCACAATCCTTATTTTACCTCTGTGCTGTAACCTATGATTTTCCCTTATTTTCCCTTTTGTGTTGCCCTTTGTTATGCTTGAGAGGTGACCTATCAGAGCCATTTCTGACACAGAGCCAAGTTGTGATGCTGCAGCTTCGGGGTGTAAACACTGTGGTGTAGCTGGAGGATATACAGTACCTAGAGAAATTATTCACACACCTTTACTTTTTCCACATTTTGTTGTGTTACAGCCTGAATTAAAAATTGATTAAATTGAGATTTTGTGTCACTGGCCTGCACGCAATACCCATAAAAAGCTGAAATGTCTTGAGTCAATAAGTATTCAACCCCTTTGTTATGGCAACCCTAAATTAGTTCAGGAGTAAAAATGTGCTTAACAAGTCACATTAAGTTGCATGGACTCACTCTGTGTGCAATAATAGTGTTGAACATGATTTTTTAATGACTACCTCATCTCTGTACCCCATACATACAATTATCTTTAAGGTCCCTCAGTCGAGCAGTGAATTTCAGACACAGATTCAACCACAAAGACCAGGGAGGTTTTCCAATGCCTCGCAACGATGGGCACCTATTGGTAGATGGGTAAAAATAAAAAGCAGACATTGAATATCCCTTTGAGCATGGTGAAGTTATTAATTACACTTTGGATGGTGTATCAATACACCCAGTCACTACAAAGATGCAGGTGTCCTTCCTAACTCAGTTGCCGGAGAGGAAGCACCATGTGGCCAATGGTGAATTTAAAACAGTTAGAGTTCAATGGCTGTGATAAGAGAAAACCGTGGATGGATCAACAACATTGTAGTTACTCCACAATACTAACCTAAATGAGAGTGAAAAAAAGGAATCCTGTACAGAATAAAAATATTCCAAAACATGCATCTTGTTTCCAATAAGGCACTAAAGTAAAACTGCAATAAATTGGGCAAAGACATTAACTTTGTCCTGAATACAAAGCGTTATGTTTGGGGCAATTCCAACAACACATCACTGAGTACCACTCTTCATATTTTCAAGCATGGTAGCTGCATCTTGTTATGGGTATGCTTGTCATCGGCAAGGGAGTTTGTTAGGATAAAAAGAAACATAATAAAGCTAAGCACAGGCAAAATCCTAGAGGGAAAACCTGGTTGTCTGCTTTCCAACAGACACTGGGTGACAAATTCACCTTTCAGCAGGACAATAACCTAAAACACAAGGCCAAATATACACTGAAGTTGCATATCAAGATGTCATTGAATATTCCTGAGTGACCTAGTTACAGTTTAGACATAAATCGTCTTGAAAATCTATGGCAAGACTTGAAAATGGCTGTCTAGCAATGATCAACAACAAACTAGACAGAGCTTGAAGAATATTAAAAAATAATACTGTGCGAATATTGTATAATCCAGGTGTGCAAAACTCTTAGATTTACCCAGAAAGACTCACAGCTGTAATCGCTGCCAAAGGTGGTTTTAACTTGTATTGACTCGGGTGTGAATAATTATGTAAATGTGAAAGTTCTGTATTTCATTTTCAATACATTTGCATAAAAAATCTTTTTCACTTTGTCATTATGGGGTATTGTGTGTAGATGGGTGAGGGGGTAAAAATGATTTAATCCATTTTGAATTCAGACTAACACAGCAAAATGGGGAATAAGTCAAGGGATATGAATACTTTCTGAAGGTACTGTAGCCTAGCCTACCATGTCCCAGTGACAGTGTTCGCACTTAGCAAGCTGTGTGGCTGCTTGACAGCTCAGGGCACTAGAAGGATATAGGTGGTTATTCTGGGATTTGCATGGATTAATCATTTGGCTACTGACCCACATTAATGTATAGCATGTTTTAGTGACTGGAAAGGGTTAAACCTCTTCATACATAACATTTTACATTTTAGTCATTTAGCAGACGCTCTTATCCAGAGCGACTTACAGTTAGTGAGTGCATACATTTTTCATACTGGCCCCCCGTGGGAGTCGAACCCACAACACTGCCGCTGCAAGCGCCATGCTCTACCAACTGAGCTACAGGAGGCCTAGTTTATAAGGCTTATGTGAATGATTGTAGATGTGTCCTAGCATGTATGCCTTTTTGTCGACTGTGCTTCTACACTTCCTGTCAATAGAGCTGCTGGGGGCCTCGGGTCAGACTCCTTACCATAGTAACAGAGATTTGCCTTCGAGATATGGGTCAGGAAGGGCACTAATTCGCTCAGACATTCACAGATCTGAAGGACTTGACAGTGACAACCAGATAAAGACTGAGATCCCAAGCCAGGGTATCCATCAGACAGTATAGCTTCACCTCGGGGTCAAAGGGTATGATGACAGTAAGGGGGCTATGTAGGCCTACAGTTGAAGTCAGAAGTTTACATACACCTTAGCCAAATACATTTCAACTCAGTTTTTCACAATTCCTGACATTTAATCCTAGTAAAAATTCCCTGTCTTAGGTCAGTTAGGATCACCACTTTATTTTGAGGATGTGAAATGTCAGCTTTTATTTATTTAATCACATTCCCAGTGGGTCAGAAGTTTACATACACTCAATTAGTATTTGGTAGCATTGCCTTTAAATTGTTTAACTTGGGTCAAATGTTTCGGGTAGCCTTCCACAAGCTTCCCACAATAAGTTGGGTGAATATTTTTAGCCCATTCCTCCTGACAGAGCTGGTGTAACGGAGTCAGGTTTGTAGGCCTCCTTCCTCGCACACGCATTTTCAGTTCTGCCCACATTGTCTATAGGATTGAGGTCAGGGCTTTGTGATGGCTTTGTGTTGTCCTTAAGCCATTTTGCCACAACTTTGGAAGTATGCTTGGGGTCATTGTCCATTTGGAAGACCCATTTGCGACCAAGCTTTAACTTCCTGACTGATGTCTTGAGATGTTGCTTCAATATATCCACCTAATTTTCCTTCCTCATGATGCCATCTATTTTGTGAAGTGCACCAGTCCCTCCTGCAGCAAAGCACCCCCACAGCATGATGCTACCACCCCCGTGCTTCACGGTTGGGATGGTGTTCTTCGGCTTGCAAGCCAACCCCTTTTTCCTCCAAACATAACGATGTTCATTATGGCCAAACAGTTCTATTTTTGTTTCATCAGACCAGAGGACATTTCTCCAAAAAGTACAATCTTTGTCCCCATGTGCAGTTGCAAACCGTAGTCTGGCTTTTTTATGGTGGTTTTGGAGCAGTGGCTTCTTCCTTGCTGAGCGGCCTTTCAGGTTATGTCGATATAGGACTCGTTTTACTGTGGATATAGATACTTTTGTACCTGTTTCCTCCAGCATCTTCACAAGGTCCTTTGCTGTTGTTCTGAGATTGATTTGCACTTTTCGCACCGAAGTACGTTCATCTCTAGGAGACAGAACGCGTCTCCTACCTGAGCGGTATGATGGCTGCATGGTCCCATGGTGTTTATACTTGCATACTATTGTTTGTATAGAAGAACGTGGTGCCTTCAAGCGTTTGGAAATTGCTCCCAAGGATGAACCAGAATTGTGGAGGTCTACAATTTTTGGCTGATTTCTTTTGATTTTCCCATGTTGTCAAGCAAAGAGGCACTGAGTTTGAAGGTAGGCCTTGAGATACATCCACAGGTACACCTCCAATTGACTCAAATGATGTCAATTAGCCTATTAGAAGCTTCTAAAGCCATGACATCATTTTCTGGAATTTTCCAAGCTGTTTAAAGACACAGTCAACTTAGTGTATGTAAACTTCTGACCCACTGGAATTGTGATACAGTGAATTGTAAGTGAAATAATCTGTCTGTAAACAATTGCCAAAACTATAGTTTGTTAACAAGAAATTTGTGGCGTGATTGAAAAATGAGTTTTAATGACTCCAACCTAAGTGTATGTAAACTTCCGACTTCAACTGTATGTGTGGATATGCCAACTACAATATTCACCCACATCCATTCTGACTGTTGTCAAAGATGGTTCTGAGTTTGGATGGATGTGAGTGTATTGTATGTGGATGTGGATGTGTGTGTGTGTGTGTGTGTGTGTGTCTCACAAGTTTCACTTTAAAAGTGTTTACAGCATATAGATGGTCCTGTGTGGCTCAGTTAGTAGAGCATGGTGCTTGCAATGTCAGGATTGTGGGTTCGATTCCCACGGGGGACCAGTATGAAAAAGTATGAAAAGGTATGCACTCACTACTTTAAGTCACTCTGGATAATAGTGTCTGCTAAATGACAAAAATGTAGATGGAGCAACCGAAATAGACATTTAAATAACATATATTTCTAAGCTGGTACCCCACTGAAATAGTCCATTAGCTATTTTATCCATGCTGAGATGTGCTGTCATTTCATATAAGCCTGGGTTCTTAGTCATGTCCCAGTGTTTTGAAGGCATCCTAAAATAGCGGGATCTGATGCAGTTAGCGCTGCAGTGCCTTCACTTCCTGCATCAATATATTTACTGTAGACACTACAGCCTCCACCAGCACACAGCCTAATAGTGATCAAAACAAGTTCTATCATGTTTACCATCTGCATGAATTTGAAATGATGTAATGTGTTGGTGTCTATATCCTGAGATTAAAATCGGCAGTATTGGCCTGGTAGCCATGTCTGTTTCTGCTTAAGCTACCATCTCTATTGTTGTACAGCATGACAACAACATGTCAGAGGCGTTGGCTAAAGCACAAACAGATCTAGCCACCAGGCTAATTCTTTATGGCTTGATCATGTATCTCAACCGGCCGTGATCGGGAGTCCCGTAGGACGGCGCACAATTGGCCCAGCTTCGTCCGGGATAGGGGAGGCTGGGGTAGGCCGTCATTGTAAATAAGAATATTTTTTGGTTTTTTTAAATGTAATAATGAACATGGAACTGATCGGCTGACAATGTGATTGACAGGTGAGGACTTTGAGGTGGTGCAGCAGGAGATCATCATGATGAAGGACTGCAAACACTCCAACATCGTGGCCTACTTCGGTAGCTATCTCAGGTAAGACTGACATACTGATAGATCAGGTATGGATAGACAATACATCTCTCTGTAGTTGGACTAAAATAATACAGCTATTTCAGGTTGCTATGCCAGAAATGGACTATGTTGTAATTTTCGGTGGAGCAAATTTTCAAGTACAGCTAAAACGTCCATCTTTGGTCTAATCGAGTCCTGTTGTCTGACCTGATGCTGTGAGTAGGGCTGGGCGATATGGCCTAAAACTCCTATCTCTATTTTCAAACTTATGGGCGATTCACGATATGTATCTCCATTATTATTCTTTTTTAATGATTTCTCTAAATAAGCTTTGTTGTACAATTAAAGGTCAAATACACTGCATTTAAAACAGGTCAGCAATAATCTAATGAATTCAGAGTTTGTGAAATTATACCTAGGCTGAATATATGCCTTCCACAAACATAAGACCCACAGATAATGTAATTATTTTATCAAAATAGTTGTACATGCTTTTTTTGCAATAATCACTGATCTGGCTTTCAGGTCTGTCTATAAAAATGACATTTTTGTTACAAATTTAACCAGAACCATGCATAATGCACATTCACTAATAATGTACCAGGCATTATAGAAAATGAACACGGGTCTCATAAGCAATCTCTCATAAGCTGGCTACTCACTAGCCCACGTGCTAGTGAGTAGCCAGCTAATATTTATATTTAAAGTTTAGCCAACTTAGATCTAGGTATAATTTCACAAGCTCTGAATTCAGCTAGCAAGGCAAACCAGTTGAATTGTTATGAACACAACCTCATCTTTGTTGTTGTGAGTGGGAGGAGCTTGGGAGAAGGAGGCGAAGCGAGAGGTTTCACTCTCGCAAAAATCGGTCCAAAATAAGCCCAATGCGTTTCTATGGGCTTATTTTGGACCTAAGCGTGTCGCCTGCCTTCCCAGCTTTGGGACAACGACTCCCATTGTTAGGGCGGAGACATGAGCATCTTGTCATCATATTCAGATCTCTGGTGTAAATGGGAAGGTGCACAGCACACAAGGAGCAAACGAGACGAGACCAAAAAGACAACATAAGAACAAGAGGACATAAACGCTCATAAAAAAACGAAAAATACAAAAAACCTTGATTATGCGATACAGGCATTTGGAATATCGCGCAAAAACATACATTCTAATTAATCGAATTAATTTGATATATCGTCCAGCCCTAGCTGTGAGTCTTGCATTCCCTGTCTTGTGGTCTGTTGAGGGATATTTACAGTGAGTGTATCACTTCCCTTCTCCAGGAGAGATAAATTATGGATCAGCATGGAGTACTGCGGAGGAGGATCTCTGCAGGATATTTATCATGGTAGGATACACACACAGTCTCTCAAGCACACACACATTCCCACACTCACAAACTTGCTGTGTTTTCATCTAAAAACAGACCATGAAGCACAATAAATGAAAGCTTGTTGCAATCAATATCCACTCTTTTCACTCTCCCACTTAAGCCATCATAGCCAGCTAGCCAGAACAGTAAATAACACTCTAAGTGAAACAACTGGTGTTAAACTCTAAATTATGTATGAAATGCTTGAGATACATTGGATTGCTCTTAAACTCTGCCCTCATCTCTTCCTCCCTCCTCTCCCTCCTGTCCAGTGACTGGGCCTCTGTCTGAGTCTCAGATTGCGTATATGTCACGGGAAACCCTTCAGGTGTGTTTTTTTCCTTGCTGCCAGTGCCATGTGAATCTATGGGTCAGATCGAATAAGAATGTGTTTGTGATTTGTTTATTTCCTTACTTACAGGGTTTGTACTATCTCCACAACAAAGGCAAAATGCACAGAGACATTAAGGTAAGGCCATGTCAATGATAGTAATAAGCTTTTAAGTAGAGATGATTTCCTTTCACTCCTTACTCATCTTTACAAAATATCTCTGAAATGTTGATGTTAATTTTTGCCTGACCCTATTACCTTTCCTCATAGGGAGCAAATATTCTATTGACAGACAACGGCTATGTGAAATTAGGTAAGGCCATGGACAACCACTACTTTCCCCTCAACCAGAGTTCCCAAAGCCTCACCTTGACTATCTATTAGAATGAGATCTCACAATACTTCTTATTTTTTGCTCATTTTCCTTCTCTCCCTCTCGCTCCTTAGCGGACTTTGGTGTATCTGCACAGATCACTGCCACGCTGGCTAAGAGGAAGTCCTTCATTGGAACTCCATACTGGTGAGCTTCTCCCCTGGTCCCTCCCCTCAGTGTCATACTCTGGATAGGCTCTGACATAATGTTATGGTTTATTGACTTATTGATCTAAGGATGTAACAGACCATTCATATTGCTTTGGACAGTGTTATGATGGTAATTTATTGACTTGAATGATTGTTGGTCTATGACTGATGTTATCTCCGAGTGGCGCAGTGGTCTAAGGCACTGCATCGCAGTGCTAGCTGGGCCACTAGAGATCCTGGTTCGAATCCAGGCTCTGTTGTAGCCGGCCATGACCGGGAGACCAATGGGGTGGCGCACAATTGGCCCAGCGTCGTCCAGGGTAGGGGAGGGAATGGCCGGCAGGGATGTAGCTCAGTTGGTAGAGCATGGCGTTTGCAACGCCAGGGTTGTGGGTTCGATTCCCACGGGGGGGCCAGTATGAAAAATAGAAAAAATAATGTATGCACTCACTAACTGTAAGTCGCTCTGGATAAGAGCGTCTGCTAAATGACTAAAATGTAAATGTAGAAATGTTAAGTACTCTTTTTTCCTTTTGTCTCTCTCGCCTCGCTCCCTCCCTCCTCTCATCCTATCAGGATGGCGCCAGAGGTGGCAGCCGTGGAGAGGAAGGGGGGCTACAACCAGCTGTGTGATATCTGGGCCGTGGGCATCACAGCTATCGAGCTGGCTGAGCTGCAGCCTCCCATGTTTGACCTGCACCCCATGAGGTGAGTCTGTGCAGGGGGATGTGTGAATGAAGCCTTGTGACTGTGATGCTGGATATTTATTTAAGCAAAAATGCACGAGGCGGTGTGGTATATGGCCAATATACCACGGCTAAGGGCTGTTCTTAGCTGTTCTAAGGGATGGATACAGCCCTTAGCCATGGTACACTGCTCAAAAAAATAAAGGGAACACTAAAATAACACATCCTAGATCTGAATGAATGAAATAATCTTATTAAATACTTTTTTCTTTACATAGTTGAATGTGCTGACAACAAAATCACACAAAAATTATCAATGGAAATCAAATTTATCAACACATGGAGGTCTGGATTTGGAGTCACCCTCAAAATTAAAGTGGAAAACCACACTACAGGCTGATCCAACTTTGATGTAATGTCCTTAAAACATGTCAAAATGAGGCTCAGTAGTGTGTGTGGCCTCCACGTGCCTGTGTGACCTCCCTACAACGCCTGGGCATGCTCCTGATGAGGTGGCGGATGGTCTCCTGAGGGATCTCCTCCCAGACCTGGACTAAAGCATCCGCCAACTCCTAGACAGTCTGTGGTGCAACGTGGCGTTGGTGGATGGAGCGAGACATGATGTCCCAGATGTGCTCAATTGGATTCAGGTCTGGGGAACGGGCGGGCCAGTCCATAGCATCAATGCCTTCCTCTTGCAGGAACTGCTGACACACTCCAGCCACATGAGGTCTAGCATTGTCTTGCATTAGGAGGAACCCAGGGCCAACCGCACCAGCATATGGTCTCACAAGGGGTCTGAGGATCTCATCTCGGTACCTAATGGCAGTCAGGCTACCTCTGGCGAGCACATGGAGGGCTGTGCGGCCCCCCAAAGAAATGCCACCCCACACCATGACTGACCCACCGCCAAACCGGTCATGCTGGAGGATGTTGCAGGCAGCAGAACGTTCTCCACGGCGTCTCCAGACTCTGTCACATGTGCTCAGTGTGAACCTGCTTTCATCTGTGAAGAGCACAGGGTGCCAGTGGCGAATTTGCCAATCTTGGTGTTCTCTGGCAAATGCCAAACGTCCTGCACGGTGTTGGGCTGTAAGCACAACCCCCACCTGTGGACGTCGGGCCCTCTTACCACCCTCATGGAGTCTGTTTCTGACCGTTTGAGCAGACACATGCACATTTGTGGCCTGCTGGAGGTCATTTTGCAGGGCTCTGGCAGTGCTCCTCCTGCTCCTCCTTGCACAAAGGCGGAGGTAGCAGTCCTGCTGCTGGGTTGTTGCCCTCCTACGGCCTCCTCCACGTCTCCTGATGTACTGGCCTGTCTCCTGGTAGCGCCTCCATGCTCTGGACACTACGCTGACAGACACAGCAAACCTTCTTGCTACAGCTCGCATTGATGTGCCATCCTGGAGGAGCTGCACTACCTGAGCCACTTGTGTGGGTTGTAGACTCCGTCTCATGCTACCACTAGAGTGAAAGCACCGCCAGCATTCAAAAGTGACCAAAACATCAGCCAGGAAGCATAGGAACTGAGAAGTGGTCTGTGGTCACCACCTGCAAAACCAGTCCTTTATTGGGGGTGTCTTGCTAATTGCCTATAATTTCCACCTGTTGTCTATTCCATTTGCACAACAGCATGTGACATTTATTGTCAATCAGTGTTGCTTCCTAAGTGGACAGTTTGATTTCACAGAAGTGTGATTGACTTGGAGTTACATTGTGTTGTTTAAGTGTTCCTTTAATTTTTTTGAGCAGTGTATATTGGCCATATAGGTGCCTTATTGCTGTTATGAACTGTTTACCAACGTACTTAGAACAGTAAAAATAAATGTTTCGTCATACCCAGGGCTCGAAGCACCCAGTTTATAATGTACTTTGTTCTAGAAACTAAGTCTGTTTTCTTTCTTCCCAGGGCCCTTTTCTTGATGACAAAGAGTAATTTCCAGCCGCCCAAATTGAAAGACAAAGTGAAATGGTAAGGGTTCACCTCTCCTCTGTGACTAGTGAGGAAAGTGTTTAAGTCTCAGTTTAACCATTTTCTATTCATATTATAAACATAAATGCTCTAACATGTATCTATCTTTTCTATCTCTTCCTATGAAAGGGGAAATAATTTCCATCATTTTGTCAAATTGTCCCTGACGAAAAATCCCAAGAAGAGGCCAACAGCAGAGAAACTATTACAGGTACTCCCAGTCTAGAGGGAAACACTAGAAATGAGTCTCTGTCAAGAAAACATGTTCATCTGCCAATCATTGATTAGCAGTTCAGAGCAGTGGAAATGTAATGGCAATCCTGTAGGCTGTGACCTCGCGTCCCCTTCCTGTGTCCACAGCACCCGTTTGTGTCACAGCCTCTCAGTCGAACCCTGGCCATCGAGCTGCTGGACAAATCCAACAACCCAGACCACACCACATACAACGACTTTGACGATGACGACCCAGAACCAGAGGTAGAGTCACCCCCCACCCTAACCTACAACTCCAACCTCTATATCTCTTCAGGTTTCTCAAATCTAATAGCAGGATGAAGACTGACACCTGTCCTCATTGCTCTCGACGCATTCAGTTCGTACAATCATGCTGATCTCTTAACTGTCAGAGTTCTACATCTTTCCTCTCTCGTTCCTCCCTCCTCCATTACCCCTCTCTCTGCTCTTCTTCCTCCTCTTCCTCAGTTTAAATATAGAGGCCACTTCCTTCCCATCAGCCCTGGTGCTCGGCGAGCACCTCACTTTGCCATGCGCAAGAAGGTACCAGTGTGGCCTACATTAGAACTGCACCAGTATCACCGTGATCAGTACCTGTAGTAACAGAGAACTAACTAACACCGGTCTGTGTGTGCTCAGATAGACTGGACTGGGTCTTGTCATTGAACCCCGCTTATGGAGTTGCTGTTACTTCATTTGTTAAATGTATCTGCATGTGGGATTTTGAAGTGTTTTGGGTGTGTTTTAGGCATGAGTAGGAACACAGTTAAACTGTGAGAATAAGTTAAGATGAAAAATGTTTTGTTTGTGTTTGTTACATGCATATCTTCTATTATGTATGTACATTAGTTTGTTAAAGCTAATGCTAACAAGCTTGTGATTTGTCTAGCTAGGCCAAGGGTGTGTGTAGTGCATAAACATACATATAGAAACTAGAGCTTGTTTGGTATGCCGAGGTGAGGTCAAACTGAGGTGACAAATGGTGGCACACCACTCTTCTTTTCACCTCATTTGACACGAGATGTACTTAACAAAAGGCACATCTCAATAGGTGGTCCAGGTATGCCATGACATGGCACAAGTGGGGGGTGGGCCTTTCCTCTTTTGTTCTCTATTGCTCCTCTATTGTTCATCAAGCAAGGGGGAAGCTGATGACATCACGACTTCCCAACAAGCCAACTCCTTGAATGCCCTACTCCTTGAAGTTTGCAGTTGTCTAAAAAACACTATTTTGCACTTATTTTTATTTACCCTTTAGTGTGTGTAATTTACTTTATTTGCACTTGGGATATCGCTTTTCAACAGGAAAGGTTAAAAAAAATCACTGAAGGATGTCTTTAAGTACAGTGGGGAAAAATGGTATTTAGTCAGCCACCAATTGTGCAAGTTCTCCCACTTAAAAAGATGAGAGAGGCCTGTAATTTTCATCATAGGTACACGTCAACTATGACAGACAAAATGAGATTTTTTTTCTCCAGAAAATCACATTGTAGGATTTTTTATGAATTTATTTTCAAATTATGGTGGAAAATAAGTATTTGGTCACCTACAAACAAGCAAGATTTCTGGCTCTCACAGACCTGTAACTTCTTCTTTAAGAGGCTCCTCTGTCCTCCACTCGTTACCTGTATTCATGGCACCTGTTTGAACTTGTTATCAGTATAAAAGACACCTGTCCACAACCTCAAACAGTCACACTCCAAACTCCACTATGGCCAAGACCAAAGAGCTGTCAAAGGACACCAGAAACAAAATTGTAGACCTGCACCAGGCTGGGAAGACTGAATCTGCAATAGGTAAGCAGCTTGGTTTGAAGAAATCAACTGTGGGAGCAATTATTAGGAAATGGAAGACATACAAGTCCACTGATAATCTCCCTCGATCTGGGGCTCCACGCAAGATCTCACCCCGTGGGGTCAAAATGATCCAAGAACGGTGAGCAAAAATCCCAGAACCACACGGGGGGACCTAGTGAATGACCTGCAGAGAGCTGGGACCAAAGTAACAAAGCCTACCATCAGTAACACACTACACCGCCAGGGACTCAAATCCTGCAGTGCCAGACGTGTCCCCCTGCTTAAGCCAGTACATGTCCAGGCCCGTCTGAAGTTTGCTAGAGTGCATTTGGATGATCCAGAAGAGGATTGGGAGAATGTCATATGGTCAGATGAAACCAAAATAGAACTTTTTGGTAAAAACTCAACTCGTCGTGTTTGGAGGACAAAGAATGCTGAGTTGCATCCAAAGAACACCATACCTACTGTGAAGCATGGGGGTGGAAACATCATGCTTTGGGGCTGTTTTTCTGCAAAGGGACCAGGACGACTGATCCGTGTAAAGGAAAGAATGAATGGGGCCATGTATCGTGAGATTTTGAGTGAAAACCTCCTTCCATCAGCAAGGGCATTGAAGATGAAACGTGGCTGGGTCTTTCAGCATGACAATGATCCCAAACACACCGCCCGGGCAACGAAGGAGTGGCTTCGTAAGAAGCATTTCAAGGTCCTGGAGTGGCCTAGCCAGTCTCCAGATCTCAACCCCATAGAAAATCTTTGGAGGGAGTTGAAAGTCCGTGTTGCCCAGCGACAGCCCCAAAACATCACTGCTCTAGAGGAGATCTGCATGGAGGAATGGGCCAAAATACCAGCAACAGTGTGTGAAAACCTTGTGAAGACTTACAGAAAACGTTTGACCTGTGTCATTGCCAACAAAGGGTATATAACAAAGTATTGAGAAACTTTTGTTATTGACCAAATACTTATTTTCCACCATAATTTGCAAATAAATTCATAAAAAATCCTACAATGTGATTTTCTGGATTTTTTTTCCTCATTTTGTCTGTCATAGTTGACGTGTACCTATGATGAAAATTACAGGCCTCTCTCATCTTTTTAAGTGGGATAACTTGCACAATTGGTGGCTGACTAAATACTTTTCCCCCCCACTGTATGTAGTATGTAAATGTCTATGTGTTTGGTCTCAGAAGAAGACTGGTAAAGGGAACGTCCACTAAAGTGAATTTGAGCGCTCCTTAATCTGCATTTGTTGTTGTTGCTAAGACATCGCTTGCTGCTTTGCGTTGCCATGGTTTAATTGCCTGTTTTCAATGTGGTCTGTCTTTGTTGTGTTCTGTTGCTGCCGTGGAGGTTGTTGTGACTGTCTGGGTCATTGTTCTCATTTTCCCTGACTCATACACTATATATACAAAAGTATGTGCACATCCCTTCAAATTAGTGGGTTCGGCTATTTCAACCAAACCCGCTGCTGACAGGTGTATAAAATTGAGTACACCGCCATGCAATCTCCATAGACAAACATTGGCAATAGAATGGCCTTACTGAAGAGCTCAGTGACTTTCAACGTGGCACCGTCATAGGATGCGTGGTCCTCTGTAGCTCAGCTGGTAGAGCACGGCGCTTGTAACGCCGAGGTAGTGGGTTCGATCCCCGGGACCACCCATACACAAAAAATGTATGCACGCATGACTGTAAGTCGCTTTGGATAAAAGCGTCTGCTAAATGGCATATTATTATTTATTATTATGCCACCTTTCCAACAAGTCAGTTCGTCACATTTCTGCCCTTCTAGAGCTGCCCCGGTCAACTGTAAGTGCTGTTATTGTGAAGTGGAAATGGCTAGGAGCAACAACGGCTCAGCCGCGAAGTGGTAGGCCACACAAGCTCACAGAACCGGACCGCCGAGTGCTGAAGCGCGTAAAAATTGTCTGTCCTCGGTTGCAACACTCACTACCGAGTTCCAAACTGCCTCTGGAAGCAATGTCAGCACAATAACGGTTTGTCGAGAGCTTAATGAGATGGGTTTGCATGGCCGAGCAGCCGCATACAAGCCTAAAATCGGTGTGGAAGAACTTCAACAACTTTGGAAAGCTGACTGCGAGCCTGGCCTAATCGCCCAACATCAGTGCCCAACCTCACTATTGCTCTTGTGGCTGAATGGAAGCAAGTCCCCGCAGCAATGTTCCAACATCTAGTGGAAAGCCTTCCCAGAAGAGTGGAGGCTGTTATAGCAGCAAAGGGGGGACCAACTCCATATTAATACCCATGATTTTGGAATGAGATGTTCGACGAGCTGGTTTCCACATACTTTTGGTCATGTAGTGTAGGTCAGAGGTCAGAACGGGTTAAGTCCCTTCTCACCCTAAAAAACAGATTGGGTTTGAGACTCCTGTAGATTATGAAAACATACAGTGTATTCAGAAAGTATTCAGACCCCTTCCCCAGCCTTATACAAAAATAATAATAATCCTCATCAATCTACACACAATACCCCACAATAACAGAGCGAAAACAGGTTTTTAGAATGTTTTTGTACTTTATTAAACATTTAAAACAGATACTTTATTTACACAAGTATTCAGACCCTTTGCTATGCGACTTGAAATTGAGCTCAGGTGCATCATGTTTCCATTGATCATCCTTGAGATGTTTCTACAACTTGATTGGAGTCCACCTGTGGTAAATTTGATTGATTGGACATGATTTGGAAAGGCACACCTGTCTATATAAGGTCCCACAGTTGACAGTGCATGTCAGAGCAAAAACCAAGTAATGAGGAATTGTCCGTAGTGTTCCGAGACAGGATTGTGTCGAGGCACAGATCTGGGGAAGGGTACCAAAACATTTCTGTAGCATTGAAGGTCCCCAAGAACACAGTAGCCTCCATCTTTCTTAAATGGAAGAATTTTGGAACCACCAAGACGCTTCCTAGAGCTGGCTGCCCGGTCAAACTGAGCAATTTTGGAAGAAGGGCCTTGGTCAGGGAGGTGAACAAGAACCCGATTGTCACTCTGACAGAGCTCCAGAGTTTGTCTTTGGAGATGGGAGAGCCTTCCAGAAGGACAACAATCTCTGCAGTACTCCAACAATCAGGCCTTTATGGTAGAGTGGCCAGATGGAAGCCACTCCTCATTAAAAGGCACATGACAGCCCACTTGGAGTTTGCCAAAAGGCGCCTAAAGACTCAGACCATGAGAATCAAGATTATCTGGTCTGATGAAACTAAGATTGAACTCTTTGACCTGAATACCAAGCTTCATGTCTGGAGGAAACCTGGCACCATCCCTACGGTGAAGCATGGTGGTGGTGGTGGCAGCATCATACTGTTGGGATGTTTTTCAGCAGAAGGGACTGGGAGACTAGTCAGGATTTGAGGGAAAGATGAATGGAGCAAAGTACAGAGAGACCCTTGATGAAAACCTGCTCCAGAGCACTCAGGATCTCAGACTGGGGTGAAGGTTCACCTTCCTACAGGACAACAACCCTAAGCACACAGCCAAGACAGCGCAGGAGTGGCTTTGGGACAAGTCTCTGAATGTCCTTGAGTGGCCCAGCCAGAGCCCGGACTTGAACCCGATTTAAAATCTCTGGAGAGACCAGAAAATAGCTGTGCAGCAACACTCCCCATCCAACCTGACAGAGCTTGAGAGGATCTTCAGAGAAGAATGGGAGAAACTCCCCAAAGTAAAGGGCCTGAATACTTATGTAAATGTGATATTTCCGTACATTTTTAATACATTTGCAAAACAAATCTAAAAAACTGTTTTTGCTTCATCATTATGGGGTATTGTGGGTAGATTGATGAGGGGGAAAAAACAATTGAATCAATTTTAGAATAAGGCTGTAACGTAACAAAATGTGGAAAAAAAATTAAGGGGTCTGAATAATTTCCGAATGCACTGTATCAAATATATATTTTCGAGACAGGAATATCTATTGGATGATCAGTACTCTCCTTTCCTCTCAATGAGAGAGATGTTTGATGTTTTTTGTTGTTTATTTTACTATGAAGCGAAGTTTGCACAGGAATTAATAAGACTACAGTTATTGGACTGAGGGTTGCATTATGAGTGGGGGAAAGGTTATTTGTGCGTGATGATGATCTTGGCTGTTAAGGTTGTATGTTTTGTTTTCTTCCTGACAGTCTCCAGTGTCTGTTCCCCATCGGATTCGCTCCACCAGCAGGAGCACCAGGGAAGGGAAGACGCTGTCTGAGATCAACTGTAAGTTTCTATATGTGTGGCTAAGGGCTGTTTTCCCGGACCCAGATTGAGCCTACTCCTGGACTACAAATCATGCTTAGTGGGGAATCATCAGGACACACACACACACACACACACACACTCCCCTGTTAGAGCACCTCGGCGCTCTCACTCATCTCTCTACCTGCAGCTGTACAGTTAAACTTCAAATCCTATTAGAACACCAGTCAGCTCAGACAGGTTAATGTTCCTTACTAAAGTGCATGGCTGATGTTCCTCTCTCTTCCTCTCTTTCCCCTCTCCCTCCCTCCCTCTTTCTTTCTGTCGTCTCCCCTCCCCCTCCCTCTTTCTTTCTGTCATCTCCCCTCCCTCCCTCTCTCTCTCCCTCCCCACTCTATAATTGTCTCTCTCTCTCTCTCTCTCTCTCTCTCTCTCTCTCTCTCTCTCTCTCTCTCTCTCTCTCTCTCTCTCTCTCTCTCTCTCTCTCTCTCTCTCTCTCCCCCCACTCTATAATTGTCTCTCTCTCACTCTCACTCTCTCTCTCACTCTCTCTCTCACTCCCCCCCCATCAGTTGGACAGGTGAAGTTTGACCCTCCGCTCAGGAAGGAGACAGAGCCCCATCATGAGCCGGTGAGTAACCTGGTACTGCAGTGTCCCCCTGATACCACTGTGGCTGAACCCTGTGTGTAGGGGACAGTGCCTTAACAGGGGAAACCCCCATTGACAGGCCCCCTTAGTTGAGACTCTGCTGCAGTTTAAATCACAGTCACAATTCCTGCATATCTCATGTCATCCATATGATCTATCTCCCAGTGTAGCATATTTCTTGACTTTGTCTCCTAAATTTGTCTGAATGCGACTCACTCTGGTACTAACCTGCACCCCTGGCTGATGTTTCAGCATGGCCACCCCGCTTCTCTCCCCCCACTCTCATCCCTCACTTCCTACCTCTCTTACCCATCCTCCTCTCCCATGCTTTAATCCCTTTCTCTGATTGGATGGCATTAACTTTGAATTAACGAGTCTTTCTCATTCTGCCTGCTGAACAGCCCGACTCTGACCCTTTTTTGGACTGTGCAGAAGAGCTGTACTACACTGCGAGATCTAATCTGGTATTTTCCCACAACTCTCCATTTCTTCTTCTGGGTCGTCTCTCTGCTTCTTAACGCTTAACCGTCCTCTTTCAGTTCGCCTTTCTTGTCTCTTTCGTGGTTCTTTTCAGTGACTACGTTTATTGGATGTCAGTAACTGTTTGTGCATTTGCATCTGTGAAGCTGTCTTCGCCTCATTGGCCGGTGTTGTTTTCATTGTTATTCCTGTCTTATGTTGTTTTTACTGCATGGCCTTTGGAGGGATTTAGGGACAGGGATATCTCTGTATAGCATATGGGTGGATGAACCTCTTCTTGGGGAAAACCTGTGTGACTGACTTGGACCCCTGAGGCCATGGCCTATTAGAGCAGGAACAGATCAAGCCCTAAGCTGCCATTACCGGTCCCCCCCTTTCTCCTTCTGCCCAAATATTATCACTGACTCAGACGACTGACTCTAGTCACAGTTAAACTTAGACCTCTTATTCCTTTGTCTCATATACATACTGGGGAATTTATTGATGTGATGTGAGGCAGCAGGATATGGCAGTTTTTCAGCATAAGTAAGAATATGTTAGCCGAGCTCTCTTTGGCTCAATGTAGTATGGATATGTCAGTTTGCGGTGTGTTGGCCTATAGGAGTCAGGGTCTGTCACTTGGCTGTGAAGGGTGAATAGGGGTATCTATATCCTCGCTGGAAAATCAATATGTCCACTGAGCTGATGGACCCGCAGTGTCAGCCAATGACACTGTTCAGTAAAGTCAGTCGCATTGCTGCAGTGCGCACACACACACACCATAAAACCCACCCATACCTTTGCAACTAGTTCGTCTGAGATACTTCTGTATGGCCCCTTGCACTACTACACCTTCACATAGTGTTTATGTTTTCCATTCATATCATTCACATGGCATATTCATCTAGTCATGGACGGCATGTAGCCTAGCGGTTAGAGCGTTGGGCTAGTAACTGGCTCCAGGGTTGCCATTGATAATGGCAGACCTTGGCCGCCATTCTCCGAGGGTGTCTCAGGGAGAGTTGGGATATGCAAAAAAAACATTTACAATTCACATATGCGTACACTTGTACAATAGGACAGAAATAGGAGAAATATAAGCACCCACCAAATTATCATTAATCTATTTGTTACAGATCCATAATGCATAATGCTGTCATATCCACTTTTATCACACATGCACATTAGAAACATCTATCGTAAATCGAAGTAGTGTTTCTCTAAGCAGCATCAGTGGTGACCTGTAGTGTCCTCGGCTCTCTGTGGGCGCTGTCTGCCAGCCCCGAGGTTGTTATTCTCACGTAGTCAAGGTCCTGTATGACCTGTTCATGAGTGTTATCAATGTGACCTGGGAGTCATTGAGGTTACACCACTCTCTGCCTTCTCTCTCCAGTGTTTTCTGGTGTTTTTAGGTGTGGTGTGGATGTGTGTCTCAGCTGTAATATAGTAGATGCCGTACTGTAGGTAACCTCAGCCATGGTGCCTTTCCACATTGAGTGTGTGTCATTGTGTTTCAGAAACAATCATGTAATTTTGATGTGTGTCTCTCTAGGATCTTCAACTGGAGTATGGACAGGAATCTCCAAGCCTAATGGGAGGAAACAAGTAAGTCACTTATTCTGGGTTTATACTTCTGATCCTCCCTCTCTCCGCCTTTCCTCCCCCTCCTCTATTCTTCCTCCCCCTTCCCTATGCTTTATCATCTTTATTCCCTATCTCCCCTCTCTACATCTCCTCCCGTTGTCTCTACATTTCTCCTCTCTTCTTCTCTCAAATCTCCTTGCCTCCCCACTCTCTCCTCTCTTCTTCACATTCTATTTTCCTCACCTCCCCCGCTCTCCCTTCCTCCGGCCTTGGCCTCCCCCTCCCCCTCTCCTCTCCTCCTGTCTTATCTGTATAAAGGGATTAGCCCGAGCAGATGGTGGTGTGGTACTGAGACGTGGCTTCCTGTCAAGAGAAAGGCGTCTGATCATTTATTCATGACACCTTTCTTGGAACGCAGCTCAGCTCAGAAGAAGTGCGCTGTAAGCACTTTGTGTGAAATGACAGAGACAAAACTCGCTGCTGCTTAAACCATGTGTGTTTAGAATGATCTGCTCCATAAGCAGGATGCGGTGGAATGATAGATGGTTTGTTTTCATAAGAGTGTATGGAATAAATCAGGTGAGAGGATATTGAGAAGCCACTCAATACACCTGTCAGATTTGAGGCACTCTTAATCTTACTTACTTTGATCCCTGAACAATTTATGTCCACATTCCTTCACCCTTCTCTCACTGGACAGCCTCATAGGGTTTATATTCTCCATTTCTCTGTCATTCACGCCCACCTGCATACACAAACACAGTTGTATACACACAGCTGACCTGACAGCTTCACACATCCCAGGTGAGTGTACAGCTTTGAGTAGCTAAGGTCAATGTTGGATGGGTTGTGATATCCACTCGGCTGGGATGAAACTCACGTACTCTCACACACGCCAACACGCTGAATGTATCTTCTGTGGTTTCCATGTGTTTTTGTCCTGTAGCATTAAAGAATGTCATGTTAACTTAGGTCAGAACCCCCCTCTGAGAAATACCGCCTTTACTCATGTCATGTGCGATTCTGCCGCTGAGTTATTTTATTTCTCCTCTCTTCTTCACTACTCCCTTGTTCATTTGACTCCTTATCTGACAGGAGTCTTCTCAAATCAGTGGAGGAGGAGCTTAAGCAGAGGTGAGTTAGGCCATGCCCTTCAGGGCTCCACCGGCAACTGCTCTGGTTTTTGATTCGCTGACGCGCCCTAACCGTGCCCCCACCCCATCAGCCAATCAGTGTTAACGCAGGACTAATCCAGCCAATCAGTGTCACGCAAAACTAATCTGCTCTGACTGCTGCAGTTATGGTTTGACTCGGCTTTGTTTTGTCCATTGCTGTTCAATGCTTACAAACAGGACCGGCTATGCTGTGTGATCACCAGACACAGTGCACTTCGACAAAGCATGGCTTATACACTGACTTAATCACTTAGTCTAAGCCTTATCTAGTTACGCAGTCTATAGTGAAATCACCCAGCCCTATAAGTAAGATGAGTAAAATTAGCGAAATATAGCATTTAGGTTTAGTTAGCCCTATTCCTATTACGTTTATTTCTATAGCCATGTAGTTCTTTCAACTCTACCTTTATGTAGTTTGTGTTGTTATTTTGTTCTGCTAGTAATGTAGATGAGGTAATTTCCCCCAGTGTCTCCTCTCCCAGTGGGTAAAAGAAGAGAGCAGCTCTGACTTTCCCTCTTTGCCTTGCTGTGTGTCCCACTGAGCCGCTGCCCCCCCCACCGGCACCAATCTATCTCCATCTCCTCAGGGGTCATATGGCACATTTAGAGACCGATGAGGATGATGATGGTGATGAAACTCAACAGTAAGTCCTTCTCGTGTTCTAGTCTAGCCGCCCTCTCTGAGGAGTAGGGGGGAGGAGGAAGGCTACCTCCAGTTTCATTCACGCATCTTCATGCCGCATGCCGCACCATCACACCGTGCTGTGCCTTAAGTGCCCTCCTGTTCTCCCTCCCTTACCAAAGACCCTGTCTCCGTCTTTCTCTGCGCCTCCGGTAGCCCTGCTTCCTCCCACAGATGACTTTGAGCTTTGGACTCAGACATGGGTCTTGTTCATTAGCTACATTAAGCAGAACTATGTTAAAGGTTCTGATGCATTTCAGGTTGTTTCCCCTAAGCAGTCTGGCTAACTGTGCTCCCATTTGCTTACATCTGTGAGATGATGAACCGTTGTCATGTTTGGGTTCAATGCTCACCATCTGTGCATCGCCGTGACCCCTGAGCCCTGCCCCCTGCCATTCCTTCTCTGTTTCTTGATGTGTGTTCATCATTCTGTGCCACCTGCTTACATGCTTGCTGATCTCAGTGTGTGTTCATAGCGCCTGTTTGCCATCTGCTCCCGATGTGTGGTTCTCTCTGCTTGTATCCACACCCCTCTGTCGCCATGGTTGTCTTGGGGTCCGTCCAACCCTCTTGGTTTAACCCTTTCCACCTGTTTAACCCTAGTGCCACTCTGAGGTTTGTGTTCTCTCATGGTGACTTGAACTTGTGACTCCATTTGATTGGTGCCATGTCTATGTCCGTCATGATTGAGGGGTTGATAGTGGTTACTGATTGGATCATACTGTACATACACATCACATTGGGCCTTCTGGATATCCTGTTCAAGGGAATGCTAACATTTTGTGTCAGTTGTCCTGTCAGTTGTGGTGTTTTCGGTGGTTGACGGACGCCTTTTGTTGTCATGTCCAACACTTGTCTGTTGTCTAACACTGTGTTGTGTGATATTAGACACTCCTAGGTTTGTAGTAGTCGTCTGTCACTGTTTGTCACTCTGCAATGTGACACTGTGTGTTAACACTTTTTTGGAAAATATGTTTTGTAACTGTCTATGTGGAACCTTGCCACTGTCTAACAAACCTAACCCACCTCAATCTCTCCCTCAAGCAAACACAGCACCATCATGAGGCCGAAAGTCCCACCCCCACTGCCCCCCAAGGTAGGACCACTAGCATATTATCATACTGCAGCGTTTTGGATCACAATCAAACAGAGACTACTATTTAGTGGAAAGGACCCTCAAGCAAAATTCAGAGTTGTAAACACCAATATTTTCTCTCGAAGCTAATTTAAACTATTGATATTAAATGTTTTATTTGTAAGATGGGAAACAGAGGTTGACAAAAGAGTAATAATAGGGCAAGCATTAATCAACCTCTAGAGATTGTTGTCAACCTTTTGTCTGTTTTTCTCTCTGTCTGTCTGTCTGTCTCTCTCTCTCTCTCTCTCTGTGTCTCTCTCTCTCTCCATTTTCTCTCCCTCCCTCCAGCCCAAGTCCATCTGTCTGCCCCAGGAGAGCCCGTCCCAGGGAGAGGATGATGGGGGGGGGGGACCATCAAGCGCTGCCCCGTACCTGAGAGCCCTGCCCGACCCACCTCCTCAAACGTACCCCCACGCCCTCCACCCCCACGCCTGCCCCCCCACAGACGCAGTAGCCTAGGTAACGAGAGCACACAGAGCCAGGCTGGCTCAGAGCCTGAGGGGAATGATGATGGGAGCTTTAGGCATTTCTGGGAGTGGCTTCATGCCCCGCACACAGAAGAGGAGTTGGAAGAGGTGTTGGATGGGTTGGAGGAGGATGATGATGAGCAAGAGGAGGATGAGAGTAAGGCCGGCCGATTGGTAGCCCCATAGCCTATCACCCTTCCCTGATTGGTTGTTAGTCCCATCAATCAGCGTCCGTAGAGTCTCGCGCCACCTCCCCATCCGTCCTTCCCTTCCTCCTTTCTTCTGTCCATCTGTGGATGTACATAGTGCAGTGTTGTTGCTGCAGCCATGTGACCCTGTCTGTTACCAAACGCCTGCCTCCTTCTCCCATTGTTGATATCACATGTTCACATGAAGCAATCAAAATGTAATCGAACTCTGAATGTAATCAAGCATTGGGAATGTGATGCACCATTCTCAGTCAGTGTGTTCGCATGGTCAAATCATTTAGTTTGATTACTGTTGTAATCCTATCAAAACATATTCCATTATTGATTAGTAGTGATTAGATTTGAGCATATACTGTATGTGTGTACATCTGTCAGTAGAACACTTACACCATTGATCTACTGTATGTCTAGAACTCTCACGCACATACACACAGTAGAACACAACACACACACGCACACACTCACCAAGATATGTGTAATAAACATGTTTCCCGCTGCAGGTAATGGATTGAGCTCTCACCAGAATGGAGAGAAGGACAGTGCTACTGAGAGGCAGTCCACCATGCCCCCTAGTGTCCCCATACGGAAAGACAAGAAGGACATTACGGTAATGCCACCTGATCCCGCACACTCACCTTATTAACAGTGACATTTCAATACATTCCCTTTCCTTTCAATCAATCAATCAATTTTATTTTATATAGCCCTTCTTACATCAGCTAATATCTCGAAGTGCTGTACAGAAACCCAGCCTAAAACCCCAAACAGCTAGTAATGCAGGTGTAGAAGCACGGTGGCTAGGAAAAACTCCCTAGAAAGGTCAAAACCTAGGAAGAAACCTAGAGAGGAACCAGGCTATGAGGGGTGGCCAGTCCTCTTCTGGCTGTGCCGGGTGGAGATTATAACAGAACCATGCCAAGATGTTCAAAAATGTTCATAAGTGACAAGCATGGTCAAATAATAATCAGGAATAAATCTCAGTTGGCTTTTCATAGCCGATCATTAAGAGTTGAAAACAGCAGGTCTGGGACAGGTAGGGGTTCCATAACCGCAGGCAGAACAGTTGAAACTGGAATAGCAGCAAGGCCAGGCGGACTGGGGACAGCAAGGTGTCAGCATGCCCGGTAGTCCTGACGTATGGTCCTAGGGCTCAGGTTCTCAGAGAGAAAGAGAGATCGAGAGAATTAGAGAGAGCATACTTAAATTCACACAGGACACTGGATAAAACAGGAGAAGTACTCCAGGTATAACCAACTAACCCCAGCCCCCCGACACATAAACTACTGCAGCATAAATACTGGAGGCTGAGACAGGAGCGGTCCGGAGACACTGTGGCCCCATCCGAAGAAACCCCGGACAGGGCCAAACAGGAAGGATATAACCCCACCCACTCTGCCAAAGCACAGCCCCCGCACCACCAGAGGGATATCCTCAACCACCAACTTACAATCCTGAGACAAGGCCGAGTATAGCCCACAGAGGTCTCCACCACAGCACAAACCAAGGGGGGGCGCCAACCCAGACAGGAAGATCACGTCAGTAACTCAACCCACTCAAGTGACGCACCCCTCCTAGGGACGGCATGAAAGAGCACCAGCAAGCCAGTGACTCAGCCCCTGTAACAGGGTTAGAGGCAGAGAACCCCAGTGGAGAGAGGGGAACCGGCCTGGCAGAGACAGCAAGGGCTGTTCGTTGCTCCAGAGCCTTTCCGTTCACCTCCAGAGCCTTTCCGTTCACCCTTTCCCACTACGGCATCACCACACGGATCATTATTAAAGCTATTCATCAGTGACCATTCATCTAAAACGAATGTAGTCCAGTGATCATCGACCTTATCTGTCTCTCTCTGTATGTATCTCCCTCTCTTTTCAGAAGCCTATCAGTAATGGCCTCCCACCCACACCTAAGGTCCATGTGAGTATGATGCCTCCTTCTCTACAGACACACCATGAACTTACTGAAACATTATGAACCAAAGTCAAATAGGGGTTGCCCCCTAAAATTAAGCTTTCAAGACGAGAGCTTTGAAGAAAAATGACTATTGTGTTTGGCTTCCCTCCAACTTTCCAACCTCCATTCTCCTTGCTACTTAGATGGGGGCCTGTTTCTCCAAGGTGTTCAACGGCTGCCCGTTGAAAATCCACTGTGCCACGTCCTGGATCAACCCAGACACCAGAGGTAGGAAACTGGGAAAACAACGTAGTTTCACTTTTTACATCTTTATTATCATGACTTATTACATTAATCGTTGCCATTAAGATTATTTGGATTAACATGACTAATAGGCTCTTTCTTTTGTCTTTGTTTCAGACCAATATTTGATATTTGGTGCCGAGGAGGGAATCTACACTTTAAACCTGAATGAACTGCATGAGACGTCAATGGAGCAGGTTTGTTCTGGTTGAAGTAGCATCTGGTTCACAAGGTTTTATTTCTTCAGTGGAGGATTCTGAATGTTGTTATCAAATCTTCAACGGCTCTCTCCATCCCCTTCTGTCCCCAGCTCTTTCCCCGGCGATGCACTTGGCTTTATGTTATGAACAACTGCCTGCTCTCTATATCTGGTAAGACTATCTTGGACCTGTAGTGTCTTACCTTGCTGTTTGTTCTGTATCTAGTAATGGTTTTGCAGTATTTGACGTTTCTCTGCCAAAAAGGTTAACATTGAAGAGAGGTACTTACCTTTAAAACCTTGTCTCTGGAAAATTTGGAGGCAGGAATTTCTGTTTAAAAGATGTCTGCCCTTTCTGAAAATATAATCTTACCATGTGAAGTGTGTTTTGGAGGCAGACCTTTTCCCTTTTATTTTCTGTGTCATAAATTACCCTTTAAAGGTTTAGAAGTCTAGCTGAGAATATTATTTTGATATTGCTTTCAGGAAAAGCCTCCCAGCTCTACTCTCATAACTTAGCTGGTCTATTTGAGCATGCCCGGCAAATGCAGAAGTTACCCATGGCCATTCCCACACACAAACTCCCAGACAAAATGATTCCAAGGTATGATATCTGAGGCCTTTTCATTCATTTGGGTTTGAACTTGGGGGTGGGGGTTTAGGGGATACATAGAAAACTGATTTCTTGTTCCTTATGATCCTTATAGAAAGTTTGCCATATCCAATAAGATTCCAGACACAAAAGGGTGCCAAAAGTGCTGCGTAGGTGAGTGCTCATGAGCGTGGATCACCCATACGAAAATGTATGCACACACTACTGTAAGTTACTTTGGATGAAAGCGTCTGCTAAATGTATTATCAACTGCTGCATGGCATCATTCTTGACTTACGGTACAACTGAATAAGAGAAGTTGAGGATAGTTCTGAATAATGCACAAGACATCATATTGATAGAATATAGCTCAGAGTTCAGAGAAAGATTGTGAGAGACCTTGAATGTGTTTGTTCGTGTGCAGTGAGGAATCCATACACGGGTCACAAGTACCTGTGTGGAGCGTTCCAGTCCAGTGTGGTTCTGCTGGAGTGGGTGGAGCCCATGCAGAAGTTCATGCTTATCAAGGTAAATCAGTGTTTGGGTCAGTTCAGGTCATTCTGGGGCGAACAGACGATTACTAGCCCACGCTGAAAGGGGTTAGAATGGGACCTATCTTGTTTGGATCAACTTAACACAGTCCTGTTTAGAAAGCTCATTCGATTAGCTACAGTAGCATGCTAACGTTGCTTGTCTCTAACAGGGTTCAAATTATTAATGTCATTACATAATAATGTGTAATTTCTTGTGTAACAGGATGCTTAATCTATCTCATCTGGTCTCTCCCGTAGAACATCGACTTCCCCCTGCCCTGTCCTCTGGAGGTGTTTGAGATGCTGGTGGTGCCGGATCAGCAGTACCCGCTCATCTGTGTGGCCGTCAGCAAGGGCACCGAGCTCAGCCAAGTGGTCCGCTTCGGCACGGTCAACCCCAACTCAACCTCCTCCTGGTTCACAGAGGCCGGTCAGTGGAACGTGGTCACAACGACGATGATGATGATGATGATGATGATGATTGATCCTGATGATGAGTTGTTTTTCTGTCCACTCAGATACGCCCCAGACTTGTGTCATCCACGTCACCCAGTTGGAGAGGGACACCATCTTAGTTTGTCTGGACAGTATGTTTTGCCTCCCACCATCCACTGAACTAACCCAAATAATAATTGTATTCTCAATCAAAGGAGAAATTCCAGCTTGTGCATATGTTACTGCAACCATTATGCAGACCATTAACTATTTTCTGTGATCAGGGTGTATAAAGATAGTGAACCTACAGGGAAGGTTGAAGTCAAGCAGGAAGTTGTCTGCTGAGCTGACGTTTAACTTCCAGATTGAGGCGATAGGTACGTTTTCATAACCACGGCATTCACACTTCTACCCAGCCCAAAGAAACCAAAGACAGGGTTCTTATTTTTATATAATTCTTTATTTTTTATTATTATTTTTTATTTCAAAGACAGGGTTCTGTTGTGCTAAAGTTGGATATTTCCATCTAATGTGTATAGATCTCTATGCAGAAAGATAATTCGATATCCTGAGAATGTTTTTCCCGTGAAGCATTTATCTCAGCTCCTATCTGTGCTTTTTATGGTTCAGTGTAACACCCACATGTCTTTGCAGTGTGTCTCCAAGATAGCGTTCTGGCATTTTGGAGGCATGGTATGCAAGGGCGGAGTTTCAAGACCAATGAGGTAAGCTGAGGACGTGTAGGTGTGTGTATGTCTGAAAGGAGTTGTCTGTTTCTTTGTGTACACTGAGGGTAAAATAAATGCCCTGTCCCATCCCGGTCCTGTTTATAACTAAAAACCATTTCATTCTGTTGTATGTGTTTGAAAATGATCTAAAGTGTTCCTTTGTCTGTCTACACCCCAGATCACCCAGGAGATCTCTGATAACACACGGATCTTCAGACTGCTGGGATCTGACAGGTGAGTAAGGGGGTCTATGATGCTCAAGGTCACCTTATCTGACACACCTGTCTCAAGACATACTTACACACACTCACATACTTTTACCCCTTTCATTTTTACGCTGGCAATGATATTTTAAATATATATTTGACTTTTAGCTGTTTCACTTTTACACTGTCAATAATATTAACATGGATGTCGTCGTGATGCCCAGTTTGTTTTTTAATGGTCTACTGCAGTAGTATATAATCCTGATTGCCTGAAGTCTTTGGTGTTAGTTGTTGGTTGTGTTAGTTGTTGGTTTTATGCATGCTTGCTTGTCTCTTAATGGCTTGTTTGATTTTGTGAATGAAGAAACTCTCAGCACGACAGTTCAGGGCAGGAGGGAGCCGCCAATCTGCCCAGGTATACTCACTGCTCCCTGGGTCACTCCAGGCCTCGTCTAGCTTACAGGCTTTCTGATCTATGGATGTCCCCTGTGGGGACCCTGGATTTCATCCCATCTGTATGAGTGTGTGTATGAGTGTGTGTGTGAGAGTGTGGGTGCGTCCTGGGACTCTAATGCTCCTATTTTGTATCCCACCCATTGGTTTGGTGTTTGTGATGCCATCTTCTTGTTTTTAAGACATTTGGTAAACACACTTTAAAGTCCAATTGTCCACTGTTTCCAGAATTTATTAAATATTACCTATAATTAATTAAAATATGAGTGAAATAGTTTTCCTTCCCAAAAAATTGTAATTCAGTATGTTAAAAAGCAGTTTTTCTGTGATTTGAATGGTGTGGGCGTATACCGGTCGTTAAAAATATAGGCCTCCCGAGTGGCGCAGTGTTCTAAGGCACTGCATCGCAGTGTTAGCTGTGCCACTAGAGATCCTGTTTCGAGTCCAGGCTCTGTCGCAGCCGGCCGCGACCGGGAGACCCATGGGGTGGCGCACAATTGGCCTAGCGTCGTCCAGGTTAGGGGAGGGTTTGGCCGGCAGGGATGTTCTTGTCCCATCACGCACTAGCGACTCCTGTGGCGGTCTGGGCATTGTGTCAAGAAGCAGTGCGGCTTGGTTGGGTTGTGTTTTGGAGGACGCATGGCTCTCGACCTTCGCCTCTCCCGAGTCCGTACGGGAGTTGCAGCGATGGGACAAGAATGTAACTACCAATTGAATACCACGAAATTGGGGAGAAAGAAATATAGATATTAATGCGAGTATACCACTGATTTGCCAGCTCATCCTCAATGAGGAAATAGCAAGCATTTTTTTAGTGTTTTTTTCCCCTCCAAGTTATGCTTCTGCAATATTAAAGCTGATCTACCCCCTAATAAAGAATACAAAAGTTATGCTTTGGTAACAAGTATAGGATTAGTATAGGATTATTCAACAACATTTTGTTGGGTATGAGTTAACAGAATATTAACTTTTAAAGTTAGATTTTCACTGGACAGTTACTTTAACACATCTCCCTCGATGTTGCCCCCTGCTGGATTACTCTGGTAACACCTCCTACTGGGAATAAACCTATGATCGAGGAAAGGGTACTCTGGTGGCCAGTGCATGGAAGTGTCAGGGTTTCTTTTTTTTATTTTATTTAGCCTTTATTAAACTAGGCAAGTCAGTTAAGAACAAATTCTTATTTTACAATGTCGGCCTACCCCGGCCAAACCCTCCACTAACCCGGACGACGCTGGGCCAATTGTGTGCCGCCCTATGGGACTCCAGATCACAGCCAGGGTAGGCGTGTGATATAGCCCGGGATCGAACCAGGGTCTGTAGTGACGCCTCTAGCACTGAGATGCAGTGCCTTAGACCGCTGCGCCACTCGGGAGCCCTAATTCATATTCATAGAGTTGGAATGGATGCTTGGCAAGCTTACTGTTTTCTTGGGTCAGTCAACTACTTTGTTTCAGCACTTTGACCTTCTTAACACATATGGAATTTGTCAATAGGCTTGAGTAGGCTATTGGTAGGATTTGGGATGGTGTCTGTTGGTGTGTGAAAATGTGTTTTCTGTTTGTGAGGCTTACATTCGTAATCCTCCTGGTCCCCTCTGGGACATATACTAGCACAGTGTGAGTCTGAACTGAACCTGGCCTTGTGTGTTTCAGAGTGGTGGTGTTGGAAAGCCGGCCGACAGACAACCCCACAGCAGCCAGCAACCTCTACATCCTGGCTGGACACGAGAACAGCTACTGATCACATCCTGGGATCACAAGTCACTACAGACAGACACTACTGCTTTAGCTTCCCAGAAGACTGATCCTTCGAGGGTCAGCGTCCAACTTGCCTCTTACTTCCTTTAACACCTTTATTTATTGTGGCATGTAACAAAGACCCGGATGACTTCTCTATGATTTCATTTTAAAACGAAGTGTTGCCATCACTGCATCTTAACCCACACCACACAAGTGCTTAATTGACCTCTATTTAATTGTAAATATAAATGTAGTATTTTTTCGCAGAAAGGGAACCTGGCTACTCCGGGGTTGTACACTAAAGACTGGTCATGTAGATACGTGTGCATAGGTGTTCTGTACCGGTATGGAGACTGTAAAGATTTAAAGGGGTGGTTCAGGGGGTCAGTCTGAGCACTAAAAAGGACTTCCTGTTCTCTGATCATTAAAAATGACTTCCTGTTCTCTGATCATGTGATGAGGGACAGGATTTTAACCCCTCTCTGAGGTTTGGCTAAGTCTGAGCAACAAGGAAGTACCACTTACTGGTAATGTCATTCTGCACGCATCGTCATCCCAAATGTGGGAACTCCCTTTATAGTTTGCTTTGAGAAATATCTAATGGGAGATCAACAGTTTAATTCTTAGCTTCCATTTGTAACTCTGAGATGAACATTTCAAACTGTTTTAATTGCAGGCTTACCTCCCAGCTTAGTTGTATGCTTTTTTTAATACTGTGGAATCACTGGTGTTAAAATTTGCACAAAAAGGTATTTGAAAAGAAATGTGATGTTGTATGTAACTGTGTATGTGCGTGTAAACTTTAAGTATACATACATATGTTCTCACAAGCTGTGACACAGGGGTTGCATTAGGATATGTATAATTATTATAGAACACTCACTGAACATTACTGAAATACTATAATGAGACCGTGGAGGGAGAAATGTCAAAGGTCAAACACTTAAACAGGCTCCAGCGGTACTGTTTTAATCACCACAGTTTCATCATGTAATTCTCAATGATAATATCGATCATATACACTATAGTCAAATGGAGAAAACAAAACATTCCTTACTGTAGGGCTCAGTGAAGATGTAAAAATAATATAAATGTTACATTTTTTTATGTAATGCCAAAATGTGTTCTCGATTTATGGCCAAAATTAGTACAGTGTCTCTACCTCGTGCAATGTTAGGAGAAAAAAAAAGAAACGAGTTGTGTAGAAGAAGAAAAATAAGTAAAAACACTACAGGATTCATGTTGGTTTTAATTTACACAGTAAAAATGTGTACAAACTAACTTCCTTTCTGCCGCATTACCATTTTCATATTGCAATGCACATTATATGTATATAGTGTAAAATAAAATCTGTTGGTTTTACATACTGTATAATTGCCTATATTTTGTTTCAAATGTGTAACAGATTTATGAAACAAGTTAACGCATTAAAAGAAGGAACTGGAGACTATTGTGTCTGTTTGTCGTAGAGAAATATTGATGGAAATGCAAAAGAAATGTTGAATATGTTTCGCATTGTATGGTTTGCAAGCTTGGTCAATAAGTGAAACATTTTTCAGAAGGAAGAACTGCTAGGCAGGCAATCTAATTTGTGTGATCGTTTTCAGACATTCTTGTTTGGTTATGATGTGGTATAACAAATATTGATTACAACGTAGACTTGTCTTGATTGTCACAATTTCATTTATTTACAAAAAATAATTCCACATTAAAAATGAACATTCTTCTATTTTGATTTGGGGGATCGAGATTTTTTCCAATGATCATCTTGATGGCATTTTTTTTTTTCTTTACCTACATTATTCCAGTTAATGAGTATACCGTATGCAAAATATATTTTCTCCAAGGATATTTAAGAGACTTCAAATTGGAAGCTATTACTAATTCAAAAATAAAGATACTAAACCTATACAGCATTTTTTCAGTAGTTAAATAAGAAATGAGTATGTCAATGTCTCTGTCAGTCTTCCAGCATGTTTTATATACATAAACAGATTGTATTGCACTGTGCACTGAGTGTACAAAACATTAGGAACACCTTAATATTGGGTGGCACCCCTTTTGCCCTCAAAACAGCCTTAATTTGTCGGGGCATGGACTCTACAAGGTGTTGAAAGCGTTCCACAGGGATGCTGGCCCATGTTGACTCCAATGCTTCCCACAGTGGATGTCCTTTGGATGGTGGACCATTCTTGATACATGGGAAACTGTTGAGCTTGAGAAACCCAGCAGCGTTACAGTTCTTGACACACTCAAACCGGTGCGACTACTACCATACCCCATTCAAAGGCACTTAAATCTTTTGTCTTGCCCATTCACCCTCAGAATGGCACACACACAATCCATGTCTCAATTGTCTCAAGGCTTAAAAATCCTTCTTTAACCTGTCTCCTCCCCTTCATCTACACTGATTGAAGTGGATTTAACAAGTGACATCAATAAGGGATCATAGCTTTCACCTGCTCAGTCTGTCATGGAAAGTGCAGGTGTTCCAAATGTTTTGTACACTCAGTACGTGCGTCTATATACCCTATAATTTCACTGAGAAGTGTGTGTGTGTGTGTTATCAAGGCACCTATTTGAAGCCTTTCTCAGAGCAATGTGTTTCTCTGCTGGTGACGCTCTAGTCACACTTTTCACACGGCAGTCCCACGTTCGATGCCTAGGTGGGCGACTCTTGGGGTCTTGCCTGCCTCCTGGTCACTGGAGTTCTGGCTTTCTGTCTTATCTTTGTCCTTGTCCTTGTCTCCTCCACCTGACCTAGAGGACACACCGTAATAATGAGGTTACTACACCGCTAATAGGCCGAAAAAACTTGATACAGCATTACTTGAGTAATTCCATCATGTGTTTGACAAACATTGTTTATTCTTAGCTACTTTAAATGAATGGTGTTGTAAAATGCTGCTGATAACTGACATTTTGGTCAGCAGATACAGCGTATTTTACTTTTTCTTGAAGAGCTTCTTGAAGGAACTACGGAAGCCTCCCTTCTCCTGTTTCCGGCTCCTCTCACTGAAGGGGGTGTGGTTATTCCCCTCAGCCTTCCATTTTGGCTCCTCCCCCCAGGGTGGGATCCCAGAGTCCTACGTAAAGGAGTAATATTTGTTGTAAAGACACCCAGAGGTCTATAACAATATCACACACATAGTACATACTAGTCACAAATAGCCCCCGAACTGAGACACACACACACACACCTCCCAGCAGTGCTTAGTAATCTCATATTTATTTATATGGCTGACCCACCCATTTCCCATCTAAAAATGAACAACCATCTTATGGCTTCTCATAAACTCAACCCCACTGCTTGTTAACTGTGGGCTCCATCCAGCCACTCCCTGATGCCCACCTTGTTGTTATGCAGCTCCTCGTCAGTGGATGCTATCTGTCTCTCTGGCTCTGCTCTGTGCTGCGGGGGGCTGATGGGGTTGTTGTTGCTGCTCTGGCCCTTGCTGCTGCGTGGGTGATATTTATTACTAGATTGCCTCTCCAGCTTGGCGTGTTGGTGGGCCCCTTGGCCCCTCAGGTGGTCAGACAGATGTCCAGGGCCACTGTCCCCACTCACAGTGCTGTCCAGCTGTAACCCGTTCAAGGACTTGCTCTTACGCTGAGCGGCCTGCAGGGGGCGGTGGTGGTGAGCTTGCATCATTCGGGCCTCGTCTGGCGACACGCATCCCCGGCCAGGCAGCTGCTTGTACCTGCTCCCCCGGCTGCCCCCGCTGTTGTAGACCTCACGGACAGCTTGGTGGCTCTTAGGGCAGCGCACAAAGGCGATGTCGATACTAGAGTCGGAGGAAGCGCTGGAGTAGTGGTCGAACATGGACACGTTGTGGAGAGACGAGTCCGCATCCTCATACAGCCCCTCCAAGCCTGGAGGGTCCCCAGAGAGAAAGAACTCCCCTTGGGCATCGGACAGGGCTGAGCCCGGGGGCAGCCGTTTGCCGGGCAGCTGCTCTGATGACCCCATCTCAGGGATACACTGCAGGCCTGGGGGTTTGAGGCGAGGGTTGGTGTCAGGGGAGAAAAATGGGATGGGGGAGTCGGAGTGATGGGCCTCGCTCTCCCAGTCCTGGAAGTGTCTAGACTGGATCTGCTCCAGGAGCCTCTGCTTGCTGCGTTTCACCTGGTTGGCATGCTCTCTGTAAGGCGAGAGGGGGAGACTGTCAGTGGGTCAGAGAGTTAGTGCATAAATAAATGCATTAATGACTAATATGACTGTCTGAGTGTAGTCAGAACATAACTCACAGTATTGCATTGCTGGTGGAGTAAGGGGAGCCCATCTCATTGGCTTGCATAATGTTACCACAGTCCACGTTTTTGAAGAACTGCTTCATAGTTGACCTGTAACAAGAACAAGATAGGAACTATATTTGTGCCGCGTTCACATGATAGTTGGAACTAGGAAACTCGACTTGCTAACTGGTTGTAGTTATACATGTGCCGCGTTCAACCAGTTAGCAAGTCAGACATTTCAGAGTTTCCTAGTTCCGACTAGCACATGAACGCGGCATAAGCCTCACAAAGAGTTCTTCTTTATTTGGTCATATTCACAGCAGAATGTCTGGAAAGTATATCATCACAGTTCATTGTCCTCAGACCAGTCCATCTGAATCCTGTTCCCCATCTGCACAATCTTACCAAAACACCAAATCTGAGCCTGGATCAGAAGCTGACCTCTTGAGCTCTTTGCGGTTGTGCAGGAGCAGCTCTTCGCTGTGCTGCAGTAGGTGGGCGTATTGGGTGGTGAAGGCTCTGAACTGCTGGATACACACCAGCAGCAGGTAGTAGTCAGGGTGCTCTGCATCCGTCTGCTTCAACAGGGTCTGAAACCAAACCAGGCCACACAGGAATGCTATGGACTTATCCCAGCTAGCGCATAATGTTCAGAGAACCATATGTTGGTGAGAGTGTGGTTATGGTTATTTTGCATACAACCTTCCCACAACTTTCTGGGAATAGTGCAGGATAGTAGCTTGGCTTTTGAACATTCTCAGCACATTTTTAAGAAACTTGACAAAAAAATAATATTTTCTTGGTATTTAATTACTTTAACAGAATGTTTCCTAAAAGTTCAAACATGGTTACATTTAATTGAATTTCTGGTCATTTTCTTGGAACATTCTCCAACTGGTTTGATATTCGTAATGTTCTCAAATAGTTCCGCAAATGTTAAGAAACAATGTTCTTCTGTAGGAATTTCAGTACTTCCACAGAACATTCCACACAAGTTCCCATGTGGTTCTATTTAATGTCATATTTTTACTACATTCTGGGAATGTTCTATAAAATGGTGTAACTTAAGCAATGTTCTCAGAACATTCAGAGAATGTATGGTTCTCTTTAATGTCAGTTCTTGGTAATATTCTGGGAATGTACAAAACAAATGGAATTCTACATATTAACATCAATTAGCTCTAAATTCCGTTCTCAGAGCATGAAGAAAATGTTCCATCAAAAACACAAGAAAACTTTAGTAATGTAAGGAAAACATTCTAAGAATGTTATTTAAAAACATATACATTCTGTTCTAAGAACATGAAGAAAACTTTCCATAAAAAACAAACATTTTACATTTCATTCTCAGGGTCAAGAAAACTCTCTCTATCCTCTATCTTGTTAGGTGTGTTCAGGTGTGTTGGCCACACCCACTAATTTTGCCAAACCTGATGAGTGCTTGTTTCCTTTGAAATGGGGTTTGGTTGAATACCAAAAAAAATTAAACATGGCATGCTAGCTCCATCCTGGTGGCGCAGTGAACTAATTCCAGGGATAGAGAACAGAAGATCATAGGTTTGAATCTTTCTGATGCCATGTCAAAATCAGTGGTGTAAAGTACTTAAGTAAAAATACTATAAAGTACCACTTAAGTAGTTTTGTGAGGTATCTGTACTTTACTTTAATATTAATATTTTTGACTACTTTTACTTCACTACATTCCTAAAGAAAATAATGTACTTTCTACTCCATACATTTCCCTGACACCCAAAAGTACTTGTTACATTTTGAATGCTTAGCGGAACATGAAATTGGTCCAATTCATGCACTTACAGTGAGGGAAAAAAGTATTTGATCCCCTGCTGATTTTGTACGTTTGCCCACTGACAAAGACATGATCAGTCTATAATTTTAATGGTAGGTTTATTTGAACAGTGAGAGACAGAATAACAACAAAAAAATCCAGAAAAACGCATGTCAAAAATGTTATAAATTATTTTGCATTTTAATGAGGGAAATAAGTATTTGACCCCTCTGCAAAACATGACTTTGTACTTGGTGGCAAAACCCTTGTTGGCAATCACAGAGGTTAGACGTTTCTTGTAGTTGGCCACCAGGTTTGCACACATCTCAGGAGGGATTTTGTCCCACTCTTTGCAGATCTTCTCCAAGTCATTAAGGTTTCGAGGCTGACGTTTGGCAACTCGAACCTTCAGCTCCCTCCACAGATTTTCTATGTGATTAAGGTCTAGAGACTGGCTAGGCCACTCCAGGACCTTAATGTGCTTCTTCTTGAGCCACTCCTTTGTTGCCTTGGCCGTGTGTTTTGGGTCATTGTTACATTTACATTTTAGTCATTTAGCAGACGCTCTTATCCAGAGCGACTTACAGTTAGTGAATACATATAAAAAAAATATATACTGGCCCCCTGTGGGAATCGAACCCACAACCCTGGCGTTGCAAACGCCATGCTCTATCAACAGAGCTACATCCCTGCCGGCCATTCCCTCCCCTACCCTTGGCCAATTGTGCGCCGCCCATGAGTCTCCCGGTCGCGGCCGGCTGCGACAGAGCCTGGATTCGAACCAGGATCTCTAGTGGCACAGTTAGCACTGCAAAGCAGTGCCTTAGACCACTGCGCCACTCAGGAGACATTGTCATGCTGGAATACCCATCCACCACCCATTTTCAATGCCCTGGCTGAGGGAAGGAGGTTCTCACCCAAGATTTGACGGTACATGGCCCCGTCCATCGTCCCTTTGATGCGGTGAAGTTGTCCTGTCCCCTTAGCAGAAAAACACCCCCAAAGCATAATGTTTCCACCTCCATGTTTGACGGTGGGGATGGTGTTCTTGGGGTCATAGGCAGCATTCCTCCTCCTCCAAACACGGCGAGTTGAGTTGATGCCAAATAGCTCGATTTTGGTCTCATCTGACCACAACACTTTCACCCAGTTCTCCTCTGAATCATTCAGATATTCATTGGCAAACTTCAGACGGGCCTGTACATGTGCTTTCTTGAGCAGGAGGACCTTGCGGGCGCTGCAGGATTTCAGTCCTTCACGGCGTAGTGTGTTACCAATTGTTTTCTTGGTGACTATGGTCCCAGCTGCCTTGAGATCATTGACAAGATCCTCCCGTGTAGTTCTGGGCTGATTCCTCACCGTTCTCATGATCATTGCAACTCCACGAGGTGAGATCTTGCATGGAGCCCCAGGCCAAGGGAGATTGACAGTTATTTTGTGTTTCTTCCATTTGCGAATAATCGCACCAACTGTTGTCACCTTCTCACCAAGCTGCTTGGCGATGGTCTTGTAGCCCATTCCAGCCTTGTGTAGGTCTACAATCTTGTCCCTGACATCCTTGGAGAGCTCTTTGGTCTTGGCCTTGGTGGAGAGTTTGGAATCTGATTTTGATTGCTTCTGTGGACAGGTGTCTTTTATACAGGTAACAAGCTGAGATTAGGAGCACTCCCTTTAAGAGTGTGCTCCTAATCTCAGCTCGTTACCTGTATAAAAGACACCTGGGAGCCAGAAATCTTTCTGATTGAGAGGGGGTCAAATACTTATTTCCCTCATTAAAATGCAAATAAATGTATAACAGTTTTGACATGCGTTTTTCTGGATTTTGTTGTTGTTATTCTGTCTCTCACTGTTCAAATAAACCTACCATTAAAATTATAGACTGATCATTTCTTTGTCAGTGGGCAAACGTACAAAATCAGCAGGGGATCAAATACTTTTTTCCCTCACTGTATCAAGAGAACATCGCTGGTCATTCCTACTGCCTCTGATCTGACGGACTCACTAAACACACATGCTTTGTTTGTAAATTATGCCTGAGTGTGCCTCTGGCTATCTGTAAATAAAAATATATAACAAATAAAATGGTGCCATCTGGTTTGCTTAATATAAGGAATTTGAAATGATTTATACTTTTACTTTTGATACTTAAGTATATTTTAGCAATTACATTTGCTTTTGTTACTGAAGTACATTTAAAACCAAATACTTTTAGACTTACTCAAGTAGTATTTTACTGGGTGACTTTTACTTGAGTCATTTTCTATTAAGGTATCTTTATTTTTACTCAAGTATGACAATTGGGTACTTTTTCCACCACTGGTCACAATAACAAAATAACTGTTTGTATGATTAACGCCTACGCAAATTAATTTCCATGTGTCCTATTGTATCTGTGCTTGGAGTTCAAAAGAGTTAACCCAAAATAAGCTAGCAGTGTTATTAAAAGCCTTATTGATACATTCAGTGAAAGTTGTAAGTTATTCAAAAACCTTCAAATAACCTTTAAATTTAGTTATGTTAAGTGTTAAGAAAACCACAACAAAACTTTCACAACATTTCGAGAATTTTCTCAGAATGTTAATTAATTACCTTCAAATAACCTATAATTTCCATTTCTCAGTGTTAATAAAACCTCAAATTTCAGGGAACCAGAGTGAAACGTTCTCAGAACCTCCCTGCAACCTAAAAATGTACATTCCCAGAACAGGCTAAATGTTCACTTCTGTTCTCAGAATGTTAAAAAGAACGTTCAGTTTTACCGGTCAGGAAAGTATGGCTTTGTTCTACAACCAATATGAAAAAACATACCTTCCCACAACTTCCAACGAACCAAATGTGCTAGCTGGGATGTGAACCTGCCACTAACCTTAACAGTTTATACAGTCACCACCACTCTGATTTGAGATAAGATACTATGATGGTGAAGGCTCTCTTTTCTAAATACCTATGTTGTGTTGGTGGTGTACTGTATGTATCAGATGTGAGTGTCATGGAGGGGAGGGAGCCTGACCTGCAGCAGCTGAAGGTACACAGGGATCCTTTGTACTGGCTGGAGAAGCAGAGTGTAGAGAGAGGGGCGTGTCTCGTCCCCGATGATGTCACCCTGGAACATCAGACAGTCAATCAGAGAAGAGACAGTCAGTTGACACAAGTCTCCACAGAAATCATGTGAAATCAATTGTACAAAATGTTTATCGAGTAATAAAGACTTGGGATAAGATGTCATAAAAAAAACTAAGTCATAATAAACTTCACTCAGGTCTACTTATCATGTGCTCTTTGTTAATCGAAATGTCAATAAAGAGAATTACTAAACGATAACTGTCAATAGTAACAGGATTTCCTGAAATAACCCTTTCTTTTTGGATAACTGCACTACTGTGAATAATTCTCTGTGGGTAGCTCTATGCAGTGAATGGGGAGGTAGGGGTGCTGAGGATGCTACAGCACCCCCTGATAAAAAAAACGAGTTCTTTATTACTCCTGTATGAGCGGAGTAACCCAACCCAAAACACCCCCAACTCATAAAATCTTCCCATGGCCATGATTGCGGTCAACACTGCCTGGTTGGTCAGCGTTCTTAGTTTACCTCAAAAAGGCCGGCTGCTTTTAGTGAGGTGGTGGTCAACATGCTGACCACAGACAGACATTCAGGCAGCTCCTTCAGATATGACACGTAGAAGTCCAGGAAATCACTCTGTAGAAGACAGACAAGGTGGAGAATTAGAGACAGAGACAGACAGACAGACAGACAGACAGACAGACAGACACAGTCAGTCAGTCATTGAAACTCAGTAGATAGGGTCATAGTCTAGAATCTAGACAGACAGAGAAATTATCTGGAACATAGACAGAGACTAAATCTATCCTCTCTCCCCAATCCCCACGCCTCTCCTAAGTGTCAGATGTGGTCTTTGTGATTCATTTTAAGGACTCCACATGTGATGGTGTAATTGGTGAGGAGAGGCACTGCCTCACAGCGGAGCGGGCCCGGTTCCACGAGGGGAGAAAAAGGGGCTTAGCCCCATTAGTTGAAACTTGTGCCCCCCTATATAAAAATAGCAAAAAAGTTCAAATCATTAAATGACAGGTTGGCGCAAAATCTGTATCTCCGCTGCGCTGTGTCAGCACAATGGACAGAGTGTGTGTAGGGGGGCTATGGAAAACCAATGGGTGGTTAGGTATGACTCCTTTGGGTTTCCATAGAAAGCGTGAAAAAACACTTCTCATCTGTGGTAGGCTAAGTGAATAACGTGATGTGCCTCTGCCTGTAATATTTGATTTATAAGGGCGGGTTAAAGTTTACAGTTGAAGCTGCTTCACTTAACTCTGCCTCACGCCCCACCATAACAGAGTTTAGTTAGCTTCTTAGCTAGCTGTAAAAAGTGTTAGTGTTATTAGCCATAGCCTATTTAGCTAGCTCGAACCAGCTAATCTGTCACTGCCATGATGGATATCAGAAATTGGCTTTGCCAAAGTACCCAAACAAAGGAGAAGGAGAACAATGAGCAGCAGCAGAAGCATCAAACCATCAAGGCCGCCGCCAAGTTCAACAGCGATGATGCTGCCGAGCTCCAGCTAGCTCCGTGTGCAGAGCCTACCCACCCTTCCACAAGCGCCGCCAGGACAATAGCTACACAGCCCCCCTCCACCTCTGACTGTTCCTGACGATCTTGGAACAGAGGAGCCAGCCCAGGTTAGCCTAGAATCCTACACTAGCCGCAGGTTTTCTGTCCAAAAACGTTAATTTAATAGCAACTGGTTCATAGGAAAGGGAAAGGAGATACAACTGAATGAATTCAATCTAAATGTGTATTTAACCCAACCCCTCTGAATCAGAGAGGTGCGGGGGGCTGCCTTAATCGTCATCAGCCGCCAGGGGAGCAGTTGTTGTTGGGGGTTAAAGGGATTTCATCATCTCCAGCATGACCCCAACATCAATATATGTGAAAATTGTGTGTTTCTGTGTTTTGTAGTAAAAATATAGTGGAAGATAAGTGTTTCCAATGACATCATTGGTGTGCATCGTGTGATTTTAACCAATTATGAGTAGGCATTGCCTACTAATTGGTTGATGATGTCATTGGAAACATTTATCTTCCTCTATCTTTTTTACTACAAAACATAGAAACACACAGCAGAACTGCAGATTTCTCCACCCTGCCAGCTCAGGGATTTGAACCAGCAACCTTTTGGTTACTGACCCAACAATCTTGACCGCTAGGCTACCTGCAAGGGCTTGAATACTCGATTACTGCAGAATTCATTATAATTCCAATGCAAGAACCCAAATGACGCCCCTGGGTATAGCTACATATCATTTTACATTTACATTTTAGTCATTTAGCAGACGCTCTTATCCAGAGCGACTTACAGGAGCAATTAGGGTTAAGTGCCTTGCTCAATGGCACATTTATGTCATTTAGCAGACGCTCTTATCCAGAGCGACTACAAATTGGTGCATTCACCCTATAGCCAGTGGGATAACCACTTTACAATTATACTATTTTATTTTATTTATTTATTTTTTGGGGGGGTAGAAGGATTACTTTATCCTATCCCAGGTGTTCCTTAAAGAGGTGGGATTTCAAATGTCTCCGGAAGGTGGTGAGTGACTCCGCTGTCCTGGCGTCGTGAGGGAGCTTGTTCCACCATTGGGGTGCCAGAGCAGCGAACAGCTTTGACTGGGCTGAGCGGGAACTATGCTTCCGCAGAGGAAGGGGAGCCAGCAGGCCAGAGGTGGATGAACGCAATGCCCTCGCCTGGGTGTAGGGACTGATCAGAGCCTGAAGGTACGGAAGGGCCGTTCCCCTCACTGCTCCATAGGCAAGCACCATGGTCTTGTAACGGATGCGAGCTTCAACTGGAAGCCAGTGGAGTGTGCGGAGGAGGGGGGTGACGTGAGTATGTTCATCACAGAAATAGATACATTCTATTATGATTTTTTTGGTAGCCTATTGGTTTTCATGGTTGTAAATGGAACTCTATGTATTGGAAACATGTTTATGGTAGGCTATTATTGCTTAATTGATTACTTGGGTCGAATTTGAATTACAGAAGTGTATTGTGCCATATCACAATGTGTTGCTGAACTCCATGTTTGAAGCGGGCCTATAGGCCTATTTGTTTGGCAAGACAGCTGTGCATGGCTGCATCTCACTGTAGTAGACTGTAGGCTATGTTTTGGTTATTTGGATCTCCATTCACCTTTTGTTTACTGCGTTTGTTTACTGTTAATGTAACTAGCCTAAATATAGATTGTGTCATGCCTTCATTGATCTGATATTTTGTTACTAGGCCTACTTGGTACCGCTGTTTTGTTCTGTTTGCATTAATTCATTCGCAGTTGTGTCGGTATTCTAAGCCAAACTGCTATTCAGTATTTTTGAAAGCATGCATAAATAACTAGGCTACTACTTTCAGCATTTAGTTTGCATTATTTTGGTAAGACAGCTGTGTGTACGGCTGCATTCACATATGCTGTTTGTAATAGGTGAACTACCTTATCTATCTTTTAGCCTAAATGCATTAGCAAAACGTCCTTGCTTTAGTGCAGGGGTGTCAAACTCATTTCACATTTCACGGAGGGCCGAGTGTCTGCAGGTTTTTATTTTTTTCATTTCAATTATTTTTTTCATTTCAATTAAGACCTAGACAACCAGGTGAGGGGAGTTCCTTACTAATTAGTGACCTTAGTTCATCAATCAAGTACAAGGGATGGAGTGAAAACCCGCAGACGCTCGGCCTTCCATGGAATGAGTTTGACATTAGTGCTGTAGTGTGTAAGGCATTGTCCATTGTGCTGATACAGCGGAGAGGAGTTAGGCTACAGATTACGGGTCAACCTGCCACTTCAAAAGCACTCAATCAATATTCTCGGAGTCTCAGCATTTGAACCTTATGTTTAGTGTGGTATAGTGTGATATAAGCAGAATTCAATATAATTCCAATGCAAGAACCCCTCAAAATTGTGCCCCCTCACTGATTTCAATTCCCCACCTTTGTCACTGTATCCTAGATCCGGGTCTGAGTCACAGCCTTCCCCCTGGACAGTCTCCTCTGGGGCCCCTAACTGCTAACCCCACCAATCAATTAAATTCCCTCTTTCAATCAGTCCCACCCACTTAAACACACATTGGTCCTAATACAATAAGCACATAATAGGCTGGATACTGTATGTGAGGGGTTATGTAGTTACATTTTACATTTTTAGTCATTTAGCAGACGCTCTTATCCAGAGCGACTTACAGTTAGTGAGTGCATACATTTTCATACTGGCCCCCCGTGGGAAATGAACCCACAACCCTGGCGTTGCAAGCGCCATGCTCTACCAGCCTGTGACACCATCACTAGAGTAGAGCCCTGAGTTTCTCTAGGTCAGTTTACGTGGACAGGGAAAACTCAAGGCCCCTTTCCATGACTTCATGGGGAATTTGTGCCTGTGAAAAATGAAAACCTCTTTGCTGGTGAGCCTCATGAATACATCTCCCATGATGCCCTGCCACTGGCACTTGAGCACCCTCTCCTGCAGGGTGTGGAGCAGCTCCAGGTGTTGCTGGATGAGGAAACGTAGAGAGCTGGGGAATGGCCTGGAGAGAGACAGAGGAGATCGATGTAAAACACATCACACCACATTACACTGCGAGGAGAGAGGTACAGAACAGAGGAACAGACTAGGGAGCAGTTTAAAGAGAGGAGGCAATCATTTTTATGGTAACGGACAGAATGGTGAGAAGGAGAGGGGGGAGGGCAGGGGCCACCGGGAAGGCAATGCATTGAGGTGGGAATAATATTGAGAAAACAAACAGATAAATCAGAGAGTGAAAATGTACACTGTACAGGTGGTGGTGGTGATGAGGGTGGTGGTGGTGGTGGTGGGTGATTAAAGGCTCAAACAGAAATGTGAAAAGATGGAGACTGGATGGATGAAAGAGAGAGGAAAATAGATGCGGATACTACAGAAAGAGACAAAGGAGACGACAGAGTTGAAATTATGGAATTGGAAGATGCATTTAAACATTATGGTGTTAGTAGACAGAATACTGAGGTAAATGGACCAATGACAGTTTTTGTTATAATAGTGGAAGGAGTCTAGTAATAGTAATTGCAGTGTAAGTAACAGTCATGGCATGCTGATAGTAATAGAAAGTTTCGCAGCATTATTTTGTATTTTGCAGCAGTAATTTATCTTTCGTTGTTTATGAACCAAACCTAAGGGTTCTACCAAGGTCAATGTTGAGAGCAACTGTTATAATTACATCTGCTTCCATGAGTCATAGTGCACTATTAAACCCTAACCCTGAACCCTAAAGCACTGGCCCATTGTGACAAATTTATGAACCTCATTTAATTGGCTCCTACGAAGTTTATACTTATGTAATAGTGGTCCGGTGGCTCTGTTGCTGTGAACTATAACAAAACAGTTCAGCCACAGTGCGGCGACTACATCTCATATAAATGTGTAAATAATACCCGTCAGTGGTACAGTACCGTTTGGCTTTGGTGTGGAGGGCCTCTGAGCTGTTGAAGGTGATGTTGGCTTTCAGCAGGAGAGACAGGTAGGACACATACACCCTCTCTGACTCCAACAGCTCTAGGGCAGCCACCTGCCTCTTACCTGACACACACATACACAAAGTGAAAAGAAGCAACACACTGACTTATATACTGTGGTTCTGTTGGCTGGTATTCTCTGACTACCAGAAGGGCCCAACATAGGCTATTATTCGTATATAAAGCACTTCTCAAGAAACTCCCATACTACCTCACCTCACTTCTAAACTTGAAATTGAGTAACTATAAGACTCGCTTTCAAGACAGGTTGGTACTAGAGGGTCCACGGGTCTCCTCTGAGTTAGGGAAGACAGCTTTCAGTCCCTATGCCCCTCCGTCCTGGAATGACCTACAGGGCACTCTAAAACTTGATTCTTTGGACCCAAAATGTGAATTTAGGGCTCTGATAAAAAATGTGACCAATAAAAACCGCACTTGTTTTGATTGATTTTAGATATTTGTTGCAACTTTTTTTTTTTTACTGCCCTTTTGAATGTAATGTAATTTTTTTGAAATGTTGTAACTGTAATTTTGTAGTGATCATGCTTGAATTGTTGCTCATATTGTTTGAACTGTTGTTCTCAGGGCACCATTGGAAATGAGACGCTGGTCTCAATGAGTTCCCCTAATTAAATAAATGTGAATCAAATAAATATGCTTTTTACACAGCTGTGACCCATTAAATGGGAATTAGTCTATTGACTACAAAATAATTTAATGTAGGGCTCTGTAATGTAACAAGGGAATAAGTCACTTATGTGTGTAACGTCAGCGGTGATGTCACTCACTGTTTTCTGGGGCGCTCTGTGCATCCGTGTCGTCCCGGCTCTCTTTCCATTCTCTCCACACTGGAGACTTAGACTGACCCCTCTGGGGCTGGCCACTGGCTGCCTCCTGCTCTGAGTTAGAGGCTGCACCACACACAGTACACACACAGGGAGAAAACACAAGCATTTGTCAATGCGATTCACTGTCTCTGATTGATTTCATGTGCTATAAACATCCCTATACAGCTGCCAGGTATTTGCATCAGCTAAGGCAATTACGTTCAATGGCTTTCATGAACAGATCTTTACCTACTGGGCACACACTGGTTGAAGCAACGTTTTACCACGTCATTTCAATGAAATTACGTTGAACCAACGTGGAATAAACGTTGAATTGACGTCTGTGCCCAATGGGTAAGAACCAGCTAGTCAGTACATCAATGACACACATACAGGATCTTCTATGAGTGGACATTGTCTGTCCCTCAGAGGCATAACTAGTCTCCTGAGTGGCGCAGTGGTCTAAGGCAATGCATCGCAGTGCTAGCTGTGCCACTAGAGATCCTGGTTCGAATCCAGGCTCTGTCGCAGCCGGCCGCGACCGGGAGACTCATGGGCAGCGCACAATTGGCCTAGCGTTGTCCAGGGTGGGGGAGGGAATGGCCTGCAGGGATGTAGCTCAGTTGATAGAGCATGGCGTTTGCAACGCCAGGGTTGTGGGTTCGGGGGACCAGTATGAAAAAATGAATAAATAATGTATTCACTAACTGTAAGTCGCTCTGGATAAGAGCGTCTGCTAAATGACTAAAATGTACATGTAAATGTAATAACTCACTCTGTGTCGAGGCTATGCTCCTGTGTGGAGAGCTGCTGGGCAGGCTGGCAAAGTAATGCTGGATGACGTTGAGCTCTGTCTGGTTGGAGAGACGCGCATGGCCCTCCCCAGGGCAGTCCCCTTTGGAGCTTTTTCTGACAAAACCAAGGGGAATGGTGAGTTCATTTCAGGAAATGAAAGTGTGTGTGAATGTTTGTGCATGCAATGTGTGTGTGTCACACACCTCTGTTGAACGGGCCGGATCTCTCTGCCGGTCTCTGATTGGAGGAGCTCCAGGCCTTTCTGTAGCTCTTTCTGTCTGCTGCTAACCTCTTTGATCTGGGTTAGAGCACTGCTCAGGTCCTCCTGAACACAACCAGGGCATACACTCAGTGGCCAGCTTATTAGGTAAATCACCCCGTTCATGAAAATTGTTTCTATCCTACAGACAGTGAGTCACATGACTTTGGCTTGCCATATAAAGCAGGCAGACAGGCATCGAGGCATTCAGTTACTGTTCAATTGAACGTTAGGGCAAAACGAGTGACCTAAGCAACTTTGAGCGTGGTATGATTGTTGGCGCCAGGCGCGTCTGTTCCAGTATCTCAGAAACGGCCGGCCTCCTGGGCTTTTCACGCACGACACTATCTAGGGTTTACAGAGAATGGTGCGACAAACATCCAGTCAGCGGCAGTCCTGTGAGCGAAAACAGCTCGTTGATGAGAGGTTGAAGGAGAATGGCAAGAATTGTGCAAGCTAACAGGCGGGCCACAAACAGGCAAATAACGGCGCAGTACAACAGTGGTGTGCAGTACAGCATCTTGGAATGCACAACTCGTCAATTGTTGTCGTGGATGGGCTATTGCAGCAGACGACAACACCGGGTTCCTCTCCTATCAGCTAAAAACAAGAAGAAGTGGCTTCAGTGAGCACGCGATCACCAACACTGGATAATTGAGGAGTGGAAATACATTGCCTGGTCCGACGAATCTCAGTTCCTGTTGCGTCATGCTGATGGCAGAGTCAGGATTTGGCGTAAGCCGCATGAGTCCATGGCCCCATCCTGCCTGGTGTCAACGGTACAGGCTGGTGGTGTAATTGTGTGGGGAATAATTTCCTGGCACACGTTAGGTCCCTTGATACCAATTGATCAACGTTTCCATGCCCCTAAGAATTCAGGCTGTTCTGGAGTCAAATGGGGGTCCGATCCGGTACTAAATGGTACCTAATAAACTGGCCGCTGAGTGTATAGCACAATCACATCACTACGATATCTAGCTACATTCACAATACATGTATCAGATAGCTACATACTGTAATACTATTTTTTGTGTTAAGCATCCTGCTTGAATTGCTATAGAATGTTACTGGTTTTACTGTAGTCCACTTCTATGGTATGAGCAGAATGACAAACAGGCAAATATTTGTCTATCAGATATCAGTGAGGTTCCATTAGGTCATGTGGGACGTGAGGTACCTTAAATGTGTTGAGGTAGTTCCTGATTCCCATGATCCTGTCATCCAGGTCTCTCTGGTGTGTCTGAGCCCTCTCTTCCAGACTGCTGTTTCTCTGCTGCAGCGCAGCCACGTCCTGTAACACCCCCTGCAGCCCCGTATGCAGCTCCGCCATCAAGGACTGCAGCTGGAGGACCAGGTCAGAGGTTGGGGGTCAGAATGTAACAACCATTACTACAGTGATATGATTGTTTGTGACATTACTAATCGCTCCAGAATGTCCAGAACATACAGTGGGGGAAAAAAGTATTTAGTCAGCCACCAATTGTGCAAGTTCTCCCACTTAAAAAGATGAGAGAGGCCTGTAATTTTCATCATAGGTACACGTCAACTATGACAAACAAATTGAGAATTTTTTTTCCAGAAAATCACATTGTAGGATTTTTTATGAATTTATTTGCAAATTATGGTGGAAAATAAGTATTTGGTCACCTACAAAAAAGCAAGATTTCTGGCTCTCACAGGCCTGTAACTTCTTCTTTAAGAGGCTCCTCTGTCCTCCACTCGTTACCTGTATTAATGGCACCTGTTTGAACTTGTTATCAGTATAAAAGACACCTTTCCACAACCTCAAACAGTCACACTCCAAACTCCACTATGGCCAAGACCAAAGAGCTGTCAAAGGACACCAGAAACAAAATTGTAGACCTGCACCAGGCTGGGAAGACTGCATCTGCAATAGGTAAGCAGCTTGGTTTGAAGAAATCAACTGTGGGAGCAATTATTAGGAAATGGAAGACATACAAGACCACTGATAATCTCCCTCGATCTGGGGCTCCACGCAAGATCTCACCCCGTGGGGTCAAAATGATCACAAGAACGGTGAGCAAAAATCCCAGAACCACACGGGGGGACCTAGTGAATGACCTGCAGAGAGCTGGGACCAAAGTAACAAAGCCTACCATCAGTAACACACTACGCCGCCAGGGACTCAAATCCTGCAGTGCAAGACGTGTCCCACTGCTTAAGCCAGTACATGTCCAGGCCCGTCTGAAGTTTGCTAGAGTGCATTTGGATGATCCAGAAGAGGATTGGGAGAATGTCATATGGTCAGATGAAACCAAAATATAACTTTTTGGTAAAAACTCAACTCGTCGTGTTTGGAGGACAAAGAATGCTGAGTTGCATCCAAAGAACACCATATCTACTGTGAAGCATGGGGGTGGAAACATCATGCTTTGGGGCTGTTTTTCTGCAAAGGGACCAGGACGACTGATCCGTGTAAAGGAAAGAATGAATGGGGCCATGTATCGTGAGATTTTGAGTGAAAACCTCCTTCCATCAGCAAGGGCATTGAAGATGAAACGTGGCTGGGTCTTTCAGCATGACAATGATCCCAAACACACCGCCCGGGCAACGAAGGAGTGGCTTCGTAAGAAGCATTTCAAGGTCCTGGAGTGGCCTAGCCAGTCTCCAGATCTCAACCCCATAGAAAATCTTTGGAGGGAGTTGAAAGTCCGTGTTGCCCAGCGACAGCCCCAAAACATCACTGCTCTAGAGGAGATCTGCATGGAGGAATGGGCCAAAATACCAGCAACAGTGTGTGAAAACCTTGTGAAGACTTACAGAAAACGTTTGACCTGTGTCGTTGCCAACAAAGGGTATATAACAAAGTATTGAGAAACTTTTGTTATTGACCAAATACTTATTTTCCACCATAATTTGCAAATAAATTCATTAAAAATCCTACAATTTGATTTTCTGGAGAAAAAAAATCTAATTTTGGCTGTCATAGTTGACGTGTACCTATGATGAAAATTACAGGCCTCTCTCATCTTTTTAAGTGGGAGAACTTGCACAATTGGTGGCTGACTAAATACTTTTTTTCCCCACTGTAACTATGAAATGCTACATTGGTTCTGTATGTGGGGGTGAATAGATTACTTGGAATAATGTGCAGCTGTTTTAACAATAGTAATAATAATTTGGTAGGTGTCCTATTTCACACATGTACAGTGGGGGAAAAAAGTATTTAGTTTTATTTATGCTTCACAGTAGGTATGGTGTTCTTTGGATGCAACTCGGCATTCTTTGTCCTCCAAACACGACGAGTTGAGTTTTTACCAAAAAGTTATATTTTGGTTTCATCTGACCATATGACATTCTCCCAATCCTCTTCTGGATCATCCAAATGCACTCTAGCAAACTTCAGACGGGCCTGGACATGTACTGGCTTAAGCAGGGGGACACGTCTGGCACTGCAGGATTTGAGTCCCTGGTGGTGTAGTGTGTTACTGATGGTAGGCTTTGTTACTTTGGTCCCAGCTCTCTGCAGGTCATTCAGTAGGTCCCCCCGTGTGGTTCTGGGATTTTTGCTCACCATTCTTGTGATCATTTTGACCCCACGGGGTGAGATCTTGCGTGGAGCCCCAGATCGAGGGAGATTATCAGTGGTCTTGTATGTCTTCCATTTCCTAATAATTGCTCCCACAGTTGATTTCTTCAAACCAAGCTGCTTACCTATTGCAGATTCAGTCTTCCCAGCCTGGTGCAGGTCTACAATGTTGTTTCTGGTGTCCTTTGACATCTCTTTGGTCTTGGCCATAGTGGAGTTTGGAGTGTGACTGTTTGAGGTTGTGGACAGGTGTCTTTTATACTGATAACAAGTTCAAACAGGTGCCATTAATACAGGTAACGAGTGGAGGACAGAGGAGCCTCTTAAAGAAGAAGTTACAGGTCTGTGAGAGCCAGAAATCTTGCTTGTTTGTAGGTGACCAAATACTTATTTTCCACCATAATTTGCAAATAAATTCATTACAAATCCTACAATGTGATTTTCTGGAAAAAAAATTCTCAATTTGTCTGTCATAGTTTACGTGTACCTATGATGAAAGTTACAGGCCTCTCTCATCTTTTTAAGTGGGAGAACTTGCACAATTGGTGGCTGACTAAATACTTTTTTTCCCCACTGTACAAGTGTATTAATAGGCATGCGTGAATTGGAAATTTTTGCATATCCCACTCTCCCTGAGACACCCTCGGAGAGTGGGGTCATGGCCAGGGTCTGAAATGATCAACAGTAACCCTGGAGCAATTAGGGTTAAGTGCCTTGCTCAAGGGCACATTGACAGATTTTTTTTCCTTGTCGGCTCAGGGATTAGAACTAGCAACCTTTCGGTTACTGGCCCAACGTTCTAGAGGGTTCTCCTATGGGAACAGCCCAAAAAGCCTTTTTTCTAAGTGTATCAGAGGTCAGCTAGGTCACAGGGTTTGTTTCCTACAACGCTCTCCACTGAGTCACATTATCCTCGTTATCTTATTCATTGTTGTCGTTTGGAGAGTGTCCCAATTTTTTCCCTCCTTTAGTGTAGCGGCCGTTCTTAGGATGTTGGGTTATTGAATTTAGTCAGCAGAGATAAGTGAATCAGCTCATGTGAACAGACAGGGATTCAAGCTGCTGCGAGCCCTTATCATCTTCTCTTCACTCCTCCACTCTGTGGTTACAGTCATGTGAAAGCCATCAGGCTGCAGATTCATTAGGGCAGCTGCCATTCTCTACAGATGTACAGATCTAATCTCTGCGTTACTGTGCAATACCTTGCCTCTGCTCACTACTTTAGAGTACATAACAGTACATACACAACACATACCATACAGCAGTGCAACATCTGTGTATTATATTTTACTTTACAGCTGTCCGGTACTGTTACAATATTTGACATATCTGTAGCATTTTGTTAGAACATACTGTATACTAGTCCATTGATATGCATTTACATACAATAAGATTAGAGACAAGCCGTAGCCAAGGCTATTTCCGTTTCTCTGGCAGTGTACATACTGTACATAGGCAGCGGTGTCTCTTGGAAAGGGACTGTCTATAGAGCTGGTTACCTGAGCAATCTCTAGGTTGGCCTCCTCCATTTCCTGGTCTTGTTCTAGAAGTCAAGGCCATCAGTTAATTACACATCTATATGGATTTACAGTAGCTCCCTGTCACTCACACATCACTATGGAGATAATCCTCAGTTACTCAGACACAGCTCCCAATTATACACAAACCATTCTTTGGAGATACAGAACAAAATAGACTATGATAAAGACAAATCATATAGTCATGTGGGATGTCCAACACAACGTCTTACTATGCAGCCTATGCACAGTAAATAATGTAAGAGTAAACCCTTATAACTTACCCAAACACTGAAATTCTACATGTAATGGTAAGGTAGACAAGGCTTATGTGTCATCAAACAATCAAACAGTTGTACCATAATGGAAATACCCTACTGTACTGAGTCTGTTTCTGTTCAAATGCCAAATGTCCAAACTGCGAGCACCATTGTAAAGGTCATTTTAAATGTCTGCTTATCATACATTATGCATTTGAGCTTGTGTTGGAATTACATATTCTGAACAGGAATACTTTATAGCAACGTTCTTGAAAGAAGAATACTGTAAAAGAAAATTCAAGACAACCAATTTGAACCAAATTTGAAGTCTTCCAATGGTTGTATCATACATAGGAGTTTTTCCACTTAACCAGTTCATAAGAGATTGAACAGTCAGATAGTCATGTCATGCTGAAGAGCATTGAATGAGAAGTTCAAGCACACTAACTTTGTTTCAATATCTTTCCCAGAACTGTCCATCAACAACAGGTTTCATCAAAAGTGTAAATTTGTCCATGTAACCAGTTTAAAAGACATACAACTATCACTGTTACTCACAGCACACCTAAGCTATTCAACAGCAACAACATTTTTTTTTTTTACTGTAGCATCTATAAACCATGTGACTACCAACAAATCTGAAAAACACAAAACCATCAACCAAAAACCATGTTGGTGAGACCTGTAGTCTGGGTGACATCTTGATTATAGAACCAGAATTTACCTTCCGTCTTGCTGTTTTCCAAGGTTCCTGTGCCCACCTACCTAGTCCACAAACAGGGTTGTGTAGTTTTAGCGTTCAAGGAACTCCTCTGTTCTGTCCTCCTGTGAAAACTGTCCTGCGATCTCTCGCTCTAAACCATGTGAGTCTGATGATCCTCTACACAAAAAGGGCCTTTGTGTACAGTAAGTGGAATGATGGTGGGAGAAGCCAGACAGAGAGAGAGAGAGAGAGAGATGGAAGAGAGGGATAGAGCTTGTGGGCTTTTGACACTCCTTCATGAGGAGACAATTGGACAGCTGATTCGATTTCCCCGTGACAGGAATGCCCAATTTCGTTGGAAAGATAATAAAACAGAGCTGTGACACAGGTTTTGGTCTGCTCAGGAGGGTGACATGCAAAAGGTAGTCAGGATATGGCGCTATTTTAGTCATTGTACATTTTCTCTGTGATTCCATACCGTTTTTGGCCAAGTTTAGTTGATGACTGTGTGTCGGTATGTTACTGTTAGAAACAATGATGCATGATGTGCTTCAATGTGTGTGTTATGCACACAATTAAGTAGGCATACTGCACTTGATGCTGTAGTATATTTGTACATCAGCATGTTTGTGCAGTGTTTCTACTGTATAGTGGGTATGTGTTTTGGAGTCACCAATAGACACATTCACACAAGGATTCACATTTCCCCAATGTTGTGTAAATCAAGGATTCTTTTTTTTTGTTAGTGTGTGGGTATCTATGAATGAGTGTGTCATTGGTGTCAGACTCTCTAGTAGGGTTAATGTTTGTACTGTATATGGTGATGATATTCTGCTCCTCCACACCCCCAGGACCAAGCTCCACTCTTTGGGGGATCAGGCTTTCAGCTCCTTTCTCTTTATGAAGGCTTTCTGTTGATAGCTGTGCTCCTTAGTGTCCTTGTCCCTTGTAGCGTCAGCTGTGTTCTTTGTGTCAGATGCCCTGTCTATTTGTGTCCATTATTTATTTGTATTTTTTATTATGCACTTTGAGATTATTCTGTATAATGAAAAGTGCTGTACAAATGTAATACATTATTATTATATTCTCTGTCAGTGTTGTGTGAGTCAGTGTGATTAGCCTTTTACTGCAGTTGGCTAAATCAGGGTCACACAGAGTGATTCTTGGTAGTCTTAAACAAATCTACTTTGAAACAAAAGTATATACCTCACACAAATGGTTATGTGCTTAACAAAAAGAAGACACCTGTACCATGACAACTATAGAGTTGAAATGTATTCAATTCTGAGTTTGCATCCCAATATTAGACTTTATATACATCACAGAAGACTGAAATATAGGATTTCCGTCAGGTTTTTAGAAATAATCTTTATTAATTATGTAATTATGAAAAATATTAATAACTGCGCTTTTGGTCATTGACTGCAGGAAAGGGCTACGTGCCTATGTGATGTCAGCGGGCACAGTTTCTCAGATCTCAGAACTCCGATCACTCCTTCCTCAGCTTGTGGTCTTCCAAGAAAACAGGAAGTTGTGTGTGTTGCCTCTCCTTATGTTGCGTAGCCTTATTACCAATGTCACAAGTTCTGGCCTTGTGCTTGGAAGGCTGCAGCACAGAACCACTGGAGATGAAAAGCTAGTTCAGATGTTCAACAAAGGATGTGTGTTTCAATGAAGAGCATACTATTCCCACAAATCAAGGCCTTCCTGTGAACAATGTTCTGATTCTTTGTGTGTTTGTGGAGTGCTGTCCTAGCTCACCCTGATAAGCGTATGGAGGTATGGGAATGTTTTCCACTGATCTGATACGCTGGATGGGTGATGCAGTACATGCGCCATGCTATCTCCCACCCCTCCAACCACAAACCACACAAACCACCCCCAGCCGTCCCCTCAACACCCATATCAACAGACCCAGGCACTCCAGGCTAGCTTGGGGTTGGAGGGGGTGACAGGGGGAAGGACCAACATCCGTGAACGACAAATGGACAAGGGCAGGCGATGCTCTGACCTCTGCTTGTTCAGTCAGAGGTGTAAAAAATATCTCAATCAAAATACGCAACTCCGAAAGAAAAGGAAACACAGCTCTCTATGCCCTCTCAGCAGATGTTTGATGATTTACTGAAGACACTTATGGACATAACCAACGCTCATCTTATTGAGGAATTCATCACATAACTGTATTTGTTGAACAAAGTTAACACCAGATGCACACATTAAGCATAAGCACTGTATACACTGTATAAATTATAGCACACACAGATTTGTACGCTGTTCATGAACAGTTAAAAGATTCCAAATAAACTGTAGTATAAATAGTTTTAGCCTAACACTGTAGGTTAACTGAGGCACACACTGACTGTGTTTCAGCATCTCCACTGAGGACTCGGCTATGTGACTCAAAGCAATGACTCATTCATTGCACGGTGCCATGAGGTGTTCACCACACTGTCATACACTGACTACTTCAAAGTCTTTGCTACAGGTAGAAGAGACCAGGAGTTTATGGGAAGAAGGACATTGTATGTTTCGTTTCATTTGGTGCCTTTAAAATCTCTCTTTCACTGGAGTCTAATTTTGTTCTTTTTAATATATTTTCTATCTATATTCAATAAATGCTCATAAAATGTCAAAGAAATTAGTTATGTTGTCTCACATCATGTCATGGGTTACATGTTGAGTTTAAGTTTCAAGCCAGGAGCTGCCTTGTTGTGGAAGCCTCCAATCCAAACAAGTCCCTGAGAGTCTGTGAACTCCCCGTCGCCCTCCAACCTATAAAAACAACAACAATAGAGCCATCATTAGCTAGCCATCGGCCTAGCCTACTATTCACTAGCCTATATCTAAATATGACAGGAAAAAGTTAACACGCTAAAGTCATGAGTTCACCTGTTCTTGCTGAAGCTGCCGCAGTATTTGGTCCCATCAGGGAAGCTGTATGTCCCTGTGCCGTGGTACATGTTGTCTTTAAAGTCCCCTTCATACAGGGCCCCAGAGGGATGCTCCAGAGTCCCTCTGCCATTCATCTGGAATAGAGGGAGCACTGGTCACTCACAGCAGACACATCCCAAAACCATCAACTCAACTATGACCCTCTAATCCAAATACCAATCCCTATCAATTCTATCCTAATATAGTCCTACACCCAGCCATGCACTCGCACGCACCCGCACGCACACACACACACACACACACACACCTTGTCATCATGCCACTCTCCAGTGTAGGTGACCCCACTGGCTGAGGTGTGTTTGCCCATACCACTCCTCACCACAACTGCCTCTGTGGACCTGCAGCACTCTCCTTCTGGTGATGACAGCCATAATGCAGCTGGTTATAACAGTTAGAATAATTAATTTAATGTTACTGTGTCAATATGAGCACTTACCATATCTGTCACCATTTGGGAAAATGTAGGATACTTGCAAACTCCCTTCCTCTGAAAAGAAATATGTGAGTGGAGTTTAAGACTGTTACATAGGCTAATAGTTAGCCTAAAGCACAAACATACAATATCTGCACACCAAAAAAATCAAATGTCTTGAGATGTCCAAGTCTGGTCTCTGCCTACCTTTGCTTTCTGTGACCTTTCCTTTTTTCTTCTCTGCAGGAAACACACTTTATTAATAATGACATTATGTTGTAGCTCGCTAACTAGCTAGATATGCTATTTCTGAATTATGCTGGCTATACAGTATGGTAACTGGCTAACGTTGGCTACTCACCTGACATTTTAGAAATGCTTTGTCAAATTGAATTTACTCTATAGCTAGAGTTATTAGGTAACTGGCTTGCTAACTTTAGCTGGCTGTCAAGCTAGTCTATTTCGGATTTGTTGCTAGTTCAAACATGACTATAGCTATATCATATTCTATTTTTTCGTGCTGGTCCAGCTGATATTGTTGCGCTGCACTTCCTAAACGTTATATTACCATGGCAACTCCACACAGCCTTTACCGGAAAATAAACTTTGACCTCTGATAGATTTACCAATGAGAGAGAAGCTGAAGTTGCTGGTGGCTCATCAGCTTTGTAAATATTCTTCGGTCTCTGGCTAAATAACCTATTATCTGTTTCTCTTATGTATTCTTTTTCTCGACAGTTATTAGGTAGTACGTTTTTTTTTTATAGCAAAAGCTTTTTACTCTTGCCCATACAGAAAGAAACAATGTGGCGCCCGATCTACTGATAGATGTAGTTAGCATGGCTACTGGCTAGCAAGCCTCAGTCCTAGCTGGCTGTGATAATGTACTGAAAGTGGTCATTCTGGTCAATTATTTAGCTTGGCCGACAACCCAAGAAGTTATGAACTAAACACGATGTAAACTTGTGTCTTGTCAGCCAGAAAGTAAAATTTTAGCTAGCCTGTTCCTACTACGTTCAAGGCACCGACACCGTGCCTTGCATAAATTATGTCCACCTGCTCTACTGTCATCTGAACTGAAAACTGAAGTCCAGAGTAGGAAGTGAAATGAGCAACTGCAAAATAACCGAGTGCTACAGTAATGCAAGTAGTATGTCTGACGCATAATCCACATAACATAGTTGGCTGGCAATGCTATTGAAAAGTCTGACTTGTTGCAACCTATGGGTTTTATACTGCACTCCCCTTAAGATAATTAGCTAGCTATTAGCTCTGATCCTTTGAACTGTGGAATAAGCCTGAATAATTAACTTATTTCTCTCATCTCTCTTTCTCTCTCCACAGGCCCACCTCAGGCAAATAATTATATTATTAAAGGAAGGGGAGGGGGTGGCCGGGGAAGCGGTGGTGCAGGCCGGGTTAGCAGAGTAGGAAGGGGAAGGGGCACTGGTGGAGGAAGGGGCACTGGTGGAGAAAGGGGCACTGGTGGAGGGAGGGGTAGAGGTGGCAGAGATGATGGGCAATCTGCCCATGCAAAATATAATTACCAATAAGAACCAGGAGCAGGTGAAAGAGCTGCAGACCCAGGACTATGACAACAAGCCTTATGAGTGAGTGTTCTCATAACATAGGAAGAGAGCCTGTATACTGGAGTGCCTTCAGAAGACTGGGGGTCTCTGTATAATATTGGAAGAATTGGAAAAGGTGTTGGTGTTCAAGGATGATGTTTTCTTCTCTGCAGAGGTTTGTTTAGTTGCACTGGGATGTATTAGGTATCACTCACCTTTTTGACCTGAACAGACTAATAACATCACATGATCTTAACCCACCTGTTCTTTCTCAGTGAAGAAGCAGAGGAGTATGATGAAGAGGAGTATGATGAGCTGGATTACCGGGAGGAAGGGCAGTTCTGGAACCTGATGAGCCTGTGGAGAGTGCAGAGAGCCCCGTCTATGATCCTAACTCAGAGGACGAACGGCAGCCCACACCCGAGCCAGTCATAGGACTGTTTGCCATAGGAAAGTTCTGCAGGTATCAGCAGGAGGCTCTGGCCCTTACCACCATCTACGGCGACCGTTTCACCGAGCGTATCGCCAACAGCGTGTGGACCATCACTCTGGCCCCCGACTTCCAGGCCGACATCGCGGGAGGAAAACAGAATGCCTCCGCTAGCACCGGCGGCCCCCGTTCACTTTTGGGACATCTGCCAGCTGCAGGTTTGGAGCCAAGTGCAAGTATAAGCACCAGATACCCACCAAGGGGAAAGCCTCGGGCCCAAGACCCAGTGGGAGCCAGCCAGCCTGAGTTCAGCTCTCCAGAGTATGAGCTGGAGGTCTGCTTCCCCAAAGGGAACTACTACCCCTTCTAGGCCCTGTGGTGGCCTTCTGCTCTAATAATGAGACAATAGGGCCCGCAGCAAGGCTGAGTGTAACAGAGCATCTGTTTGGGGCCCGTGGTCTACACCTTGATCACATGCTGCGAGGACGAGGCCACCATGAAGGAGCTGCTGTCAGTGAGCCATTATAAATACAGCTCCCCGCACCCTGTGGTAGTGCCTCCGCCCCCCGTTGCCATGACAAAGAGCAGGAGTGGGAGGAGCAACGGCATCATCAAATGTGGAGAGCAAGAGTAGTACAAACACCAACAGTAACCGTAGCACCAACAACAGAACTACCCCAACTAACAAAAGCACTGCCAACAGCATAACTACCTCAACTGTCAGCAGAAGCAGCAGCCATAGGCCACAGAAGACTTGGAAGAGGAGGAGGAGGATGATGATGAGGAACTAGTGGTTGTTCCTGAAACAGAGAGCTATGTCAACCGGAGGAAAAAGATGGGGAAGAAGCATGAAGGGAGGACAGAGGGCAGTCAGCAGGAGAACGCCAAACTGTGTCGAGAGTTCAGGAGAAAACAGGTAGATCAACACATTTCTCCATGGAGCTGAGAGACATTTTTGTAGTTTTAAAGCTAATTTCCTGCAATTGTACGCATTTTCCCAGGCAGCTGAGAGAAAATGTTGCATTTTTAATGACATTTTCCTGCGATTCTACATATTCTGCCATGAAGCTGAAAGAACATTTTGCAGTTTTTAAGCTAATTTCTTGCAATTCTAAGCATTTTGCCATGGCTAATGCTGTGTTCTTTTGCTCAAACATAATAACAAAATCTAGATTGCTAAATTAATATTTTTGGAATTTTCAATTCTCCCTGACTGTCTAGCTTTTATTTTGGTGTTTGTTAGTTCTCAAAGATATAATTGAAAAAAATATATAGGTCCATTATCATTTCAACATACTTTATATCATACTCTAACCGTTTTTCAGTCCAGAAAATACATGGACAAGTTTTTGGGGACTTAGGCGACACGAAAAAACGCTTAGGCGGCCTGCCCAAGGATTTCAATAGCAGAATAAATCCCTGACTACAGTACGAGACATTTAAACAGCCTTTCTTATGCTATTTAGGGCCATATATTAGTGGTATGGGAGACTTGCGATTTATCAGTCCTGTCCAATACTAGTCATGCCTGTAACCTTACTGCTAAAATCATGAGGGGTCATGTCCCTTGTGATGATATGCGAATGTCTGTTTGCTCCAACTAATCCCCTGTTACTGTTCCTCTCTCTGCCAGTCATCCAGGCGCTTCACCTCCATGCTGCATCAGAGACAGAAGCTGCCTACCTGGATTGAGAAGGAGAACATCATGGACCTGCTGGTGTGAAATGTCACAGATGTTATTAGATTTGTTGCATGCTACAGTGTTCTATGTTTGAAGTTGTATCCACATAATTTTCCTTCCTCATGACGTACAGGCCTCCTGTAGCTCAGTTGGTAGAGCATGGCGCTTGCAACGCCAGGGTTGTGGGTTCGATTCCCACGGGGGGCCAGTATGAAAAATGTATGCACTCACTAACTGTAAGTCGCTCTGGATAAGAGCGTCTGCTAAATGACTAAAATGTAAAATGTAAGTTAACTTGGTGTTAAGATCTGATGTCTTTGTGTTGGTCTTCTACAGGTGTGGTAAGACCACCCAGATCCCTCAGTTCATTCTGGATGCGTCTCTGATTGGGCCTGCCGACCAGGTGGCTAACATCATCTGCACCCAGCCCCGCCGTATCTTTGCCATCTCCATGGCTGAGAGGGTGGCACAGGAGCGGTACAGAACGCCTCTGTAACTCCGGGGCTACCAGATCCGCCTGGAGACCGTCAGGGTCAGTGGAACTCAATGTTGCACACATGCTCACATGCATAACCTTGCATTCTAGTTGAACTTCAATTAAACTTGCGCTCTCTCTCTCTCTCTCTCTCTCTCTGTCTCTCTCTCTCTCTCTCTCTGTCTCTCTCTCTCTGTCTCTCTCTCTCTGTGTCTCTCTCACCCCCCCCCCCTTCCTTCCTCCCTCCCTCCCTCTACCAGGCTGCTGTACTGCACCACACCACAGGAGTGCTGCTGAGGAGGCTGGAGGGGGAGGCAGACCTCACAGGGATCTCTCATATCATAGTGGATGAGGTACACAAGCGCACAGAGGAGGTGAGATCACACACTCACACATTGTGAGGACCTCTCCTTATAAGTATGCATAAGTACCTCCTCGTAAGCCAAAAGCATACGGACTCGCTCACTATTGTGGCAGTTGTCTCATCCTGATTTTTTCTCTCTCTCCGTCCCGCTCTCTCTCTCTCTCCGTACCTCTCCCTCAGTGACTTCCTCCTGCTGGTGTTGAAATATCTGTTGGTCCAGAGCCTAGACCTGAAGATCACCCTGATGAGTGCCACCCTCAACGGCACACGTCTTCAGTGTCGGCATACAGTTGAAGTCGGAGGTTTACATACACCTTAGCCAAATACATTTCAACTCAGTTTTTCACAATTCCTGACATTTAATCCTAGTAAAAAGTCCCTGTTTTAGGTCAGTTAAGATCACCACTTTATTTTAAGAGTGTGAAATGTCAGAATAATAGTAGAGAATGATTTATTTCAGCTTTTATTTCTTTCATCACATTCCCAGTGGGTCAGAAGTTTACAAACACTCAATTAGAATTTGGTAGCATTGCCTTTAAATTGTTTAACTTGGGTCAAATGTTTTGGGTAGCCTTCCACAAGCTTCCCACAATAAGTAGGGTGAATTTTGGCCAATTCCTCCTGACAGAGCTGGTGTAACTGAGTCAGGTTTGTAGGCCTCCTTGCTCGCACACGCTTTTTCAGTTCTGCCCACAAATGTTCTATAGGATTGAGGTCAGGGCTTTATGATGGCCACTCCAATACCTTGACTTTGTTGTCCTTAAGCCATTTTGCCACAACTATGGAAGTATGCTTGGGGTCATTGTCCATTTGGAAGACCCATTTGCGACCAAGCTTTAACTTCCTGACTGATGTCTTGAGATGTTGCTTCAATATATCCACATAATTTTCCTTCCTCATGATGCCATCTATTTTGTGAAGTGCACCAGTTCCTCCTGCAGCAAAACACCCCCACAGCATGATGCTGCCACCCCCGTGCTTCACGGTTGGGATGGTGTTCTTCGGCTTGCAAGCAACCCCCTTTTTCCTCCAAACATAACGATGGTCATTATGGCCAATCAGTTCTATTTTTGTTTCATCAGACCAGAGGACATTTCTCCAAAAAGTACGATCTTTGTCCCCATGTGCAGTTGCAAACTGCTTGGAGCAGTGGCTTCTTCCTTGCTGAGCAGCCTTTCAGGTAATGTCGATATAGGACTTGTTTTACTGTGGATATAAATCATTTGTACCTGTTTCCTCCAGCATCTTCACAAGGTCCTTGTTCTGAGATTGATTTGCACTTTTCGCACTGTGACGACCCTCCCACTCTGTCTGCCGTATTCTCTCTTTGCTCTTGTTTCCTTATTAGGATGCCGGTGGGCGGAGTTGGGGGGGTCGTCAGCTACATGGGAAACACCTGGGCCGGGTGTGTCCCAGGATAAATGGACCTCTTCCACATTCATTGGGGAGACTCTCTCCAGGCAGATACTTTGATTTTGGTTGTGATATTTTTGTGGCTTTTTTGGGTTGTTTGCTTTGGCACTTATCAACACTTTTCTATATTACATTTATGCAAGCAAACACTCACTTACACTACTGATTACTGATTACACACCCCATTGTTATTTCAGTTAGTTAATTTAATTAATAAATATATACTTTGAGTACTCCTTGTCTCCACGTGTCTCCCTTTTGTTACGAACTTGAGCCGGTTCGTGACAAGTGGGGGCTCGTCCGGGATCTTGAACTGGTTGTGTTTGGGAGAACGTGGAGTTAATGTCCAATTCTGTAGGGTCTTTCGTTGTAAATTTTGTTAGTTTGGTTGAGGTTGATAGGCCAGTATTGGTTGCCTTTGGGTTTTGTACTGCGTTGGAGAGAGTACATTGGTTAGTTTCCAGTCCCTGCCCAGCCTGGAAACTCTTGCTCTACTCGCTGTTGGGACATCGGTCTGAGGAGGTGAGTACAATCGGCTGTGTACCTCAGTGGGAGATTGGGTAGGGTAGTGACATTTGCTACCCGGAGCTATAGCTTTTTCCCCTGATAGGCTTAGTGACGTGTTTTGTTTTGGGATACGTTGGGCATGGTTAAATGTTTGTTATTTTTGTGTGGTGTCAGTGGACTGAGCAGTTGTCTCGGGGGCACATCCGTGGCTTGGGGAAATCTACCAGCGTGCTGGGGGTTTAATTCCTTGCCAGCGGGCTACAGTGCGTAATTACCCACCGCAAATCTGCACGAAGACTAGGGTTGAGTTATTGTAGGTTTTGGGGAAGCTCCATATCCCAGCTCTTTTCTGTGGTGCTCGGTGTGATTGTATTTCTCTTGTGTCTGGTGTGCTCAGCAGAGGGGTTGAGCAAGATTATTATGATATATATATATTTAATTTTTTTTTCCCCTGATTATGGCGTCTAATGTAGACGAGTTCATTCGCTTTCCATCAGAAGAACTGTTAGAATTATGTACTAAAGAACAGCTGTTGAAGGTTGCTGAACACTACAAGGTTGAAATTAGTGATAAACGTCTAAAAAATTCTATTAGGTTAATATTGAAGGCCAATTTGATGGAGAGTGGTATTCTGGATGTTACCACTGGGGCAGCCTCTGCTGAGGACACGTTGTCTCCCCGATATATTACAATGACCGTTCCATCGGTTAGTCATAGTAGTCTTCTTTTTGAACAGCAGAAAGAACTGCTTCTGTTACAGCTAGAGCATGAACAAGCTAAAATGGAGCATGAACGAAATGAACAAAGAGCTAAAATGGAGCATGATCGTGTAAAATATGAAAGGGAATTGGAATTTAAACAGGATATGGAGCGTGCTAAAATCAAGCTGCAACAAGAGCGACTAGAGTTGGTTAGGGAAGGAAAGCTCTCAGGGGAGAGTTTGCTCTGGGAAGGTGACCCAGAGTTACCTAGGGGTCGTTCCTCTTTTGGTCGTAATCCAGAGACATTTGATGTTGTAGGGAATTTACGGTTGTTGCCCCAGTTTAATGAAAAGGACCCGGAAACATTCTTTTCGTTGTTTGAGCGTGTTGCTGACGCTAGGAGTTGGCCTGATTCTGATCGCACTTTGATGTTGCAGTGTGTGCTGACTGGTAAAGCGCAAGAAGCATATTCAGCTCTTAGCGTAGCAGACAGTGTTAATAATGAGAAGGTTAAAACGGCTGTGTTACAGAGTTACGAATTGGTCCCTGAGGCTTACCGCCAACGATTTAGAACTTTAAAAGGGATGATCAGCAGACTCATGTTGAGTTTGCGCGAATATTATCTTCACAGTTCAATCGCTGGTGTTCTGCCTCTGCAGTTATGACTTTCCAAGGGCTGTGTGATCTGATTATGTTAGAACAATTTAAGGACACAATCCCTGATCGTATAGCGACGTACATTAACGAACGAAAAATAAAGACTGTTGCTGAAGCTGCGGTTTTGGCAGATGAATATGTGTTGACTCACAAAAATGTTTTTGCAGAACCCCGTATTCGGAGTGAGTGGGGGCGTTCGCAGAGATTTGGGCCTCGCTCGCCGAGATACTTCGGTTCCCGGGCAGAGTTTCATTCAAATAGGGTTGAGCCTGATACCCGTGGTAAAACTGACGTTGGTCAAGAGTGTCACTACTGTCAAGAATTAGGTCATTGGAAAAATGAATGTCCGATTCTTAGATCTAGGGGTAAATTCAGTACAGGTGCTTATGGTAAATCGAGGCCTGCAGCGTTAGCCGCGCCTGTTCCACATCAGTTCACTCATGACGCATTGTCTCCTGCCCGGAGCCAGGTGAAGGGTTATATTGATCCCGACTATTTACCTTTCGTTACGGAGGGTTTTGTGTCTATGGTAGGAAGTAAGAACCTAGTGCCAGTAAAGATCCTAAGAGACACAGGTGCCTCTGAATCATTTGTGTTGGAGTCTGTGTTACCCTTCTCTGCGGAGACTGATTCGGGGAATAGTGTTCTAATCAGGGGAATAGGTTTGAACACTCTGTCAGTTCCATTGCATAAACTGATGTTGGATTGTGGACTGGTGAAAGGTGAGGTTGTTGTGGGGGTGCGTCCTTCATTGCCTATTGAGGGTATTGACGTGATCCTTGGAAATAACTTGGCTGGGGAGCGTGTGTGGCCTATCGTGTCTCCATCTTTAGTGGTTTCCACTAAGCCGTCAATTGTAGGGATTCCTGATGAGAGTGCGCAAGATTTCCCAGAGGTGTTTTCTGCGTGTGCAGTGACGCGTTCTATGATCCATGACGACCTGGTCACGGAGCTGGCTAACGAGAATACCATAAAGAAGTCTGTTACTGTTTTCCCTGTTATCCCGTTAGCTGTATCCCGCTCCGATTTAATCGAGGCGCAACGGACTGACCCTACATTAGAAGAGTTGCGGGACCAAATTGTGTCTGTGGAACAGTTGGGAGATGTCGCACAGGGCTATTTTCTCCAAGAGGAGGTCCTGATGAGAAAGTGGATGTCTCATGGTAGTTGTTTTTTTGGGGAGGCGATTAGTCAGGTTGTGGTACCAGTTAAGCTTCGTGAGTTGGTGCTGACAACTTCTCACAACGACGTTGCTGGGCATATGGGTGTGAGAAAAACCTACAATCGCATATTACGAAATTTTTTTGGCCAAGATTAAAGAGGGATGTTTCTGATTTCATCAAAACTTGTCACACCTGTCAATTAACTGGTAAACCTAATCAAGCTATTAAGCCGGTACCACTGTTCCCTATTCCTGTACTCAGTAACCCTTTTGAGTATCTGATTATTGACTGTGTTGGTCCTCTGCCTCGTTCCAGAAAGGGTAGTAATTATTTGTTGACTGTGATGTGTCAGACCACTAGGTTTCCTGCTGCCTATCCTCTCAGGTCTATCACGACTAAGTCTGTGTTAAAAGCTTTGACTCAGTTTTTCTCACTGTTTGGAATCCCTAAGGTCATTCAAAGTGATCAAGGATCTAATTTCACCTCTAATCTCTTTGGACAGGTTCTCCAACAACTCCATATTAAACACAACTTGGCTAGCGCTTATCATGCCCAAAGTCAAGGAGCACTGGAACGTTTCCATCAAACGCTTAAGTCTTTGTTGAGATCTTATTGTACTGAGATGGATAGGGATTGGGAGGAGGGGTTGCCTTGGTTACTGTTAGCTGCTAGGGAGGTTTCACAGGAGAGCACAGGTTTTAGCCCAAATGACCTAGTGTTTGGACATAAGGTGCGTGGGCTTTTATCTGTTCTCCAGGATGACTGGAAGTCTCCCGAGCCTCCTCAGTCCCTGTTATCATATGTGTGTGATTTTCGGCGACGCTTGTATGCCGCTGGTGAAATGGCTAAAGAGAAGCTATCATCTTCACAGGACAGGATGAAGAGCATATATGATCGGCGAGCTGAGCCTCGTCACTTTAGTCCAGGTGATCAGGTTCTGGCTCTGCTGCCAATTGTTGGTTCTCCTTTTCAAGCCAAGTTTCAAGGTCCATATACAGTGGTGCGCCAGGACACTGAGCAAAATTATCTAGTTGCCACTCCAGAACGGAGGAAAGCACATCAACTGTGCCATATAAATTTGTTAAAACCCTATTATGCACGTTCCTCTGAGACTGAACAGGGGGAGTCTACAGAGGACGGTAAGGCGGTTCTTTTGGCTGATACTGTTTATTCCCTGGATTCTGGTCATGCTAGGTCTGTGCAGGAGCAGGAAGATGTTTCTGGTCCCGACGATTGCATACTGCAGGGTAGATTGAAGAATTCAGAGACACTGGAGATTTTAGATAGTCTTCTTACTCATCTACCTGTTGATGGGCGGAAAGAGTTGGTGGGTCTGATTCGGAGATTTCCAGGGTTGTTTTCTGATACACCAACACGTACAAACTTGATAGAACATGATATTGACATTGGAGATGCTGACCCCATTCGTCAACGGTTCTATAGAGTTTCTTCAGAGAAACTGCGTTGTCTGGATGCTGAGGTCAGGTACATGCTGGAGAGTAAAATAGCAGAGCCTTCTTTCTCCAGTTGGGCTTCTCCCTGTATCTTGGTCAGTAAATCGGATGGAACAAACAGATTTTGTACGGACTACCGTAAGGTAAACGATGTCACTAAGCCGGATTCATTTCCTCTTCCTCGGATGGAGGACTGCGTTGATCAAGTCGGCGCAGCTAAGTTTGTGAGCAAATTTGACCTGTTAAAGGGCTATTGGCAGGTGCCACTGACGAGTAGGGCACGTGAAATCTCTGCCTTTATTACACCTTTTGGTCTGTACTCGTATTCGGTTATGAGTTTCGGGCTGCGTAATGCGCCTGCAACTTTTCAGCGACTTATGAACAGGGTTGTCTCTGGTCTGGCCGGGTGCGCTGTTTATCTGGACGATGTAGTGATATATGCAGATACTTGGGAGGAACATCTGTCCCGTATTCAAGCCTTGTTCGAACGTCTGGCTGCGGGTCGTCTCACGATAAATTTGGCTAAATGTGAGTTTGCTCAGGCGACTGTGACATACCTTGGAAAGGTGGTTGGGCAGGGTGAAGTGCGTCCTGTTCGGGCTAAAGTGGTAGCTATTGATGCTTTTCCACTACCAACTACTAAAAAGGAACTGATGCGTTTCTTGGGAATGATTGGGTATTATCGTGGTTTTTGTAGGAACTTCTCTACTGTGGTCGCTCCCTTGACAGATTTGCTGAAAGCTAAGGCTGTGTACGTATGGTCTTCTCATTGTCAACAGGCTTTCGAAGATGCAAAGAGGTTGCTAACTTCAACTCCGGTACTGGCTGCTCCTCGTGTGGATTTGTCATTTACCTTGCAGGTGGATGCTAGTCATGTGGGGGCGGGTGCAGTGTTGCTGCAAGCAGATGTGGCTGGGGTTGAGAGGCCTGTTAGTTTCTTTTCCAAAAAGTTTAACCATTATCAGTTGAACTATTCTGTCATTGAAAAAGAAGCATTAGCACTTATATGGGCGCTACAACACTTTGAAGTGTATGTTGGGTCGGGTGTAGTACCTATTGTGGTTTACACCGACCATAACCCTCTCACATTTTTGAGGTCCATGAGGTGTCCTAATCAGAGGATAATGAGATGGTGTTTATTTTTACAATCTTTCCATCTAGATGTGCGGCACATCCGGGGGACTGATAATGTGATTGCTGATGCGCTCTCTCGTGCGCCCTGTTCATGAATATTGATGTGACCCGACCAGTGTTTGATTTTGTCATGTTCTATCTTTCCTGTTTGTCCCCTCCTAGTCTTGTGTTTTTCTTTCCTCTTAAAGGTTGCTTCCTGGGTAAAGGTTGCTGAGGTCTGGAGAGGAGGATGATGGGTGGGGCAAGTGGAGGGGTGAACATGTACAACTTGTCGGTTTGGGACGCAGGGGGCTGAGTACGTTGGGCCGGGGTCCTTGTTGGTCCCCGGTCTTATGGGGGGGGGTGTGACGACCCTCCCACTCTGTCTGCCGTATTCTCTCTTTGCTCTTGTTTCCTTATTAGGATGCCGGTGGGCGGAGTTGGGGGGGTCGTCAGCTACATGGGAAACACCTGGGCCGGGTGTGTCCCAGGATAAATGGACCTCTTCCACATTCATTGGGGAGACTCTCTCCAGGCAGATACTTTGATTTTGGTTGTGATATTTTTGTGGCTTTTTTGGGTTGTTTGCTTTGGCACTTATCAACACTTTTCTATATTACATTTATGCAAGCAAACACTCACTTACACTACTGATTACTGATTACACACCCCATTGTTATTTCAGTTAGTTAATTTAATTAATAAATATATACTTTGAGTACTCCTTGTCTCCACGTGTCTCCCTTTTGTTACGAACTTGAGCCGGTTCGTGACAGCACCAAAGTACGTTCATCTCTAGGGGAGAGAACGCGTCTCCTTCCTGAGCGGTATGACGGCATTTCCTGAGGTCTTGGCTGATTTCTTTTGATTTTCCCATGATGTCAAGCAAAGAGGCACTGAGTTTGAAGGTAGGCCTTGAAATACATCCACAGGTACACCTCCAATTGACTCAAACTATGTCAATTAGCCTATCAGAAGCTTCTAAAGCCATGACATCATTTTCTGGAATTTTCCAGCTGTTTAAAGGCACAGTCAACTTAGTGTATGTAAACTTCTGACCCACTGGAATTGTGATACAGTGAATTATAAGTGAAATAATCTGTAACAATTGTTGGAAAAATTACTTGTGTCATGCACAAAGTAGATGTCCTAACCGACATGCCAAAACGATAGTTTGTTAACAAGAAATTTGTGGAGTGATTGAAAAACTAGTTTTAATGACTCCAACCTAAGTGTATGTAAACTTCCGACTTCAACTGTACATATAGGTAGGGGTAAAGTGACTCGACAACAAAATAGGTAATAGACTGAGCTGTAGCAGCAACGTGGTGGAGCAGTAGCAGCAGCGTGTGTGTGTGTGGTGTCAGTATGCATATGTGCGCATGTTGTGTGTGTGTGTGTTGCGGTGTGTGTGTTGGGGTGTCAGTGTGTTGGGGTGTCTCTGTGTGCATAGAATAGAGTCAGTGCAAGAGAGTTAGTTCAAAAAAGGGTCAATGCAGGTAGTCCGGTTAGCCATTTGATTAGCTATTTAGCAGCCTTGTTTAGCAGTCTTATGGCTTGGGGGTAGAAGCTGTTCAGGGTCCTGTTAGTTCCAGACTTGGTGCACTGGTACCGCTTGCCGTGATAGACAGTTGGTGGTCTCTGGAGCCGCTGAGCCGGAGGAGAGCATATTAATCCTGATCTATGATTCATTGCGGCCAGCAGGTAAAACGAAAAACAAAAATGAATGTGTCACTCAGAAAAAGGAATCGTGACTCTCGAGTCAGTAAAAAGTAGTTAAAAAATAACAATTTCAAAGATTTTACTGAGTTACAGTTCATATAAGGAAATCAGTCAATTGAAATAAATTCATTAGGCCCTAATCTATGCATTTCACATGACTGGGAATACAGACAGATACAGATGTTGGTCACAGATACCTTAAACAAGAAAGGTAGGGGCATGGATCAGAAAACCAGTTAGTATCTGGTGTGAGCACCATTTGCATCATTCAGCGCTACACATTTCCTTTGCATAGAGTTGATCAGGCTGTTGATTGTGGCCTGTGGAATGTTGTCCCACTCATGTTTGGCGGGAACTGGAACAAGCTGTCGTACACGTTGATCCAGAGCATCCCAAACATGCTCAATGGGTGACATGTCTGAGTATGCAGGCCATGGAAGAACTGGGACATTTTCTGCTTCCAGGCACGACAATGGCCCTCAGGATCCCGTCACGGTATCTCTGTGCATTCAAATGGCCATTCATAAAATGCAATTGTGTTTGTTGTCCGTAGCTTATGCCTGCCCATACCATAACCCCACCGCCACCATGGGGCACCCTGTTCACAACGTTGACATCAGCAAACCGCTTGCCCACACGACGCCATACACGCTGTCTGCCATCTGCCCGGTACAGTTGAAACTGGGATTCATCTGTGAAGAGCACACTTCTCCAGCGTGCCAGTGGCGTTCAAAGTTGAGCATTTGCCCACAGAAGTTGGTTACGACGCCGAACTGCAGTCAGGTCAAGACCCTGGTGAGGACGACGAGCACACAGAGGAGCTTCCCTGAGAGGGTTTTTGCAAAAATTATTCTGTTGTGCAAACCCATAGTTTCATCAGCTGTCTGGGTGGCTCGTCTTAGACGATCCCGCAGGAGAAAGAAACAGATGTGGAGGCCCTGGGCTGGTGTGGTTACACGTGGTCTGCTGTTGTGAGTCCGGTTGGACGTACTGCCAAATTTCTCTAAAATGACGTTGGAGGCGGCTTATGTTAGAGAAATGAACGTTAAATTAGCTGGCAACAGCTCTGGTGGACATACCTGCAGTCAGCATGCCAATTGCACGTTCCCTCAACTTGAGACATCTGTGGCATTGTGTTGTGACAAAACTGCACATTTGAGTGGCCTTTTATTGTCCCCAGCACAAGGTGCACCTGTGTAATAATCATGCTGTTTAATCAGCTTCTTGATATGCCACACCTGTCAGGTGGATGGATTATCTTGGCAAAGGAGAAATGCTCACTAACAGGGATGTAAACATATTTGTGCACAAAATTTGAGAGAAATATGCTTTTTGTTTCAGCTCATGAAACATGGGACCAACACTTTACATGTTGTGTTTATATTTTTGTTCAGTATATGTACCTGAGCTAAGCCATTGTTTCCCTGTGCTAGGTGAGGTCTCCTCATGAGAAGTTCAAGCAGACCAGCAAAAGGAGCGGTGAAGATGCAGCCCAAAGCAGACGAGCTGCGCTACGTGACCAAGAATGACGGCTGTGTCCACGTTCATCCCACCTCCGTCAACTATAATGATTTATAAACTGTTTGTCAATCAGCTCTGTGTTCCTGACCTCCTGTGTGTGCATGCAGGTGGCAGAGCTGGTGAAGGAGCTGGGAGCAGGACCAGCTCCTGGAAGATAAGATCAGAAACCCCAGCATGGACCTGTGTACTTGCCCCCGAATCATCCACATGATCGTCAATAAAAATGGGTTATTTAACTAAAATGGTAATTTGCCATTGTGTGTATAAACTCAGCAAAAAAATAAACGTCCTTTCACTGTCAACTGCGTTTATTTTCAGCAAACGTAACGTTTAAATATTTGAATGTACATAACAAGATTCAACAACTGAGACATAAACTGAACAAGTTCCACAGACATGTGACTAACAGAAATGGAATAATGTGTCCCTGAACAAAGGGGGGGGTCAAAATCAAAAGTAACAGTCACTATCTCGTGTGGCCACCAGCTCCATTAAGTACTGCAGTGCATCTCCTCCTCATGGACTGCACCAGATTTGCCAGTTCTTGCTGTGAGAGGTTACCCCACTCTTCCACCAAGGCACCTGCAAGTTCTCTGACATTTCTGGGGGGAATGGCCCTGGTCCTAGCCCTCACCCTCCGATCCAACAGGTCCCAGACGTGCTCAATGGGATTGAGATCCGGGCTCTTCGCTGGCCATGGCAGAACACTGACATCCCTGTCTTGCAGGAAATCACGCACAGAACGAGCAGTATGGCTGGTGGCATTGTCATGCTGGAGGGTCATGTCAGGATGAGCCTGCAGGAAGGGTACCACATGAGGGAGGAGGATGTCTTCCCTGTAACGCACAGCGTTGAGATTGCCTGCAATGACAACAAGCTCAGTCCGATGATGCTGTGACACATCGCCCAGACTGTGACAGACCCTCCACCTCCAAATTGATCCCGCTCCAGAGTACAGACCTTAGTGTAACGCTCATTCCTTCGACGATAAACACTTATATCACCCCTGTTGAGACAAAACCGCGACTTGTCAGTGAAGAGCACTTTTTGCCAGTCCTGTCTGGTCCAGCAACGGTGGATTTGTGCCCATAGGCGACGTTGTTGCCGGTGATGTCTGGTGAGGACCTGCCTTACAACAGGCCTACAAGCCCTCAGTCCAGCCTCTCTCAGCCTATTGTGGACAGCCTGAGCACTGATGGAGGGATTGTGCGTTCCTGGTGTAACTCGGGCAGTTGTTGTTGCCATCCTGTACCTGTCCCGCAGGTGTGATGTTTGGATGTACCGATCCTGTGCAGGTGTTGTTACACGTGGTCTGCCACTGCGAGGACGATCAGCTGTCTGTCCTGTCTCCCTGTAGCGCTGTCTTAGGCGTCTCACAGTACGGACATTGCAATTTATTGCCCTGGCCACATCTGCAGTCCTCATGCCTCCTTGCAGCATGCCTAAGGCACGTTCACGCAGATGAGCAGGGACCCGGGGCATCTTTCTTTTGGTGTTTTTCAGAGTCAGTAGAAAGGCCCCTTTAGTGTCCTAAGTTTTCATAACTGTGACCTTAATTGCCTACCGCCTGTAAGCTGTTAGTGTTTTAACGACCGTTCCACAGGTGCATGTTCATTAATTGTTTATGGTTCATTGAACAAGCATGGGAAACAGTGTTTAAACCCTTTACAATGAAGATCTGTGAAGTTATTTGGATTTTTATGAATTATCTTTGAAAGACAGTGTCCTGAAAAGGGGACGTTTCTTTTTTTACTGAGTTTATATATTTTGTTGTCACATTTCATGTATGGGAAACTCAAGTTGCGTTTTTATCATAGGTTGTGTCTTTCTTGCACACAAATAAAAATATAATTTCAGTCCATATTGGAGTTGTGTACTTAAAATTGTTTCACATTTCTTATGTGTTTTGTGTGTATAACTAATGCATGATTGACTGACTATGAGATCTGACTAGAGCTCCATGAGCTTCTGCATATTGTCTTTCTGTACATTTACAGTACCAGTCAAAAGTTAAGACACCTACTCATTCCAGGGTTTTTCTTTATTTTTACTATTTTCTACATTGTAGAATAATAGTGAAGACATCAAAACTGAAATAACACATACAGTGGGGAAAAAAAGTATTTAGTCAGCCACCAATTGTGCAAGTTCTCCCACTTAAAAAGATGAGAGAGTCCTGTAATTTTCATCATAGGTACACGTCAACTATGACAGACAAAATGAGAAAAGAAATTCCAGAAAATCACATTGTAGGATTTTTAATGAATTTATTTGCAAATTATGGTGGAAAATAAGTATTTGGTCAATAACAAAAGTTTCTCAATACTTTGATATATACCCTTTGTTGGCAATGACACAGGTCAAACGTTTTCTGTAAGTCTTCACAAGGTTTTCACACACTGTTGCTGGTATTTTGGCCCATTCCTCCATGCAGATCTCCTCTAGAGCAGTGATGTTTTGGGGCTGTCGCTGGGCAACACGGATTTTCAACTCCCTCCAAAGATTTTCTATGGGGTTGAGATCTGGAGACTGGCTAGGCCACTCCAGGACCTTGAAATGCTTCTTACGAAGCCACTCCTTCGTTGCCCGGGCGGTGTGTTTGGGATCATTGTCATGCTGAAAGACCCAGCCACGTTTCATCTTCAATGCCCTTGCTGATGGAAGGAGGTTTTCACTCAAAATCTCACGATACATGGCCCCATTCATTCTTTCCTTTACACGGATCAGTCGTCCTGGTCCCTTTGCAGAAAAAAAGCCCAAAAGCATGATGTTTCCACCTCCATGCTTCACAGTAGGTATGGTGTTCTTTGGATGCAACTCAGCATTCTTTGTACTCCAAACACGACGAGTTGAGTTTTACCAAAATGTTCTATTTTGGTTTCATCTGACCATATGACATTCTCCCAATCCTCTTCTGGATCATCCAAATGCACTCTAGCAAACTTCAGACGGGCCTGGACATATACTGGCTTAAGCAGGGGGACACAGCAGGATTTGAGTCCCTGGCGGCGTAGTGTGTTACTGATGGTAGGCTTTGTTACTTTGGTCCCAGCTCTCTGCAGGTCATTCACTAGGTCCCCCCGTGTGGTTCTGGGATTTTTGCTCACCGTTCTTGTGATCATTTTGACCGCACGGGGTGAGATCTTGCATGGAGCCCCAGATCGAGGGAGATTATCAGTGGTGTTGTATGTCTTCCATTTCCTAATAATTGCTCCCACAGTTGATTTCTTCAAACCAAGCTGCTTACCTATTGCAGATTCAGTCTTCCCAGCCTGGTGCAGGTCTACAATTTTGTTTCTGGTGTCCTTTGACAGCTCTTTGGTCTTGGCCATAGTGGAGTTTGGAGTGTGACTGTTTGAGGTTGTGGACAGGTGTATTTTATACTGATAACAAGTTCAAACAGGTGCCATTAATACAGGTAACGAGGGGAGGACAGAGTAGCCTCTTAAAGCAGAAGTTACAGGTCTGTGAGAGCCAGAAATCTTGCTTGTTTGTAGGTGACCAAATACTTATTTTCCACCATAATTTGCAAATAAATTCATTAAAAATCCTACAATGTGATTTTCTGGATTTTTTTTTCTCAATTTGTCTGTCATAGTTGACGTGTACCTATGATGAAAATTACAGGCATCTCTCATCTTTTTAAGTGGGAGAACTTGCACAATTGGTGACTGACTAAATACTTTTTTTCCCCACTGTATGGAATCATGTAGTAACCAAAAAAGTGTTAAACAAATCCAAATATATTTTATATTTGAGATTCTTCAAAGTAGCCACCCTTTGCCTTGATGACAGCTTTGCACACTCTTGGCATTCTCTCAACCAGCTTCATGAGGTAGTCACCTGGAATGCATTTCAATTAACAGGTGTGCCTTGTTAAAAGTTAATTTGTGGAATTTCTTTGGCAAGAACAGCTCAAATAAGCAAAGAGAAACGACAGTCCATCATTACTTTAAGACATGAAGGTCAATCAATCAGGAAAATGTCAAGAACTTTGAAAGTTTCTTCAAGTGCAGTCTCAAAAACCATCAAGCGCTATTATAAAACTGGCTCTTTTGAGGACCGCCACAGGAAAGGAAGATCCAGAGTTACCTCTTGCAGAGGATAAGTACATTAGGGTTAACTGCACCTCAGATTGCAGCCCAAATAAATGCTTCACAGAGTTCAAGTAACAGACACATCTCAACATGAACTGTTCAGAGGAGACAGCGTGAATCAGGCCTTCATGGTTGAATTGCTGCAAAGAAACCACTATTAAAGGACACCAATAAGAAGAAGAGACTTGCTTGGGACAAGACACATGAGCAATCTGGGATCTCAGGTAGCTTAGTGGGTAAGCTACCTGTGGGTAAGAGCGTTGTGCCAGTAACCGAAAGGTCGCTGGTTCTAATCCCCGAGCCGACTAGGTGAAAATCTGTCTGTGCCCTTAAGCAAGGCACTTAACCCTAATTGCTCTGGATAAGAGCGTCTGCTAAATGACGTAAATGTAAATGTTAGACCAGTGGAAATCTGTCCTTTGGTCTGATGAGTCCAAATTTGAGATTTTTGGTTCTAACCGCCGTGTCTTTGTGAGTCGCAGAGTAGGTGAAGGGATGATCTCCGCATGTGTGGTTCCCACCGTGAAGCATGGAGGAGGTTGAGAGAATGCCAAGAGTGTGCAAAGCTGTCATCACGTCAAAGGGTGGCTACTTTGAAGAATCTCAAATATAAAATATATTTTGATTTGTTTAACACCTTTTTGGTTACTACATGATTCCATATGTGTGATTTCATAGTTTTGACGTCTTCACTATTGTTCTACAATGTAGAAAATAATAAAGAAAAGCCCTGGAATGAGTAGGTGTGTCCAAACTTTTGACTGGTACTGTATATAGAATGTAAAAAAATAGGAAATGAACACGCTGATGTGAAAATCATGCCATCACTATTAAAAGGGATCATTGAAATGTAGACTTTGGTTAAGAGTTGCCAACGAATTTATAAACAATGTCTCAACAGCTTCAGTGACTAACTTTAGTCTGATTTAATATTACAACTGAAAATATAATACAACAAATAACAAGTTATGGGGGTGAAATGATGAAGTGTCTTTTTTTAGTTGTTCATTGAATTGTTTAATCACAATCATGTTTTAGGCATCATTGTTACAGTTGAAGTCGGAAGTTTACATACACTTAGGTTGGAGTCATTAAAACTCGTTTTTCAACCACTCCACAAATTTCTTGTTAACAAACTATAGTTTTGGCAAGTCGGTTAGGACATCTACTTTGTGCATGACACAAGTAATTTTTCCAACAATTGTTTACAGACAGATTATTTCACTTATAATTCACTGTATCACAAATCCAGTGGGTCAGAAGTTTACTGTGCCTTTAAACAGCTTGGAAAATTCCAGAAAATGACGTCATGGCTTTAGAAGCTTCTGATAGGCTAATTGACATCATTTGAGTCAATTGGAGGTGTACCTGTGGATGTATTTCAAGGCCTACCTTCAAACTCAGTGCCTCTTTGCGTGACATCATGGGAAAATCAAAAGAAATCAGCCAAGACCTCAGAACAAAAATTGTAGACCTCCACAAGTCTGGTTCATCCTTGGGAGCAATTTCCAAACACCTGAAGGTACCACGTTCATATTTACAAACAATAGTATGCAAGTATTAACACCATGGGACCACGCAGCCCTCATACCGCTCAGGAAGGAGACGCGTTCTGTCTCCTAGAGATGAAATCATCACCACCAAGCTGCTTCTGGGGATAGTCTGACACAAAGTAGTACAGCATATGACAAGTGCGAGTGTTAGTTTACAAAAGGCACGTTTTTTAATATGGGGGGGCTGTGGAATTATTTAAGTTACTCTTTGAAGAGGTAGGGTTTCAGATGTCAGGGGGGTGGGAGGGCCAAGAGACCAGAGGTGACAGAATGGAGTACTCGGGTTGGGGTGTTGGGTTTGAGCATAGCCTAGTAGGGAGGGGCAGTTCCTCTTGCTGCTCCGTAGCCAAGTACCATGGTCTTGTAGTGGAAACAGAATGTGAACTCGATTGCCTATGGCAACAAAATACCCAGGGGGTTGTTTTGTCATGAACACATCCTATCAATAGATGGAGCCATTGAACTAAACTCTGGGGTTGCTCTCATTTACCACTGACTGGTATTTGTGCAGGTATTTGTTCACAAGTGCAAGTGAATGCATTTGCATTAAAATAATGATTGTGACCAAAACACACAATTAAACCTTTTTTCCATGGTAATGTAAAATCGCTTCAACATAGTTCACAAACACAGCATCGGTTTTATACAAATGTTTGATAAAAATGAATTTTGGCTCAACACACCATGCTATATTATACATTTGGTTAGGACATTTTACATTACATCTATTCACCCTTTTATGTGCCAGCTTTAAGAGATCTGTGTGCTGATTAATAAATAAATTATCAATGCAGTAATATGTTTTCCTCTGACGGTCCACACAAAACCTCTGGGGAACATGTATTTTGATGAAGGCATATTTTGATAATGGAACTGTTGGCAGTCCTGTATGTATGAAGTTATTTGAAATAAGCTTGCTGCTATGTATCAAATACCAATATGAAAGAGTCTGCTGAGTGCACACCAGATTCCTATGCTGTCTGTATCTTCTAAAGGGCACTCTCTTTTCTGTCATATAATTCCAGTGCCAGAGCCTCTTAAGTGGTTTCTCTGAAACTGTGATTCAGACAAATGTTTCCATGTTGGTAGGTATAGCTAAACCACAACACATTAGTATTCTCCATCCATGTGATGTGAAAATTAAAGTGTCACTGTGCTGCTCTGATACACCATCCTTGCCAGTGAGTGGTGAATTAGCAGGCTACATCATGGCAGGGGCTGCAGCTCAGACTGTGAATGTGATTCAGCTGATAGCTCAATTCTGGGAAGTTTTCTCTTTGATGGTTCCCATACAGATATCTGTGGTTAGACACACATCAGACAAAGACAGACAGACACACACACACACACTTCTTTGATGGGATAATTTTGGTTATCAGCACAGTGTAGAAGAGTAAAGCATTGCATTTTACATAATTATAAATCAATTAATTGCTCTGTGTTCAATTTGAGACAGTACTCTATCTGTCAGTGTTGAGTCTGATGCTAAGCCCTCTGTTCTGTCCCTTTTTCCCCACCCCTCTCTCTCTCTCTCTCTCTCTGACTGAAGGTTCTTTTTCTCTTTGTCAGTCTCAGGAGGCTGTCTGAGACGATTGTTCAGTTTGAGTGGTTTGCTACCTGATTCAAATAATGATTATCTTAATTGAACCAATTTGGCCTCGGTCTCCACCACGGCTGCTGATAGGAAGGGAAGAGAGGGAGCTTTAAAAAACACCACTCACCGTGCTCCACCCTCAGAATGCTTCCATGTGTTGTTGAATGATAGAAATGCACTTGTCTGTTTTGTCATGTGGGTAGGAAAAAGCCCCTCAGGTGTGACATGACATCTCCAGTAAAGTGGATGTTGAGTTAAAATTGTTACATCACACCAGATGACAAAACCCATTGTTGTTCACGGCATCTCAACACCCTGTCTGTTTGTCTGTGTAAATACCTTGTGGAGAGATGACTGGCTCTGCCCTCTGTGCCCTCTACTGAAGGCATGGCCGAGCAACAGGGAAAGTAGATCATCAGATGCAGTGGACCATGGGATTAGATCCTGCAAGAGCACAGCTGCCTAAAACATGTGCTGCCATAATGGCCATCAGGAAAGGGCATCTGGGACCCACACAAACGACTGACGAGGTCGTTTACAGGAACGGATAACTTGAAAAATATCAAATTGATTCATTTCTGTAATCTCTCAATAAAATGTATATTATTAAATTGATAGTGGGTCTACTTAATCGTGTGAAAACAGTTAAGTTTACTTACTAATATATATACTGATATGAACTGTATGTAGGCCTACTACTCTAACCTCACACTCCTGTTAATGTATAGAACTACAAATATTCTGTCCTCTTCTGATGACATCAATCAATACGTCATATAATACGGACGCAAAGATCATAAACATTGAAAAATGTTACATTGAAGTACAAAGTCCATGATTTGTGTTGCAGGCTACGCACATGTTTCCATCTGGAACTTGCAACAAAGTTTCTCGTGAATGTTACCAGCCTATTGTTTCTTTATTGTCCATTGACGACAAACATTTCCGTGTGCAAGTTCATATGATCAAAGTGAGAAATCGTGTCAAAGATAAGTCTGACGTTCAGGCAACATGGCACTGGTACTAATGGAGGAATTCGGTGAGGTACCGGGAGAAGGACGTGTAAAGAAGTGGACCCTGAAATCGTCCAACATCACAGTGGAAATCATAACACTAGGGTGCATCATAACAGCCATCAAGTGTAAAGGCAAGAATGGAGAGGTCAATGACGTCGTTCTGGGTTATGATGATCTTGATGGTAAGTGCTGATCTTGAATTCCTCCTTGCTTAACTAAGGGACTTAGAGATACTTCGGGATTTGGCAAGGATGCCTTTATCTACTTCCCCATAGTCAGATGAACTTGTGGATACCATTTTTATGTCTCCGTGTCCAGTATGAAGGAATTTAGAGAGAGTTTTGCGAGCCAATGCTAACTAGTTTTAGTGCAATAACAAAGTATCCAGTGTTCGCAGCCTGGTCTCATAGACTAGACGTAACAAAGTAAACGTAAATCCGGGACACTCAATAGTATGATATGTTACGTTTGATATGGTTACATACCGAAAACAAGGGTGGATGGGTGGGCATATAACGTGAACATCTAGCAACCCAAAGGTTGCTAGTTCAAATCTCATCAAGGACAACTTTAGCATTTTAGCAACTTTTCAACTACTTACTACTTTTGAGCTACTTCACAATTGCTTAGCATGTTAGCTAACCCTTCATCTAGCCTTAACCTAACTCCTAAACTACTTACTACGTCTAGCAATGAATGTCTAGCAACCCAAAGGTTGCAAGTTCCAATCTCAAGGACAACTTTAGCATTTTAGCTAATTAGCAACCTATTTACTACTTTTTAGCTACTTTGCAACTACTTAGCATGTTAGCTAACCCTTCCCCTGACCTTAACCCTTTTAGTGAACCGTTCCCCTAACTCTAACCTTAACCCTTCCCCTAACCTTAACCCTTTTAGCTAACCCTAACCGTTTAACCTAACTCCTAAACTTAACCCTAACCTTAACCCTAACACCTAGTCCAGCTAACATTAGCCAGTTAGCTAATGTTAGCCACCGAGCTAGAATTCGTAACATATCATCCGTTTTTGAAAATTCATAACATATTGTACGTTTTGAAAATTCTTAACATATCATACGAATTGTAATTTGTTACATATCATACGAAATGGGTGATAGACATCCTCAAATGTTAAGGAGTGTCTCAGATTTACGTACAGAATAATATGAAATGCTCTGATACCAGGTTGGTGTTCAACATATGTTACCTATGCTCAATATGGGTAAATTGTTTGACATGAGTTCAAGCAGTCTCTGAACTGGGAGTGGGGGCATAATCAGACCTTTGACCTTGTGAACTCTTGATGACTTATGAAAGGAGTTTTAAAGTACTAATGTGAGTGTGTCTCTGACACACTGAAGTCAGCAGGAGACACACAGAAGTCAGCCTCTGAAAATAACCGAAAGGTGGGAAGACTTGAACAGGATGATGAAATGATAAGGCAACTAAAAAGCAAAGAGCCTGCACCAACCGTGTGAGTGTGTGTGTGTGTGTGTGAGAGAGAGAGTGTAGCTTTTGCAGATTTTTGCTAAGAGTGTTATTACAAATATTAAAGCCTATAGAGTGTTTTATGTGATGCGCATGGTAAACACTGAGCAAAGGTGCTGTTTTATGTGCGATATCTGTGTGACTCTTGAATGAGAAACAATGACACGGCTCAACTGTTTTATTGCAGGCTATCTGGCCAACCCCAAGTACTTTGGCGCTGTTGTCGGCCGGGTAGCCAATAGGATCGCCAAGGGCAGATTTGTGGTCGATGGGAAAGATTATCAACTGGCCATCAATAATGGACCTAACGCTCTCCATGGAGGACTGAGGGGCTTCAGCAAGGTAAAAACAAACACCAAAACCACCAAAACCATGGAAGCACACAGACTGCACCATAAAAATGGAAGTAGAAGGTTCTCGATGGACTGCACTCACATAAGACAGGATTCACTCACACTATTTAAGTACCGTAGTGTAGACGTCAGCATGACTACTGTATTGACAACTCTCACACACAGATGAGTTGAGATCATTCTTTATTAATCCCCAAAGGAAATACATTTGTGCGTAGGCAATTAAAAAGTACAGTGCTGAACTAGTGTGCAAAAGAGCAATTGAAGTGTCTAGGTAGTGCGTAATCAATGTATTTTCTGTCATGATGACAGCAACCTGGTGTTGTTAAAAGCCTGAATGACTGTGGCCGTGGGCAGGAGACACTTTCTTAACCTGAATGACTGTGGCCGTGGGCAGGAGACACTTTCTTAACCTTTCTGTAGAGCACCTGGGTATAATCAGTCTTCCGCAGAAGGAGCCCTGTTGGCCCATAAGTGCTCTGTGTAGGAGGTGCAGTCCATTCTAAATGATTACCTTAATTTTCCTCATATATCGGCTCGGCACTGCACTGTGACTTCAGGAGAATACACAGGAATAAAGAACCCTAAGGGAACGACTGTAAATGCCTCATTGCAGCAGTAGAATCAACTTTTTTAAATGAACATTTGAATATGAATGATTTAAATAATCCGCTACACATACATAACGCTTCTCTCCTGTGTTTATCTCTGTGGTCAGCACATTATGAGTGTTCTCCCCTGTCGGTCACACTACATGCCTTTAATCAGCCCTGTATGGAAGCCATGGATAGATCCACTTTAAGCTGTGCTGCACAAAACACCATTACCATCCAACCGTAGGCCTCAGTGTTCACTGCTGCGTCATTACAACTGAATCAATTATAGGCATTATAAACTCAGCTAATGGCCCCTGGAAATAGCACTCGGCTATAGTGTCTGCTAACTGCTCCATAAAGAGAAAGCTGTCTAAGCCCCTGGACTTTCCGTCTAGAGAGAGGACAGACACAACAGCCTTTCTATAGTTCCATCTGGCTGGTGAGATGTCTGTGGTTAGTCTTTTTAGCAGATTCAGCTCCGTCTTTCACAGATTTGATAAAACATTAGCACTTTTGAAGTCTGCTGCGAATATTCACAGACAGATTGTTCTCTTTGATTACATCGCCCTGGGAGAATATATCAGAAGTGTGAAAATGTGGTATAACAGCAACAACAACAGAAAGATTGTTAAAGTCAAAAGAAGTCCTAGTTTTCTTTCAACAAGTTTTAAAACAATATGTTTTGTTTAATCCGGGGAAGAGCAGTCATATTTGATAAACCAGAGCTCAGAATGAGTTGTAATAGATCAGTCATATTCATCATTCCATTTTCACCTCGGGGGTCAGACTCTATTATCCATGCGGTGCCAAGAACACTGCAATTGCATGATATAAATTCAAATTGTCATCATTCCTGTTCCGATCACCAAGGATACAAGAGATAACATCATGAATTATTCATATCCTGTCTCATCCAGGCTTTTTTATTCATACACACATAGACCCCATAGTGCCCGATGTTTCTTCAGGTCAAGTGGATTCCTCAAGAGCCCAAAATCCTGATCCCACACTTTAAACTCAGCTGGCAGTCCTCTGGTTACAAATCAATGTCACTATTCAATTCACACACCTGTTTGTCAGTGGAGGTTTGTCTTGGACCACAGATTGATCTAATTTACATCTGTAGTAGATAGAAACCAAGGCCACACGACAATGACACGGTGGACTTATGTTATGGAGTGGCAAGGAGTGGAATGTAATAGCTGAATAGAGACGGCAACCAGGTCTAACTGTAGTCACTTAGCAACTGTTGCACTCTCAATTAGCGTGGAGAGATTTGTTTACAGACAGATGCAGAGGCCACTCTTGTTCTTTTTGTGAGGCATTAGCATTTTGCCAAGCCACAGGTGTCCTCCAGATCACATCATGACTCATCACTTATCAGCCTGAAGGGCTGCTAGTTATAAATAGCAGATAGCACTGGTAGCACCATGATGGAGATGACAAACTGATGGATGGTAAAAGGAGCGGCAAACAAAAGATGGCATCATACTTTAAGTCTTGATGACATTCCTATTTAAAGCTGAGAATAGGCTACAGAGTGCCAGAGCCAGCTGTCAATCAAAGGGGCTACGCATTAACTGCAGGCAGTGTTTGACATTGGCTGCTGTCAGTGGAGCGAATACTTTTGTTTTGACTGTGCACTCCACTGAGAGAGAGGTGGAAGAATTGCTGTGGTACAGAAAGAAAGCGAGAGAGAGAATGGGCATGCAGAAAGTGGGGGAGTAGAAGGAAGGATGGCGAGAGAAAAGATTAGCTCCAGGAGATGTATCAGAGCCTTGCAGATGCATGCTACCTAATTTTTAGCTCATTGTTAGTACATCATGTCCTTGTGCTTCAGGCTGCCTATTGACAGGTTCCTCCCATGACCAATTTTACCCTCATCCGTCTCCGACCTCCCTCCCTCCCTCTATACCCCTCTACCGCTCTCTCTTATCTTTCTTTCTTTCCCTCTAGCTGTCTCTTTCCATCTCACCCTTTCTCTCTCTAGCTCTCTCTCGCTCTCTCTCTGTCCCTCCCTTCCTCTCTCTCTCTCTCTCTCTCTCTCTCTCTCTCTCTCTCTCTCTCTCTCTCTTTCACTTCTTCTCTAGTAACTGAAAGTGACATTATGACATGCAACAGCAGTGTGGGCCATGGTGGATCAGAACACTTAGACGGTGGATTAAGGTCAAACACAATAATGCTGGGAGATGATAACAAAGGTGCTCCATTGTTTGTAAGATTTGAATTCAGTTCCAGTTCCTACAGGATGAGCTCATGGATTAGAGGCAGAACTGTTGTTTAGACGTCTGCTCTCACAAGTCTGTCAGTGTCAGAAATATTAACTCTGAGTGTCTCACACATCGAGTATTGAGTTATTGTTCCCGTGTTTATTGGCTGTGCATGGCAAAGCACAGGTGATAGTGATTTATTTATTTATTTAACCTTTATTTAACTAGGCAAGTCAGTTAAGAACAAATTCTTATTTACAATGACTGCCAAACCCTGACGACAATGGGCCAATTGTGCGTCGCACTATGGGACTCCTAGTCACGGACGGATTGTGATACAGCCTGGAATCTAACCAGGGGGTCTGTAGTGACGCCTCTAGCACTAAGATGCAGTGCCTTAGACCACTGCGCCACTCGGGAGCGGTCATCATCATCATTGATGATATCAATTTCTAAACAAAACTGTGTTTATTTCCTCTAACACATGCATTTGGCATTCTAATTGACAGCGGCAGGTAGCCTAGCGGTTAAGAGCGTTGGGCCAGTAACCGAAAGGCTGCTGGTTTGAATCCTGAGACGACTAGGTGAAAAATCTGTCGGTGCCCTTGAGCAAGTAATTTATTTATTGAATTGCCCCTGTGCTGTGCTGTGCTGTGCTGTGTTCCAGGTGATATGGGCAAGTGAGGGTGTGGAGGGGGGGGTTCGGCTCACCCTCACCAGCCCAGACGGGGACCAGAATTACCCCGGGGAGGTGCAGGCCTCTGTCACCTACACCCTGGAGGGGGACACGCTGAGCATCCAGTACCAGGCCCGCTCCACCAGAACCACCCCCATTAACCTCACCAACCATTCCTACTTCAACCTGGCTGGACAGGTAGGACCATGAGAAGGAGCTGTCCTCTTTCAGACAATTACTGTGTAGTTCAAATCAAATTGTATTTGTCACATGCGCAGAGAAAGAAAAAAAGTATGAAAATTAACAAATAGATAAAAAGAAAATCGTAACACAATAAAATAACAATAACAAGTTAGTTATGTTTCTAAATGTGTTAGGGTACGTGTAGTACTAAGTTCAATGTAATATGCAGTAATATGTAGAGAAATCATGTTAAAAATGTATGGATCGAACCAGCCAATCACTGTAAGGCTCCTTGGTGGCAGAGAAAAGCAGACTATTTCTATATTGTTGACTGTGTATTGTTTCTGTATCAGTATTTCATATCAGACATCGTAGTGGGATTGCAGTATGATTGGTTATTGACTGGCCACAGGCATTATGTTGTGGAATTCAGATACACCTCCTACTCAGTATCTCCTTATCTCTTCTGCTGTCAACAGAATGGTAATGAGGTTATTGAATGAAAGTGTTTCAAGAGAGTGCACGTTCTGAGTGACAGTGTCTCAGGAGCGTGCATGGGCTGAGATTGAGGTGCTTTTTAATGTGACCCTAACTAAACTTTGTTTGATAGCATCCATCAGCATGGTAACAAGGCACATATCTCCAGGCTGTGTGTTGATGGTGTGTGTGTGTACGTCTGTGCGTGCGTCTGTGTGTGCTTGTGTGTGCCTGCAGGGCTCAGCTGACATATACGACCATGAAGTCTCCATCAGCGCTCCAACATATCTGCCTGTGGATGACACCATGATCCCCACTGGTAAGAGATAAAAATACAATTTTCTTTAAATAAATGATATTTTTTATCACGAGAAAAAAACAGATTTTTATAGAATAGTCTCAAAAGCTCTCAGAAGTAAAATACCAGGTAGGATAATTACATGGATAGAATATTACCTGCCCTATCCTCACCCCAACCTCTCAGCAGCGAGCAGGTCAGACATACAAAACATGACTCAACTGAATGATTTTTAATTGGAATAACTTTGTCAAGTTAGCCTTTACTCTGTGTGCATCTCGTCTCCTACCCTGTTGAGGTGTATAATGAGGATGAGGTGTTGACCTGTGTGTGTGTGTGTGTGTGTGTGTGTGTGTGTGTGTGTGTGTGTGTGTGTGTGTGTGTGTGTGTGTGACCCTCACCCTGCAGACAACCCGTGGGCTCTGTTCTAGGAGAGCAAACTTGTGATAACAATCTTCTCCAAACTCAGAAATACTGCTCTAACTGATGATGCATGTTAGAGAGTCAGATGCATCAGATAGCAGAAAACGGTTTCTCTTCAATCTTCATCTTAGTATCAGGGACAGATTGAGTGTGCTTCAGAGCCCTCACACTGTTTCTCTCTATACAAATTATAATCTGTTAAAAAGAATGGGAAACTGTTGGGAAAGCTTTATTTAGGTTAAAGCCTTAAAAATCGGCATCAACACACACTGATAAAAAAAAACTACTTTATCTGTTGACTGAATTTATTATATTGCAGAAAGCAATTTCATCCAAAAGGTCATCTTACTCTCTCTCCCTCTCTCTGACTTTAGTATAACATTTAGGGCACAGCATGAGTCTAGAAAATACTAGACTGCCTGACTAAGACTATAGATTGTTAACTGGATGTCAAAGACTTAACACAGTGCAACAGTATGGAAGTAGATTGGTGGGATTCGGGCTGTAATCTTCCATCAGGCTTAATCAGCAGAGCGAGAGCAGCTGGGGAGAGCAGCCCGACTCAGTAATAATTTAGTAGGGAGTCCAAGCGTCGCTCCATTAGCAATGTCTGCGTGACGTTACGCCACAGAGAAACGGATATGTTTCACCCACATGGGTGGAGGGACCACAGCACTGCCTAAAATGTAGTGTGAAATAATGATTTTCCATCATTTCCTAGAGTACCTAAATTACGCAAAAGCAGTCCGTAATATAAATGTGAATGATTTGGACAGATAAGTCATCTTTTCTCTAGGAACGAATAGAATAGAAGTCGGTTAGGGCTATTGGTTAATGTTGCCAGGCTCGTTTGAATGGTAATACCACAGGTATTGAGGACTGGATGGTGAATCCTGGTCTTTTTTAGTTTGTAGGAGGGATAAATGGCCATTATAGCAGAGTGACTGACAGCCAGTTCTTCTTCTCCTAAATACAGGAGTCATCTATTATCTTCTCTATCTATCTCTCTCTACCGACTCTGTCTTTATCAATGTCAGTCTCATTCCCTTTTCCACTCTCTCTCTATTTCTCCTCTCCTTAAGGTGAGAGACCGTTACTGTCAGTTGCTACTAGACAGAGGTCTAACGCTGTTGTGTTGAGTTTTAGAATAATCATTAACGTACTCCAGATTAACCTATCCAAGCGCTCTTAGACCTTTAGATAAACACATTCATTACAGTTCAATTACCAGTCCGCCCCATGGGACAGCCTAATGGTGCAGACAGAATAATTAATGACTGTTTATTTTTAGAGTCGGTTTGGAGCCGCAGTAAATTGGGCTTTGGGCTTTAGAGTAAATGTTAGTCCATGGAGAGTCAAGATACATTTTCTGCTTGGTCCATCTGATGCCTCTGGGTTTGTTTATTTGAAATTGAGAGTAAGAGGCTGTTGGAACACCTGTGTGTTTTTCATTTTGAATGGCCTAGGGGTTAGAGGTCAGGTGGTCAGAGGTGAACCCTGACTGATACCTTCAGATAGAGAGAGGAAATGAGAGATTGTGTCCTTGAGAAAACATAAAATTGAATCGAAATCGGAATGGAAACCCAGACACTAATCTAGAATCCATTATCCCATCCACCCCCAACCCCCCTCCAACCAAACAAATGCACCTGCTGCCTCTAGTCCATACTAAGATGCCTCTTACCATACCAGAACATCAAGCATTATACCAACAGCCCCTAAACACTCAAAACCAGTTTACAATTCACTGAACCAGACTAGAATACATCCCACAAACCAGTTTTCTACTTGATTGAACCTTGAGGAGGCTTCACTTTTTTTTTTTCCCTACGTAATTCACTTAATTAAGTCACCTTTGTGGTTGTATTTGTTTCTTCTCTGTGTTGTCTGTTTGGATTGTGCTTTTTGTGCATGTGAAAGGCCCTCTGTATCATGTCACTATTGTAGTTTAATTTCCTATCTCAGTTCTTGTTGAGGCACTGGATAAATGAGGAAGCCGATCTGATTGATAGCCACCTTCGTCATGGCGATATTTTTGGCCTGTGAAATTGCAAGGGGATCAACGAGGAGGTGGTTTGGGGGCAGGGAGGCTCTCTGAGAAGCCTTTGAGTTGCTCAGCGTTTATTAAGACCGAGAATGTTATCTGACATTAGTACGCTGTCAGGGAGAAAGAGGCTGTTTGTCCTTCATACCACCTCCCAAAGTGTCACTCTGTTAGTCAGTGGTATGTTACGAAGGTTTTCCTAAAGGAAAGGGAGAATAAGTTCAGAGGAATTTGGAGCCTAATGGTGGTTTATTTTAATGGTTTGACATAATCAAATATCCTCACTGTTTAAATAGTGAGGCGTGTGTTTCTCAGTTCATTTTCTATCTCTATTTAATGAATTTTAAAGCCTATTGGTGTTGGATGTTTGCCAGTTAATTACGGTGCTGTGTCCAAGTCCTCAGCCCTATTCATGTCAAAACTGACATACCCAGCTCTATCCCTGCTCTGTCTACAGGCGAGGTCAGATCAGTGGAGAGCACACCCTTTGACCTTCGGAGGCCAGTTCTGATTGGCCCACGGCTGAAAGAAGTGCCTGGGCCTGGGTTCGACCACAACTTCTGCCTGTCATCACCTGGAGATGCTTGGACAGAGCGTGTGTGTGCAAGGTGAGGCCACACTATGTTGGGCTGTACAGTGGGCACTGCATCGCAAGGCATTGCAGTCTTGGTGTTTCTCTATAAAGCATCAGTAGTGGTCTTGCAGAGCAACTTAGAAAATGCATGAACACTGCACAGTGCCCTAGCTAATGGGGCGGCAGGTAGCTTAGTGGTTAAGAGCGTTGTGCCAGTAACCGAAAGGTCGCTAGTTCTAATCCCCGAGCCGACTAGGTGAAAAATCTGTCGATGTGCCCTTGAGCAAGGCACTTAACCCTAATTGCTCCTGTAAGTCGCTCTGGATAAGAGCGTCTGCTAAATGACTAAAATGTAAATGTACAACCTTGGATTAGCGAGTGACTGTGTCTCTCTCCTATCCTACTCTCACCTCTGCCCTCCCTCCCTCTGTCTCTTTAGGGTATTTCACCCAGCGAGTGGGTGTGTTCTGGAGGTCAGCACCACTCAGCCCGGTGTCCAGTTCTACACAGCCAACTTCCTGGATGGCTCTTTCAAAGGAAAGGGTGGGGCCTCTTACCCTAAACACAGTGCCTTCTGCCTGGAGACACAGAACTGGCCTGACGCTGTCAACCAGGTACGCTGTCCTGTGAGGTAGTCCTTCACTAATATATGGAGTAGATCAGTGGTAGAGGGGAGAGCAAGAGCCTGCTAATTTGGCCATGGTTCAATAATAGTAGTCTGTGTAGGCTGCAACCATAGAGATCAACTATGGAAATACTTGCAGAATGAAAGTCGATGTTTAGCCACAGTTGTGGTTTGCAAATGGCCTATGAGCTTAACTACTGCGGCTGTAGACTTTGTATTGACAAGGAACATTAAACACTGTCAGTACTGGTCTTCTCTTTATGATGGGCAGTCTGGTGGGTCCACATGCATTTAAATCACTGCAAGGCAGGCTGCTAAGACACACGCACGCACACACAATTTAATTGTTCCTGAGCCTTCTCCTCACAGCCCATTATCTCTAACAAGACTTGACTTATTAATTAATCACTCTAGTATTTTTGAATAACTACTGTTAAGGTACGATGGTAATGATGTGTTCATTAACTAAATGATAAATGACACTGCTACTGAAAAATTAAGCCTAGAAGTTCATTATATTATCTTTGTATCTAACATTGCAAATGCTCAGCAGTTTAGTTACATACAGATGTTTTCATTAAAGTAAAATCAAAGGGCTTATACTGATCAACAGACCTTTATATGTTGAATCATACTCACTTGTTTTGTAATTATGTGTAATGCTTTGATTAGCTATAAAGTAGGAGTTAAATGCTAAAGCGGAACCAAAACGTAATAGGAGTCAGTTACAGTTCGAAGTTGTTGTACATGAGAGCATAAACGTTTAACGGCTAGAATGACGTGACTAGATTGTAGTTGGTGTATAGACAGTAAAAGCATAATGTAGAGATTGTGTGTTGGTGAATAGAGGAGATTCAAGTGCATGGTGCAGATAATGTGGATGTAAAGGAGTTGAGGGAGGTTGTGTAAGAGCAGAGGACAGGTTCTGTGGTTTCATGGAGATTTTGTAAGAGCACAGATTGGAATCATGGGAAATCGATTGTGGTCAAGTGTGTGGGAGGGGAAGAGGCCACTTTACAGATGGAAGGAGAGGGAGAGAGGGAATAGAGAAGGTGTGTGTGTGTGTGCTTGTGTGTAACTGTGTGTGTGTGTGCCTGCGTGTCTCATTCTTGTAGAGATTGTATGTTATAGACACGCAGTCATGCTGTCTATATGGGCAGTATACACTGAGTATACAAACATTAGGAACACCTTCGGTGTATGGACTCTACAAGGTGTCGAAAGCGTTCCACGGGGATGCTGGCCCATGTTGATTCCAATGCTTCCCACAGTTGTCAAGTTGGCTGGATGTCCTTTGGGTGGTGAACCATACTTGATACACACAGGAAACTGTTGAGCGTGAAAAACCCAGCAGCATTGCAGTTCTTGACACAAACCGGTGCGCCTGGCACCTACTACCATACCCGGTTCAAAGGCACTTCAATTTATATCTTGCCTATTCACCCCCTGAATGGCACACATACACAATCCATGTCTCAATTGTCTCAAGGCTTAAAAATCATTATTTAACCCGACTCCTCCCCTTCATCTACAGTGATTGAAGTGGATTTAACAAGTGACATCAATAAGGGATCATAGCTTTCACCTGGATTCACCTGGTCAGTCTATGTCATGGAAAGAGCAGGTATTCTTAATGTTTTGTATAATCAGTGTATAGGATTTGCTGCTTTCTGCAGCACACAAATAACAAAACCCCATCACATTTAAAGGTATATCAATAACAAATGTCTGGTTCTTTAAAATGCATGATTACAGGGGCCAAAGTGTACATGTACGGAGCAAGGGCAAATGTTTCAATAATAATTCCATGCAGTCCATGATGCAGTCTCTGGTTTCTCTATACTGTATTTCCAACCTCTGTGTAAAACTGTACTAGTGAACTGCTGGTCAGCTCAGCCATGCAGGACTGTAACTCTAGCCAAAGGCAGCCAGCTCACTGATAAGCTGATGGTGCCCAATGAATCAAGAGCACAAGAAGTCAAAGCACTCTATTACATTGCATGCTACAGGGGTTAGGGGCTCTGGCGACAATGAGAACGTAATACTAGGGCTGTCCCCGAAAAAAATAAAAATAATAATAATAATCTTGGTCGACCGAGAGTCGTCCTGTTCTTTCGACCAATCGATTGGTCAAAATGTTTAAACGTATTTTTGCATATATAGGCAGACACACCCGATGTGTTTGAATAAAATCAACTACATTATGCACTGAGCTTGTCTGATGCTTTAAGCATACTGTTTGATTAAATAATTAAGACACACAAATGACTCAAGAACGAGACCGATGGTCACACTGTGTTAAAAAAAATGACAGCGAGTCTGTTCTAACGAAAAAAATATGTGTAAAGCCTTTATAGCATATCAAAGATTAAAAACAGACAAATCTGTGAAATTGCTTTATCTGATATTTTGCCGTTGCATGAGGCTTGGTGGATTTACTAGGATTAAATGTCAGGAATTGTGAAACTGAGTTGAAATGTATTTGGCTAAGGTGTATGTAAACTTCCGACTTCAACTGTACATGGATGATTTATAAAGCCAGGTACTTTTAACAGTAAGGCTATTGATTATAGACCTAATTAAATTGGGGTTTCCTCTCTCCTCAATTTTCTTAGATAATTAGGATAGGCAAGGGATGTTTCCTTGTCTCTGCTGCTGCTGCCTCCGCCACATTGTTCTCAATCCCAATGTGTTGGTTAACTTTGCTATTATGCACATAGCAACATAGGGAAAGGTGCCAATTCTATGGCGCACTGAAGATAATGTTTCAAAACCGCAGACAGCGACCGTATTCAATGCGGGAGAAAGCGCATTTGTTATAAAATAATATTAGATTTATTAGTGTTGCACCATTATTTTTACATAATATAACCATATACAATTTCAGTATCAGAGTGATGGAATGTGCCATCCCCGTGGCCGCCGCAATGGACTAGTCCACTGAGACAGGCGCGAATCAGACAGGTGTCTTGTGCATCATAAAATATATGTTACTGCTCGACTAAAAAACTCTTGGACGACCAACAGCCTAACAATCGAACAGTCGACTAAATGGGGTCAGCCCTTGTTCAATACTCAGGGAAAGTACTTGTTGTTACAATGCTTTCTGTCTGCAAGGCTTATAGGGAGGGCCTTCCAATGAAAGACATGAATACACATGTGGACACTGAGTTAAATGCCTATCGATGTACAGTATAGGGTATGTAATACCACAGTTATCTAATAATTATTTGATGACAAGGTCTTCTTTCTGAGGGTCAATTTGAAGAGAAAAAGTGGAGGAGGAAGTGATACAGTGAGGGAAAAAAGTATTTGATCCCCTGCTGATTTTGTATGTTTGCCCACTGACAATGAAATGATCAGTCTATCATTTTTATGGTAGGTTTATTTGAACAGTGAGAGACAGAATAACAACAAAAAGATCCAGAAAAACGCATTTATTTGCATTTTAATGAGGGAAATAAGTATTTGACCCCTCTGCCAAACATGACTTAGTACTTGGTGGCAAAACCCTTGTTGGCAATCACAGAGGTCCGACGTTTCTTGTAGTTGGCCACCAGGTTTGCACACATCTCAGGAGGGATTTTGTTCCACTCCTCTTTGCAGATCTTCTCCAAGTCATTAAGGTTTCGAGGCTGACGTTTGGCAACTCGAACCTTCAGCTCCCTCCACAGATTTTCTATGGGATTAAGGTCTGGAGACTGGCTAGGCCACTCCAGGACCTTAATGTGCTTCTTCTTGAGCCACTCCTTTGTTGCCTTGGCCGTGTGTTTTGGGTCATTGTCATGCTGGAATACCCATCCACGACCCATTTTCAATGCCCTGGCTGAGGGAAGGAGGTTCTCACCCAAGATTTGACGGTACATGGCCCCGTCCATCGTCCCTTTGATGCGGTGAAGTTGTCCTGTCCCCTTAGCAGAAAAACACCCCCAAAGCATAATGTTTCCACCTCCATGTTTGACGGTGGGGATGGTGTTCTTGGGGTCATAGGCAGCATTCCTCCTCCAAACACGGCGAGTTGAGTTGATGCCAAAGAGCTCGATTTTGGTCTCATCTGACCACAACACTTTCACCCAGTTCTCCTCTGAATCATTCAGATGTTCATTGGCAAACTTCAGACGGGCCTGTATATGTGCTTTCTTGAGCAGGGGGACCTTGCGGGTGCTACAGGATTTCAGTCCTTCACTGCGTAGTGTGTTACCAATTGTTTTCTTGGTGACTATGGTCCCAGCTGCCTTGAGATCATTGACAAGATCCTCCCGTGTAGTTCTGGGCTGATTCCTCACCGTTCTCATTGTAACTCCACGAGGTGAGATCTTGCATGGAGCCCCAGGCCGAGGGAGATTGACAGGTCTTTTGTATTTCTTCCATTTGCGAATAATCGCACCAACTGTTGTCACCTTCTCACCAAGCTGCTTGGCGATGGTCTTGTAGCCCATTCCAGCCTTGTGTAGGTCTACAATCTTGTCCCTGACATCCTTGGAGAGCTCTTTGGTCTTGGCCATGGTGGAGAGTTTGGAATCTGATTGATTGCTTCTGTGGACAGGTGTCTTTTATCTCAGCTCGTTACCTGTATAAAAGACACCTGGGAGCCAGAAATCTTTCTGATTGAGAGGGGGTCAAATACTTATATTTTTTTTATGGCTCATACACTAAAAGGGCATTATCATCATTTTCAAAATTTCACAGTATTATTCCAACCTCCATATTATGGAAATATATATAAAACACAGGAAAAACATGTTTTTGTCTGCACTGGGCCTTTTCAGTAATTCTGCAATTTTTTAACTACTGGTTTGGGTCAAATCCAATACAACACAGATTAAAACCCTCTGTATTTTCAAGTATTATGGTGGCATAATCATGTTATGGGTGTGCTTGTCATCGGCGGGGACTGGGAAGTTTGTCAGGATCAAAATAAATATACAGTACCAGTCAGAAGTTTGGAAACACCTACTCATTCAAGGGTTTTTCTTTATTTTTACTATTTTCTACATTGTAGAATAATAGTGAAGACATCAGAACTATGAAATAACACATATGGAATCATGTAGTAACCAAAAAAGTGTTAAACAAATCAAAATATATTTTATATTTGAGATTCTTCAAAGTAGCCACCCTTTGCCTTGATGACAGCTTTGCACACTCTTGGCATTCTCTCAACCAGCTTCACGAGGAATGCTTTTCCAACAGTCTTGAAGGAGTTCCCCCATATGCTTTTCCTTCACTCTGCGGTCCAACTCATCCCAAACCATCTCAATTGGGTTGAGGTCAGGTAATTGTGGAGGACAGGTTGTCTGATGCAGCACTCCATCACTCTCCTTGGTCAAATAGCCCTTACACAGCCTGGATGTGTGTTTTGGGTCATTGTCCTGTTGAAAAACAAATGATAGTCCCAGATGGGATGGCATATCGCTGCAGAATGCTGTGGTAGCCATGCTGGTTAAGTGTGCCTTGAATTCTAAATAAATCATCAACAGTGTCACCAGCAAAGCACCATCACACCTCCTCCTCCTCCATGCTTCACGGTGGGAATCACACATGCGGAGATCATCCGTTCACCTACTCTGCGTCTCACAAAGACACGGCGGTTGGAACCAAAAATCTCAATTTGGACTCATCATAGCGCTTGATGGTTTTTGCAACTGCACTTGAAGAAACTTTCAAAGTTCTTGAAATTTTCCAGATTGACTGACCATGTCTTAAAGTAATGATGGACTGTCATTCATCTTTGCTTATTTTAGCTGTTCTTGACATAATATGGACTTGGTCTTTTACCAGATACGGCTATCTTCAGTGTACCACCCCTACCTTGTCACAACACAACTGATTGGCTCAAACGCATTAAGAAGGAAAGAAATTCCACAAATTAACTTTTAAGAAGGCACACCTGTTAATTGAAATGCATTCCAGGTGACTACCTCATGAAGCTGGTTGAGAGAATGCCAAGAGTGTGCAAAGCTGTCATCAAGGCAAAGGGTGGCTACTTAGAAGAATCTAAAATCTAAAATATATTGATTCCATATGTGTTATTCCATAGTTTTGATGTCTTCATTATTATTCTACAATGTAGAAAATGGTTTATAAAAAGCTTGAATGAGTTGGTGTGTCCAAACTTTTGACTGGTACTGTATAAGGAGCAAAGCCCAGGTAAGACATTAAAGGAAAACCCACCTGAGCTTGAGCAATTTTGACCCAAAATAATTGACATATGTTGCGCTAAGAGTAGGGCTGTTGCGGTGATCGTATTACCGCCACACCGGCGGTCACGAGTCATGAAGGCTGTCAAATTCCATGTGACCGTTTAGTCACGTTAATTAGCTCTGATACTGCTGATGGTCATTAGTAGCCTACCAAACTTGCTAACTGCCTGGTACTCAGCACTCTTGTCCCTCTAATCACTCTGACATCAATGCAAATGTAATAGAAAATCTAATCAAACACTTAATGAGAGCCCATGAGCTCATGTTGCGCAACATTTCTATAGGCTATGCAATTGCGTGAGAAAACAGAATGATGGCCTCTATTAAAAAGAGGATCCCATCAGCTTTCTATAGGCTAGGCCTACTATATTTATTTCTCAACTTTCGTAATATTAAGGAAATATTAAGCACATTGCTTATTTTTACAACAGGAGTATAGCCTACCTAGCTGGCATGAAAATGAACCACCGGAAAAGCATCCTCCATTCGCTATTTAAGTGCAGAGATTACATTTATTTTTTCCCCTGACCCTGATTCGAGACAGGTGCATGATAATGGTCCATTCTAAATCAAAATGAATTTCACACATATTATTTAGTATATGTAAAGACTAGATTAAATCAAGAATTGTCTGATGTGTGACAATATTAGCCAATCACTTGTGAATGATATATTATCACTTGTGAATGATGCCCAGCATAAGGCAAGAAACAATGCCTTTTTTTTGCTACTTTTTCGAATCATAGTCGCACACCTCATGTTGCCTAGCCCATAGGCCTGTATGTTTTGATAAGGTTTGTATCACAACTAAAGTGGCCAAATAACTTCTTAAAATTAAGCACATTAATCCGCTTTACAAGGGGTGTAGAGCCTAACTGGCATACATAAGCAGTGCGAGAGTTTCAAGTTTGGGGAAGATAATTTTCACCCTAATTTTAAGAAAATCTTGTCTGCTAAATGAACTAGTGTAGCCCACAGCCATATGGCATAGCCAGAGCAGGGCCTAACATAAGGACAACTCAGAGTATGCTATTCTGTTCTTCTGAAATAGACTACATTTTCTTCATATCATGATCCTTTAGACCTGTCTAAAATAAATAATGGATTTATTGTGAAGGTGTAGGCTATATTACATGGATTTATTTGACTTTTTAAAATGTAGATGTTCCAAAAGTCTGCATCAGTGGCTTGTAGGCTATGTGTGGAAGCCAGGAGATGCTAAATGTGTTTGTTAATTAGCGGTCAATTACCGTGATACAGACAGTTATTTGCTTGACTATCACCGGCTGTTGAAATTTCGTGACCGCCACAGCCCTAGCTAAGAGTTGTGCAAAGTTGGTAGAATATTATTCAAAATCATTCACAGCTTTAATGGCTACCAAAGGTGCTTCCACCAAGTATTAACTCTGGGGTGTGAAGACATCAAGACATACACAATTAAGACATCTTCGTTTATTTTATTAATTTGGAAAATGTTCTATAACCTTCTTCACTTGTGGAGTAGGTTGGAGTAGGTTGTGTAGATCTCTAGGGAAAAAATCTAATGTAATCCCTTATTAGATTTCATTTTAAGGCAGCAAAATGTGAAGACTGTCCAATCCTCCTCTGTAGTTATAATGCACTCCGCCCCTCTCTCTCTGCTGGCCCCCTGTGCTGCCAGCAGATTTATGGCAGTAATTGTTGCTTGAGTAATCACAGCATCAGCGTATAATGGGAGTGCCTGCTATGGAGACCATGAAAGATTTACTGAGCACTGTATACTCCTCTCTCCTCTCCTCTCCTCACTGTAACTCATTCTCTCGCCTAGACTGTCTCTTCTCTCTCCTCCCCATCTCTCTCTCTCTTCCTCTTTCTCTCTCCATCACTTTTCCTCTCTCTCTGTTCTTCTTTCTCGCCTGCCCTGCGCGTTATTGCCTCACCTCTATCCATCTTTCTCTCTAGGCTCCCTTTGTCTTTCCATCCATCCATATCAAAACCTTGATAAATTGAATTCTGGGCTGGAAGACTGGCCTTTTAAGTAGGAGAAGGCTGCATGAGGTTGATTTCCATAAATCCTGTTCCTCCATTCCTCTTGCTGTGCTAGCCTTGTGGAGATTAGTTTCACAGCTTCTCTTCTTGCCTACAGTGTCAGTAGAGTGAATTAAATATGAGCAGGAAGAAGGACCAGTATAACTGTGCAGGTCTATGAGCCCCATTTCTGTGCTTCCAAATGTTTATGTACTGTATGTGGGTATTTGCATATGCAAGAGTGTTTGAAACCTGGCTAACAAGGCTAGCTTAAACAGAGGGAATCACAAGCACTCATGAAGGCACGCACACACACACATCCCTAAATACATATATACTCTAGCACCAGTGGATCAAATTTCCATATATGGTCAATTAATACAAGGCCCTCTTTGACCTGTGTTGAAAGGTTGGTGCTGAATAGAAAAAGGCACATTTGTCCAAAACGCTAAAAACACCATTTACATTTTTACATTTTAGTCATTTATTAGATGCTCTCACCCAGAGCGACTTACAGGAGCAATTAGGGTTAAGTGCCTTGCTTAAGGGCACATCAACAGATTTTTCATCTAGTCGTCTCGGGGATTAGAACCAGCAACCTTTCGGTTACTGGCACAACGCTCTTAACCACTAAGCTACCTGCCACCCCAACATCTCTAACCACTGCATCAGTCAATAACAACCAGAGTCACATATGCCTGCATTTAAAGACTAGCTGTTCTCCATGTATACAGTACCCTTAAAATATTGCCGTCTTGGTAGTTTGGATACAGCTATAGCGAAGAGAGTTGAATAGCTGCTGGTGGGTGGGCTGGCCGGTAATTACAGCCATTTGAGTTGCCGGCCGCTACATGGGTCACATTCAGAGTTCGCTAGCGCCAGCTCTGGCCCCTGATCCTGCTCTTCTGTACTGTAGGAGAGGCAGAGACCCATGCAGAGATACGGCCATTTGCATTGGATTGAGCTCAAAAACAAAGTGCGCAGGCAAATGACAGATTGAGAAGCACTTTCATTTGCATACATACAGTATCAAACCGCTGCGCATACGGGAGCCAGAAAACACTGCAGTTGGAGCAAACAGGGTGAGGGGGAGGAATGGAGAGTGAGGGTGGGAAGACAGGGGGCAGGATGAGTCAAAACAGGAGATGAGGAGAGCATGGTACCCACACACACCCACGCTCTCAGTTGGAGAGGTTTGAACTGAACTCTGCCTCTTGTCTTTTTCAGACTAAACAATGTCAGCCAACCCATGTTTTAACCTCAGTTCCCTTTTTCTGTTCAGATACTTCTTCTCCAGTTCCTTAAACCTGACCATGTCATGTCCATGTGATGGGAAACAGCATGTGTGCGTGCGTACGTTAGTTCGTGTCCCACTGGGCATACACTGGTTGAACCAACGTGGAATAGACGTTGAATTGACGTCTGTGCCCAGTGGGGTGTGTTTATTGGTTCAGCACATCCATTGAACCTCACATTGAGATACTCAATGCAGCTGTCTGTCATGTGACACTTTGGCCCAACAGAAATACTTCCTCCATATTCACTCCTAACCTCCTAGCATCCAATTCTATAGTTGTATGCCCCTAGCAACCCGTTTTAGCCTGCCCACGGCTCTCCCAAAAGCCTTCGCACCAACAACACAGACAGAAACCTTGCTTCTGTCTTCAATGTGAACCTCCTGTGTCCTTCAGATGTGACCTTGACCCTGTGACCCTATGTTTATGAACAGGCCTTGTTCCCCGATTCTCTGCTGAGACCAGGGGAGGAGTACCGCCACGTCACCCGCTTCACCTTCTCCACTGCCTGACGGGGGGGCGGGGGGGAGTCATGGGTCAGCTTCACGCCGGGAGCGACCAATCAGAATCCCAGCCACTGATCAGAGCTGATCCTTTGCTGAATGGAGGAATGGAGCGACACGGAACAGGAGTTGTTTACACTCTAATCAGAAGGTTGATTTTGTAGTATTCAAAAACCAATCTGAGATGGACAGGTAATGATTTTGAAATGAAAATAATGATGACATGATTAGAGGTGTGAGTTCATAAAGACACACAGGTACCAATTTGACTCTCAATTTCCTCCACATTGCTTTCTTCCCTTCTTTTTACAGCTGGACTTTGTACTGCATTAAACATTGTAATATCCACTATCATATGAAGTTGGCTTTGGGCCCTGTTCAAATTAGGCTTTAAACTCACATAAATAGTACATGCATAAGTAAATTATCTTCCACTTTCCTTTGTTGTTGGGTAGACAGGGTGTCTTTTGCTCCATTACTCACTCGTACAGTTGCGGCCCAAAATATTCGCACCCTTGGACTTTTCTTAAATAATTCCCTATTTCTTCTCAAATAAATTGAAATTGAAATAACTTTTGATAACTGCCAACACATACTTATTGTAGCCATCAATGAGCTTGCTGCACCTTTCTACTGGCAATTTGGCCCACTCTTCAGCAGAAAACCGCTCTAATTCTTCAATGTTTGAGTGGTGCCCTCCACCAACTGCTGTTTTCAGTTCTTGCCATAGGTTATGGATGTTATTCAGATCTCGTCTCTTCGCTGGCCACCCCAGAACAGTCCGTCATTTCTTCTTAAACCATTCCAGGGTGCTGTTGATGTGTGTTTGGGGTCGTTGTCCTTCTGGAAGACCCACAACCTTCAACAGAGACAGTTTTTTGACACTGGGTTGAACATTGGACTCTAAAACACCTTGATAATCTGCTGATTTCATGATACTGTGTCTTGCACACATTCAAGGCCCCCAGTACCAGAGGCAGCAAAGCAACCCCACAGCATTATCGAACCTCCCCCATCTTTGAATGCTTAATTTGGTCGTAGGTAAAAATAGGAAGACCCAACTGCTGAAGGAGACACAAGATAGCCTGATTGAACTTCTCAAAAACCCATCTAAACAAGCCTTAATTCTGTGGACAAATTAAACAAAATTAGAGCTCTTTGGCAATACAGATCAGTGCTGTGTTTATTGACAACCAAATTAAGCATTCAATGAAAAGAACACAATTAAAGATGAGGGAGGTTTGATAATGATGTGGGTTTGCTTTGCTGCCTCTGGTACTGGGGGGCCTTGAAAGTGTGTATGGCATCATGAAATCAGCAGATTATCAGGTGTTTGAGTCCAATGTTCAACCCAGTGTCCAAAAACTGGGTCTCCATTGAAGGTTGTGGGTCTTCCAGCAGGACAACGACCACAAACACATGTCAAAAAGCACCCAGGAATGGTTCAGTAAGAGATGCTGGACTGTTCTGGAGTGGTAGGCGAAGAGTCCAGATCTGAATCACATCCAAAACGTATGGCGAGATCTGAAAGTAACAGTTGGTGGAGGGCATCCCTCAAACATTGAAGAATTAGAGCAGTTTGCTGCTGAAGAGTGGGCCAAATTGCCAGTAGAAAGGTGCAGCAAGCTCATTAATGGCTACAAGAAGCACCTGTTGGCAGTTGGTCTAACCAAGTACTGGCTCTGGGGTGCCAATACTTTTGTCCATGCCATTTGTCTTTATTTTCTAAATTAAATTGTAAACTTAAGTTAGCAAAAATAAATGTGGTTCTGCAATGTTGAAAATCCAATAACAAGGTGTGGTGACAAAGTTTTATTTAAATGTAATTTATTTGAGAAGAAATAGAGAAGTATTTAGGAAAAGTGCAAGGGTGACAATATTTGGCCGCTACTGTATGTATTGAACTCCCTGGAATGTATTAATTTTGTATCTCATTGGTATTCACTGGAGTGATGATTGATTATGGGACTCAATATTGGACTCTTGCAATTCAATGATAACAACCATTATATTACCTCTTCTACCTTGATGTACAGTGCCTTCAGAAAGTATTCACACCCCTTGACTTTTTCTGCTTTTTGTTGTGTTACAGCCTGAATTTAAAATGGATTAAATTGAGATTTTGTGTCACTGGCCTACACAATACCCCATAATGTCAGTGTAATTATGTTTTTAGAAATGTTTACAAATGAATAAAAATGAAAAGCTGAAATATCTTGAGTATTCAACCCCTTTGTTATGGCAAGCCTAAATAAGTTTGGGAGTCAATTTGCTTAACAAGTCACATAATAAGTTGCACGGACTCACTCTGTGTGCAATAATAGTGTTTAACATGATTTTTGAATGACTACCTCATCTTTGTACCCCACACATACAATTATCTGTAAGGCCCCTCAGTCGAGCAGTGAATTTCAAACAGAGATTCAACCACAAAGACCAGGGAGGTTTTCCAATGCCTCGCAAATAAGGGCACCTATTGGTAGATGGGTAAAAATAAAAAGCAGACATTGAATATCCCTTTGAGCATGGTGTTTGTCTAGTCCAGGGCTCTCCAACCCTGTTCCTGGAGAGCTACCCTCCTGTAGGTTTTCACTCCAACCCAAGTTGTAACTAACAGGATTCAGTTTATCAACCAGCTAATTATTAAAATCAGGTGTGATAGATAAGGGTTGGAGTGAACCTCTACAGGAACAGGGTTGGAGAGCCCTGGTCTAGTCTCTTCCCACAGTCACTATCTGGCAAGCAATACTGTTTATCCTATTTTAAAAAGCTCAATTTTATATACTGTAGATAGCAATGTCTGTATATATTTGTCTATTTTCTAGAACTTCCATTTCACATTCATTTGCTAGGATCTTTTAATTGGAGTTCTTCATTGTCAGAGCAGAAAACATTAATTGTTCCTCGTTCAACTGGAAAACATTAATTATCACCACGGCAGGTCTGTCTGGTGCTTGTAGTTTGTTTTGTAGATATGCAGGAAGGAACCATAATGAAAATAGTATTACATTGATGTGCTCTGTCAGAAAAAGCCTCAGGAGAAATGGAGAGTTGTTGTGGAAATCAGGAGAAAACACCTGCCTATCTGGCCTAAGAATGGCTGCTTGTGTTGTTTTCTACCACAAGTAAAATAACCAGATGTGTCTATCTTAGGCAAAGGCTCAACCAAGGCACTCTAACAAATGAGCAAATACAAGTCAGTGAGTCTCCTCAGATATAGGGTGGAGTGTTTCATTGTGCCATGCCATCATAGACTAAATAGAAAGGGTGTCATCCTAAATGAGTTGCCTGTCAAAGTAACTTCCTTCAGCACATCATTGAATACTAATGAAATCCCAATTGTATTGTTGTTTCTGTCTGTGCCTGTCACACTTTTGGATTCATCTCACATGTGGCCAATTTCAATTTGTAGCTACTCTAGCTGTAAGCAGTGTTCATTCTCATCTGAACCAAGTGAGTACTACCCTTTTGTCAAATCTGCTAAGAGACTCGAGTCAAAGGCCATCGGCAGCAGTGTTGCTATAGTAACTCTCCTTGGTTCAACTTACAAAAACTTCAAATTCAGAAGTCAGCCCAAAGGCTTTTTACTCTCTTGGAGAGATGGGGGTGTTGAATTTTAACAGGTTGCTAAATCTCCTTTTGCTTCACTGTTCATCTTCCTAGCATGGAGGAAGACGAGGTGTGTGTGGTTGGGCTGGATTTCATTTGATTAGATTAACATTCTTGTTCTTGAACATATTTTTTTATTGCATCGGGCCAATGGTAAGATTTGTACAGTATATTATTCAAGGTTGCTCTGAATGGTTGAATCTAAAGAATGTTACCTGTAGAATTTGTGTTGGTCTTAACTTTATGAAAGTAAATATGATTATTCAGTGTTGTCCTAAAACAGTGTTCAACATCACAGATAAGAGTGCCATTACAGTCTAAACTGATTCACTTAAATAAGCTAAAGCAGGGGTATCAAACTCATTTTGCCCCAGGGGAAGCATTCGGTCTTCAACAAGGTCCGGAGGGCCGCACTGATAAAAAAATAATCCTCACAGTCAAAATTTGCAAAAGATAGTCCTTTATCCATCATTTGGGGAATTTTCAATAATCCCTGACTGTCTAGCTTTAATTTCGGTGATTATTAGCAAGCTGGACATACAGTGGGGAGAACAAGTATTTGAAACACTGCTGATTTTGCAGGTTTTCCTACTTACAAAGCATGTAGAGGTCTGTAATTTTTTATCATAGGTACACTTCAACTGTGAGAGACGGAATCTAAAACAAAAATCCAGAAAATCACATTGAATGATTTTTAAGTAATTAATTTGCATTTTATTGCATGACATAAGTATTTGATACATCCGAAAAGCAGAACTTAATATTTGGTACAGAAAACTTTGTTTGCAATTACAGAGATCATACTTTTCCTGTAGGTCTTGACCAGGTTTGCACACACTGCAGCAGGGATTTTGGCCCACTCCTCCATACAGACCTTCTCCAGATCCTTCAGGTTTCGGGGCTGTCGCTGGGCAATACGGACTTTCAGCTCCCTCCAAAGATTTTCTATTGGGTTCAGGTCTGGAGACTGGCTAGGCCACTCCAGGACCTTGAGATGCTTCTTACGGAGCCACTCCTTAGTTGCCCTGGCTGTGTGTTTCGGGTCGTTGTCATGCTGGAAGACCCAGCCATGACCCATCTTCAATGCTCTTACTGAGGGAAGGAGGCTGTTGGCCAAGATCTCGCGATACATGGCCCCATCCATCCTCCCTTCAATAAGGTGCAGTCGTCCTGTCCCCTTTGCAGAAAAGCATCCCCAAAGAATGATGTTTCCACCTCCATGCTTCACGGTTGGGATGGTGTTCTTGGGGTTGTACTCATCCTTCTTCTTCCTCCAAACACGGCGAGTGGAGTTTAGACCAAAAAGCTATATTTTTGTCTTATCATACCACATGACCTTCTCCCATTCCTCCTCTGGATCATCCAGATAGTCATTGGCAAACTTCAGACGGGCCTGGACATGCGCTGGCTTGAGCAGGGGAACCTTGCGTGCGCTGCAGGATTTTAATCCATGACAGCGTAGTGTGTTACTAATGGTTTTCTTTGAGACTGTGGTCCCAGCTCTCTTCAGGTCATTGACCAGGTCCTGCCGTGTAGTTCTGGGCTGATCCCTCACCTTCCTCATGATCATTGATGCCCCACGAGGTGAGATCTTGCATGGAGCCCCAGACCGAGGGTGATTGACCGTCATCTTGAACTTCTTCCATTTAATAATAATTGCGCCAACAGTTGTTGCCTTCTCACAAAGCTGCTTGCCTATTGTCCTGTAGCCCATCCCAGCCTTGTGCAGGTCTACAATTTTAACCCTGATGTCCTTACACAGCTCTCTGGTCTTGGCCATTGTGGAGAGGTTGGAGTCTGTTTGATTGAGTGTGTGGACAGGTGTCTTTTATACAGGTAACGAGTTCAAACAGGTGCAGTTAATACAGGTAATAAGTGGAGAACAGGAGGGCTTCTTAAAGAAAAACTAACAGGTCTGTGAGAGCCGGAATTCTTACTGGTTGGTAGGTGATCAAATACTTATGTCATGCAATAAAATGCAAATTAATTACTTAAAAATCATATGATTTTCTGGATTTTTGTTTTAGATTCTGTCTCTCACAGTTGAAGTGTAAGTATTTAGTCAGCCACCAATTGTGCAAGTTCTCCCACTTAAAAAGATGAGAGAGGCCTGTAATTTTCATCATAGGTACACGTCAACTATGACAGACAAATTGAGATTTTTTTTTCCTGAAAATCACATTGTAGGATTTTTAAGGAATTTATTTGCAAATTATGGTGGAAAATAAGTATTTGGTCACCTACAAACAAGCAAGATTTCTGGCTCTCACAGACCTGTAACTTATTCTTTAAGAGGCTCCTCTGTCCTCCACTCATTACCTGTATTAATGGCACCTGTTTGAACTTGTTATCAGTATAAAAGACACCTGTCCACAACCTCAAACAGTCACACTCCAAACTCCACTATGGCCAAGACCAAAGAGCTGTCAAAGGACACCAGAAACAAAATTGTAGACCTGCACCAGGCTGGGAAGACTGAATCTGCAATAGGTAAGCAGCTTGGTTTGAAGAAATCAACTGTGGGAGCAATTATTAGGAAATGGAAGACATACAAGACCACTGATAATCTCCCTCGATCTGGGGCTCCACGCAAGATCTCACCCCGTGGGGTCAAAATGATCACAAGAACGGTGAGCAAAAATCCCAGAACCACACGGGGGGGACCTAGTGAATGACCTGCAGAGACCTGGGACCAAAGTAACAAAGCCTACCATCAGTAACACACTACGCCGCCAGGGACTCAAATCCTGCAGTGCCAGACGTGTCCCCCTGCTTAAGCCAGTACATGTCCAGGCCCGTCTGAAGTTTGCTAGAGTGCATTTGGATGATCCAGAAGAGGATTGGGAGAATGTCATATGGTCAGATGAAACCAAAATATAACTTTTTGGTAAAAACTCAACTCGTCGTGTTTGGAGGACAAAGAATGCTGAGTTGCATCCAAAGAACACCATACCTACTGTGAAGCATGGGGGTGGAAACATCATGCTTTGGGGCAGTTTTTCTGCAAAGGGACCAGGACGACTGATCCGTGTAAAGGAAAGAATGAATGGGGCCATGTATCGTGAGATTTTGAGTGAAAACCTCCTTCCATCAGCAAGGGCATTGAAGATGAAACGTGGCTGGGTCTTTCAGCATGACAATGATCCCAAACACACCGCCCGGGCAACGAAGGAGTGGCTTCGTAAGAAGCATTACAAGGTCCTGGAGTGGCCTAGCCAGTCTCCAGATCTCAACCCCATAGAAAATCTTTGGAGGGAGTTGAAAGTCTGTGTTGCCCAGCGACAGCCCCAAAACATCACTGCTCTAGAGGAGATCTGCATGGAGGAATGGGCCAAAATACCAGCAACAGTGTGTGAAAACCTTGTGAAGACTTACAGAAAACGTTTGACCTGTGTCATTGCCAACAAAGGGTATATAACAAAGTATTGAGAAACTTTTGTTATTGACCAAATACTTATTTTCCACCATAATTTGCAAATAAATTCATTAAAAATCCTACAATGTGATTTTCTGGATTTTTTTTTGTTGACGTGTACCTATGATGAAAATTACAGGCCTCTCTCATCTTTTTAAGTGGGAGAACTTGCACAATTGGTGGCTGACTAAATACTTTTTTCCCCCACTGTACACTACCAGTCAAAAGTTTGGACACACCTACTCATTAATAATTTTCCTTCCTCATGATGCCATCTATTTTGTGAAGTGCACCAGTCCCTCCTGCAGCAAAGCACCCCCACAGCATGATGCTGCCACCCCCGTGCTTCACGGTTGGGATGGTGTTCTTCAGCTTGCAAGCCTTCCCCTTTTTCCTCCAAACATAACGATGGTCATTATGGCCAAACAGTTCTATTTTTGTTTCATCAGACCAGAGGACATTTCTCCAAAAAGTACAATCTTTGTCCCCATGTGCAGTTGCAAACCGTAGTCTGGCGGTTTTGGAGCAGTGGCTTCTTCCTTGCTAAGTGGCCTTTCAGGTTATGTCGATATAGGACTCGTTTTACTGTGGATATAGATACTTTTGTACCTGTTTCCTCCATCATCTTAACAAGGTCCTTTGCTGTTGTTCTGGGATTGATTTGCACTTTTCGCACCAAAGTACGTTAATCTCTAGGAGACAGAACGCGTCTCCTTCCTGAGCGGTATGACGGCTGCGTGGTTCCATGGTGTTTATACTTGCGTACTATTGTTTGTACATATGAACGTGGTACCTTCAGCCGTTTGTAAATTGCTCCCAAGGATGAACCAGACTTGTGGAGGTCTACAATTTTCTTTCTGAGGTCTTGGCTGACTTCTTTTGATTTTCCCATGATGTCAAGCAAAGAGGCACTGAGTTTGAAGGTAGGCCTTGAAATACATTCACAGGTACACCTCCAATCGACTCAAATGATGTCAATTAGCCTATCAGAAGCTTCTAAAGCCATGACATCATTTTCTGGAATTTTCCAAGCTGTTTAAAGGCATAGTCAACTTAGTGTATGTAAACTTCTGACCCACTGGAATTGTGATACAGTGAATTATAAGTGAAATAATCTGTCTGTAAACAATTGTTGGAAAAATTACTTGTGTCATGCACAAAGTAGATGTCCTAACCGACTTGCCAAAACTATAGTTTGTTAACAAGAAATGTGTGGAGTGGTTGAAAAACGAGTTTTAATGACTCCAACCTAAGTTTATGTAAACATCCGACTTCAACTGTAGGTTTGAATCCGGCCTACTGCCCTTTGACACAACCTCTCTCTATCGTTCCCCACTGTCATCCTCTAGCTGTTCAATAAAGTCAGAAAATACCTTAAAAATATATATTTAAGTGTACTACTGTCTTGGTCATCACGTCAACGCGCTGCACTTAAACCACGCAGTAGGACATGGTGACTTTCAGTTACATATACATTTATAAAAGAAGATTCAGAATTGTCCTGCACTACTCATAATCTTTGACAGTGCGGTCAGTATGAGTAACTGTTTGGGGACCATAAATTATGGAACAGTAACTCTCTTTTGACTTGTTCCTCATTTCTCAGGGATATACTGTCAATGTAAGTCGCTGCTATAAACAAGATAAACAAGTGACGATTGTGAAATCCAGCAGGCCGTAATGCACATGTCACATGTGTAATACAGTATCTGTTAGATACCATTGCAATCAGTGATGATTCTTTGGGCCTTTCACAGATGGGAGAGAAGATCTGAAGTCCTGACACAACTCTCCTGCCCCAAGTTATAGCGGCAGAAATGATAATCTCCTAAAAGTGGCAGAAGAAGCTGTTTTTCCCCCAGCTGGGGAGCGAAAACGATCACAGCACCATCTACCTCCTTGGGCAGACCACAGGCCTTCTACCAAACCAATCTCCCACGGAGCCGCAGGCACCATGCTGGGACCCATTTTCAAAACGTCCTAAAGTGTTGCCACAGCACACGATTTAGAGTTCACATATTTGTAAGACTCCTGCTATATGTTGCATACTTTAGTCTGTTGCCTAGTTCTCTAAAGTTCCCAATAAGATGCTAGACTTGAATTTGGGGAGGGGAGGACGGCTCGTAATAATAGCTGGAATGAAGTGAAGAGTAACCATGTGTCACGTACATTGAAGGACGGGTCAGACCAAGGCGCAGTGTGAAATGCATACATGTTTATTATAACGATAAACACACGAACAAAACAACATAACGTGAAGTCCTCAGGCTAAACACATGTGATGTCACGAGAGGCTACACAGCTTTCAGCGGGATTGCTCAAGTAGTGCAAGGAGACCAGGTTCAACCAAAACAAGGATTTTATTAAAGGTCTTGGGAAACTAACGAAAGTATAACACAATTCTGTTCTCTTGTGGCTCTTTAAGGGTTAACAGTTCAGGGATGTCTCTTCCACATCCAAAATCATAACTCTCCCTCGCTCAAATAACTTTTCCCCAGTCTTACTGTATTCCACGTTGCAGCTAGTGGCCAACCCAGCAAAACGTCCTTCCAAATGTCCCACACGTATTTCCACAGGTGCATATATCCAAAGGTGAGTATTTCCCCAAAGGTAAGTATCTCCAAATCCTTATATTCCTCATGGGAGTGGACGTGCAGCACTCTTGTCCTCCAGAGAGCCCAGCTTGGAGACCGTGTCTCTTCCCTTCCCAAACCTTCAGCTCATCAGCCCTGATTTGTTTCAGCTGCGTGGGAAGATTGGCCATAGAGGGGTGGAGTTCCCGACCATACCAGCAGATGGAGCCATAGCTGTCTGGGTTTGCAGCCACCTCAGGGGGATGTAACGTCCCTCCAGGACACAGCCTCTCGTGACATCACACATCCCCCTCCTCGGGACCGACGTCCTCGTCGGGGTAAAGGCAGCGAAGAAGGCATCACGCCGGGAGAGGGCGTCCGCATTGCCGTGGTGCTTGCCAGCCTGCTCTCTCTTCAACTCCTCCACCTCTAGGACCAGGGACTCAGCCTCCTGTTGTCTCTCCTTGAGTTTCTTACTGAACGCATCAGCCTTGGTTTTAGCAGAGTTTAGCTTCTGTTGAGCAGCTTTCAGTTCCTTCTCTCTCTCTGCCTCCGCATTCTTCATCTTGTTCTCCAACACCTTGTACTTCTCCTCTGCCTTCTTCTGGACCTCCTTACTACTGCGCAGGGTCTCCTCACACTCCTCGATGGTCCTGCGCAGCCTCTCCAGCTCCTCCTGTTGCTTAGGGAAGGAGCTCTGTTGGAGTTTAGCCTGGAGGATATCTAACTCTTCTGTCTTCATGTCTAACTGTTGCTTTAACAAACGATACCTCTCAGCGGTCCCCTTCAGACCAGACAGTTCTTTGTCCAGATTCTGTAGCTCCGTCTCTGTGTCGGTCTGGGCACCTGCCATCCCTATCAGAGCCCGGGCGGGAGTGAGTAATTCGGAGGATTGCACCGGAGCCTTCCCAGGATGAGTCTTGCCTCTCCGTTTCCGAGGTACTCGGGTTATCCTCTCCTGAGACTCTCTCCAGAGTGGGTAAAAGGCTGGGCAGTCTCGTCCAATTAGGACAGGGACGGGGAGGGAATCAACCACCCCCGCCGTCGTGTGTATGGTTCCCCGTGTGCTGGTCATTGTAAGTTCAGTAATGGGGTATTCTCTGGTGTCCCCATGGACACAGGAAACTGGGAGGACTTTCCCCGGGGGTCAGACACGTTGGGCCCACCAAATCCTTACGCACCAGGGTGGCCCGGCTACCAGAATCCAGTAAGGCCTCCACATCATGGTGATTCACAGTTACCGGGCAGGTGGGGGGTCGATCTGGGCCGCCATCTATGACTCCCAAGAGCGAGGCAAAACGGTGTGTGGGTGCTGAGCTGGAGGACTCCGCAGTGGGCATAGGTTCATCGGCTGGTTTCCCACACTGCCAGGAGATATGTCCCATCTCCCCACACCGGTAACACTGTCGAGTTTCCCCCTCCTGGTGTACTCTTCTTGGACCCGCCTGGTTTCTGGCTCCCCCTGGAGCCGGGATAAGTCCTGACGTGGCGGGGTTCGAGACCTTGGGGTCCTTTGGACGGGTTTTCCCCATTTGTGGTGGGGCCGCACTCCTGGGGTTTTTCCGGGAAGCATTCAGCATCTCCGCTGTGGCCTGGTACTTTTCCACAGCTTCCACGGTCAGATCAGCCGTGGTCAAGGCCTGTTGACTGATGAACCGTTTTGCCTCATAAGGCAGGGGCGCGTGAGGTAACGATCCACCACAACGGCCTCCACCACCGCCGCTGCTGTATTCCTCTGCGGATCCAGCCATTTCCTTGCGATTCGGACAAGTTCATGCATCTGCGCCCGAGGAGGTTGGTCTGGTTGGAAGGTCCAACTGTGAAAGCGCTGGGCCATACCAAACCTTGTGAGTCCATATCTGCTGAGGATCTCAGACTTCAGGGCATCATAGTCAGTAACCTGGTCAGGGCCCAGGTCCCGGACAGCATTCAGCGCTTCCCCGGTTAGGAAGGGGGCTAACAGACCAACCCACTGTTGCTTGGGCCAGGCTTCCCTAGTGGCCGTGGCCTCAAATGCATGCAGGTATGCCTCAATGTCATCGGTAGCTCCCATCTTAGATATAAAGTCACTTGCCTTTATTGGGCGGGTATTTTGGACCACCCTCTGTCTCTGCAACTGCAATTCCTCTGCCTTCAGAAGGTTGGCTTTCTTTTGCTCCTCCAAGAGAGCCACGTTTGCTTGCATCTGGGCTTGCTGGCCAGCAACAAGGGCTTTCAATATGTCCTCCATTTCAGTCGGCGGGGAGCCTACGGCCAACTTGGAAAACTGGGTGATCAAACCTTCGGTATCCTCCTCTGACATGCACTATTAACGCTTGAGCGTGCCCGTATTCTCCACCATCTGTGATGTCACGAGAGGCTACACAGCTTTCAGCGGGATTGCTCAAGTAGTGCAAGGAGACCAGGTTCAACCAAAACAAGGATTTTATTAAAGGTCTTGGGAAACTAACGAAAGTATAACACAATTCTGTTCTCTTGTGGCTCTTTAAGGGTTAACAGTTCAGGGATGTCTCTTCCACATCCAAAATCATAACTCTCCCTCGCTCAAATAACTTTTCCCCAGTCTTACTGTATTCCACGTTGCAGCTAGTGGCCAACCCAGCAAAACGTCCTTCCAAATGTCCCACACGTATTTCCACAGGTGCATATATCCAAAGGTGAGTATTTCCCCAAAGGTAAGTATCTCCAAATCCTTATATTCCTCATGGGAGTGGACGTGCAGCACTCTTGTCCTCCAGAGAGCCCAGCTTGGAGACCGTGTCTCTTCCCTTCCCAAACCTTCAGCTCATCAGCCCTGATTTGTTTCAGCTGCGTGGGAAGATTGGCCATAGAGGGGTGGAGTTCCCGACCATACCAGCAGATGGAGCCATAGCTGTCTGGGTTTGCAGCCACCTCAGGGGGATGTAACGTCCCTCCAGGACACAGCCTCTCGTGACATCACACACAATATAAGCCTCTACACGGAACAAGATCCAACAACTAATGATAAACAGGCTACTTAAGTATGATCCCCAATCAGAGACAACGAGCGACAGCTGCCTCTGATTGGGAATCACACCTGGCCAAACATAGAAGTAGAACAACTAGAACTAAACATAGAATATACAACATAGAATTCCACACCCTGACTTAACATACAAGAGTCCCATAAGTCAGGGCGTGACTTCCCCCAAAGGTGCGGACTCCGACCGCACAAACCTGACATTAAAGGGAAGGGTCCGGGTGGGCATTCCGCCTCGGAGGCGGATCCGGCTCCGGGCGTGACGACCACATTCTCTCAGCCTCCCCGTTGCGCCCCTGGTCTGGTCTGGACCTCGGCACGCTGCTTCCCCTCTCCTTCCTCCCACGATGTACCAAGCCCTGTCTGGACCCTGGTGTGGGAGACCCCGAACCTGGAGAGGGGCTGACGTCTGGGTCTGGACTGGAGCCGCTGACCGGAGCTGGACTGGGCACCGGTGGAGCGGACTGCTCTGGCTCCGGACTGGAGCCGCTGACCGGAGCTGGACTATCCACCGGTGGAGCGGACTACTCTGGCTCCGGAGTGGAGCCGCTGACCGGAGCTGGACTGGGCACCGCACCGGTGGAGCGGACTGCTCTGGCTCCGGAGTGGAGCCGCTGACCGGAGCTGGACTAGGCACGGACTGCTCTGGCTCCGGAGTGGAGCTGCTGACCGGAGCTGGACTATGCACCGGTGGAGCGGACTGCTCTGGCTCCGGGGTGGATGCGCTGACCGGAGCTGGATCAGGCACCGGTGGAGCGGACTGCTCTGGCCCCGGAGTGGAGCAGCAGGCACCGGTGGAACGGGCACGGGCCGTGCCGGACTGGGAGCACGCACCACTGGTCTGGTGCGAGGAGCAGGAATGGGCCGGGCCGGACTGGGGACACACACCACTGGCATGGTGCGGGGAGCAGGTACGGGTCATACCGGGCTGGCGACACGCACCACTGGCTTGGTGCGAGGAACAGGAACGGGCCGGGCCAGACTGGGAGCACGCACCACTGGTCTGGTGCGAGGAGCAGGAACAGGCCGGGCCGGACTGGGGACACACACCACTGGCTTGGTGCGAGGAGCAGGTACGGGCCGTACAGGACTGGTGAGGTGCACTGGTGACACAGTGCGTAGAACCGGAGCAGGATATACTGGACCTTGGAGGCGCACTGGAGACCAGGAGCGTTGAGCCGGCACAACCCGTCCTGGCTGGCTGCCCACTTTCGCACGACACGTGCAGGGCGCTGGCACAGAACGCACTGGGCTGTGCATGCGCACTGGCGATACAGTGCGTATCTCCGAATACATGGGTTCCTCAATTAACCCACGCTCCTTATGTTGCCTAACCAGCTCCTCTCTCCGTGCATCTACTTCCTCCTTCTCCCTACGAGCCTCCTCTTGAATGGAGCTCTCCCGCTCTATTCTTGCTATCAGCCCCCGTAATGTGGTGGCCACCTCTCTTACTCTGCAGATCCGATCCTTCTCTCTCTCTCAGCACTCCTCTTCCAGTGAGGACTCCTCCGGGAGCCCCCACGAGTTAGGGAACAGAAACTCATCGTCGTCGTCATCCTCCGACTCCTCAGTATAAAACTGTTCCCACTCTTGTTCCCACGGTCGTAGGGACTCAACCTGGAAACCCACCGGGTGCAGTGGTCGGGGCTCTTCTCTCTCGCTCCCCGACCACCCCTTTAGCCCCCCCAAAAAAATGTTATTGGGGCTGCCTCCCGGCTTCCTCCTCGGCCGGCGCCTTCTGTGTTGCCGTTGCTCCTCTCCTGCCTGGGCTTCCACCTTCGCCCAGGGTCCTTTCCCCGCAAATATCTCCTCCCAAGACCAAATCTTCCCCACCTGTGTCCAGGGTGTTTGCTCCTGGGCACGCTGCTTGGTCCGTGTTTGGTGGGATCTTCTGTCACGTACGTTGAAGGACGGGTCAGACCAAGGCGCAGCGTGAAATGCATACATGTTTATTATAACGATAAACACACGAACAAAACAACAAAACAACGAAACGTGAAGTCCTCAGGCTAAACACAATACAAGCCTCTACACGGAACAAGATCCCACAACTATGATCCCCAATCAGAGACAACGAGCGACAGCTGCCTCTGATTGGGAATCACACCCAGCCAAACATAGAAGTAGAACAACTAGAACTAAACATAGAATATACAACATAGAATTCCACACCCTGACTTAACATACAAGAGTCCCATAAGTCAGGGCGTGACACCATGTGTTTGAGACCATTCCATTCATTTCGTTCCAGCCATTACTATGAGCCCTTCCTCCCCAATTAAGGTCCCACCAGACACCTGTGCTTCCCTCACTATTAGACTAGTAGATGTGGCAGGTCTCTGTTTGTCTATCTAACCAAGGTTGTAAATTGGCCATTGTGCCTCCTGATTCTGAACATGTCCAAGGTGTTTTGCTCTGCTGAAACACATATTACCAGTGTCCTCCTCTGCTAAATCAATAGCTCTAAACAGAAGGATTCAGACTCGCTCTAAGCTTGGGTGTGTCCGGTTCACATGTACAGTAATGATATGAAACCCAATATTTCTCTGTTTTATATGCTGTCCTTGTGTACTTTCAATTCTTTGCCCACCTCAGTAATAATGGTAGGCTAAACACACTAGTGTCACATCTCCTCCCGTTGCTCCCCTCCGGCGCTCTGATTCGCCAGTCTACTGAGCCACCGGTCTGAGCACACCACCTCGGCAACACCGGAATGGAAAACCAACGCACCCTAATCACCTGCACCTCATCATCTCATCACCACCCCTATATAGCCCTGTACTGTTCAGTGTTGTGTTGTGTGTGATTGTTAGTGTCTTGTCGTGTACTTGCTCTTTGTTGTTCTCTTGCTCAGTGTTAAGTAAACCTTTACATTGTTGATTCCTGCGTCTGCGTCCTTCCTCTTCGTATCCTCAGTACTCGTCACAGAATTACACAACAATCACGAAGATGGATGCAGCAGGTAATCCTCCAGGAGTTTCTCAGTGCCTCGACCAGCACCAGCAGCAGATTGCCCAGCTGAATGCCACCATGCAGGAAGTGCTCCAAACGCTGCATAAACTGACCATCACTCTGGTTCCACCTCAGGGAGCGGCGAGTGCACCCTGTCCACCTCCTCCCGGGCTATCACCAACGTCTGAGGGACCCCTCGCCCTGCCGGAACGCTATGACGGGAAAACTACAAAATGTAGAGGCTTCCTGCTACAGGTTTCACTGTCACTGGCGCGTCAGCGTGGGGCATCTCCATCGGACCAAGCCAGGATAGCGCTGGTGATTTCGCTACTGAAGGGAAAGGCGCTGGATTGGGCCACAGCAGTCTGGGAAGGAGGTGAAGCCGCGGCGCTTCCCTACTCCACCTTCCTCGCTCGGTTCAGGGCGGTGTTCGATCATCCCACGGAGGGAAAGGAGGCGAAAGGACGGTGGCGCCGTCTTCTGGCTGGAATGAGCGTGCTCTGCGCACGGCCTTCAGGAGAGGATTACGGGAGGACATCACGACGGAACTCGCATGTCAGGACGACGAAATGGACCTTGATACCCTCATCGCCACGTCCATTCTTCTTGACGACATGTTGAGAGACCGACGGCGTTCCCAACACCTCCCGGAGCCTCGACGCTCACCCCATCTGAGCTATGGAAGCCGCCCTGCCTCCGAGTCCTCACCCATGGAGGTGGGCAGCACCCCCTACACCACCACGGACTGCAGATCTCCTGGCGGCTCCCTTTCTAGGTGGTATGACTCCCTTCGCCGCTCTGTGAGTGTTCCGTCATCACCTGTCACCAAACCATTGTTTTTAGTTCCCTTAACGGTGAATGGTTCTGCCTTCTCTTCGCTTTCCACGGCAGTGATAGATTCCGGATCAGCGGGGAACCTTATAGATAGGGAGCTGGTCTCAGAATGGGGGTTGTCCACCGTGCCACTGCCTTCTCCGCTCGCTACACGTCACCTTGCTGGACAATAAACCACTTGGATCAGGCACCATTATGCACGTCACTCTCCAAATCACCAGCCCCATTCCCACACTACCGGAGCACCACGAGGAGCTGTCCTTCCACATCGTCACGTCACCCCTTCACCGGATCGTCTTGGGATTGCCCTGGCTCAGACTACACAACCCCACCATCAATTGGATCACCAAGAGGATCACAGCCTGGTCCCCCTCATGCCGGAGGACCTGCCTGCCAGTGGTTTGTTGTTCCACGTCAGTGGAGAGTCCGGAGTCCGCCCTCCAGCCCAACATTCCACGTGAGTACGCAGATCTCTCCGATGTCTTCTCTGCCTCCAAGGCTAAGTGTCTCCCTCCTCACAGGCCCAGGGACTGCGCCATTGACCTGCTGGAGGGTCAATAGCCCCCGAAGAGTCGCATTTACTCCCTCTCCATAGCGGAGACTGAGGCCATGGAGAAGTATGTGGTGGAGACCCTGAAACAGGGGTTCATCAGACACTCTACCTCTCCTGCCTTCGCAGCGTCTTCTTCGTGGCCAAAAAAGACGGAGGACTGAGACCGTGCATTGACTACCGGGGGCTGAACGCAGTCACCACCAAGTACCGGTACCCCCTCCCTCTGGTTCCGTCGGCCATCGAGCAGCTGCGAGGGGCCTGGTACTTTACCAAGTTGGACCTGAGGAGTGCCTACAACCTGATCCAAATCCAGGAAGGAGACGAGTGGAAGACGGCATTCAGCACTACCTCAGGCCATTATGAATACTGCATCATGCCCTATGGCCTTGCCAACGCACCTTCCGTGTTCCAGTCCTTCGTCAATGACGTGTTCCGAGACATGCTGAGTAGACAGGTGGTGGTATCCCTGTGCCTTTTTCTCGAAAAAGCTTACCCCCGCAGGGAGCTGTTGGCGGTGGTCCTCGCTCTGGAGGAATGGAGACACTGGCTGGAGGGCGCAGTCCATCCATTCCGGATTCTCACTGACCACCGGAATTTGGAGCACATACGGGCAGCGAAATGGATGAACTCTCGCCAAGCCAGGTGGGCCCAATTTCTTACTCGCTTTCAGTTTATTCTTTCCTACCGCCCAGGATCCCAGAATGTGAAAGCCGAAGCACTCTCCAGGATGCACCATACCGGAGAAAGGAAGGATCTGGGCGGTCCTATCCTGCCTCCGTCTCTCATCGTGGCACCTGTCGTTTGGGATGTGGACAAAGACATCCGCCTGGCGGCTCAGGAGGACCCAGCGCCTGCCAATGCCCCTCCGGGGTGCATGTATGTACCCACCAGGGTCCGTGACCGCCTGCTGATCTGGGCGCACACCACCCTTACGGCAGGGCACTCCGGCATGACGCGCACCCTACATTCTCTCTCACAAAAATACTGGTGGCCCACCTTGGCTACTGATGTCTCCCGCTATGTCAACTCCTGTTCTGTATGTGCCCAAACGAAGACACCTCAAACTAGTTCCTCTCCCAGTGCATCAGCGACCTTTGTCACACCTGTCCATAGACTTTGTCACCGACCTCCCACGTTCTGACGGCTTCACCACAGTCCTGGTGGTCTTAGATCGGTTCTCCAAATCATGCAGTTTTTTGCCACTAACTGGTCTTCCTTCTGCTCTCCAGGTCGCTGAGGTCCTGTTCCAACAGGTCTTCCGGCATTATGGACTTCCGGAGGACATCGTCTCGGACCGTGGCCCCCAATTCACCTCCCGAGTGTGGAAGGCTTTCCTGGAGAAGATCGGGGCCATGGCCAGCCTCACCTCTGGGTATAGGCCTCAGTCAAATGGGCAGGTGGAGCGCATGAACCAGGAGCTGGGGAGTTTTCTTCGTTGCCACTGTCAGGACCGGCAGGGTGAGTGGGCAAGGTTTCTACCCTGGGCAGAATATGCCCAGAACTCCCTCGCTCACTCCCTTCCAGTGCGTCCTGGGGTACCAGCCGGCCCTGGCTCTTGGACACCCAGCCAAACCGAGGCCCCCGTATTCCAGCCTGGTGATCGTGTCTGGCTGTCCACAAAAAACCTCCCTCTCCGCCTGCCCTGCAATAAACTGAGCCTCCGGTTTGTGGGGCCGTTTAAAGTCCTCCGGCGGATAAATTAGGTATCGTAACGGCTGCTCCTTCCCCCTCGCTACCGTGTCTCACCCACTTTTCATGTGTCTCTCCTCAGACCGGTGGTTCCTGGTCCTCTGGCGGAAGCCGTCCCCTGGGGTACGCCCCCTCCGCCCCTGGACATTGACGGGAGTCCGGCGTATGCGGTGAGGAACCTGCTGGACTCCAGGTTCCGTGGGGGACGGCTCCGTTACCTGGTGGACTGGGAGGGGTATGGTCCTGAGGAGAGGAGCTGGGTTCCGGCTGGGGACGTTCTGGACCCCAACCTAATTCGGGACTTCCACCGTCTCCGCCCTGACCGGCCTGCTCCTCGTCCTCGGGGTCGTCTTCCTGGCCGGCGACGTCCTGCGGTGGGAGCCCTGCATCCTGGGGGGTGGTACTGTCATGTTTCCTCCCGTTGCTCCCCTCCGGCGCTCTGATTCGCCGGTCTACTGAGCCACCGGTCTGAGCGTACCACCTCGGCAACACCGGAATGGAAACCCAACGCACCCTAATCACCTCCAGCGCACCTGCACCTCATCATCTCATCATCACCCCTATATAGCCCTGTACTGTTCAGTGTTGTGTTGTGTGTGATCGTTAGTGTCTTGTTGTGTATTCACTCTTTGTTGTTCTCTTGCTCAGTGTTAAGTAAACCTTAACATTGTTGATTCCTGCGTCTGCGTCCTGCCTCTTCGTATCCTCAGTACTCGTTACAACTAGTTTAAATTGCCAATCTATGCCTTATGTTTATTCAATGTCCACCCTATGTTCTTCACGGAGAAAGTCTGGCTGTCCCAGGATGACATGGAAGCTGTGCTTGTTAAGCTTCAGAGGCTTCAATGTGATAATTTGGGTCATGTTGAAATCCCTGAGACACTCACCATAGACCCTGTTAATCTGAGAGATATCACCTTATCAAATTCATCCTATGGCCCTATACACAGAGGAGCCAACCAACTGGGTGTTTCCTTTATCTCTTCAAACAAAACCGCTTTAATCAAATCAAAGTTTATTGATCGCGTACACAGATTTGAAGGTGTTATGGCAGGTGCAGCGAAATGCTTATGTTACTAGCTTCAACAGTGCAGTAGAATGTCTCGCAAATACACAATAATCTAAACAAGAAATAACATTCCAATTAAATATATTATTGAGAATATAAATGTGGTGTGTATAAACGGAATGTAATTTGGAAAATAAAATGGTATGTACAGTAGTAGGTATATTAGGATGAGCTATGTCAAGAATACAGTATATACATACACAGTGAGTAAACAACAGTAATAAACAGAATATGAGGTGACCGGTGTCCAATTACTTTATATACATGGGGCATTAGTCTCAAGGTGCAGGGCTGAGTACCAGGCAGGTTGCTGGCTCTCATCATGACCTGAGAATCAGGGTCAGTGTGGAGTTACACCTTAGCACAAAGGGAAGCAGGCGTTGCATTGAAATGTATTGTATAGCACTGTTCTGTTGTATAGGCCTAAATTGTGGGGGCAGTAGTGTGGAGGCCAGAGGAGCTACAGAATAAATGTTGTATGAAAGGTCTGTACAATTCATTTCCTCTCATTGATGTAGGAGCCGTTGAAAGGATATTCAAGGTCTTCAAGATCAAAGCGTTGATCCTTGTGTAATTGTTCCTCAACGGTACAATGTACTCCACAAATTTGAGGTTTTGTGTTTTACACAAGCATAGCTCTATTGTCAGAAAAACCCAAACAATATTACAGTGCGATATTTAAAGCTCTTATGCCTATTTACACCCTCTCTCTCTTTCCACTTTGTTCTTTTGCCTTTCTACTCCACCCTTTTCTCTTCCCTCTTGAGATACTTGTCAGGTATTGAGCCGCATGCTTCAGAGTATATTGTGACCTTAGGACCTTGAGGTCATGCCTGGCTACCCAAACTCCTTGCTCTGGCCAAATACTAAGCCATGCCCACTCAATGATTTCTAGAACACAAACACATTCTAATCATTCAGATGGTCCCAGAAATCGATGGGTTGGGCCAGAGCCAGAACACATGTGAGTAAAGTGGCGTTTTGAAAATTCATCATTGGCTTTGATACTCTGACACACACACAGAAACAGATACCACAGATACAGATATAAACAGGGTAAGGACATCTATTTCTTCACTTCCTCTTCTGTGTGTGTGCTAGGTGTTTTGTCCTCCAGTTGCAGTTCCTCAGTTAGATGACTTAAACATTAGGGCTGAATCCTAATATGTGCGTGCTTAACTTGAACTTTTGCATAAATTATATGCATTCATGTCAATCTGAGATTGGCATATCTCAAGATATCTTTATAACGATATCCTTGAATAACGATACCTGTTATAAAACGTACATGCTCAGATGCTTTTCTTTTTCTTTCTGTGTCTAACCTCTTCCCACTTAGATCTCAGCAAGTGTGATTAGGATGTCTCACACACGTTTGATATTTCAGCTCTAAACAAAGGCAGTCATTGGGGGGTGGTTGACTGAGGATAGCTTTAATCCATGCTTGTGTATCACTCACTCCACCCACCTGTTACTATATATGGGTATTTCCTTACACAATCTCTGTCTCCAACAAGACATTCTTGCCCAATGCCCGTTGAATGGCTTATGTGTGTGTGTGTGTGTGTGTGTGTAACAAGACTGATTCCTTCCTGACTCTACCTGCAACAGCTGACCAACAGGTGGGGAGCACTACCCTCTGACCCCCTGTCCAGTACCCCAGTGCGAGTCAAAGGGTTTCGAACAACATGACAATCTGAGTATGTTCAGGATGTTCATCATGATCAGTTTGACTAATGCAACACACTAACGGATATTCCCTCTGGTAGCCTACACAGCATCTAATATCAAGGACGATGGTGTGAATGAGGTGTGGATATAACAGTGAGTGTCAGAGGGCAGTGGATGAGACAATAAGTGAAGGAAACCCACAGAGACCCTAGGATAAACAGCACAATTGTACAAACCCCATAAACAGTGAGAGGATGCTCCATTCCCATTTCCTACTCCACCCCTTTGTTTAAACAGTGTGAGAGAGGCATGCCAAAACAGTGCTCTGAGCTTGAGGGTCAAATGCATGCTGCCAAAAGAGTCTGACTCATAATAAAGTTTGTAGCCTATTAAATCAAATCAGATAAAATCGTTATTATTATGGGTGTATTGAGAGTTTTAAAGAGATTTCACATCAACAATCTGTTTGTAGTGGTTATTGTACCTCAGCTGTTCATGATTTGAAGACGTCTATTGACACCTAGCTGAATGGCCTATTATTTATTTACAACAACATTTTAACAGTTTGTTATGGCTTAATAGTGCAGTGCATGCATAGCAATACTTTCACACTGTAGTGACCATACCGCCTATTTGCATGGAAATGTTGGAGTGCAAATACCCATTTTGATTACGAATATTTGCGTAAATAACAATCGTGCAAGAGGTCACACGTTTGCCACTCAACCCTTTATTTTACATAAGTTTGAATGCACTTCAGCTATTCAGAAAAGTGGCAATGTAAAACTAAAGCTGTAAGAACTGTTATATATATTCAAGAGGTTATGGTTGGCTACACACTGATACCACGCGGTAACAATGTTGCGCTTTACGAATTTAAACATTGTTTCTGTTGCAGCAGAGGCACTGATATGACAGCTCGAGCAGCGGCAATAATCTCTGCGTACTTTACTGCAGAATGTGGAGACTGGAGAGCGCTTGCTTTCTCTGTTGAAAGACAAAGACTGACCAATCGGTATCTGTATTCCTAATTAGCAAGCACAGACCGTCCAATGAGGGACGTGCTGGGTGGGTTCTCCACTCACACCTTCTCGGGGCCACTCTCTGGTATAGAACAGCGAAGGAGGGCGCGTTACAGAATGACATACAGGTTTTCTTGCTGCACACTACGCCAGAGACAATTATAAAAAAAGAACGAGAGAGACCTTTCGACGCACCACTAGTCCGTCTTCACGCTTTGTGTCCAATAAGGATTCAATCGCTGTCCATTTGAAGAGCCATGTCGCTTATTGAAGAATACGAGGAAGGGGAGTATGGGAGGGCGCCTAAGCGACTGAAGACCGCGGAGGTGGAGGAGGGCGAGGAGCTGGAGGAGGGAGAGGATTCGGACTCGGAGTCTGCAGGGCTGCTCCGAGATGTGGAGAATGTAGGAGCCGAGAAAAGGCCCCGGTGGACCGCAACGAAATACGGACCTGAAAGACGGGTAAGGGAAGCGCGCCCTTATTAGAATATAACATCTGAATCTGATCTGTTACAATGTTTCGCAATATTACTGTGAATAACTGGCAATGGTGACAATGTTGCTACTGGAATAGTAGCCTAGCCTATATATAGGCTATTAATTCATTGGGTTCCTCTGCGATTGATAACCTGGCTGTCCTTTGCAGTCAAGATGTCAGTTGACTGTCTGAAATCCTACATGTAAGATTGTAGGGTACTCTCCAGCTAAAAATCATACAATGCATGGGCAGACTACAGTTATTTTCTACTCTGACAAGGTGTAAATCTTGTTAAGAAAATATGCCCACGTGTTGAAGTAAAACGGGATTGCAATATGATCCACATGACATGGATTATAACTGATTTATTTGACAATTTATGCATAACATTAAACTGCATAAAAAAAATAAAACAAGTGCTTTACAGAGTTTTAACCAGCCTGGTCTCATAGACTAGATGTAACATAGTAAATGTATACTGGGACTCTGAAATTACTTTTGGTATGGTTACATAAAACATATTTGGTGGGGGTGGATGGGTGGGTGTACAGTGGGGAAAAAAAGTATTTAGTCAGCCACCAATTGTGCAAGTTCTCCCACTTAAAAATATGAGAGAGGCCTGTAATTTTCATCATAGGTACATGTCAACTATGACAGACAAAATTATATTTTTTTTCCAGAAAATCACATTGTAGGATTTTTAATGAATTTATTTGCAAATTATGGTGGAAAATAAGTATTTGGTCAATAACAAATGTTTCTCAATACTTTGTTATATACCCTTTGTTGGCAATGACACAGGTCAAATGTTTTCTGTAAGTCTTCACAAGGTTTTCACACACTGTTGCTGGTATTTTGGCCCATTCCTCCATGCAGATCTCCTCTAGAGCAGTGATGTTTTGGGGCTGTCGCTGGGCAACACAGACTTTCAACTCCCTCCAAAGATTCTCTATGGGGTTGAGATCTGGAGACTGGCTAGGCCACTCCAGGACCTTGAAATGCTTCTTACGAAGCCACTCCTTCGTTGCCCGGGCGGTGTGTTTGGGATCATTGTCATGCTGAAAGACCCAGCCACGTTTCATCTTCAATGCCCTTGCTGATGGAAGGAGGTTTTCACTCAAAATCTCACGATACATGGCCCCATTCATTCTTTCCTTTACACGGATCAGTCGTCCTGGTCCCTTTGCAGAAAAACAGCCCCAAAGCATGATGTTTCCACCCCCATGCTTCACAGTAGGTATGGTGTTCTTTGGATGCAACTCAGCATTCTTTGTCCTCCAAACATGACAAGTTGAGTTTTTACCAAAAAGTTATATTTTGGTTTCATCTGACCATATGACATTCTCCCAATCCTCTTCTGGATCATCCAAATGCACTCTAGCAAACTTCAGATGGGCCTGGACATGTACTGGCTTAAGCAGGGGGACACGTCTGGCACTGCAGGATTTGAGTCCCTGGCGGCGTAGTGTGTTACTGATGGTAGGCTTTGTTACTTTGGTCCCAGCTCTCTGCAGGTCATTCACTAGGTCCCCCCGTGTGGTTCTGGGATTTTTGCTCACCGTTCTTGTGATCATTTTGACCCCACGGGGTGAGATCTTGCGTGGAGCCCCAGATCGAGGGAGATTATCAGTGGTCTTGTATGTCTTCCATTTCCTAATAATTGCTCCCACAGTTGATTTCTTCAAACCAAGCTGCTTACCTATTGCAGATTCAGTCTTCCCAGCCTGGTGCAGGTCTACAATTTTGTTTCTGGTGTCCTTTGACAGCTCTTTGGTCTTGGCCATAGTGGAGTTTGGAGTGTGACTGTTTGAGGTTGTGGACAGGTGTATTTTATACTGATAACAAGTTCAAACAGGTGCCATTAATACAGGTAACGAGTGGAGGACAGAGGAGCCTCTTAAAGAAGAAGTTACAGGTCTGTGAGAGCCAGAAATCTTGCTTGTTTGTAGGTGACCAAATACTTATTTTCCACCATAATTTGCAAATAAATTCATTAAATATCCTACAATGTGAATTTCTGGATTTTTTTTCTTCTCAATTTGTCTGTCATAGTTGACGTGTAGCTATGATGAAAATTACAGGCCTCTCTCATCTTTTTAAGTGGGAGAACTTGCACAATTGGTGGCTGACTAAATACTTTTTTTCCCCACTGTATAATGCAACATCTAGCAACCCAAAGGCTAATTAACAACTTTTCAACTACTCACTACTTTTTAGTAATATAATAGGAATTGTAATTCGTAACATATCATACGAAATGGGTGATGGACAGCCACAAATTAATACATACCATATGAAACGTAACATATCATACTAAATGGAGTGTCTTGGATTTACATACAGAATAATATGAAATGCTTTGAGACCATGTTGCAACAAACATACTGAACCCTATATAGACTACAGTAGTAGTATGCCTACTATCATAACCGTGACATGAATATTGACTGATATTTGTGAAGTTAGGTGATATCAGTCTTATCCTTAGCCTAATATTACATTTACATTACATTTACGTCATTTAGCAGACGCTCTTATCCAGAGCGACTTACAAATAGGATATTTTGTGTTGAGGGAAGGCACATTATGTTGAGTTCACAGAATGTTTTCTAACCAGACAATGGAAACTCAGATGTTGGTTCACTGATAGAGGAGTAATGGTGCTGCTGGTAGGTTCCTCAAACCTGGGTTGTATTCATTAGTGCACACCGTTTCAAGACGTAGCAAAACTCAAATAAGTGGATTTGGAAATGTCCACTACCTCCTGCTTTTTGTAAAAGTGCATAGTGACATGACATCTCTTCAGTGAAGGTGATTTGCACTGCTTACATAGGCTAAGTCTGTAGGCTGTGCTACACTGTCAGAGTATAGTCTAGTCTTATACACCTGTCACCATTAGACAGTGCATTATTGATGGTGATCCATGGGTCACTCGGTTGGATAGGCTATGCGAATTGCAACATCTCCACTTCTGATGTCTAACGTCTGGAATTAAATTATGTGAAGACCTGCTCATGTTCTGCAACTCTGACTTTACCATGACATGAATAGTTGACTATTATTAACAGTAAATAGTCTATAAACTTATAGAAACAAGTTTAACCCTGCACAAGAGGAGAGGACCTCCGTGTGTAAAGGGGAACTGAGTATTTGGATTGTAAACCATAATCTACTGAATTGTCCAGTGAAAATGAGCATCCTGATTTTCACTCATGTTTTAGATCTGATTTAGCTCACCCCAATCTCTGCGGGGTGCATAATGCAGCCCAGTATGTGCCTTGATTTGAGATCAAAACCAGACAGGAATGCAGGAAGAGAAACCAGCTCCCTGCTCTGTGTGCATAGGACTTTCTCCGCTACATCTTCTCAGAAGATTATCATAAAACCAGTCCCGGCATGCGGAGGCATTGAATGCATTATCTAGATTAGCTATGCAGTGTTTTAGTCTTTGCTAGCTCGGGCGGTGCAGATCTTTAGTCCGTTGATCGGCTTTTCCGCTTATCACCAAGGAAAAGCTGTGAATCCGCCACCGGCAAGACAGATTCAGCTGCCTGATGTCAGAACCTGCTGTGGAGCATGCGCCTTATCTGTACTCTCTCCCAACTAGGGCTGTCCCCGACCAAAAAAAATCTTAGTCGACCAAGAGTTGTCTGTTCTTTCGATCAATATATTGGTCGACATTTTAAAACATGTATTTTGTATGTTTGAATAAAATCAGCTATATTTAGGCTACCAAGCTTGTCTGATGCTTTAAGCACTGCGATAAATAATTAAGACACACAAATGACTAAAGAGGGTGTCAGAGATCAATATAGCGTAACCAGAAGAAGAAAACCTGTTCCCGACCATACTCCTCCCACCTCCCACTGCTCCTGAAGTGGCCGGTAATAGGCTACACCAGTGGTCAGCAACCTTTTCCATTTGGAGTGCCAAGTTATCGTACCATTTCTACTGATCTGCGTGCCAGTTATGATTTTCGTATGCACATTTTCGTGGAACAGTTTAATTTAATTTATAATAAAGTCTTCATATCTCAAAATCAATGTCATGTGGTTAATCAAAATCTAAATGAAAATGATACAAATCTAAAAGTAACTTATATTGCCATTGCCAATATGTAAAAATAGCCTACATAAAGCCAACAAATAAAAACATTGCAGCCCGCAGGTAGAAAATATCCTGATAAAAACAAATATCCTATAAATCACATTGGCTACTCATGGCCTGTCTGCGAGGAACTTGAAACATTATCAACTATTGTATTAACTTGGTCCCGCCTAAAGCTTGTGCTAGCAAACTTGCAACATTGTATAACATATTCTGGCCCCTCAGAGTTTCCTGGGTCAGTGAGCTCCGGACAGACAGACACTGCTGTAGTTATTTTGCGCAAGGGATAAGAAGTAATCAGGTAGGCCTATTTTATGACGTTTCCACCGGATCAGAACATGACATTTTCATGCTGAGAGGTAATCAAAAGGGAGAGAGCTGGAAAGATTTTTCAAATAGGCTACGTTGAGGAACTATTGTCATTCTCAATAGATGTAAAAACAGACTTTGTTTACTTGCTGTCTGAGGTGAAGAACAAATTACTTTGAAAAGCTCCACAGTGATGGTGGGTTAGTCCACTCAGACAGGTGTCTCGTGTACCATCATTTAAAAAATATATATTTGCCACTGCTCGACTAAAGAAATCTTGGTCGACCAACAGCCTATCGGCCAAAAAATCAACCAGTCGACTAAATGTGGTCAGCCCTACTCCCAACTATGAAATGGAAGAGCAACAACAACTTTCACACCACAGTCCACGGTCATCTAGACCAGATGGCAGCCTCGGGTAAGATGAAGGGGGAAGGGTGTGTCTCTTTGTTAACAACAGTTGGTGCACAACCTCTAACGTTAAGGAAGTGTAAAGTTTTTTGTAGCTCTCTATTAACCACCACAAACTGATGCTTGCACTAAGACCACACTTAACAATATCTATAGGGCCATAAGCAAACAAGAAAATGCACATCCAGAGGCGGCACGTCTCGTGGCCGGTGATTTCAATGCAGGGAAACTGAAATCCGTTTTACCTCCTTTTTATTTATTTTTTTTTTATTTATTTTTTCATACTTTTTAAAAAAAATTTTTTTTTTTTTTTTTTTTTAATGGATCAGCTTAATATTGCAGATAGATTGTATCTTCTATCAATGTAATTGTCTGCATCACTTCCAATCCCCCATGTTTTTTTTATTTTTATATATATATTCCCCTTTATTACTTTTCAACCCCACCATCCTTTCCCTACTTGGAGTAAATTAGTGAACAACAACGCCCAGGCCTCTACTTCCGGTCTATACTTACTATCTACACCTTATGGACAGAGTTAATTTTACAATAATTCTATATCTATATCTATATATATATATATATATATTTATTTATTTTTTTGCTCCTGAACTTCTTCTACTCTCAACCTCTCCGATCATTTTCATGATGTCCATCCGGTTTGCTTCTAAATGCCATATCTTTCTAACTGTGCTCTTTCCCAAAAGCTCCCAACATACAACCTATATACTTATTATGGACACAGTATGCTTACATTATTAGCTATCTTTGTTATTATTTGTTGTTATTTGTTATTAGTCCCATCCTTCAACTCTATTCAATACCTCCCATCTATCTCTTAACACCATCCATATAGGATTTCTATTTGCCATATATATTTCAACCATACTGTGATGTTTTACAAAAGTTCTGAACCTTTCTATTCTCATTGCTTCTACAGATTGTGAATTAAAAATAAACATTTTTGCTAAAAGTATTATTATATTATTGATTGATTGACTATGACTTTTCAGATCACCCAGTAATGCTATCTGCAAGGTTAGTTCCAGGTAAATATTGCAATCCTTTAGCCATTCCTGGACCTGTGTCCAAAAACAAGCTACAAATGGACAGAACCAAAACAAATGATCTAATGATTCTATCTCTTCACAGCTAAATCTGCAGAGCTGGGAAGATTGTATCCCCCATATAAATAACATTCTATTGGTAGCAAGAATTTTATATAATAATTTAAATTGAAAGATTCTAATTTTTGAATCCGGTGTCGTTTTGCGTGTCAGTTCATAAACACTATGCCATGGGATCGGTACGTCAAAGATCTCTTCACAACTATTTTGCAATCTATATGGGACTGCTGTCAATCCTTTGGTCCTTAAGTGAAACTGATATACTTTTTTATTTATCACAGTTTTCCTTAACCAATTATGTTCTTTAATGCAAGGCCGACAGACAAGTTCCTTACTTTCTCCCCCTTCAACTTTCCTCTTCCACTTTTGCGGTAAGGCTGCAATTATTTGGTTGTAATTTTGGGTAGAGCAGACATTTCCATATGTTTTTGTTAGCTGCATGTGCGACATAACTCCACCAGTCCTACCGATGATATCATTTACGAAGATTATACCTTTTTTAAACATTCTGTCAAAAAATAAAGGTTTTTTGTCAATTAGTATATTTGAATTTAACCACAATATTTGTTGCATTATTTGTTCTGTCGCTTTCTGGAGGATTAAATTGAAATTGCAACCAACTTTCTATGGCTTGTTTTAGAAATAGTGACATTTGGGAGATTATTTCCTTTTCAAATAACTGAAAGTGAGAGGTTGTAATCTGAATAAAGGGAAAAAGGCCTTTCTTGAACAGTGGGTGAGACAATCTTACTAATTTGCTTGAGAACCAGTTCGGATTTAAGTATAACTTTTGGATGACTGAAGATTTTAGTGATAGGTCTAATGCTTTAATATTTAATAATTTCTGTCCTCCGAATTCATATTCATTATATAAATATGCTCTTTTAATTTTGTCTGGCTTGCCGCTCCAAATAAAATTGAATATTTTTTTCTCATATAATTTAAAAACTGTTTGCTAGGCGTAGGCAAGACCATAAGCAAATAGGTAAACTGGGATAATACTAAAGAGTTAATCGGGGTGATTTTTCCACAAATTGACAGGTATTTTCCTTTCCATGGTAGTAAGATCTTATCTATTTTTGCTAACTTTCTATTAAAATTTATTGAAGTGAGATCATTTATTTCCTTTGGGATATGTATTCCGAGTATATCCACATCACCATCAGACCATTTTATTGGTAAACTACATGGTAATGTAAAAATTGTATTTTTTAGTGATCCAATACGTAATATAGTACATTTGTCATAATTTGGTTTTAATCCAGAGAGGTTAGAAAATGTATCTAGATCCTCTATGAGGCTGTGGAGGGATTCTAGTTGTGGATCTAAAAGAAAACATGAATCATCTGCGTACAATGACACCTTTGTTTTTAAGCCCTGTATTTCTAATCCTCTGATATTATTATTGGATCTGATTTTAATAGCTAACATCTCGATGGCCACAATAAATAGATATGCCGATAGTGGACAACCTTGTTTCACTCCTCTTGACAGTTTGAAACTTTCTGAGAAATAGCCATTATTTACTATTTTACACCTAGGGTTACTATACATGATTTTGACCCATTTTATAAGAGATTCTCCAAAATTGAAATGCTCCAGGCATTTATATATAAATTCCAGTCGAACTTTATCAAATGCCTTTTCGAAGTCTGCTATGAATAGCAGGCCTGGTTTCCCATATTTTCCATAGTGTTCTATTGTTTCCAATACTTGCCTTATATTATCTCCAATGTATCTTCCATGTAAAAAACCTGTCTGATTAGAATGAATAATATCCGACAATACCTTTTTAATTCTATGCGCTATACATTTTGCTAGGATTTTTGCATCACAACACTGAAGTGTAAGGGGCCTCCAATTTTGTAAATGGACTGGATCTTTATATTTTCCACTTGTATCCTGTTTCAGTAATAATGAGATCAGACCTTCTTCTTGAGTGTCAGATAATCTACCATTTACATAGGAGTGGTTAAAACATGCTAATAACGGTCCTCTTAGTATATCAAAAAGGTTTGGTATACCTCGATTGGTATGCCATCCAACCCTGGAGTCTTCCCGGACTTAAAGTCTTTAATTGCATCCAGAAGTTCCTCCTCTGTAATTTCACCTTCACATGAGTCTTTCTGTGTGGCTGTTAATTTGACATTATCAATAGGAAAAAAATCTCTACAATTAGCTTCAGTTAGAGGAGATGGAGGCGACTGAAAAGAAAACATATGCTTAAAATACTTTGTTTCTTCCTTCAAAATATCATTAGGTGAATTATGGGTGACTCCGTCAATTGTAACCAGTTTCATTAAGTTCTTTTTGGTAGCATTCCTATGTTGAAGATTAAAAAAGAATTTTGTGCATTTTTCCCCATATTCCATCCAGTTTGCTTTATTTTTATAATATATTACACTTGATCTTTCTTGAATAAGTTTTTCCATTTCTTTTTGTTTTTCCTCTAATTTATTCTGAGCCTCTATGTTACAGTTTTTATTGCCATCTATCTGTTCTGTTAGACTTTCTATTTCCTTTCTTAGTATAAACTCTTTTGACCTAAATTGCTTTTGTTTTCGAGATGAGTACTGAATTGCATGGCCTCTAAAGGCACATTTAAAGGTGTCCCATACAATAAGGGGATTCGCTGTACCTATGTTATGTTGGAAAAAGTCAGTTATAAATTCCTTTGTTCTAATTATAAATAAATTATCATCTAATAGGCTTTGATTAAATTTCCAATATCCTCGCCCACGTGGAAATTCAGTCAGAGTAATGTATATGCCTATTATATGATGGTCCGACCGCATTCTGTCCTCTATCAACACTTTTTTTTACTTTTGGTGCCAACGAGAATGAGATAAGAAAGAAGTCAAGACGACTAGCTTGATTCAGTCTCCGCCATGTATATCTCACTAGATCAGCATATTTAAGCCTCCATATATCTACTAGTTCTAATGTATCCATGACATTCACAATTTCCTTAAGAGCATGTGGGTGATTGTTTGTGGTGTGATTTCCTTTTCGGTCCATTGATCTATTTAAAACAGTATTATAATCCCCCACCATAATAATATTGTCTTGAGTTGCTTGCAGGCTTGATAATTTATTATATATATTGTCAAAGAATTGTGGATCATCATTATTTGGTCCGTAAAGGTTAATGAGCCATATCTGTTTACGGTCCAATACCATATTTAAAATAATCCATCTACCTTGCGTATCTATTTGGACAATTTGCACATTCGGATCGAAATTACTATTCATTAATATCATCACCCCTTTTGAATTTCTTTGCCCATGGGAGAAGTATATTTCCCCCCCCATTCTTTTTTCCACGCTACTTCATCTCGAATTGTTGAATGAGTTTCCTGTATACAATAGATATTTTATTCCTTCTCTTTGAGCCATGTAAATATTGTTCTTCTTTTGTTATTATCAGCTAAGCCATTACAATTATAACTGGCTATACTTATTTCACCATACACCATAATGAGATACAAGTTTCAAGTCTATTTATCATTATATATGTTTGTAAATTTACCAATAAAAAATAGCGTAATGATTGAGTGTCCATATAGCTGTACCGTGATATTTGCATTGCTACGGAGTAACCCTTCAATTGTTCTCCACTAATTCCCCCGCTAAAGCCCCTCCCCATCCCAAGTTGAGCCGTCATCCCAGTGATCAGCATCCCCCCCACGTCCCTCCGTATCCCTAAGGCCCCGAGAGGCCAGGACCCATCCATCGAAAACAGCACACAGTGCCACCCACAAAACAGAAGCAGGTTAACCGCCAAAAGCATTTCCAATGCTTTCACCTCTATATATATATATCTATATAACTATTTTTTTTTTTTTTATTATGCATATCCTATTTTCCATCATTATCAATTAATATGCGTAATAATGTCGGCAGTTCACGCATAGGATTCTAACATATAACCAGGATTGCCATTGTATTACATTTAATTCATTGACAAGCAATTATTATCCTAGCAAATAATTCCCGCGGTCCATCCCATACCCCCCCCAACATCCCCACCCCCCCACAACAGATGCCAGACCAGCACACACGCACATACTCACATACTCCAACACACTCAACCCCCCTCCTCCACAATCCACCATAAAATCCGATACTCAACGGCTGTTATATCCCAGAGCCCAACTCGAGAAATAACTTGATCTACGAGTGCACATACAGTTAAAGCTGATTGAGAAAGCATGCAAATTGAGCAGAAATTGACAACAATGTGAGATTTGATTAATCTACTTAATCTATGTCAAGTCCTAGGTGATGGAGATCAGATCCACCCTCTTCACCTGAGACACAAACACTCTGATCCCCTGTTGTAACCATTTTCCCAAGCATCTCCATGCGGTCAGACCTTTGATTATTTTGTGCCACCTGGGCCACAATGATAAACCCCCCTCTCTGATTGTCCGAGTGTGACCCCCTCCCCATGGGTTACTGCAGCCAGTGTTGCCAGCACTGCCACTACCTGGGTGGGCGTACCCCACCGGAATCCCCACCGGCTAGGTAAAAGGTCGTCAAGGTTCTCATTAGCAGCTTTGAGAATTTCCTTGTATATTATGCTCTCCCATCAGGGGGCTCTGGCTTTGTAGGACCAACCCTGCCAGGCAGGCTCAGAATCTTGAGGGCGGTGCTGCTCAAGTAGGTCTCTGACCGCATTTATTTCTCTATTTAGGCTGCATATTCACAGCAGGTCCATAAAATAGATGGGAACTTCTCTTTGGTGTATGGGTCGCTCAGGTGGGTGTCCAGGTTATAGGGTTAGGGATCTTTCCATCATGATAGGACAATGAATAATTAGATTAGATGTATACTATATTTAAAAATGTATATCCCTCATCTACACAAAATTGAAAGCTCTCTCTCTCACTACCCCTGTTCATAGACCCCCGGTCGGCTCTGGGATATGCAACCATTTCCCCTCTCACTCACTTAACGCCGTACCTTTTCAAACACAAAAATGCACACCACATGGTTGACTGCGGAAGAAATGGGCCGAGCGTGCAAACGCACCCGCATCCACATCTGCTGCAAGGGGGAAAGGACGCCAGAGAGAACACAGGACCAACCACAACAATCATCCGCCAAAACAACAACCTCCCGCCAAAAAATCCATGTTCTAATTATTTGTATATAAAGATGTATTATTCTGCTTGTTATATCGTTTTATCCATTTATAAAATACTATACTTACTATAAATATTATTTAATATTACAATCCCTATCATTGCTAGTATCAGGTGCTCCAATATTTGACTCCTCCATTACAACTTTTAGAATAGCCATGGAGTAGTCTTTGTGTCTCTGAACATTTGGTTGTCAACATATAATTTATCCACCACTAGTGCAACACGTTTCCCTTTTAATCTGTTTTCCTTGAAGATTGGATACAGAACTTTGCGCCTTTCTACAATCTCCTTCGGGAACTGATCATTCATGCCAGCAAGTCTTTTTCCCAGGCTTTTCACCATAGCTTTGTCCTTAAAAAAAAGCAAATTTGGCAACGATTGGGCGCTCATATTTCTGTCCTCTTTTTCCGAAACGGTGTACACGTTCGAGTTGGATTTTATCGACCGCCTCGAGTGGGATTTGTAGCGCTGTATGCAGGAAGTCCTTCATAATATTTTCTGTTATTTCTCCCTCCTTTTCCTGAATACCCGTAAGTACTAGATTTTCCCTCATCGATCTAGTTTGGATGTCTAGTAAGGCTTCTCTCAGAAGATTGTTCTCCTTTTTTAATTCCCTAACGTCCGTTTCCATTTTAGAGACTGTCACTTTTATTTCTTTGGTTTCTTTCTCCATTACCAAAGCTTTTTCGTCACTCATTTGAAGACTCGCTTTCAACTCTTTTACGTCTTTACTGACCAGTTCTAATATGCCCAATTTGTCATTTATCGACTTCAACAGGTCGCTTTCCACACTTACCATACCCAGTGGTGAAAAGCATATATCATCTGTATCTGTCGATGAGTCGCGTTTCCTTTTGGGGATCGGCTCTCCACGCTTGTCTTCAGTCATGTTTGGGTGTTGCTTGTTGTAGTAATATTTGTCGATATATTTCTCTAGCCTTATGATCTTATTTCTGTTATTATCCAGATTGAATTATATTAACTGTGAATATATGAAATGCTAATATTTAGTCTAACTTACTGATTTTGAATATTATGTTTTTATCTTGAGGTGTTTTGTACCGATTTCTATTCAATACGCCATCTTGTTTACGCGCCTACTCTGGTCTTGGCACCTGCGCTCTAGCTAGCTCTTTGGAGGGAGCTGAAACTCTTTACACTGTTACACTGTGAGAGGCTCATTTTTACCATCATGTCACCTGTGTAACTAGAGGCGACAAAACTCTTGATCACCTTTACTCCACACACAGTAACATATACAAGACTCCCCCTCGCCCTCCCTTTGGCAAATCTGACCATAACTCTATCCTCCTGATTCCTGCTTACAAGCAAAAACTAAAACCTGGAAGTGGTCCGATGAAGGTGGATGCTAAGCTACAGGACTGTTTTGCTAGCGCAGACTGGAATATGTTCCGGGATTCATCTGATAAAATTGAGGAGTTTACCACATTAGTCACCGGCTTCATTAATACGTTTATCAACGACGTCATCCCCACAGTGACCATACGTACTGTACATATCCCAACCAGAAGCCATGGATTACAGGCAACATCTGCACTGAGTTAAAGGCTAGAGCTGCTGCTTTCAAAGAGCGGGACACTAATCCGGACGCTTATAAGAAATCCCACTATGACCTCCAACGAGCCATCAAACAGGCAAAGCATCAATACAGGACTAAGATCGAATCCTGCTACGCCGGCTCTGACACTCGTCGGATGTGGCAGGGCATGCAAACTATCACGGATTACAAAGAGAAACCCAGCCACGAGCTGCCCAGTGACGAGAGCCTACCAGACGAGAGCCTACTATTCTTGCTTCGAGGCTAGCAACACTGAACCATGCATGAGAGCACCAGCTGTTCCGGACGACTGTGTGATCTCGCTCTCCGTAGCCGATGTAATACCTTTAAACAGGTTAACATTCACAAGGCCGCGGGGGCCAGACAGATTTCCAGGACGCGTACTCAGAGCATGCGCTGACCAGCTGGCATGTGTCTTCACTGACATTTTCAACCTCTCCCTGACCCAGTCTGTAATACCTACATGTTTCAACCAGACCACCATAGTCACTGTACCCAAGAACGCCAACGTAACCTGTCTAAATGACTTTCGCCCCATAGCACTCACACCTGTAGCCATGAAATGCTTTGAAAGGCTGGTCATGGCTCACATCAACACCATCATCCCAGACACCCTGGACCCACTTAATTTGCATAACCCCCCAACAGATCCACAGATGATGCAATCTCTATTGCACTCCACACTGCCCTCTCCCACATGGAAAAGAGGAACACCTATGTGAGAATGTTGTTCATTGACTACAGTTGAGCGTTCAACACCATAGGGCGGCAGGTAGCTTAGTGGTTAAGAGCGTTGTGGAACGAGTCGAAAGCTTAAATTTCCTTGGTGTCCACATCACTAAGGAATGAACTTCGTCCACACACACCAACACAGTCATGAAGAAGGCATGGGCCCTCAGATCCTCAAAACGTTCTACATCTGCACCATTGAGAGCATCTTGACCGACTGTATCACCGCTTGGAATGGCAACTGCTTGGCATCGGACCGCAAGGCGCTACAGAGTGTAGCACGTACGACCCAGTATATCACTGGGACCGAGCTCCCTGCCATCCAGGACCTCTATACCAGGCGGTGTCAAAGGAAGGTCCTAAAAATGTGTCAAAGACTCCAGCCACCCAAGTCATAGATGGTTCTCTCTACTACCGCACGGCAAGTGGTACCGATGCACCAAGTCTGGAACCAACAGGACCCTGAAAACCTTCTACCACCAAGCCATAAGGCAGCTAAATAGTTAACCAAATAACTACCCGGACTATCTGCATTGATCCCCTTTTGCACTAACTGTTTTGACTCATCACATATGCTGCTGCTACTGCTTATTATCTATCCTGTTCCCTAGTCACTTTACCCATACCTATATGTACAGTTGAAGTCTGAAGTTTACATACACCTTAGCCAAATACATTTAAACTCAGTTTTTCACAATTCCTGACATTTAATCCTAGTAAAAATTCCCTGTCTTAGGTCAGTTAGGATCACCACTTTATTTTAAGAATGTGAAATGTTAGAATAATAGTAGAGAGAATGATTTATTTCAGCTTTTATTTCTGCCCACAAATGTTCTATAGGATTGAGGTCAGGGCTTTGTGATGGCCACTCCAATACCTTGACTTTGTTGTCCTTAAGCCATTTTGCCACAACTTTGGAAGCATGATGGGGTCATTGTCCATTTGGAAGACCCATTTGCGACCAATCTTTAACTTCCTGACTGATTTCTTGAGATGTTACTTCAATATATCCACATAATTTTCCTTCCTCATGATGCCATCTATTTTGTGAAGTGCACCAGTCCCTCCTGCAGCAAAGCACCCCCACAGCATTATGCTGCCACCCCTGTGCTTCACGGTTTGGATGGTGTTCTTTGGCTTGCAAGCGTCCCCCTTTTTCCTCCAAACATAACGATGGTCATTATGGCCAAACAGTTCTATTTTTGTTTCATCAGACCAGTGTACATTTCTCCAAAAACTACGATCTATGTCCCCATGTGCAGTTGCAAACCGTAGTCTGGCTTTTTTATGGCGGTTTTGGAGCAGTGGCTTCTTCCTTGCTGAGCGGCCTTTCAGGTTATGTTGATATAGGACTCGTTTTACTGTGGATATAGATATTTTTGTACCTGTTTCCTCCAGAATCACCAGGTCCTTTGCTGTTGTTCTGGGATTGATTTGCATTTTTCCTACCAAAGTACGTTCATCTCTAGGAGACAGAACGCGTCTCCTTCCTGAGCGGTATGATGGCTGCGTGGTCCCATGGTTTTTATACTTGCGTACTATTGTTTGTACAGATGAACGTGGTACCTTCAGGCATTTGGAAATTGCTCCAAGGATGAACCAGACTTGTGGAGGTCTACAACTTTTTTTCTGAGGTCTTGGCTGATTTCTTTTGATTTTCCGATGATGTCAAGCAAAGAGGCACTGAGTTTGAAGGTAGGCCTTGAAATACATCCACAGGTACACCTCCAATTGACTCAAATTATGTCAATTAGCCTATCAGAAGCTTCTAAAGCCATGACATAATTTTCTGGAATTTTCCAAGCTGTTTAAAGGCACAGTCAACTTAGTGTATGTACATTTCTGACCCTCTGGAATTGTGATACAGTGAATTATAAGTGAAATAATCTGTCTGTAAACAATGGTTGGAAAAAATTACTTGTGTCATGCACAAAGTAGATGTCCTAACCGACTTGCCAAAACTATAGTTTGTTAAGAAGACATTTGTGGAGTGGTTGAAAAACAAGTTTTAATGACTCCAACCTAAGTATATGTAAACTTCCGACTTCAACTGTACATATCTACCTATATTACCTCATAGCCCTACACATCGACTCGGTACTGTTACCCCTTGTATATAGCAAAGTTATCGTTACACATTGTGTATTTATTCCTTGTGTTTTTATTTTTCTATAATCTTTCGATTTTTCTCTGCATTGTTGGTAAGGGCCCGTAAGTAATCATTTCACTGTTAGTCTACACCTGTTGTTTACGAAGCATGTGACAAATCTTAAAAAATATATATATATGAATTATGAGGCCTTTATGTGCTTGTTATGATTAAATAAATGCTTCAAAATTAATAAGTGATGTTAGCTGATGAAGATGATCTTGTAGAACAAAACGTATAAGATCTCCTAAGCCTGTGTGTACCACAGACCTTATGTCCGGCGTTTATCCAAAAATCCTACAAAAAAAAACATTCATTTCCCCATAGGCCTACAAAAAGACACCATTACTATTGCGCTCTATTTGCTAATTTGATTATATTTGAAGAAATACACCTTTTTGCCTTTCGCACTTCAATGCACATGTGTAATTTAACGTAGCCTCCATTTAAATGAGATGCTGTTTGTCAAATAGACTCCATTGATGATCTGTTTTTATTTGTAGGCCTATCCAATTCATCCCAATTAGGTAGCATAGGCCTACCCTGATAGCCTATCTGAGTACTGGATGCTGATGCTGAGCTTGTGCATGGTTAAAACCTGCAATTTGGGATGCTAAATTACACTTTCTCATTATCAGTCTTTAAAGGAAAGATTCACCCATGTTGAATGTTATATAATTTTTTGGCATCTCTGATCATTGGTCTTTCCGCAATGATTTTCACGTTGCCTTATTATAACAACAAAATAAAACATTTGTTCACAAAAAATATTGTTCTCACATATTAATATTATTTAACACTGTACATAATAGGAATGAGTGGTTTTGGGTGTATTTTTCCTTTAAGATGAGGCACCATAGTCTGAAAGGACATTTTTGCATCTATTTATGAATTTTGAGATTTTTTTGTATTTTGGTCCCTTAATATTAGTTATTTCAACAAGTAAACATAAAAATGTCCAACATTTGATGTAAATGTATATTTTCTTTTGTTTATCATACTACCGTCATAGAAATGTCATGCATTTTAACCACATTCAAATGGACATAAATCCATAATTTCAAAGCTCACTACATTTAATCATGCATAATTTAAAAGCCTATTTCATAGACAATGTTCCAAACTGATCTATATGTAGTGACTTCTTTTGAGGAGATTGTGATTGGGACTAAATATGCATTTGGCGATTGGTAGGCAAAATTCATTGTATTTCTCTTTAACTGCCATTTCCTGAAAGCCAGACCCTTCCCACACAGCAACTCGTCAGAAGAACTCTTCAGAAGCATCTGCATTCACCAAATCAAATTGTGTGTGCTTATCCTTAGAAATATTCTCCAGACTTGGATTGAGGGAATAGTTGATATGTTGTCCAATTTTCTTCTAGATCACATTTTATTTGAACAAATTTGCCAAAAATGCTTTTTATGTACGTGTCTTTAGTATTTCACAGATTTAGTATCTAACACCACTCTATATAAGTCCGGTCCTGGAGTGTCTTAACAGTGTCCAGAAATACGGATTTGCGGTTCATGCAAATATGCACATATTTAATGAGATATCACAACATATTGCATATTTAAATACAATATTAAATACAATATTTCAGAAAAATTGTAATACAAAAAAGTATTATATTTGTGTCTACATTCAACTGGTAAAAGTTCATTGTGATATGAATAAGGGGGGGGGGGGGAAATACCTTATTAGGGGGTTTGTGCCTCGCCTAAATGGGATTGGTCTACCATAAACAGTGCTGGGGATATCTAAGAAATTGCATATTGATTTTAATTTTCTAATGCGGTATTCAGGCAACAGGTAGAGCTGGGCCCTCTCCTCATTGCTGATGTGTGTGTGTGTGTGCATGTGCGTGTGACTGTGTGGGAGTGACCTTGTGGGCAGCGTGGACTGCAGACAGACCAGGTTTGCCTGCAGTGTGTGTGTTTGTGTGTGGGCTGGGCTGGGCTGGGCTGGGCTGGGTGCTGCTGTGTGATGCAGAGTGACAATGTAAAATGGACTGAGACTGGGGATGACCTGAGAGGGCAGAGTGTGTTCTGAGTCATCACTACTGATAATATGACAGCTGGGACTGCTACTGAAAACCAGCCGTACACTGGAGACAGGGAGACGGAGAGACAGAGAGAGAGAGACAGAGAGAGAGACAGAGGTAGGCAGAGAGAGAAAGAGAGAGAGAGAGAGAGAGAGAGAGAGAGAGAGAGAGAGAGAGAGAGAGAGAGAGAGAGAGAGAGAGAGAGAGAGAGAGAGAGAGAGAGAGAGAGAGAGAGAGAGAGAGAGAGAGAGAGAGAGAGAGAGAGAGAGAGAGTGAAAGAAAGAAAGAAATAGGTAGAAAGAGAGGTATGAGAGAGATTATTTTATTTTGACAGGAAGTCAATGAGCAACCTATCAGCATAGCGACAGAGACGTATGACTTAGTCCATGACTAAATGTCACGCTTAAACTATTAAGTAAAATATATTTAAAGGTGTTTGAGCCTGTGGCATAAAATGTATTTATATTTCACACTGTCTTTGAAGAGGATGGAAAAGAGAGAGCGTCTGATAAAGGGAGAGATGAAAGCTATAGACAGACAGAAGTTGAGACAGTCTGCACCCAGTAGAGAACACATGCACAGCATCTTTTGAAGTTGTCTGAAAAGTCTGTGTGGAAGATTCTTTAACAGTGAAAAACAAGATCAGTGAAAAACAATATTATTTCAAGACAACAAAAAAGCACATTTGAACTGATGCAGTTGGATGTCTTGTTTGATTTCCACTGTAAACACTGTTTTGATGACTGCTGAGCACATTAGTGTATGGTTTGGTAGTGTGAATGTGGTTATTTGTATTTATGGTTTGTGCAGTGGTGTAGTTTTGTGTATTTGTTTAGTGTGAGAGGTAAATGACCTGGCTCTAAAGTATTGACCTTGTAGCCTACCTAGTGTGCCAGAATATATTAAACATTGCAAGTCAAATCCAAGGCATATCAAAGGATCAAATATTGAATAAAAAAAAACATAAGGGCAAAGAAACAGTTTTAAGCTTGTCTTTTTAGGTTTAGGTCTTTTTTGTTTGCCTCTGACAAAGGTGCTTAAAACTTGCAGTGGTGCAAAAGCCAATCTGCTCTGGATAATTCTAGCAGTGCTGACAGAGAGCGCTTGTGTGTGTGTGTGTGTGTACTTGTTTTCCTACATTATCAGGACCCCGATGTCCTAACAATTCATCCAAATGTCCTGAAAAGGTAGGAAAAAAATTACTTTTTTGAAAAGTCTTTGTTCAGGTCCTGAATTTGTTCAAATGTTATTTTAAGCTTAAAGGTTTACAATTTTGCGGTTAAGGTTAGGTTAAGGGTTAGGGGTTAGGGAAAATATGATTTTTAATGGTCAAACATTTTAACACTTCAAAAACTCCTGAAATTTCCCGAAAACAAAGCTGTGTGTGTGTGTGCGTGCGTGCGTGAATGTATGTATGTGTGTGGAGCCTAGGGCTGACCACAATTATTCAACTGGTCAATTGTTTAGTCGATAGGCTGTTGGTCGACCAAGATTTATTTAGTTGAGAAGTAGCAAATATATATATACTTTCTTTTTTATGGCACACGAGACACCTGTCTTATTCGCGCCCATCTCAGTTAACTAATCCATTGCGGAGGCCGAGACTAATCCATTGCGGAGGCTGCGGGGATGGCACAGTCCAAGAAGAAGGGGAGTGTGGCTGCACAATGCACGTCTCTCTCCAGAATGCGCTCTCTCCGGCCAATTTGTGCACATTCATTGATTCATAACTTCATTGTGTGAATTGTTTGCATTTGATTGTAAGTGTCTATCAATTCCCCATTACATATATCACCAGTAGTTCATTTACCGTTAATTCCTATAATTTATATTCTACAATGTTTGTTTGGTTACGGTAATGTCTGTTAATGCATTCAATATATTATTATTCCAGTCTTTTACCGTTTTAATTGTCGGCGTGGACACGTTGTTTGCAGAGTGCACAACATATGCTACACTTGTCACAAGTTTTGGTTTGTTTCATTTCATTTACGAGTTTTGTCAATTTAGTCATTGTCTTTTGTTTGGAGCGCTCCTGTCAATGCTGAGTAAGGACGCGTACCAGATTACGCGTAGAAGTAGGCCTATAGGCTAATTGGCCTGCTTGCAAATATAGACATATGTGTGCCCATTTGGGGATCTGATAGTAGGCCTATTTCTGATTGGCTTAATGCACCACCACTAATGAGCTGTGGAGCTTCTCAAAGTAATGTTTTCTTCACCTCAAACAGCAAGCAAATAAAGTCTGTTTTTACATCCATTGAGAATGACCATAATTCCTCAATGTATTTGAAAAATCTTTCCAGCTCTCTCCCTTTCGATAACCACTCAGCGTGAAAGGGAAAAATGTCATGCTCTGATCCAGTGGAAACGTCATAAAATAGGCCTAAGTGATTACTTCTTATCGCTTGCGTAAATAGCCTACAGCTGTGTCTGTCCCGAGCTGGTAAAACAACAATGTTGCAAGGAGCTTTAGGCCGGACCCAAGTTAATAGTTGATAAAATGTTTCCAGTTTGTTGCAGGCAGGCCATGCGATTTATAGTTTTTACCCCCCTTTTTGATCTTGTCTCATCGCTGCAACTCCCCAAAGGGCTCGGGAGAGGCGAAGTCATGCGTCCTCTGAAACATGACCCGCCTAACCGCACTCCTTAACACCCGGAAGCCAGCCGCACCAATGTGTCGGAGGAAACACTGTTCAACTGGCGACCGGGGTCAGCCTGCAGGCACCCGGCCCCCCACAAGGAGTCGCAAGGACACGATGAGCCAAGTAAAGCCCCCCCGGCCAGACCCTCCCCTAACCCGGACGACGCTCAGGCAATTGTGCACTGTCCTATTGGACTCCCAGCCACGGCCGGTTGTGGCACAGCCCGGGAATGAACCCAGGTCTGTAGTAACGCCTCTAGCACTGCGATGCAGTGCCTTAAATCGCTGCACCACTCGGGAGGCCCAGGATATTTATTTTGATCAGGATATTTTCTATCTGCAGGCTGCAATGTTTTTATTTGTTGGTTTTATAGGCAATTTTTATGTAGCCTAGTTGGCAATGGCAATAGAAGTTACTTTTTACGTTTGTATCATTTTCATTTAGATTGGGATAGACTTTTGATTAACCACTTGACAGTGATTTTGAGATACGAAGAAATTATTATAAATTCAATTAAACTGTTCCACAAAATATGCATAGGAAAACCACAACTGGCACACTGATCAGTAGAAATGGTAAGATACATTTGCATTCCACATGATAAAGTCTGTGGCCTGCACTACCTACCAGCCAGCTCTAGACTGGACTATTATCGGCCAGTCTGCACTGTCTGCACAGCACGCTATCGACCAAGAACATATCGGATTTTCTGCCGGAATCACTGGACCTTAACACCGGGTCATCGCAACTAGCTAGCTGCAACCGAATGGATGTTGTTGGCTAATCACCACTGCCCCCGAAGCAAGCACCAGTTAGCCTTGAGCTAGCCTCGAGCTTGGGTCATCTCCCAGCTATCTACAGTGAGGGAAAAAAGTATTTGATCCCCTGCTGATTTTGTACGTTTGCCCACTGACAAAGACATGATCAGTCTATAATTTTAATGGAAGGTTTATTTGAATAGTGAGAGACAGAATAACAACAACAAAAATCCAGAAAAACGCATGTAAAAAATGTTATCAATTGATTTGCATTTTAATGAGGGAAATAAGTATTTGACCCCTCTGCAAAACATGACTTACATGGTGGCAAAACCCTTGTTGGCAATCACAGAGGTCAGACGTTTCTTGTAGTTGGCCACCAGGTTTGCACACATCTCAGGAGGGATTTTGTCCCACTCCTCTTTGCAGATCTTCTCCAAGTCATTAAGGTTTTGAGGCTGACGTTTGGCAACTCGAACCTTCAGCTCCCTCCACAGATTTTCTATGGGATTAAGGTCTGGAGACTGGCTAGGCCACTCCAGGACCTTAATGTGCTTCTTCTTGAGCCACTCCTTTGTTGCCTTGGCTGTGTGTTTTGGGTCATTGTCATGCTGGAATACCCATCCACGATCCATTTTCAATGCCCTGGCTGAGGGAAGGAGGTTCTCACCCAAGATTTGATGGTACATGGCCCTTTGGCCCATCATCCCTTTGATGCAGTGAAGTTGTCCTGTCCCCTTAGCAGAAAAACATCCCCAAAGCATAATGTTTCCACCTCCATGTTTGACGGTGGGGATGGTGTTCTTGGGGTCATAGGCAGCATTCCTCCTCCTCCAAACACGGCGAGTTGAGTTGATGCCAAAGAGCTCAATTTTGGTCTCATCTGACCACAACACTTTCACCCAGTTCTCCTCTGAATCATTCAGATGTTAATTGGCAAACTTCAGACGGGCCTGTATATGTGCCTTCTTGAGCAGGGGGACCTTGAGGGCACTGCAGGATTTCAGTCCTTCACGGCGTAGTGTGTTACCAATTGTTTTCTTGGTGACTATGGTCCCAGCTTCCTTGAGATCATTGACAAGATCCTCCCATGTAGTTCTGGGCTGATTCCTCACCATTCTCATGATCATTGCAACTCCACGAGGTGAGATCTTGCATGGAGCCCCAGGCCGAGGGAGATTGACAGTTCTTTTGTGTTTCTTCAATTTGCGAATAATCGCACCAACTGTTGTCACCTTCTCACCAAGCTGCTTGGCGATGGTCTTGTAGCACATTCCAGACTTGTGTAGGTCTACAATCTTGTCCCTGACATCCTTGGAGAGCTCTTTGGTCTTGGCCATGGTGGAGAGTTTGGAATCTGATTGATTGCTTCTTTGGACAGGTGTCTTTTATACAGTTAACTAGCTGAGATTAGGAGCACTCCCTTTAAGAGTGTGCTCCTAATCTCAGCTCGTTACCTGTATAAAAGACACCTGGGAGCCAGAAATCTTTTTGATTGAGAGGGGGTCAAATACTTATTTCCCTCATTAAAATGCTAATCAATTTATAACATTTTTGACATGCGTTTTTCTAGATTATTTTGTTGTTATTCTGTCTCTCACTGTTCAAATAAACCTCCCATAAAAATTATAGACTGATCACTTCTTTGTCAGTGGGCAAACGTACAAAATCAGCAGGGGATCAAATACTTTTTTCCCTCACTGTACCTCTCTGTCAACCGGACGGGACCTCCTAGTCTCGACATGGAGCCCCCCCGATCCATCACGACTGGTCTCCCGACGTAATCGTCTGATGTGGTTTCAACGGGCTTCCCGTTGCGATGACCACGATGATCCATCTGCTAGTCCTGGCCCGCTAGCACACGCAATCAACAGCCGTGCTTCCTGCTCGCCTGTGTTGTAGCAGCCATTCGAACTGCTCCCGGTCTCACCTATTGCTGTTCACTGGACCTCATGATCACTCAGCTGCACAGCTGATGCCTGCTTGACTGTTCCTTTACACGGTACCCCCATCCTGTTTATCTGTCCTGTTTATCTGTTTAGCCTCAGCCCAAACTTTCGTCGCCATTACCAGTTGTTGTCTTAGCTCTCTCGAATAACACCTGTGATTGCTTTATGCCTCTCTCCCATGTCAATATGCCTTGCCTATTGCTGTTCGGGTTAGTTCTTATTATACAATTTCACTGTAGAGCCCCCAGTACCGCTCAACCAGCCTCAGAGAGCTCCTTTGTCCCACCCCCCATACACGCGGAGACCGGCTCAATCGGTGCCTCCAGTGATGTTGTCTTTTTCATCGTTACCCAACGCTTAGGTGTACCTCCACAGTACTCATATCCTTCCATATCCTTGTCTGTACATAATGCCCTGAATCTATTCTACAACGCCCTGAAATCTGCCCCTTTTATTCTCTGTACCCAACGCACTAGAAGACCAGTTCTTAAAGCCTTTAGCCGTATCCTTATTCTACTCCTCCTTTGTTCCTCTGGTGATGTAGAGGTTATCCCAGGCCCTGTAGCCCCCAGTATCACTCCTACTCCCCAGGCGCTATCATTTGTTGACTTCTGTAACCGTAAAAGCCTTGGTTTTTTGCATGTTAACATCAGAAGCCTCCTCCCTAAGTTTGAGTTACTCACTGCGTTAGCACACTCCGCCAACCCTGATGTTCTAGCAGTGTCTGAATCCATCTATCCTCAGAGTTCATACTGCTTGGTGACCTAAACTGGGATATGCTTAACACCCCGGCCGTCCTACAATCTAAACTAGATGCCCTCAATCTCACACTAATTATCAAGGAACCTACCAGGTACAACCCTAAATCCGTAAACATGGGCACCCTCATAGATATCATCCTGACTAATTTACCCTCTGTCACGAGAATTTCTATCTCTAATTAATCAAACGTAATGCTCTGAATAATTCCCAGAGGGTGTAAGGCTCTGGTTTAATCATGAATTAAACAAAGGTCCACAACCGGCAAGAATGATCTGTATGTTTAATCATGGAGAGCTCTGCCGCCAAAAAATACATATACAGCTTTTATACCCCTTCACACAAAGGCACTTTGCTCCGCCCACCTTTAGGAGGCCCTTAACCAGTTTCTCAGTCCCCTTCATCCTGGAATGTTTGTCTCAGCAGTTTCTAACTCACCCCCTTTGTTAGTGGGTTTATAATGATAACCCTAACACAGTTCACACAGTCATCATCAGTATTGGGGTTAACAATTTTAGTCATAATCATAATTCCTCTATCAGTCCACCCTTTGACTACATTTTTACACCCTTAGGATAAATGTATTTACAAGCAGGACCAATCTGATCTTCATACGTCAGAACTAATAAACATTTCATCCAATTGCGGTCTTTCAGGGTCAAAGTCCTCGTCATCCACCAAGCCTGGAGGATCGTTTTTCACATTCCACTGGTCAGAGTCCGGATTCCCTCCATACCTCACCATCGGTTGAGACACTGCATTCTCCAACGCCTTACTCACCCTCGGACACAGGGAACAAGACAACAACATAATACAAGAATATCCATATAACCGCTGACCGCCCCTAAGATGGTGGCTGCTATGGTTTTCCATTTACCAAACATTTCATCAAACCACCCTATCCACGATGTACTAACTTCTGAGTTCTCAGCTCATTCTTCACTTAGAGCAGTTAATTCTGCAAGAGCTCTGGTGACCGTCCCATCCGGTGTGGTGTTGTTAGGGGTAAATGTGCAACAATGGCTTACCATTCTATAGACACCGCCCCTTTCTGCCTGATCTAGAGCCAACCTCTTTTCCTAAGTCATGAGTGAGATGGCGGATAATTGTTCAGAGATCCCTTTTACTGCATCCCTAGTCTGGCCAATAAATCGTTGTTGGTCGTAATAGATATAATTAATCCAATCCACAATTTTGTTTATTGTCACCCACCAAAAGAATGTGGTAGTAAATCCTTCCCCTAATTCTTTCATAGCTTGGTATCCATCTGGTACCCCCCTTGATACCCCAATCGCATCCATCTAAATAGGGCTATTCTCCTTCTTGTTAAAACTCCTCCTACGTCTATTTAACCCTTTCCTTGGTTCCTGGTGACTAATTCTAACTAGCTGAATCAGTAGAACCAGGGCGCACGTATCTAGCCACCCTTTTGGTATTCTCTGCCTTATACTGCCTTTACTGGCACACGCCCACCACACATCGGTTACAGGGGCTGTAAGGTTTAGAATTCTCTCCTGTGCTTCCGAACTTAAGTCAGTCACATTACTACTATCTCCAATTGATAATTGGTGTTGTCTTTGTTTCTCTTTACCCCCCATCTGGATGTTCAGTCCCGCCCGGTCTCATATCCCCGTCCCCAAGTGTGTTTAAACACTTGAGTCTAGGAACAATCCGCCGTGGGGGCCGAACACGAATATAATGGGATTTTATAATCCCAAGTTGCTTATTGACATGTACCCCACCTGTTGGCTACGTCCCGAACCTTTATTTTGAATCCTACAGTCTGCCCTTCTCTGACTCCCATTTTGTAGGCCACTCGTCCTTGACGGTCAGTATGTCGGGTCGCTTCTCTTCTCTTTTACTTCTTAACTATGGTAAGGGCATAGCGTAATTGGTGGTGGATCTTGATATATCAAGACCATTGCCGAGACTATGATGCAGCTCAAGTCACCCCTATTCCCAAAAACCGCCAACCCTCTCCTGTCCTCAGTCTTTCTGCTTGGTACTACCCCATACTCACACCCTGAGAACACACTACAGTGATGGTAGGTCGGGGTAGGAGATCTTTGTTAACAGAGGTGATCCCCAGACCCTATTGGTCCAGTTCTTCTCTCTAACTCTGCGTGTGTTCAGTGGTGCTTGTATGTGTTCTTACCTTTTTGCAGTGGGTAACGTGGACCCAGGTTGCTCTTTCTGCTATTCTAATGGCAAAGGCAGTGACCAATATAACCTGATAGGGCCCTTCCCAACAGGCCTGCTTCCAGTCTTTCTTCTTTAGGGACTGGATGCTCACCAGTCACCTGGTTAGATAGAGTGGGTCACCTTCTCCTTTAGTTCACCTGTGGGGCTCAAAACCTCTGACATACCGGTGTGGTTAATAAACTACCTTCTCACGTTTTCTGCTAGGGTGCTCTTAATTTCTATTTCTGCCTGCTCCGGTCCTCCTAACTCGGGCATTCTGTATGGTCTTCTAAATCCCTTCTCCAATGGCAATAACCCTTCTTCATCTGGAGTTCTCCTGATCGTCATTAATACTATCGGTAGACCTTGTACCCCATTTCTTCCTGCTCTCCTGTGTGTTTTCCTTAACCCCTCTCTAATCATTCCGTTCACATCAGTATTCGCTTTCTAGACTGTATCTAAAAATTTTTTTTTTTAAAGTATTTTGTCCTCTCCTTCGTATATTTATTATTTAATCCTACCATCTACTATCATCCCCCCTTTTTTGAACACATGAGTCACAACATCACTCATGCTTTCAAAAACAAAATACCAACATTGTTTATTAAACCATAATAAAAATTAAATTAAAATGACAACATCTGATAATACCTCAACTTACTTCTATCCCGTAGTAATCCAAGATTAGTACAATTGACTAGCAACAGGCATCCCTCATTCAGGGAAAGCTCTATCTCTCTTCTGTTATTTTATGGTTCAAATCATATATCTTATTACCAAATTATAATCTTCTTCACACTTTTCACAGTATTATAAATTACCCTCAACTTGGTAAAATAAACTATCTTAAAGTCCTCTTCTCATGCCTTTAGAATTACCAGTGTGGATGATTAATTAACACCAGAAAGTCAAAACAGAGTTCAGAGGCCATTGAAATCATTCAACAAACTATTCCATCCCATAGTATAGTAAACATTACCATCACTCTAAATATTTCATAAATGTTACTTATCCCAAGTGTTCATTAAGTCCTCATGACATTTATTCTCATAAGAAATCATGTATACTCTAAACTCAGTCAAAAACCGAAAAACTCCATAAAATTCACTGTGTGTGCTCCTTTAAGACGAATCACCTATGAATGTTGAAAATCCCCTAAATTCAACATAACAACCCTTTATAAACATCATACTAGGTGTGTTATTTTTTATTTGAAAAACCCAATTGAAAAACAACAACCAAAAATAGCCAGGCCCCACTTAATTTGGTAGCTCTCTTTTACGACCTAAATACTGCCTAATTTCACTACTGCTCCCCCTAGCCCTGGGCAACATTCCAATGAGATAAGCTAATCTCTTTCTCCTAGTTATACATTTTGTTAACCTTCAACTACCATCAGTAATCTAAAGATGGTAAGTACACACAAAACATGATACAGATATCCCCAGTCCTAACTCATCAATAATCGTTTGTATCTAAGTCCTCATAACTAATCTCACAATGATTATTGAACCCCTAAATCTGCTCCATGTGATCTCATCTCAAATGATCCATTATCAATTATTTGACCAACACCATAGGAAAATCTGTCTCCCCTGCTATTGTTCCTTTCGCCCCTGTAAATGTGTCATGAACCCTGCGTCCTGAGTCTGTTCCTGCCTGGGTTGCCGTTTTTCTGCTCGGTATCTCCTGTTTTCCCGAAGGTTCCTGAACGCACCCTGTCCGGTTGCCGGGCGACGTTGCTAGGCGGGTGATCTCTCGATTACCCGCACCTGCTTCTCATCAGCCTCGGCACACCTGGTCCTGATCATCACCCCTTCTTAAGCTCTGACCTGACATCCATTCCCTGCCGGATCGTTAGCCATTAACATCATTCTCCCGGAACTTTCACCCCTGCCGTGCCATCATTTAATCTGCCACTTCACCTCCACCTACTCATCTCAGCCACCCGCTCCGTCTCCTGGATTATTCTTCATCCTTTTGAATCTGTAAATAAACACTCACCTTCGTTCAACTCACCTTGTCCTGGTCTGCTTCTGGGTTCGGTCTTAGAGAACCGTGACAGAACGATCCGGCCAGAAATGAACCCAGCGGACCTGGACTCTGTTCGCCATGCCATTACCCATCAGGAGAAGATGTTGGGACAACATAGCACGGCGCTACAGGAGATAGCGTTGTCAGTTCGGAACTTTTCTACCAGTCTGACGAAGATCCAGGCTCAGCTCAGTTTGCCGGTGGAGAATCCACCACCGGTTTCACCCATCTCGCCTGCCGCTTCTGGAGCTGTGCCCTTCCGTGAGCCCAAGGTTCCGACGCCTGATAAATATGAGGGGGATTTGGGAAGATGCCGTTCCTTTCTTATGCAGTGTGGATTAGTGTTCGATCTACAGCCCCACTCTTATGCCACAGACAAGGCTAGGATAGCCTTTGTCATTGAATTGCTGCGTGGTAGAGCCCTGGAGTGGGCTTCAGCCGTATGGGAACGACAGGACACCTGCATGGCTTCATACCAGGAGTTCACGGCAGAGATGAGGAAGCTGTTTGACCATCCTGTCCGAGTTAAGGACGCAGCTAAACGCCTGTTTTCTCTTCACCAAGGAGAAGAGTTGCCGACTTCGTTATCGAATTCAGGACATTGGCTGTGGAGAGTGGGTGGAATGAAGAGTCACTGCAAGCGGCCTTTTATCAGGGGTTGTCGGAGCAACTCAAGGATGAGCTGATCTCCTATCCGGAGCCTAGTGACCTGGACAGTTTGGTCGCTTTGTCTATTCGGGTGGATAACAGAGTTCGAGAGAGAAGGAGGGAGAAGCAATGGGGCCCGTCCAATCAATCAGCTTCTCGGTTCCCAGTCGGGTCAGGAGGTGGACCAGAACGCGTCGATCTTTGTCCACCACACGGGATTAGTGAAGAGGTCCTGCCTCCAGATTCTGAACCCATGCAAGTGGGGCGGCACGGGTTAACCAAGGAGGAGCGCCAACATAGACGTGAGACCAACCGCTGCCTCTACTGTGGTAGTTCGGGACATTACATCTCCACTTGTTCCCAGCGGCCGTCAAACTGCCCGGCTCGCTAAGTTTGGGAGGACTTTTAGCGAGCCGGTTTCAACCTCTCAATACCCCTGTCAGACCCCGTTTCCCGGCTACCCTCATGAACAGGAATCAGAGTTTAGCGATTAACGCTTTCATCGATTCAGGTGCCGATGGCAGCTTTATTGATGCCGACGTGGTGGAACAGCTGGGGCTTCCCAAGGAGCGACTACCGGAAGCCATTGAAGCTACCACTCTGAACGGCAGTAGTCTGGCACGTATCACGATGAGGACTGAACCGGTTAAGATGCTGTTGTCAGGGAATCATTCTGAGGTTCTCATTCTTCATTCTGCCTTCTCCCCATGTTCCTCTGGTCCTTGGATACCCCTGGCTGAAGGAACACAATCCCACATTCGATTGGGTGACTGGCAAGGTAACTAGTTGGAGCATTGATTGCCATGCTAACTGCCTCAAGACTGCCTGTTCCCATTCTGTTCCCAGTCAGGTCATTGAGGCTAACCCCCCAGATTTGTCCCTGGTCCCCGAAACATATCACGATTTGGGAGAGGTGTTCAGTAAGCAGAGGGCTCTGTCACTCCCGCCCCACCGACCATATGATTGTGCCATAAACCTGTTCCCTGGAGCTGTCTTTCCCAAGGGACGGCATCTCCCGACCTGAACGTGAAGCTTTGGAGACCTACATAAAGGAGTTGGTCTCATTCGTCCCTCGTCATCACCCCTGGGGCAGAATTCTTCTTTGTGAGTAAGAAGGATGGCTCTCTTCGACCTTGTATTGATTATCGGGGGTTGAATAATATCATGGTCAAGAACAAGTATCCCCTGCCCTTGATGAGCTCTGCTTTCGACTCCTTACAGGGTGCTACGGTGTTCACCAAGCTGGACCTACGCAATGCGTATCATCTGGTCCGGATCAGAGAGGGTGACGAGTGGTTGACTGGTTTCAATACACCGATGGGTCATTTCGAGTATCAGGTGATGCCGTTTGGACTGACCAATGCTCCAGCAGTGTTCCAGAGTATGGTGAATGATGTCCTGAGAGATATGATCGGTCTTTTTGTGTTCGTTTACCTGGATGACATTCTTATCTTCTCTAAGGAGCCTTCCAGCCACGTCCAGCATGTCAAGCAGGTTCTGCAGCGATTGTTGGAGAATCGCCTGTTTGTGAAGGCCGAGAAGTGTGAATTTCACGCCCACACTACATCCTTCCTCGGGTACATCATCTCCAGGGGAGAGATTAGGATGGACCAAGAGAAGGTTAGGGCGGTTCTGGATTGGGCCCAGCCCGGTACGAGATTGCAGCTCCAGAGGTTTCTGGGGTTTGCGAATTTCTATCGTAGATTTATCCGTGACTACAGCCGTGTGGCCGCTCCTTTAACTGCCCTGACTTCTAGTACCAGAACCTTCAGTTGGAAACCTGAGGCGGACCGAGCATTTCTGGATTTGAAGAGGCGATTCACCAACGCTCCGATTCTCTCTCAACCTGACACTGCCCGTCAGTTTGTCGTTGAGGTGGATGCGTCTGATGTGGGGGTTGGCGCCATCCTGTCCCAGCGATGCTCCACTGACGGTAAACTCCATCCCTGCACCTACTACTCTCGTCGTCTTTCATCTGCGGAGAGGAACTACGATGTGGGTAACCGGGAGCTTCTCGCAGTGAAACTTGCCTTGGAGGAGTGACGCCACTGGTTGGAGGGGGCGGAGCAACCGTTTGTTGTCTGGACTGACCACAAGAATCTTGCTTACGTGCAAGCGGCTAAACGTCTCAACTCCCGTCAGGCCAGGTGGTCGTTGTTTTTTGGACGCTTTAATTTTTCCTTGACGTTCCGACCGGGGTCTAAGAACGGCAAGGCGGACGCCTTGTCCCGGATGTTCTCCAAGACGGAGGAGAGTGGGGCCAGGACTGAGACGATTCTTCCCCGGAAACTTGTCGTAGGAGCCGTTATGTGGAGGATTGAGGAGGAGGTTATGGCGGCGCTTCGGACGCAGCCCGGCCCCGGTAACGGTCCACCCGGTCGGTTGTTTGTGCCTGAGTCGGTCCGTTCGGCTGTCCTCCAATGGTCCCACGCCAGCAAGATGGCTTGCCACCCTGGCGTGGCTCGGACGATGGCGCTTCTACGCAGACGATTTTGGTGGCCTGCCATGGGAGAAGATACTCTGAGGTTTGTTGCTGCCTGTCCAGTTTGTGCGCAGAACAAGAGTGCCAATCGGCCCAGCTCTGGACTTCTTCACCCCTTACCTATCCCCCGGCGACCATGGTCGCATCTGGCCCTGGACTTTGTCACTGGGTTGCCCTCTTCTGAGGGGAACACGGTCATTCTGACTATTGTGGACAGATTCAGCAAGTTCGCCCACTTTGTGCCCATCTCCAAGCTTCCCTCTGCCTCTGAGACGTCCAAGATCCTGGTTAGGGAGGTTTTCAGGGTTCATGGATTGCCCAGTGACATAGTTTCTGACCGTGGTCCTCAGTTCACCTCTGCTGTCTGGAAGTCCTTCTGTTTGGCCATTGGAGCTACAGTCAGTCTCACATCTGGATTTCACCCCCAATCCAATGGACAGGCGGAGAGAGCCAACCAGAAGATGGAATCCACGCTGCGCTGCCTTGTTTCCTCCAACCCCACCTCTTGGGTCTCTCAGTTGCCTTGGGTTGAGTATGCCCACAATACTCTCCCTACTTCTGCCACTGGGATGTCTCCCTTCCAGTGCCTATACGGCTACCAACCCCCCCTGTTTCCTTCTCAGGAGAAGGATCTCTCAGTTCCCTCTGTCCAGGCCCACATTCGTCATTGCCACCGGACCTGGCAGCGGGCCAGAAAGGCCCTCCTTCGAGTTTCTGACCGGTATCAGCGCCAGGCGAATCGTCGCCGTATTCCAGCCCCTGCTTATGCCATCGGAGATAGGGTCTGGTTGGCTACACGGGACCTCCCTCTGCGGACTGAGTCAAGGAAACTGTCGCCGAGGTTCATTGGTCCGTTTGTGGTGGAGAGAGTGATCAATCCGGTTGTGGTTCGACTCAAGTTGCATAGGACGCTCAGAGTCCATCCCACCTTCCATGTCTCCTGCCTCAAGCCTGTTCTCCTCTGCCCTCTGTTGCCCCCTCCGCCTCCTCCTCCTCCTCCTCCTCGGATGATCGGAGGAGGTCCTGTCTACACGGTGCGCCGCATCATGGATTCCAGACGGCGGGGCCGGGGTTTCCAGTATCTCGTGGACTGGGAGGGGTATGGTCCTGAGGAGAGGAGTTGGATTCCTCGGCGTCAGATCCTTGATGCTGACCTCCTTCGTGACTTCTACCGCCTCCATCCTGGCGCTCCGGGTAGACCGCCCGGTGGCGTTCATCGGAGGGGGGGTACTGTCATGAACCCTGCATCCTGAGTCTATTCCTGCCTGGGTTGCCGTTTTTCTGCTCGGTATCTCCTGTTTTCCCGAAGGTTCCTGAACGCACCCTGTCCGGTTGCCGGGTGACGTTGCTAGGCGGGTGATCTCTCGATTACCCGCACCTGCTTCTCATCAGCCTCGGCACACCTGGTCCTGATCATCACCCCTTCTTAAGCTCTGACCTGACATCCATTCCCTGCCGGATCGTTAGCCATTAACATCATTCTCCCGGAACCTTCACCCAACCCCTGCCGTGCCATCATTTAATCTGCCACTTCACCTCCACCTACTCATCTCCGCCACCCGCTCCGTCTCCTGGATTATTCTGCATCCTTTTGAATCTGTAAATAAACACTCACCTTCGTTCAACTCACCTTGTCCTGGTCTGCTTCTGGGTTCGGTCTTAGAGAACCGTGACAAAATGTCATATTTCATTCATTAGCCAATACAATCACATACTCCGTGTAAGTAAGACATTATATTTTATCCCAGGCATCCCCTTAACATAATGCTATAGGAGACTTCCATCAATCCTGGAAGACACTATTTAATACCACGTTTCATTAAGTTCACTACACCTTCTAATATAACCCTATAACTCCTTTCTATTAATTTAATCATCGCAACCTGTTGCATTTATGTTTTTAAAATATAAACCTATTGTTTAATAACTTCATACTTATAACCAATGTTTATTCAATCCATCATCCTAATAGTTACAACTATATCCCATTGTTCAACGTACCATAAACAGATTATCGTTTTAGAAATCACGAATTATTTTCATACACCACTGGTGTTACCCAACCTATACAATAAAGTAATAACCATTAGACTTTGTCAAATAAATGCTTTTCATTCAACTATTCAAACTTCTGGTCGATACTGTCAAGCAAGTACAACTCTTTTACCCGGGAACTAGAACCATAAATTATTTTCCTTTGTCCTCAACTTAATTAATTTTCACAGCTCTAACGCAATTTCAGTTCGCTATTCAATTTCTTTAACTGTTCTCTCTGATTAGGCCCTAATTAATAAAACAAATACTTGCTATCGTTGATAAGCATACATTTAATTATATTCCTATCATTTGAACTCAATCTCTCACCCTTCAGCTCCTTCCTATACAATGGGGGAGGCGCGGGGGCCTGCCCTAATCATCTTCCTTCTTAGGAAATCATGTCATTCGTACTTGTAACATATTTTCATAGACCTTTCTAGAATACTTCTAAAGCTATCTAATTCAACTTTTCATATTTCTCAATCCACGTAGTAATCTAGGTCCATAGCCCCAATGCGAAAGCTTTACCCACTGTCCCTACCTGGGTTTGAACCAGGGACCCTCTACATGCATTGCCAGTCACTCCACAAAATCCGCAATCCTTTCAAAGCAACTACTTCCAGTTCATAGAGCAAGTGACGTCACCAAATGAAAACCGCACTAGCTCTCACCTCATTCAGCAACACAAAAACTATCTCTCCCTGCACCTATTCCTGTTGAATAAGTGAGTCTTTCTATTTAACCCAAACCACGCTGCAAATCTTCCATTCAACATTACCAAACCAAATACTCAATAGTATCCGGTTACCACCCATACCAGCCGTTGAATTCACTCATACATACAGATTTCACCTTATGCCATTGAAATGCCCAATAAACCATAATAGTTCAATGGAACCCTCTATTGGCTCTCTACTATATTATACATTACTTATATAACCACATTAGTTATGGTCCGATTACCCATTAAACCTTATCACATAATCAAACAACGGCACAACCTTAAACTCATATGGGGCGGCAGGTAGCTTAGTGACTAAGAGCGCCGTGCCAGCAACCGAGAGGTCGCCGGTTCCAATCCCTGAGCCGACCAGGCGAAAAATCTGCCGATGTGCCCTTGAGCAAGGCACCTAACCCCAATTGCTCCTGTAAGTCGCTCTGGACAAGAGCGTCTGCTAAATGACTAAAAATGTAAATGTAAATATTCTCTACTTTCTCACCCATGACGTACGTCTAAGTTTGGGTGAGAAAGTTCATACGTACAGTGGGGGAAAAAAGTATTTAGTCAGCCACCAATTGTGCAAGTTCTCCCACTTAAAAAGATGAGAGAGGCCTGTAATTTTCATCATAGGTACACGTCAACTATGACAGACAAAATGAGATTTTTTTTCTCCAGAAAATCACATTGTAGGATTTTTAATGAATTTATTTGCAAATTATGGTGGAAAATAAGTATTTGGTCAATAACAAAAGTTTCTCAATACTTTGTTATATACCCTTTGTTGGCAATGACACAGGTCAAACGTTTTCTGTAGGTCTTCACAAGGTTTTCACACACTGTTGCTGGTATTTTGGCCCATTCCTCCATGCAGATCTCCTCTAGAGCAGTGATGTTTTGGGGCTGTCTCTGGGCAACTCCCTCCAAAGATTTTCTATGGGGTTGAGATCTGGAGACTGGCTAGGCCACTCCAGGACCTTGAAATGCTTCTTACGAAGCCACTCCTTCGTTGCCCGGGCGGTGTGTTTGGGATCATTGTCATGCTGAAAGCCCCAGCCACGTTTCATCTTCAATGCCCTTGCTGATGGAAGGAGGTTTTCTCTCAAAATCTCACGATACATGGCCCCATTCATTCTTTCCTTTACACGGATCAGTCGTTCTGGTCCCTTTGCAGAAAAACAGCCCCAAAGCATGATGTTTCCACCCCCATGCTTCACAGTAGGTATGGTGTTCTTTGGATGCAACTCAGCATTCTTTGTCCTCCAAACACGACGAGTTGAGTTTTTACCAAAAAGTTCTATTTTGGTTTCATCTGACCATATGACATTCTCCCAATCCTCTTCTGGATCATCCAGTGTGGTCCTCTGTAGCTCAGCTGGTAGAGCACGGCGCTTGTAACGCCAAGGTAGTGGGTTCGATCCCCGGGACCACCCATACACAAAAAAAAAAAAAAATGTATGCACGCATGACTGTAAGTCACTTTGGATAAAAGCGTCTGCTAAATGGCATATTATTATTATTATCCAAATGCACTCTAGCAAACTTCAGACGGGCCTGGACATGTACTGGCTTAAGCAGGGGGACACGTCTGGCACTGCAGGATTTGAGTCCCTGGCGGTGTAGTGTGTTACTGATGGTAGGCTTTGTTACTTTGGTCCCAGCTCTCTGCAGGTCATTCACTAGGTCCCCCCGTGTGGTTCTGGGATTTTTGCTCACCGTTCTTGTGATCATTTTGACCCCACGGGGTGAGATCTTGCGTGGAGCCCCAGATCGAGGAGATTATCAGTGGTCTTGTATGTCTTCCATTTCCTAATAATTGCTCCCACAGTTGATTTCTTCAAACCAAGCTGCTTACCTATTGCATATTCAGTCTTCCAAGCCTGGTGCAGGTCTACAATTTTGTTTCTGGTGTCCTTTGACAGCTCTTTGGTCTTGGCCATAGTGGAGTTTGGAGTGTGACTGTTTGAGGTTGTGGACAGGTGTCTTTTATACTGATAACAAGTTCAAACAGGTGCCATTAATACAGGTAACGAGTGGAGGACAGAGGAGCCTCTTAAAGAAGAAGTTACAGGTCTGTGAGAGCCAGAAATCTTGCTTGTTTGTAGGTGACCAAATACTTATTTTCCACCATAATTTGCAAATAAATTCATTAAAAATCCTACAATGTGAATTTCTGGAAAAAAAATTCTCATTTTGTCTGTCATAGTTGACGTGTACCTATGATGAAAATTACAGGCCTCTGTCATCTTTTTAAGTGGGAGAACTTGCACAATTGGTGGCTGACTAAATACTTTTTTCCCCCACTGTATATATCGTTAGAAATGTATAGGTACCTCTCAAATAATCGCTTCGTGGTGTTTTTAGCCAATTCTTAATCGACACAAATCACTTCTTCAAACATTTTACCCGTGGAACCAAAAAATAGACTGTCATTTCCCGGACACTGCCCTTTCCTTTAGCTCTGCAGTCGCGATGGTTATGACCTGTTTTGTTACAGTATTTACACGGGGCCTCACACTCTCTGGCAAAATGACCCTCCTTGTTACAGTTAAAGCACTTCCTCTTATCTCCTCCCCTATTCTGCCTCCCTGATTTATTATAGCTCTCTAATCTCTTCAACACTCTGTGTTTAAATTCTGTAGCCCTTCTCAACTCTTTCTCTCTATCCAGTTCTTCTCTTAGCCTGCCTATTTCCTCTCTACTCTCCCTGAGTTCTGTAAGTTCTTTCTGTAAAACTTCCCCCTCTTTCTTCTCTTTACTGGCCTCCCTCCTCTGCCCCCCTTCTTCTCCCTCTTCCATCATTCCGGCTTGGCCATCATATGGTGGGGGAGGGGCGAGGACCAGTCCTTTTCTCCTACACATGACAACGATATCATCTCGGCTTTCTTTCCTAGCCTGCTCTGCTAAAACTCGATATAACCTTTCTACCCTCTGCTCTGGGGGAGGCACTGAAACCTCAACTTTTACTTTTTTCTGTCCTTCCTGTCTCTTTCGAGCCTCCAAAAGCCATACTCTCGCTGTCTCTAGCCCCTCCCCTCGCTGTTTCTTCAAATCCGTTCCACAGTTTACATGCATCTGCCTAATCATAGCCTCTAATTTCTCTACATCGAGATGCCCAATAAATCCATACCTCTTCTCCCAAATGGATCCATAATACATATTTCTTTGATCCCTTCCTAACATATATCTTTCATCCCCCGTTAATTCTCGGACCTCTTTAGAATATTTATTTCCCATGGTAGAAAAATAAGAAATCCCCCCGTTTAGTAATAATTCAATCAATAATTATTTTCTTTGGGACTTATTATTAGGTGCGACTTTTGAGTAAATGTTATGATCTGCTTTTGTAATCAACCATTTAAATTATTCAACCCGTAACCCAGAGTTTTTTAAGACCCCATTTCATGAAACGGATGAGAACTATCATTCCAGTGTTAATACTAAATTGTAATTATTTCGCACTATGGCCTATTTATTGCCTTACCTCCATAACTTACTACATTTGCACACACTGTATATAGATTTTCTACTGTGTTATTGACTGTATGTTTTGTTTTATCCCATGTGTAACTGTGTTGTTGTTGTTTTTATTGCACTGCTTTGCTTTATCTTGGCCAGGGGCCTGTTGCACAAAACTAGGATAAGGGATTAAGCCAGGATATCTTGGTGATCCTGGCTCAATTGATCCGTAATCCGGTTGCACTAAAGATGGATAGGGGGCAGGAGGATATGTTATGGTATAAATTACCATGGAGATTTATTCTGTGGAGCTAGCCTGCTCCAGACCAGGCTAAATTCCAGGATCTATTTAATCTCATCCCTAATGTCAGTCAGCAGTCACCACAAATGGAAACCAATAGTTATTTCACTGCTCACTATACATTGTTATCACATATAACTAGACCCACTGTCATTATTTAAACATTTGTGATCATTAATTTCAATGATTTTGGATAAAAATGATTTTTAGATGATGTTGCTATCATTAGATAATTTACAGTTTCCATAGACTATAAGGCTATATATAAAATGATAGAATATTAGGGCCACAGAGGGGAAAAAAACACAAGTCATAATATTGTAACCAGTTGTTTTAAAGGAGGACAGTTGTTAAAATGACAGATGTGGGGCATTTCGTGAAATTGTACTTCAGTATGGTTTCATAAACAAAGACATGCTGATGTGCCAGAATATTAAGTATCACATTGTCATAAGTATCAAAACTGTAAAAACAATATGTAGCTTTTCTGCAGAAAGAACCAGCCTCATAAATGTATGACTTTATCCTTTTTCTTCAGTGTGGCCCTAGTACTCTGTCATATAAACAAATACACATTCCATATGAATATAAAAACAATGTGTAACATTATGTTCCTTTATTGAATAAGGACAAAACAAAGCAGGTAAACCATCAGCTCCTTTCGAAACTGAAGTCACAGTGACTCTACAAGATGGAAAGCACAGAATCCAAGCATATTATACAAAATGATACATACACATTCAAAGGTCTGTATATAACACACCCTGCATGTCTGCACACTAAAAGAAATGCAGGACAAATCCATACACATCAACTGAACAGACAAATGAATGGATGCAGTAGCCTCCCTGCAGCCTTGTATTACACACAGTATACCGCACAAACATCATAAGAGGCCAAATTCGTAAAAAAACGAACCCAAAAAAACCCAAATTCCTCTGCCACCGCAGGACATATTTAACCAAAATTGAAAGCACACATACTAACTAAAATAATTCAACACATATTGGTCCCTCAGCAGCCGACCACTGTCGTCATCAGGGAAGATTGCCGGATTGTCCCAGTCCATGGCTGGTGGCACTCTGGGGGCCCTCTCCTTCCTCAGGCAGGCCACATTGTGGAGGACAGCACAAGCCACAGTAATATCACATGCCCTAACAGGGCTGACCCTTAATTTGTGAAGGCAGTGAAAGCATGCCTTCAGGAGGCCAAAGGTCATTTCAACTCTGGCCCTGGTCCTGGCATGGGCATGGTTGTAGGCCTGCTGTGCTTCCTGGGGGTCTGTGAAAGGTGTCAGGAGAAAAGGCTGGCAGCCATACCCCCTGTCTCCCAGCAACACACCAGAGAATTCACCTGTCAACACAAAATCTCATCATTACTACCTCATAAACAGTGATATTCTTGACACAGCCATGATGGTTATAAATAGGGGTTGTGTGGCTTACCTTGTGATAGGCACTGATAGATTTCAGAGGCCCGAAAGATTCTGGAGTCATGGACTGAGCCAGGCCATTTTGCCACAACATTGCTGATCACACAGTCAGCATTGCAGACCATCTGAAATCATAAGATGAGGAATATTACACCAATCAATGCACATCACTGGCAATGCAGAGTGTTCGTCAATGGACAATATCAAAAAGTTATGTTCACCTGAACATTAATGCTGTGAAAGGATTTCCTATTCACAAAATCGGCCTCATGGGCACCTGAGGGGGCTTTTATCCTTATGTGTGTGCAGTCCACTGCACCAATGACATTGGGGAAACCTGTCACACAAAGTAATGAGTATCCTACTATGTGTTAACAGTTGTCCTGTAATTTGTAGATCCTCTTACCTGCAATCCTATAGAACTCCTCTTTGATGTCACAGAGTCTTCTGTGGCCAGGGAAGGAGATGAAGACATCTGCTAATGCTTTGATAGCCAGACACACACTCCTTATTGTGCGGCAAATTGTGGCCTTGTTCAGCTGTTCTGCATCCCCCACTGAGTACAGGAAGGCTCCACTAGCAAAAAGCGCAAGGCCACACAAACCATTTGCTCCACACTCAGTGCATGGCTCCGTGCAGTGCGGTGCTTAATCCTGGGACCCAGTAGTCTGCATAGATACCTGATGCCATCTGCAGAAAACCTGTATCTTTCATATAGATGGTCATCAGGGGAAGGCCAGTGGGTCCAACCGGTCCCTGAAGACCCTTTCTCGCCTGAAGGCTCTCCTCAGCACAAGTGCTTCTTCATCCACCACATCTCGCACGAATGGGCATGCCATTGTCAGAGCAGAAAGGAACACACAATTTTGGGCCTTCATATAGGCTAGTGGCCACACCTGGTGCTGGGGGGTGGGCAAAAGAGGGCGATGCCTTATAACGATGACTTGGTTGTACTGATTGCTGGGAAAATAAAAAAACCTTAGAAAGATGCCACCGTCCTGTGTGCTCACAATAAGAGCTCATATGTCATGGCTCACTTGACTTTACGAGAATATACCTAATTTTTATTTTGAGCTGTGTCATCTTCTTGGAGCTGGGGGAGGAAAGAAAAATAATGATTAATACATTTGTGTTACAGTTAGCATACAGTGTACATTGAAGGCATATCTCACCTCCCTCTCAAGTTTTTTTATTTCAAGGTCCAGTTTCCTAATTGTCCTCTTTTTTATTTCGGACTCCAGTGCAAGATTTTCCATCTTTTTCTTGTACTGAATGTCTATGTCTGCCAGTTCTATTTGGCGCCGGAGGTGGTTGCCATACAACTTTCTGATAGCTTGTGAGCTCTGTGAACACAATACAATTAGCGCAGCTGGAATTTGGCAGGATGTGGTGTCCTTTTATTAATACGCACTATGTTGCCAGGCTGGTTTTCCCACTGTATAGCATCTGGGTCCTGTAAAAGAAATTAGATTTTTTGATTTTGATGAGGACTCCTCACCATTGTAGAGTAAATAGTACTTTCACAGTCTTAACATGATACCTCATGCCTTCTGGAATCCAGAGAGATGGTCTCCTCCTCATCATCGTCTCCATCATGTGCTGTTGCTGCTGCACTGGGGCCTTCACCCTATCACATTTAATCGGATTCATATTGAAGCTAGTAGACAAGACATGCCAGGCCTACAGTATGCCTTTGATGGAGTACTCACTGGATCAGCATCGTCTGGTGCTTGTGCTGGTGGCTCTAACAGGAACACAGTGCTGCCAGACACTGCAAGGCAATAGGTAAACCAAAGTCAGACAGTCCAAATTGATTCAATATGAATGTGGTTGTATCCCATGTAGAGATGGAAGGACATACCTTGAATGAAGCGGGTGGCATCTTGGGAGGAACCTATGCTCGTCTCTTTCCCCCAGGGATCCCCTCTAAGACGGGCCTGCCTTTATTTAGCTCCAAGGCCATGTCCTCTGCTGGGGTAAGGTCAGCCTTTGGTGACCCACCACCCGTGCCTTGTCTGTGGGTATTCTTTTCACTGCTAAAACAGTACAGACAATGTGTGAGCAGGCACCTTCTGGGTACAATATATGCTTGTGCTTTGTTAAATATTAGTCAGGGACCATACCATTCTGCAGAATGTTCTTGTATTTGATTTTGACCTGCTGCCATGTCCGTTTTGGCCCGTTCATGTTTAATCTACACACACACACACACACACACACACACACACACACATTTAATGGAGTCACACTGCAAAAAATTACTTGGTATTTTTGTCTTGTTTTCAGTAAAAATATCAAAAAATTTATCATAGCTTTATACAGTGTGATGGAGTTACTTTACACAATTTCACTCTATCTGCAGTGCATTTCAATTAAAAATTTAACCGTTTCATAATTACAGTACAACTGCATTTTTGGAGATGTGAATTAAATATTTGAATTGTAATTGTGATGTTTCAGCGGAGCGGTGAGTGTGTAATTGTGCACTACTTACGCATTCAGGCGGTCTGCAATACTTTGCCACGCTTTTTCTCTTTGCTTTATCACTGTGGCGGTGTTGCCTTTCTTCTTAATTATATCTTTTACCTCTCGTATGCCTCCATGAGGATTTGTGCTTCCGACGGGGAAAAGTACGCGGCTCTAGTTGCCATGGTAAATCAGTTAATCTGTGATCTGTGTCGGGGTCTATTTGAGTGAGCCGTGAGCGCGCACCTATCCAGGATTGGTTTCACCTGGCTTAATGAATCCGTGTCTGCTCATCCTGGCTTGGTCTTTGTGCAACCAATTAAGCCTGGACGCACATGTTTTGGCTTCATTGAGCTCAGCTGAGTCATTTATCCCGGATGTCTTAATTCTACTTTTGTGCAACAGGCCCCAGGTCGCAGTTGTAAATGAGAACTTGTTCTCAACTGGCTTACCTGGTTAAATAAAGGTTAAATAAAAATAAAACCAGACACTCACTATATAATGCAATTTGTTTTGTGAGACAGCCATCAGTAGAGTTAAATGCAATTGAAACCCATGAAATGTTTTGTATTTTCTATTCAGTACATGGGAATTTAACCGCAAAAGTTATTTTTATGTACAACAAGTCAATTTGATGGAAACACATCTCTGTTAGGAAAATGTGCATATTGTTTTTATGCAGATTTTTTAATATTCACATGAAAATCTGTTGCCAATTGGATGGAAACCTAGCTAATGTTGCCAATTGGATGGAAACCTAGCTAATGTTGCCAACATTAGAACAGGGCAAATATGTGTTAGATTTCCCACTGGCTTGAATAATTTTTCCAACAGAGAAAGGATTGAATGTGTATTTTTACAATTTACATTTTAGTCATTTAGCAGACGCTCTTATCCTGAGTGACTTACAGTTAGTGAATTCATCTTAAGATAGCTAGGTGGGACAACCACATATCACAGGCATAGTAAGTACACTTTTGGGCAGGGACCCTGCTGTCCTAGCTTCAGGGGGAAGCTGGTTCCACCATTGGGGTGCCAGGACAGAGAAGAGCTTGGACTGGGCTGAGCGGGAGCTGCCCCCCCGTGGGAGGGCCATGAGACCAGAGGTTGCAGAATGGAGTGCTCAGGTTGGGGTGTAGGGTTTGAGCATAGCCTGAAGGTAGATCCTATTGGTGCTCCGTAGGCAAGCACCATGGTCTTGTAGTGGATGCAAGCTTCGACTGGAAGCCAGTGGAGTGTGCGGAGGAGCTGGGTGACATGGGAGAACTTGGGAAGGTTGAAAACCAGGTGGGCTGCAGTGTTCTGGATAAGTTGCATGGGTTTGATGGCACAAGCGGGGAGCCCAGCCAACAGCAAGTTGCAGTAGTCCAGACTAGCGATGGCTAGTGCCTGGATTAGGATCTGCGCTGCTTCCTGTGTAAGGTAGGGTCGTACTCTACGGATGTTCTAGAGCATGAACCTGAGCTTGAGGTGGTGGGCTGACATCCAAGCTGAGATATCTGCCAGGCACGCAGAGATGCGTGTTCCCACCTGGGTGTCAGAAGGAGAAAAGTAGTTGAGTGTCATCCGCATAGCAATAATAGGAGAGACCATGTGAGGATATGGCAGAGCCGAGTGACTTGGTGTATAGAGAGAAGAGAAGAGGGCCTAGAACCGAGCCCTGGGGCACACCAGTAGTGAGAGTATGTGGTACAGACACAGATCCTCTCCACGTCACCTGGTAGGAGCGGCCTGCCAGGTAGGATGCAATCCAAGCATGTGCAGAGTCTGAGATGCCCAGCCCTGAGAGGATGGAGAGGAGTATATGATGGTTTACCGTGTCGAATGCAGCGGATAGATCTAGGAGAATGAGAACAGAGGACAGGGAGGTAGCTTTGGCAGTGCGGAGAGCCTCCGTGACACAGAGGAGAGCAGTCTTGGTTGAGTGACCCGTCTTCAAGCCTGACTGTTTAGGGTCAGATTTGTTGAGTGTTGGTTTCTTGAGTAGGGGAGCGACTCGGGCCATTTTAAAGTCAGAGGGGACGCAGCCAGTGGTCAGGGATGAGTTGATGTGGGAAGTAAGGAATGGAGAAGATCTCCAGAGATGGTCTCAGAGATGGTCTGGAGAAGGAAGGAGGGGATGGGGTTGAGTGGGCAGGTTGTCGGGTGGCCAGACCTCACTAGTCGCAGGATTTCATCTGGAGAGAGAGTGGAGAAAGAGGTCAAGGCGTAGGGTAGTTCTGTGTGAGTGGGACTAGTGGACTCAATAGGCTGAGTGAATGAGGAGCAGATGTCGTCAACCTTCTTTTCAAAGTGGTTGACAAAGTCGTCTGCAAAGAGGGAGGAGAGAGGTGGAGGGGCTGGAGGATTAAGGAGGAGGAGGAGAATGTGGAAAATAGTTTCCTAGGGTTAGAGGCAGAAGCTTGGAATTTAGACTGATAGAAAGTGGCTTTAGCAGCGGATACAGAGGAAGAGAAGGTAGAGAAGTGAAAGCATGATAGGTCCTCTGGAAGTTTTGTTTTCTTCCATTTTCGCTCAGCTGCCCGCAGCCCTGTTCTGTATGTTCGCAATGAGTCACCCAGCCAGAGAGCAGGAGGGGAGGGCCGAGCCGGGGAAAAGGGGACAGTGCGAGTCATAGGATGTGGAAAGGGAGGAGAGTAGGATTGAATAGGAAGAATCAGGAGACAGGAGGGAGAAGGATTTAGCAGGAGGGAGAAGGATTTAGCAGAAGGGAGAGATGATAGGATAGAAGGGGAGAAAGTGAGAGAGAGCGAAGATTGCGACATCGCATGACCATCTGGATAGGGGCTGAGTGGCTAGGGCTGAAGGAAAGGGAGACAGAAAAGGAAACAAAGTAATGATCAGAGACCTGGAGGGGGGTTGCAGTGAGATTAGTAGGCGAACAGCCTCTAGTAAAGATGAGGTCAAGCGTATTGCCTGCCATGTGAGTTGGAGGGGATTGGGAAAGAGTGAGGTCAAAAGAGGCAAGGAGGAGAAAGAGAGAGTTGGACCGAAATGAATCAAAGGCAGACATCGGGAGGTTGAAGTCGCCAAGTACGAAGAGTGGTGAGCCATCGTCAGGAAATTAGCTTATAAAGATGTCAAGCTCATTGAGGAACTCTCCAAGGGCATCTGGTGGGTGATAAATGACAACAATGTTAAGCTTGAGTGGACAAGTGACAGTGACAGCATGGAATTAAAATGAGGAGATGGACAGGTGAGAGAGGGAGAAAAGAGAAAATCTCCATTTAGGAGAAATTAGTGGACGTGTGCCACCACCGAGACGACCAGATGCCCTTGCACTATCAGAGAAAACGTAGTCAGATGAAGCGAGAGCAGCTTGAGTAGCAGTGTTCTCTGGGGTGATCCATGTCTCTGTCAGGGCCAAAAAGTAAAGGGACTGCATAGGCTGAGATTAACTCGGCGTTCTTGACCGCAGATCGGCAGTTCCAAATGCTGCCATGTGTACGTGTGTATAGTGTGTGTTCCGACACATTGATGCGGTCCGGTTCAATAAAGAGAAAACAATACATTAAAAAATCCATAAATGTATAATTATTGTGCAATTTATATCTATAGACTACATTGAGGTTTTAGTTTCATTCTTTTTAGGCTGTCATTAGTGCGTAAGCCTAAGCTTTAGGGCCTAACTTTATGAGCGCCAAATAGCCTAAACGCCAATTGCCAAATGCTTTTGGGAACAGGCAGCAAAAGTTAACGTGGATCCACTGAGGCAAAACTGACAATGTCAGAGTTTAATTCAGTAAGAGAAAGGCTGTGCAATGGAGAGTTGAAAATAAAGAGAAGGGAGGGACAGAAAAGTAATGTTTGGGAAAGATTTGGTGAAGTGGTAAAAGAGGATGAAGCAGTGTTATGTTATGTGTGATGATTGTGAGGTGCTATACACATTAGACAGCCACAAGACGGGAACTTCAAATAGGCCTATGGCACATCAAGGGAACTGTAGCCTTCTGTTCAGATGGGTAAAATGGAAACTGAAATCTGTATGTAGCTCTATAACCTCTCACATAGTCTTAGTATTAACTCCTGCAGAATTAAGCATTACTTGCAGTAAAAGGATACACCAAATTTACATTTTGACTCAGGAACAGGAGTGGAGAAATATTATTTCTTTCTTTCAGCATCTTGAGAGAATGCGAATGCACAGTTAGGGACCGTCTGTAGAGGTGCTATCATAAAAGCTGATAGTATTTCAACCACATAAAATATGCATCCCAGCAAAACTAAAATCTTATCAGAAACATGTTGAGTCGTTTACACAGCTTTCTATTTCCTTACAACCGGTCAAACTGATGTCATTAGGGTCGGGTGCAGGCCTCAGATTTTCACTTATAATCGGGCGGTTGCGGATGGGTTATTAGCAATTGCGGCGGGTGCCGGTAAACAAACAGCTGACCCACGCTGTCAGTGTTTGAAGTGGATGTGGTGTTGGAGTCAGGCGCAGGACACAGAAGTTTAGTCCAACAGACTTTACTAGTCAGAAATATGACAATACAAAAGAACGGGCCTCAAGCAACGGAGGCGAGCGATATGCAAACAGTGCGTAAAACACAAAATATAAGCGATGCGCAAACAGTGCGTCAATACACTTAAATACACCAGAGCAAAATCCAAAACCCCAACGGACAGGCGGACAACAACACACAACTACAAACAAAACCAAAGGAAACTTATAGGTGACATAATCAATAAGTGATAAGACACAGGTGCACCAAACAGACAAAACCAAACAAACATAGAGAACATCAAACGGTAGCAGCTAGTACTCCGGGGACGACGAACGCCAAAGCCTGCCCGAACAAGGAGGAGGAGCAGTCTCGGCGGAATTCGTGACAGTACCCCCCCTGACGCGCGGTACCAGCCGTGCGCCGACCCCGGCCTCGGGGACGGCCAGGAGGACGTGGAGCAGGGCGCGTAGGATGACTACGATGGAACTCAGTCAGGAGGGATGGATCTAAAATGTCCCTCCGAGGCACCCAGCACCGTTCCTCCGGACCGTACCCTCCCACTCCACGAGATATTGTAGACCCCCATCCGACGTCTCGAATCCACGATGGACCGGACTGAGTACGCCGGAGCCCCCTCGATGTCCAGTGGGGGCGGAGGGGTCTCCCTTATCTCACTCTCCTGGAGTGGACCAGCTACCACCGGCCTGAGGAGAGACACATGGAATGAGGGGTTAATGTGATAGTCATTGGGCATTTGCAACCTGTAACACACCTCATTCAATCTCCTCAGGACTTTAAATGGCCCCACAAACCGCCGGCCAAGCTTCCGGCAGGGCAGGCAAAGGGGCAGGTTTCGAGTCGAGAGCCAGACTTGATCTCCAGGGGCGTAGACTGGACCCTCACTGCAGTGGAGGTCGGCGCTCGCCTTCTGCCTGCGGATGGCCCGCTGCAGATGGACGTGGGCAGCGTTCCACGTCTCCTCCGAGCGCCGAAACCACTCATCCACCGCAGGAGCCTCGATCTGGCTCTGATGCCATGGTGCCAGAACCGGCTGATAACCTAACACACACTGAAAAGGGGTCAGGTTAGTAGAGGAGTGGCGGAGAGAGTTCTGAGCCATCTCTGCCCAGGGGATATACCCCGACCACTCCTCCGGCCGGCCCTGGCAATAGGATCTCAGAAACCTACCCACATCCTAATTTACTCTCTCCACCTGCCCATTACTCTCCGGGTGGTAACCCGAGGTAAGGCTTACCGAGACCCCCAAGCGTTCCATGAACGCCCTCCAGACTCAAGAGGTGAACTGGGGACCCCGATCAGACACTATATCCTCGGGAACCCGTAGTGCCGGAAGACGTGGGTGAACAAAGCCTCAGCGGTCTGTAGGGCAGAAGGAAGACCCGGCATAGGAATGAGACGACAGGCCTTAGAGAACCGATCCACAACGACCAGAATAGTGGTATTCCCCTGGGAGGGGGGAAGGTCCGTGACAAAGTCCACCGAGAGGTGAGACCACGGCCGTTGTGGAACGGGCAGGGGTTGTAACTTCCCCCTGGGCAGGTGTCTAGGCGCCTTACACTGAGCGCACACCGAGCAGGAAGAGACATAAACCCTCACGTCCTTAGCCAATGTTGGCCACCAGTATTTAACACTAAGGCAGTGCACTGTCCGGCCAATACCTGGATGTCCAGAGGAGGGTGACGTATGAGCCCAATAAATGAGCCGATCACGGACCTCGAGCGGCACGTACGTCCGACCCACTGGACACTCTGGGGGAGTAGGGTCGGTGTGTAACGCCCGCTCAATTTCCGCATCGACCTCCCATACCACCGGTGCCACCAGACATGACTCCGGCAGTATGGGAATGGGCTCAATGGACCTCTCCTCTGTGTCATACCGCCGGGACAGGGCATCTGCCTTACCGTTCTGGGACCCTGGGATGTACGTGATCTTAAAAACGAACCGGGTCAGGAACATGTTCCACCTAGCCTGACGAGGGTTTAATCTCCTAGCTGCCCGGATGTACTCCAGGTTACGATGGTCGGTCAGAATGAGAAAAGGGTGTTGAGCCCCCTCAAGCCAATGCCTCCACACCTTTAGGGCTTGAACCACGGCTAACAGCTCCCTGTCCCCTACGTCATAATTACGCTCCGCCAGGCTGAGCTTCTTAGAATAAAAAGCGCAGGGACGGAGCTTAGGTGGCGTGCCTGAGTGTTGCGACAGTACTGCCCCAATACCGGCCTCTGACGCGTCCACCTCTACCTGGAACGCTAAAGCGGGGTCCGGGTGCGCCAGCACCGGAGCCGAGGTGAACAGGTCTTTCAGTTTACAAAACGCCCTGTCCGCCTCAGCTGACCACTGCAAACGCACCGGGCCCCCCTTCAGCAGGGGAGTAATGGGAGCTGCTACCTGTCCAAAACCCCGGATAAACCTCCGGTAGTAATTGGCAAAACCCAAAAACTGCTGCACCTCTTTCACAGTGGTTGGGGTTTGCCAGTTACGCACGGCTGACACACGGTCAATCTCCATCTTCACCCCTGACGCGGACAACCGATGACCCAAGAAGGAGATGGACTCCTGGAAAAACAGACATTTCTCTGCCTTGACATACAAGTCATGCTCCAACAGTCTACCCAACACTCGGCGTACCAGGGCTACATGCTCGGCACATGTAGCAGAGTACACTAAGATGTCGTCAATGTACACTACCACTCCCTGCCCATGCAGGTCCCGGAAGATCTCGTCCACAAATGATTGGAAGACTGAAGGAGCATTCATTAACCCGTATGGCATGACAAGATACTCATAATGACCTGAGGTGGTACTAAATGCTGTCTTCCATTCATCTCCCTCCCTAATGCGCACCAAGTTATAAGCGCTACTGAGATCCAGTTTTGTGGAGAACCGCGCCCCGCGTAATGATTCAGTCATACTCGCAATCAGAGGAAGAGGGTAACTGTATTTCACAGTGATCTGATTGAGACTACGATAATCAATACACGGGCGCAAACCTCCATCTTTCTTCTTCACAAAAAAGAAACTCGAGGACGCAGGGGAAGTGGAGGGCCGTATGTATCCCTGTTTCAGGGACTCAGCTATGTATGTCTCCATAGCCGCCGTCTCCTCTTGAGACAGAGGATACACATGGCTCCGCGGAAGTGCCGCACCTGTCCGGAGGTTTATCGCACAATCTCCCTGCCTATGAGGTTGCAATCGTGTCGCCCTCGTCTTGTTCAGGGGGAATGTGCATTGCGGGCACTTGGTTCGGACTCTCCACCGTGGTCACCCCCACAGAAACACCTAGACATCGCCCAACACACTGGCCAGACCATTCATTGAGAGCCCTCTGTTGCCACGAAATGGTGGGGTCATGGGTGACTAACCAAGGAAGCCCCAGCACCACGGGATACGCAGGAGAGTCAATTAGGTACAACTGAATAATCTCCTCATGACCCCCCTGCGTCTTCATCTTTAGTGGCGCTGCGACTTCCCTACTCAACCCAGACCCCAACGGGCGGCTATCTAGGGCATGGACAGGAAAGGGTGCATCAACGGGCAGGAGGGGATTCCCTAACCTAGAACAAAATTTCAGATCAATAAAATTCCCAGCTGTGCCTGAATCGACTAGCGCCTTATGCTGGGAATGAGATGCAACCTGAGGAAATACTACAGGTATACAAAAGTGAACAACAGAGAGCTCTGGGTGAGTGGGGCGCCTACTCACCTGAAATGACTCTCCAGTGCGCGACCTGTTGTCCCGATTCCCTGGAGACCCTCCCCAGCACCTAGCCGCAGTGTGTCCTCCACGGCCACAGCTGGTGCAGGGGACGGCCCCCCTCGGATTCTCTCTCCTTCTCCCTCTAGCGCCAGCACCCCCGAGCTCCATTGGGCTCGGCTCGGAGGTGCTGGGGAATGGAATGGACGGCCCCATCTCGGGACGTCCGCGGGTGGCCAGTAGGGTATCCAGACGGATGGACATGTCCACTAGCTGGTCAAAGGACAGATTGGTGTCCCAGCAGGCCAGCTCTCGACGAATGTCCTCTCGCAGGCTATACCTATAGTGGTCGATGAGGGCCCTCTCATTCCACCCCGCATCCGCCGCTAGAGTCCGGAAATCCAGGGCGAAATCCTGTGCGCTCCTCTTCCCCTGTCGGAGGTGGAACAGACGCTCCCCCGCCGCTTTACCCTCAGGAGGGTGATCGAAAACAGCCCTGAAGCGGCGGGAGAACTCCGCGTAGCTGATGGTGGCGGCGTCTATTCCCCTCCATTCGTTTTTATTTCGCCTTCGCAGAAGGCAGGAATCATGGTCACATGCAGGTGAATCAAAACTAGGACTGAAGGCTATACCTGGTTCTCACAAACAAACTAGGAAAAGGCTTAGTAGAGTCAAACCAAACAATACCTCACAAGGCACAAACAGAAAGACCTGAACTAAATAAGGAGCTGATGAGACCTGGTGAGTAACTAACACAGGTGAAATCAATGAACAAAAATGAAAGACATTGCTACGTTCAAGAACACAAAGAAACAGGGCTACGTTCAAGAACACAAGGTGAACTAAGAAAATAAATACAGAACCTTACAGAACCGACGCTACTTGTTTTGATACATTTTTGTGTTTGTAGACCTTCATTATGTGATCATATGCTTCAGGGTTTGCAGCTGCTCAGATCAGAAATAGCCATTGCATCGAGTGGAAAATATAGATAAAGATTGATAAAGACACTGACACTGGTTTTCCGTGCATGCGTTCATGCATGTGTGCATCCCCTACGTGTATGTACGTGTGTAGCCAATGTCTGTATAGCATGTGTAAATATTTGGTGTATTTGTGCTTAATGGTATTTCTTAGTGTGTATGAGAGTATATCAGTATCAGTTTCTTATTTTAATTCAGCTGATACAACTTGACACCACACAATGACCTCCTGAGCAGATGACTCTGTTAGATACACATATCTAACATATCTTTCTGGAGGTATCTCTTTATCCTTCCTGGTCTTTATTAATGGTAAAGTTGACCTATCATTCTGCCTGCTCTGGTCATTGTGTTTATGATGTGGAGTCCTCTGTGTCTGTGTGTCCAGGCTTTCTCTCTACTCCCTCCTCACTACACCAGCGTTGGCCTGAAAGTCAGTTTTATTGATTGACACTCAAGTGACAGGTCTCCTTTCGCAAGGTCACAATACAGAGCAACATATAGCAATATAGGGAGAGGGTGTGTGTGTGTGTGTCGTCCTGGTAATGGGACACCGTATATACATGATAGACCGAGTGTGTTAGGCCCACGCCACATGCCTTCAAAATGTCTGTCCTGACTGACTGGACACGGTAAACTGCAGGTGTCAAATGGATGGGCTGTGTTTGCCCCCAGTGCTGTGGAGCTAAAAGGGATTCCATTAAAGTCACATCCACTCATGCTGTCACATTACATATGTGTAAAAGAAAGTGTGTGGGCATGCATGTGTGTCTATTCACAACAGCTGCCCTCTCAGCATGTCCAAGCAGAATTAATGTGACATTACACCTTAGTGAGGCATCCTGACAGGCATCAGGAAAACACCATTAAAAATTAACTCCCGTGTTCAGATAACGGCAGGACTCTTCTCAGCCAAAACAGCACAACACTAGTAATTGGCTGCTATAGTAAACAATGGGTCTGACTTTAATTGAATTCATGAATGTCAAACATTGCCAGATGCATACTCAGAATAAAGGGTTATGAAAATGCCAGAGAGAAGCCAGTTATTGTCGCAGGTTTGATGAGACTTGATTGCTAATACGGCTAATCTACTCAAACAATGATGTAGGGTTGGGCTGAAACATTACCATTTAAAGCTGCTTCGTTTGAATGTGGTGTTCTGTTGATTGAATGGTTAGTGTTTTTGGCATCATGAAAGTCAGAATGACAAATTACGTCAAAGTCCATTTTGTACAAATAATTATGACCTGCTCTATCTTTCATTTGAAAGTGTTATTATTCATACAAGCAAGATGAGGCTGGTCTAGATTATGATCATTATTCAGGAAACATTTCTGTTGAAGCAGGTCTGTTAATCCACATGGTGTAAGGCTCATCGTATAACAGAGAGGGTCCAATATGATTAATGATAGCCTACCATACCATTTCACATGCCTAACTTTGAGCCTCATTTTAACCATCCCCAAACATTTCAATTCTAAAATGTTGTTTTTAGGGTGAAGCACAATGTGAAGTCCTTATGTGTTTCAGGGATGCAGTCTGGTATAGAATGAAATGGTTTCATTTCAACTAAAGCCTGGTTGAACTCTGAGGTGGAATTGGAGAGGGATGAGATGTGTAGTAGAATAATAATATTCTTAAGGAATATGTCTCAGTGAGGAATGGAGGGCTGTCACTGGGCAGGTTGTTTTTCACACATCCCTGCCCTGTGGGTGATATAATATTCCTCCCAGATGTCTAGGGGAGAGGGGTTGGAGGAAGGGGGGTGGGACTCCTGGGAGGCAAAATGTCAACAGTCAATGTTCAACACTCAAACACATACGGAGGGACACACACACACACACACACTCGTGTTTCTCGTATTTGCACATGCCCGCACACAGACACACACACACATTGCACACGTGCACTCTCAAACACACACACACACACACACACATAAACAAACATGCTCAAGCCCCTAGGAATCAAACCCTGGAAAGCTGATGTTGAGCACAAACTCTCTCTTACTCACACACACACACACAGACAGACACGCTCCCAGGGGACTTGGCCTGGAAAGCTGATGTTCACAGTCCATGGAACATCACTCTGTACTCTCTGGCCTGGACCTCAAAGATTAACAACACACTAACAGACTCCCCCAAGTTAACGCATGTTCAGTATATGCCTCTGTATATCTACAGAGTCCCAACACACTTACACACTCTCCCATCCTGAACATACTGTGCTACTTTACTGCTTCGAATCATTCTCAACATGTCTTTATAGACTCTTCACCATTTATCTGCTGTATTGCTCTCTCCCATCAGCTTACATGCCTTAATAGATGTTCTGTGTGTGTGTGTTGTGTGTGTTGTGTGTGTGTGTGTGTGTGTGTGTGTGTACCTGGGTGTGTGTATACCTGGGTGTGTGTATACCTGGGTGTGTGTATCTGGGTGTTGATTACAGGGTTGGCGTCAATTCAGTTTTCAATTCAGTCAATTCAGGAAGTAAAAATGAAGGACATTTAACATTGACATTTAAGTCATTTAGCAGACGCTCTTATCCAGAGCGACTTACAAATTGGTGCATTCAACTTAGGATAGCCAGTGGGACAACCACCACTGGGGGAGGGGGGGTGTAGAAGGATTACTGTTATACTATTCCAGGTATTCCTTAAAGAGGTAGGGTTTCAAGTGTCTCCGGAAGGTGGTCAGTGACTCCGCTGTCCTGGCGTCGTGGGGGAGCTTGTTCCACCATTGGGGTGCCAGAGCAGCGAATAGCTTTGACTGGGCTGAGCGGGAACTGTGCTTCCGTAGAGGTAGGGGGGCTAGCAGGCCAGAGGTGGATGAACGTAGTGTCCTCGTTTGGGTGTAGGGTCTGATCAGAGCCTGAAGGTAAGGAGGTGCTGCTCCCCTAACAGCTCCGTAGGCAAGCACCATGGTTTTGTAGTAGATGCGCGCTTCAACTGGAAGCCAGTGGAGTGTGCGGAGGAGCAGGGTGACATGAGAGAACTTGGGAAGGTTGAACACCAGACGGGCTGCAGCGTTCTGGATAAGTTGTAGGGGTTTAATGGCACAGGCAGGGAGCCCAGCCAACAGCGAGTTGCAGTAATCCAGACGGGAGATGACAAGTGCCTGGATTAGGACCTGTGCCGCTTTCTGTGTAAGGTAGGGTCGTACTCTGCGAATGTTGTAGAGCATGAACCTGCAGGATCGGGTCACCGCTTTGATGTTAGCGGAGAACGACAGGGTGTTGTCCAGGGTCACGCCAAGGTTCTTTGCACTCTGGGAGGAGGACACAATGGAGTTGTCAACCGGGATGGCGAGATCATGGAGCGGGCAGTCCTTCCCCGGGAGGAAGAGCAGCTCCGTCTTGCCGAGGTTCAGCTTGAGGTGGTGATCCAACATCCACACTGATATGTCTGCCAGACATGCAGAGATGCGATTCGCCACCTGGTTATCAGAAGGGGGAAAGGAGAAAATTAATTGTGTGTCGTCTGCATGACAATGATAGGAGAGACCATGTGAGGATATGACAGAGCCAAGTGACTTGGTGTATAGAGAGAATAGGAGAGGGCCTAGAACCGAGCCCTGTGGGACACCAGTGGTGAGAGCACGTGGTGCGGAGACAGATTCTCGCCACGCCACCTGGTAGGAGCGACCTGTCAGGTAGGACGCAATCCAAGAGTGAGCAGCGCCAGAGATGCCCAACTCGGAGAGGGTGGAGAGGAGGATCTGATGGTTCACAGTATCAAAGGCAGCAGATAGGTCTAGAAGGATAAGAGCAGAGGAGAGAGAGTTAGCTTTAGCAGTGTGGAGAGCCTCCGTGACACAGAGAAGAGCAGTCTCAGTTGAATGACCAGTCTTGAAACCTGACTGGTTTGGATCAAGAAGGTTTGGAGAGAAAAGAAAGAAGGGATACTGGTCTGTAGTTGTTGGTTTTTTGAGGAGGGGTGCAACTCTCGCTGTCTTGAAGACGGAAGGGACATAGCCAGCGGTCAAGGATGAGTTGATGAGCGAGGTTAGGTAAGGGAGAAGCTCTCCGGAAATGGTCTGGAGAAGAGAGGAGGGGATAGGGTCAAGCGGGCAGGTTGTTGGGCGGCCGGCCATTTCATCTGGAGAGAGAGGGGAGAAAGAAGTCAAAGCATAGGGTAAGGCAGTGTGAGCAGGACCAGCGGTGTCATTTTACTTAATAAATGAGGATCGGATGTCGTCAACCTTCTTTTCAAAATGGTTGACGAAGTCATCCACAGAGAGGGAGGAGGGAGGGGGAGGAGGAGGATTCAGCAAGGAGGAGAAGGTGGCAAAGAGCTTCCTAGGGTTAGAGGCAGAGGCTTGAAATTTAGAGTGGTAGAAAGTGGATTTAGCAGCAGAAACAGAGGAAGAAAATGTAGAGAGGAGGGAGTGAAAAGATGACAGGTCCCTGTTCTGTGAGCTCGCAATGAGTCGTCAAGCCACGGAGCAGGAGTGGAGGACCGAGCCGGCCGGGAGGATAGGGGACATAGAGAGTCAAAAGATGCAGAAAGGGAGGAGAGGAGGGTTGAGGAGGCAGAATCAGGAGATCGGAGGGAGAAGGATTTAGCAGAGGGAAGAGATGATAGGATGAAAGAGGAGAGAGAGAGAGTGAAGGTTGCGACGGCACATTACCATCTGAGTAGGGGCAGTGAGTAGTATTGGAGGAGAGCGAGAGAGAAAAGGATACAAAGTAGTGGTCGGAGACTTGGAGGGGAGTTGCAGTGAGATTAGTAGAAGAACAGCATCTAGTAAAGATGAGGTCAAGAGTATTGCCTGCCTTGTGAGTAGGGGGGGACGGTGAGAGGGTGAGGTCAAAAGAGGAAAGGAGTGGAAAGAAGGAGGCAGAGAGGAATGAGTCAAAGGCAGACGTAGGGAGGTTAAAGTCACCCAGAACTGTGAGGGGTGAGCCATCCTCAGGAAAGGAACTTATCAAGGCGGCAAGCTCATTGATGAACTCTCCAAGGGAACCTGGAGGGCGATAAATGATAAGGATGTTAAGCTTGAATGGGCTAGTGACTGTGACAGCATGGAATTAAAATGAGGAGACAGATGGGTCAGGGGGAAAAGAGAGAATGTCCACTTGGGAGAGATGAGGATTCCTGTGCCACCGCCGCGCTGACCAGATGCTCTCGGGGTATGCGAGAACACATGATCAGATGAGGAAAGAGCAGTAGGAGTAGAAGTGTTTTCTGTGGTAATCCATGTTTCCGTCAGCGCCAAGAAGTCGAGGGACTGGAGGGTAGCATAGGCTGAGATGAACTCTGCCTTGTTGGCCGCAGAACGGCAGTTCCAGAGGCTGCCGGACACGTGGGTCGTGCGCACAGGGACCACCAGATTAAAGTGGCAGCAGCCACGCGGTGTGAAGCGTTTGTATGGCCTGTGCAGAGAGGAGAGAACAGGGATAGACAGACACGTAGTTGACAGGCTACAGAAAAGGCTACAATAATGCAAAAGAGATCGGAATAAAATGAACTAAACATCTGCGGAAGCGAGAGAGCGGGGCCTCCCTCACTTACCTTTCACTGAAACACTCAAAAAAAACTCTCCCAACTTCCACTTTAGAAATTATAATTGTTGTAAACTACAGCGGTTCAATGTTTTCTAGGAATAGACTCTAACTTAGTTTATTCAGCTAGCTAACTTGGTACAGTATTCTTCCGTGAAAACTGCCCAGGGCACCGTATCCTATGATGGTTTAGCACCAATACTTGGTTACAACAAACTACCAATAGTGTGTTAACACACTAAGCAGATCATTCGTGTCCGTGTCTAGTTCCTTTCATAACACAGAAATAATTAAACGTTGGCTAGCTAGCACAAAGTCAGTCATGCTAGCTACACAAGTGGACTACACATCTCGAATGTTCAGAAAGTGAAGCGTTACGTTGCAAAATTCTCATTGACTAAAATGATATTGTATTTAGTTGCTACAGTACTGCTAGCTGGTAGTGTTGGCTAGCTAGCAATTGCTGCGGTGTTGACTTTGTTTGAAAAACGGCGTCGCTGCGAACGAATGTAGCTGGCTAAAATGATATTGTATTTAGTTGCTACAGTACTGCTAGCTGGTAGTGTTGGCTAGCTAGCAATGGCTGCGGTGTTGACTTTGTTTGAAAAAACGGCGTCGCTGCCAACAAATGTAGCTGGCTAGCTAACCTCGATAGTTTCTCTATACTACACCTTTACAACTACGTAGCTAGCTAACATTACACTAATCAAATCGTTAATGTGGAGATTCAGGTTCTCTGTAGAGAAAACTTAGACAGTGTTCTTCTATGATATCATGGCAGACCACAAACTACATTTAAATTCTATACTAATATCTCAGAGACTCTCTGTTTGTTGTATTAGGTTTATTATGATGAAGTGGGTGTATAAATACTTACGACTTACGTAGTAGGCCTTTTACTCGTCCTGGAGCATAGGCTTGTCGCTTAATACGTTGAAATATATTAACAAGTCCGTCCTCCTTATCTCACACTCATTGTTTTATCAAAGTTCTGAGAACATGAATGTAAGATGGATCTTAACGCATTCATTTCTCAATTTCGCTTCACCATGTAAGGAAGCATGATATCACTTTATATTTTAAGGGAAGGAAGTTAGAGTTCACTCTGCCTCCTATAAGTAGTAAGAAATAACATCACCTGCCTCACACTTTAATTTAGTTCAACTGCACTGCCAAAACGTTTAGGTATCCGTGGACGTTGGCAGGAACTGTTTTTGTCACAGGTCTGAAGGTGAGGAAGAACCCAGACACTGTGAAAGAGGCACAGAAAGTAACACTGACCTGCAGTACCAGTAACAACCCCAACCTTACTTACATCTGGTATAAGAACGGACGACGACTAACCAACCCAAAGACCCTAAATACCAACCTGTACCTAGACCCATTCAGTATTACGGATACTGGCAGCTACTCCTGTGCTGTAAATGATCTCTGTTCTCCTGCACTTTGTCTCCTGGATAACTGTTGGGATTTGAAATACGCAAACAAGACAATCTGCGCCATAACCGGGTCATCGGTGGACCTGCCTTGAACTTACACATACCCCAGTGGTCAGACCATCACACAGACTCTCTGGTCAAAAACTGTGGATCCTGAAGGGAAGCCTGAAGACTTGGAATATGGAGATAGTGTGCAGTACCGTGGAGATAAGGAGACTGACTGCACCCTGATAATCACAGAGCTTAGAGAGAGAGACTCAGCCATGTACAGTTTCAGATTCAAAGCACAACAGTGGAGTTACAATGACCCATTTCAGGTCACTGTTTGTCACAGATGTATTTGTAAAGGTTATTCGTCAGGGAGGGAGAGAAAGTCTGAATCTCATGCAGAACATCCTGCATTCTGAAGCGTAACTCTACTGACTACATCTTCTACAAGGACAAACTTCGCTTACCCAGCCCAAACAGACACTGGGGCATGTACCTTGACCCAGTCAGCAGTGAGGATGCAGGCAGCTACTCCTGTGTATTGGTTAGCCTCGAGATATCCTCCAAGGTCCACCATTGTGACAGTCAGCACAGCTCAGAATAAAATAGTGGAAGGCAGTTCAGTGACTCTGACCTGTAGCAGTGATGCCAACCCACCAGTGGAAAAATACACCTGGTACAAAAGGAACGGAACTGAAGTGAGCGTCTTACAGGGAGAAACAGAAAGTAACACCATCCTTAGTGTCAGTCTTGGGTACATTGACCGGTACTTCTGTGAGGCTAAGAATGAGATTGGAGCTCAGAACTCTACCTGGGACCTCGCCACAGATGATGGACTAGTGTATGTCTTGGCTCCTGTACTTGGGGTGGTGGCTGTCCTGACAGCTGGAACACTTCTAGTCCTCAGCTAATACACACTGAAGAAGATAAACTGTGGAGGAAGAGCTGATACACTGAGAGTCCATAATGTCAGTAATAATGCCTTGAACTCCGATGTGAGTGAGAAGGAGAGCATAGATAATATGAGTATGATGACATAGAGGGTGACCTTGATGAGTATGATGACATACAGGATGACACCTACACAGCCCTTCAGAGAGACCCTCGCCTCTCCATGTACCATACTATCCCCAAGAGAGAATCACCATAGAGCCTGAACTGAAGACCTACGACACCAACCCAAAGATAGGCCTTACACCTTTTTTTTCCTGCTATCACATTGACCTGTCTGGGATGTTTTCCACACATTGAGCTTTAATGTTAGAGTTTATGCTGAAGGTGAATAAGCTTGCTGTAATGTTTTGCCATTGGTTACTGCAATTGTAAATGGTGTTAGATTATTTGGTGTTAGAGTTGATTGTTACTTACTACACAAGATGAAAGAAACATCATCAACATCAGGTTGAAAGAATCATCATCAAATCACATGCAATTTTCCTATTCTTTACAGTGAGGGAAATATATGAAAATATGCCATTTAGTAATTGCCACTTTAATTACTGCTCATGCTCATTGTAATTCTCTTTAATCATGGATTGATTATTACAAAATAGAAATTTGTAGATATAGCAATAAAAAAAGCTATTCTGAAAGCAAAGATATCTAGGGATATCTAGGAATATATCAGCAATCTTGCACACCTTTCAGTATTGTTAATGTAATACTAAGGCGTTTATATTTAAGTCAATGAAATTCAATAAATGTTTGCTGTATGATAATTTAACATTTTTATTGATTCCTGGTTTATTAGCATACTGTAGTAGGACAATCACTCTTCACATAGTCATCTAATTGATGGCTGTTTATAATTAGCAGCCACGCACACACACACACACACACACACACACACACACACACACACACACACACACACACACACACACACACACACCATCAACCTCCCAGTACCACCTCCCATATCGGAAGCTAATCGCCTATCACAATACACTGCAACAGCTCTTTTCCTGCATGGCCTAAATTTTTTCTGTAGCCACTCCTGAAATGTGCTATAAATACCAGAGAGAGGGGAGAGGAACATACACACACACACACACACACACACACACACACACACACACACACACACACACACACACACACACACACACACACACAGTGAGGGTACACTCTTAGAAAAAAGGGTTCCAAAAGTGTTCTTAGGCTGTCCCCATAGGAGAACCCCTTTTGGATCTAGGTAGAAGAACTGTGTGCCAGGGGGTCACCCCCCTATGAGACTGCCAGGGGCTTAGTGAACACACACACACACATTCGGTAAAACACTCACACACAATAGGCTGAGGACATCGGCAAAAAAGTGGGATCCACACATCATAAGAGAGAAGAGAGAGAAAACTAAAGTGCTGTAGAGAGAGTGAGAAGGTAAGAGTAATTTAACCTAATTTTAGCCCTGGTCACCTGTGCTGTGGTGGGGATTATTCAGGATTTGAGTGAGGAATGAGCTGGAATACAGGGCCAGTAGGCCACTCTCATACACCGCTTTATCACACACTGAAAAAAACTGCGCTCTGGGAAAATGAGTCAGCTGATGGATTGGACTGCCACTTAACCTTGGCAACCATCTGGCCATGCCTACACATACATACACTCACACACACACACTTGGGTAGCCAACTGATCCTTGCACACTAGGTTGGTATTTCACAGAGAAGTGATGAGGAATGTAGAGAAAACAGGGGGAGAGGAGAGGACCGACTAAGCTAGAAAGAGGAGAAGGGAAGGAGTTATTCCGCTATTTTCATCACTTAAAGCCACCACATTCTATTTACCTGATTGTCACCAAGCAGCTGAGTCATTTAAGGGGTTCTTTAGCTCAGAGACACTGTTATGATATAGGCTTGCCTCCCCCTTATCCGAATGAAAGAGAATGGAATGGAACTTCTCCATGACCCTGGGAATGAATACATTGATATAGAAAGAATAACATTATTTAATGTGATGTGTGATACACTCTGTGATATATAGTGAATCTCATTATAGATTATCAGAGTCTGCAGAGACTGAACTGTGGGCCATTTGAAATAAATCTCATTTTGGAGACAGAGCCTGCCAGTAAGGTTTTAATCTTACTGCCTTGTCAGTAGTCTCTCTCTCTCTCGCTCTCTTCGCACAGGCTGTAGTCTCTCTCTTTCTCGCTCTCTATTTGTATAACTAAAACCTTCCCTCTCTTTGCCTCTCTTTCTTTAACTATTCACATATCTTCGTTTCCCCCTAGCAGTATATTTTAGTGCTGTCTTTTACCTTTCAACCTCCCCATTCTGCATTGTTTCCTCTTTCTGTCCCTGGCTCCCCCTCATAGACTTTGAGTGGAATAGGACATCTGAAAGGGAAGAGTGGGAGGTTTTTGTTGGGATGGAGATGTTGTATTGCAACAGCAATCAGAGAAAGGTGTTTGAAAGAGAGGAGTGAGCTTTAACACTATGCTACACAACCACCTTGTCCATTGGGCATAGGTCCTGACCGTTATTCCTGCATGTCATACACTGAATGCATGTTCAACATCCTCATATCACTGTTAGAGAGAGATAGAGTCCCGCCCACTACCGCTAGAGAAAGCCAGCTCAGCCCCGCCCAGTTACTGTACATCCTGAGCCTATTAGATCACAGAGGTAATGTAAACATTGTTCTGTTGCTACAGCCTGAAATAAAGACTCATCTGAGATTCCCCGAGCACGCCATGGTTTTTCTTCTAAATATTTTATCTTGCTCATGCCTTTAAAGATGAGAGCATTTTTGCTGATTTGACCATTTGCACCCGTGGAACTAATGGGACTTCAAACCCTTCAGTTCAGTTGGGAATCCCTGTTCCCTGTTCCAAAAAAAACCTGTTTGATTTCACCTAATTTTAACATTCTATCATAAAGAGCACATGCTCAACTTAATAAAAAACAAATTCTCCCATCTCAAAAGGTTAAATTAAAAAAATACTATAGTAAGTGCCGATTAAGTGCCAAATAAAATAACAGGGTTGACCATAACTGGGTTGACGATTTCATCTTAAATCAGCCATAAATCCCCTTGTGACAGGGGGAATAGAAGTTGTGCGCAACAGGGAGTGGCAATTAAATGTAAGCTTCACAAAAAAAAGGAAATTGTTAAAACATTTCTAGCCTGTCTATCAATGGGTGACAGGGTTGACGTGTTATGCTCGACCCTCTCAGTTTTCGCACCACAAAACACCAGATAATTGCCAAAAAGAGTAGAACCAGCTTACCTGCTTTTACACTATGATTTGACTATTAGATGTTCAATGTTTTTTTTGAAAAAAATATTTAACAAGGAATAGTTTCACCAAATTAAAATGAGAATTCAATTCATGTAACAGGGTTGACCTTAAAATTAGGGACACTAATCACATAAAATAAATGAATCACTAATCACATGAAATAAATAATAATCTTCAGAAATGACTTTGTCAAAGCAACAAAATAACTAGGGTTTTACAATGATGGTGAAACTTGGAGAAATGTTGGGGTTAAGTGGGTTAAAATCTTCCTAGAGATGACAGGCTTGATGGAGAGACATGCCAAAGTGCTGAATTTTGGCACTTTATCAAGTCTTTATTCATATTAAAAATCAGATGTATTGAATTATCCATGTGGTCTACATGAAAGGGCACTTAATTTAATATAACAGGCTTTTAAAATGCAATATTGGTGCACAATTTCTACTTAAAATATCAAAGGGACGAAAAGGCACCCATTTGCACTTTCCGATGCACTCTCACTCTCTCACATAGAGGGGTACAGTCCCAGTTAGGGAAGGTTAGGCTGTACTGGAGGTCATCCATTTTGAGCTGCAGTTAAATTATTCAACCTGAAACCTCCTCCCTACATCCACTCTTTTCAAAATGACTACTATTTTAGATAGCTATTATACAGTGCATTGCACTTGAGTTGTCAGTTGATTTATGATCAACATAACCTCTGCCCCTATTCTAGGTATTGTATTTGTTCTGAGCTCTAACCAATATTGTGTGTGTGTTGCAGGACAATGGGGAGGACTCCCACAGAATTGCCCAGTCCCCGGTGGTCCATGTCAGGGGGCTGTGTGAGGCCGTGGTGGAGGCTGACCTGGTGGAGGCCCTGGAAAAGTTTGGGCCAATATGGTAAGAATCCACCCACATACAGTACCAGTCAAAAGTTTGGACACACATACTCATTCAAGGGTTTTTCTTTATTTTTACTATTTTCTACATTGTAGAATAATAGTGAAGACATCAAAACTATGAAATAACACATATGGAATCATGTAGTAACCAAAAAAGTGTTAAACAAATCAAAATATATTTTATATTTGAGATTCTTCAAAGTAGCCACCCTTTGCCTTGATGACAGCTTTGCACACTCTTGGCATTCTCTCAACCAGCTTCATGAGGAATTATTTTCCAACAGTCTTGAAGGAGTTCCCACATATGCTGAGCACTTGTTGGCTGCTTTTCCTTCACTCTGCGGTCCAACTCATCCCAAATCATCTCAATTGGGTTGAGGTCGGGTGATTGTGGAGGCCAGGTCATCTGACGCAGAATTCCATCACTCTCCTTCTTGGTCAAATAGCCCTTACACAGCCTGGAGGTGTGTTTTGGGTCATTGTCCTGTTGAAAAACAAATTATAGTCCCACTAAGCGTAAACCAGATGGGATGGCGTAACGCTGCAGTATGCTGTGGTAGCCATGCTGGTTAAGTGTGCCTTGAATTCTAAATAAATCACAGACAGTGTCACCAGCAAAGCACACCCCCACCATCACACCTCCTCCTCCATGCTTCACGGTGGGAACCACACATGCAGAGACCATCCGTTCACCTACTCTGCATCTCACAAAGACATAGCGGTTGGACCAAAAATCTCAAATATGGACTCATCAGACCAAAGGACAGATTTCCACTGGTCTAATGTCCGTTGCTCGTGTTTCTTGGCCCAAGCAAGTCTCTTCTTCTTATTGGTGTCCGTTAGTAGTGGTTTCTTTGCAGCAATTTGACCATGAAGGTGTGATTCATGCAGTCTCCTCTGAACAGTTGATGTTAAGATGTGTCTGTTACTTGAACTGTGAAGCATTTATTTGGGCTGCAATCTGAGGTGCAGTTAACTCTAATGAACTTATCCTCTGCAGCAGAGGTAACTCTTGGTCTTCCTTTCCTGTGGCGGTCCTCATGAGAGCCAGTTTCATCATAGCGCTTGATGGTTTTTGCGACTGTACTTGAAGAAACTTTCAAAGTTCGGATTGACTGACCTTCATGTTTTAAAGTAATGATGGACTGTCGTTTCTCTTTGCTTATTTGAGCTGTTCTTGCCATAATATGGACTTGGTCTTTTACCAAATAGGGCTATCTTCTGTATACCACCCCTACCTTGTCACAACACAACTGATTGTGCCCCCCACCCCTTAACCCCCTGTTTTCGTCATTGTAAGACATTGAAACAAAAAGATAATTTCAGAAATTGGAAATATGCACTTGGAAGACTGTGGATAAGAGTGTATGCTACGTGGATCATGTAAATGTAGTGTAGATATGTGTGAGCCATTTCCCCTCGGGGCCTCCCCAGTGACTTGCCTTTCATCCTGTTTAAGTCACTGTGGTTCTGTAGAAATAAAACATTACATCAGCATGTACTGAAGCAGTGATCTAACAAGGCTGAACTCACTTCCTTTGAAGAGCTACACTCACAGACACACACAAACATTTTCAGTCTGTATACAATCAACTCACACACACAAACACCAGCACACACAGCTGGTTGTGGCCAAACCAAGCTTTTACCTCACAGAGACCTTGAGTAATAGAGAGAGCTCAGTGTTAATCAGGCTCATTATGTGGTGCAATATTCATCACGTAACATCCCATCAACCCTATGAGAGCTGCGGAAACAGCATATGACAGCATACCGTACCATGGTAACTGTGGAAACGATGGTAACTATCCAATTAGACCAGCATTGCCTATAGTATTGTCACAACAGCGGTTTCTCCCCTCTTCTGTTTTTGTGCATTTCTGTTGAGCCAACTTAGGCAATGTTTTTGAAAATATAAACAAAAAGCACCACAAACAAATAGAGCCGTTTGCTTTCTGGGAGAATTGTTTGAAAATTACCCATAACCTCAGAATTTAACTAGGAAATGTTTTACATTCAAAACTTGCAGAGTTTTAATTCTGTCAGTTCAGGACATGAGTTCTCATCGGCCAAATTTCAAAGACACCCTATTTCCAATTGGTTTCTACTTTTGCCACCAAATGTCGTTCACTACAGTAGACAGGGAATAGGGTGTCATTTGAGCCACAGTCCATTTAGAGTAATAGACCAATTTTCTACTCAGTGAATTGAATTCTAATGGACTTCCTTATTGTTCTGTGTTGATGGCAGCTATGTGATGATGATGCCCTTTAAGCGGCAGGCGCTGGTGGAGTTTGAGATGGTGGAGTGTGCTGATAAGTGTGTGGCGTGTGGCAGTAGCGAGGCAGTCTACATCGCAGGCCAGCAGGCCTTCTTCAACTACTCCACCAGCAAGAGGATCACCCGGCCCACCAACTCAGACAACCCCAACAGTGGCAACAAAGTCCTGCTCCTGTCAATCCAGAATCCCCTCTACCCCATCACCACGGTAAGAACATGGTAACAGTACGTGACTCCTGGCATGGAGTCAGTGCTGAAAATTCATACTGTATTACACAATAGCATCACAGCAGTAACAGTAATTAACTTGCTCCGTGCCACCCTCCTGGCACTGTATGCATACTATATCCTCACCATGGTAACAGTACAGACCAAGAGTACCTCATTATTGCCCATGTTAACAGTAGTCAAGTGAATATATGAATCATAAGCATTGGGTATTATCATAGAACTGTAGGATTTATTTTTGTACTCTTTCTTGCTCTCTCACTCCCTTTCTACCTCTCTATGTTACCCTCTCTCTTTCATTCTCTCTCTCTCTCTCTGTCTACCTCTCTCTCCTAATGCGAGCAGAGAGGCTACATTTAGAAAGTAGTGTTTAAAAATTTTTTTTGGCTGTTTCGAGGTTAATTTCCCCCTGAGTTTGTGCATATCTCCTACCATACCCCCATCTATCGCCCCCTTTCTCTCTCACCTCCCACTGCTCTCTTTCTCTCCCCCCCCCCCCTCTCAGGTTGTATTGATAGATAGAGAGGGCTCTCCGCGCGGTGCCTGTAGTGTTCAGATAGCATGTGTCTGATGTAGGGCTGACCCCATTTAGTCGACTGGATGATTGTTTGGTATGCTGTAATAAAGGCTTTACACTTTTTTTTGTTAGAACGGCCTCTCTGTTATTACTTATCATTTATTTAGTGTTGTTTACACTCTTCCAAATTGTCAGAAAAATAATATTTATAATAATAATAACCCTCCTTTTTCTTGATCTCCTTCTTATTGTTATTATTACTATTATTATTATGATCATCATTATTATAATAAGTAATGTCGTTATCATTAGTATGCTTATATAGCAGCCTTGTATAACCACCATCGAGCTGTAGGCCTAAGAGCGCATCCTGTTTAGTCTTACCGTAACTTAGGCCAATATTTCAATACTTATATAGGCTACTGTATCAAACAATCATTCATTCGTTCATATCATAACACAGCATTCGAGTCATTCATGATTTGAAATGCAATCAAGTATTTTTGTTTTAAAATAACACAGCGACCCTTGAATAATTAGTGTAAACAATAAATAAACCGTTCCATATCGGCAATTGCATTCACGAATGCATGCGACTGTTTTTAGTCTTTGCTGTAATAAAGGCTTTCCAAATATATAAATAAAATAATAATTACAATAGAGTCTCTGGTACGTTTATAATTTATTTAGTGTTGTTTACATTGTTCCAAACAGTCAGAAAAATTATATTGTAATTGTAAGGTTCTGTATTTACATTTACATTTTAGTCATTTAGCAGACGCTCTTATCCAGAGCGACTTACAGTTAGTGAGTGTATACATCATTTATTTGTATTTTTTTCATACCCCCCCCCGTGGGAAACGAACCCACAACCCTGGCGTTGCAAACGCCATGCTCTACCAACTGAGCTACATCCCTGCCAGCCATTCCCTCCCCTACCCTGGACGACGCTTGGCCAATTGTGCGCCGCCCCATGGGTCTCCCGGTCGCGGCCGGCTATGACAGAGCCTGGATTCGAACCAGGATCTCTAGTGGCACAGCTAGCACTGCGATGCAGTGCCTTAGACCACTGCGCCACTCGGGAGACTTATTTGTTTTCTTAGTTCACCTTGTGTTCTTGTACGTAGCCCTGTTTCTTTGTGTTCTTGAACGTAGCCCTGTCTTTCATTTTTGTTCATTGATTTCACCTGTGTTAGTTACTCACCTGGTCTCATCAGCTCCTTATTTAGTTCAGTTCTTTCTGTTTGTGCCTTGTGAGGTGTTGTTTGTTTTGACTCTACTAAGCCTTTTCCTAGCTCGTTTGTGAGAACCAGTTTTAGCCTTCAGTCCTAGTTTTGTTTCACCTGCCTGTTTGCCTACCTGTGTATGACCATTGCCTGCCTGTGACCACGATTCCTGCCTTCTGCGAAGGCGTAATAAACACCTGCCGCACTCTGCACATGAATCTACACCTTTTTCTCCCTGAGTATTCATTACAGTAATCTAACAGCACCTGTTTGGTAGACATAATATGCACGCAGCGCTCCTTACCTTCTTTTTCTTGATCTCCAGTATTTTCAAATGTATTCCACACATCTGACTTCCCCTTTACCTCCTGAGCAACCAAACAAATGAGGGATTTCGATAACAGAACTTTTCAGTCAGAAATGGTTGTAATTATTTTGCAGGTTCAGCAACACAGGCTGCGCTATACACACTGATGGTGTGTGGTGGTTGCTGCAGCAGAGAGGAGAGAGAGACAACGGGTGCTAGTCACACAGTCACTTGCTGTCCTTTTTTTTTTAACATAGCGCAACAAGTCTGAGCCCGGCCCGGCACAATCAAATAAATTGCGGTCGGACTGCCTCTAGTCATCTGTGTGTCTTTAATTATTTCATCGAACAGTGCACTTAAAGCATCAGACAAGCTCAGTGCATATAGTTGATTTGATTAAAACACATAGGATGTGTCTATGTGTTTTAACATAGGATGTGTCTATATATATATATATGGAAAAATACACGTTTTACAATTTTGACCAATCGATTGGTCGAAAGATCAGACTACTCTGGGTCGACCAAGATGTTTTTTAGTCAAGGACAGCCCTAGGCTGATGATAAGAATACCAGGAAGCTCAGGTATATCAGTCTTCCTCAGATATGGATGCACAAATAGGCTGAGAAAGCATCAAGCCTTACGCTGTCTCACTCCAGCTGAGCAGAGAGGAAATAACACACGCCACAACCAAGATAAATGTGCAAAGACCTAGATAGGTTTGAATGATGTTATTATTGAGTCAAAAAGAGGCATATTGTCTGATTAGAGAGACACAGACACTGTGTTAGAACATACAAGCATAGAAGTATGACAACACACACTAAAGGACTGATAGATGTATGTACATAGATATATACACGCTTCCTTATAGACAGACACAATGCCATAGATAGTGTCTTATATCAAGACCAATGGTACTTTAAATAAATGGATAGCATATAGGTTCCTGCGTCCAGATTGCATCCTCTCTACTCTAAGCACACACAGATGTTCCTACTTTATTGAAGTCTCACATAAACACTCGTTCTCATTATTCCACCAATTTCACACAGTAACCTCTCAAATATTGTGAACAAATTTGTCACAGGCTGGTATATTGTCTTCGGTGGTGTAGGTATCAGGGAGAAATGCAGTTTTAATTGGAGCATTTATCTTCCAGCTGCAGCCTTGGTGAGAGCTGACTAAAGCCTTCTGTGTGTCTCCATCTCTTGTCTCCAAGGATGTTCTCTACACAGTGTGCAACCCCATAGGCAGTGTAATGCGCATCGTCATCTTCAAACGCAACGGCATCCAGGCCATGGTGGAATATCCTTTCTGTCTAGCTGGTTGGCTGGCTGGCTGGCTGTTAGGGTGTGAGTGTGAGTGGTGGAGGGTGTGGCCATAAGAAAGGCATCCCCAGGTCAAATTATTCAACGAGCGTAGATTTGTTTTTGTTGATGGTTTTAGAGGTTTAATAACTGCTATCTGGGGACTTGTAATTGTACATTGAGGCTTGAGGTTATTTGGTTGTGTTGCTGTTGTCCTTAACTCTCCCTCCTCACATTTGAGTCCATCGAGTGCGCTCAGAAAGCTAAGGCTGCTCTCAATGGAGCCGACATCTACGCCGGCTGCTGCACCTTAAAAATAGAATATGCAAGGGTAAGTCTATATTCACCACACACAATACATACATAATGCTTAGCAACTAGATTTTGTTTAAAACGCCGGAGCACTTCTTGATGATCAGCCTCAGCATGCAACATATCTGTTGTTTCCCTCCTGTAGCCAACTCGCTTGAACGTGATCAGAAATGACAACGAGAGCTGGGACTACACAAAGCCTTACCTGGTCCGAAGAGGTAAGATTCTGCACCTTGTTCTGTAGGCTATGGAGCGCTCTCATTGTGTAGAAGCTGCTGAGTTAGGGCTACAGGCTGCCATATAGGGCTCTCATTGTTTCAGAGTGTCCATGGGCAGCCTGCAGGGCAGAGTCAGGTTTTCCTCCCTCTGACTTAGTCACTTTATCTGAAATCTGCCCAGGCTGCAAACAGAACGGCAGGAGAGGAGCGGTAAGGATATCAAAGAAGTGTGGCTGTTTCTCTTCTCATTCCTCACAAGCTGTAGATAGATCCGCGCTGAGCTGAGAGAGAGAGAGAGAGAGAGAGAGAGAGAGAGAGAGAGAGAGTTGGACTGTTTGTCTTGAGTTTAGTCTGCATCAGCTGAAATGAGACAGAGAAATTGTGATACTTCTCTTTAACATGTGCTAACTTGAGACAGAGAGATACTGAGTCAGAGGCTGAGGAGGGCACAGTGGTTTTATTTTATTTTTATTTAACTATAGAAATGTTATAGTAGCAAAGATGCTGTTGGAAAAAATAGCAGAGATATGGCCTGTTGTTGGCTGCCCCTCTTTACTACCCCCCCAATCCCACCCTGTCTATGTGAAGTCATCATTGTGACTGTAGCATCCCCTATTGGGAGGTGGTTAAGGACCAGTATGGACCACAGACCTGCAGTCAACCAAGCCAACACAAGACCGACCCACTGCGCGTCCTTCTCCAAGCAACACACTCTCACATCCGTCTCTCACAAGCCTGCACCTGCCGCCCATGGGAATAGAGAGACAGAGGGAGAAAGAGAAAAAAGAGGGATGGACGACAGGCTGACCCTGCACAGCAACATGCATCCATCTTCACCCAAACCTCAAGGGAGAGGGAGAGAGACTACTCATTCATCCTGACCTCATGCAACCTCAACATCAACACGCCCAGGACAACCCGCCAGTGCCACCTCATGGCTGGAGGACTGACTGCTTTTAGACTCTTTAGACTGGACCTATTTTCTTCTATTGCTTGCGGCCTGATCTTATTCAGTCAGTGATCTGACTGGTTAAAACCCTTTATATTCCCTCACCAATTTAATTTTTTTATTTTACCTTTATTTAACTAGGCAAGTCAGTTAAGAACAAATTCTTATTTACAATGACGGCCTACACCAAATAATCAGTAGTAGAAATATTGATGTATTAGTCTATACTATCCCTAGTCTGGACATTGGAACATAAGTGTATTTCTCTCTTTGTCTTCTAGGCTGTGCAGAGATATGTATTCTATTAAGTCAGACAATATGCAAAATATCTCTGCTCTGTATTCTACTTAAACACCAAGGTGACACTATCTTCTACTGTAAGCTCTACTTTATATTATAATATTTCTGTCAGTGTCTATGTGTTGAAATGCCTACTGTAGCAGAGAGAACTGTTTAGATAAAATCCTGAACATTGAGTGTCTATTCTTGAATGCACTGTTAATGGAAGTACATTGTGTGGATAAAGAGAGTCACAGTTCCTTTTATGATTGTCTCAGCTCCTGCAATTTAAGTCCCAAGTCTTAGAGTTAAATCCTTACTAAAGTCACAGCTCTGTAAGAACTGGAGCCCCTCTATCAGAGACCCAACTTCTCTATCACTATCTGAAAGTCATTTCCCTGTGAAAGTCAGCCCCTTTTCTCCTAGTGCATCTATCTACTCAAACTAACCATGGGACATAGTCGACTGCTTAGTGGGTTCACCCTATGATTAATATCTCCCTTTACTGCATAGCTAAATGAGAACTCAGGCGATATGCTAACAAATTTGAAAGCCCAGTGAGAGTGAGTTAGCCTCCTGCTGGGGCGGCGTTCTTACGGCACTCAAATGTATCTCCAGCGTCCTCTGTGGACATCTCTCAAAGCTTCAGTACCATGCTGCGCTCCGCTTACCTTAGAGGAACATATCTTTTATTCACTTTAAAGCTCCCTCACACCTTTATTATACTGGGTATTGGATTGTATATCAGCATAACTATAAGTCATGGCTCTATCAGCTACTGTATAATGAAGTAACCCACACCTACAGTATATACTGTATCATCCGGTCTGTATCACCTGTCTTTATACAGAACCTATATACCTGGCATTTAGGAACAGGTGTCAACATGGTGTTACAACATGTTAGTGCTCGATGCTCTACGTGCAACAACATGGTGTCTTTTTCACACCCAAAGGGGACCAGCCAGAGAGGCTCTCTGTGACATCACGTCCCCTGTGAGGTGCCTTAGCCAAAGCAGGGTTCATATAGCTGTTGCCCACAGCGAAGATTAGCTGCCTTTTTAGCTAATAGTCCTCCGCAAGAAGACTTTGCTATGACTCTCATCCCCTGGCCCCTTTGGAGGAAATAGAATTTGACTTGGGTGGGGTAATAACTAGCCATTTAAACTGAAATTCTAACGGACCATTTCCAAACAAATGGAGGAAGTCAGCCAAGAAGAGAAGCAGTGGTTTATTTCTCTTATCATGCTCAGTGCACCAGTTGGGACTCATGATTGGCAAAGCAAATCTGTTCTCTGGTAACTTTACCTGGATAAATAAAGGTTGAGTGCACAGCATGGGTCTACAGTATCTCTGAGGGTGTTGTTAATGATGGATAGTTTTCCCTTCTTCTCCCCCCCAGAGGACGAGCAGAGGAGAGAGGGGTTTTGTGAGGCGTGGGGGGTGGATCTCAGGGTATAATAGATGCTGTTTGAGGCATGATTGTGGAGGGAGGGTGCATAGGGTGAGATGGTGGGAGGGGGGGTGATGGCTTCCGCTGGCACTGCAAACAGGGCGGTGAACCCTGCTGTACGCCCCTAATCTGCGACTGAAGGTCACTTTGACTGTCTGATGAGCGCTCTCTCACTTAATAATCCCCCTTATCATTTTACACCCATGCAGCATTTCAGTAGAGTGTGTGTGTGTGTGACTGTGACTTGGCATGGGGGGACTGTGGTGGATACCACAGGGCATCACCTAACCCCCCAACCACAGAGCTGACCTGGCTGCAATAGTTATATAGATTGGCTCCTGTAAGCTATAGTGGAGCATTACAGACTAATAAAGGAGTGGCGCAGCGGTCTATGCACTGCATCTCAGTGCTAGAGGTGTCCAGGCTGTATCACAATCCGGCCGTGATTGGGAGTCCCATAGGGTGGCGCACAATTGGCCCAGCATCGTCCGGGTTTGGCCGGGGTAGGCCGTCATTGTAAATAAGAATTTGATCTTAACTGACTTGCCTAGTTAAATAAAGGTTAAATAAAATAATAATAATTGTAAGTTATAGAGGGGCTTTTCAGTTGTAGAGGTAAAGTTCTTGAACTGAATAATTTGAGTTATATTATCTGGGCTTCCATGTAGATATACAGGAGCTCTGATTCATGGAAGGTTCCCACTGGGCACACACTGGTTGAATCAACATTTTCCCATGTCATTTCAATTACATTTCATTGAACCAACGTAGAATAAATGTTGAATTGACCTCTGTGCCCAGTGGGTTTCTTTTATCTGTTCAACTCTGTTATTAGTCTTCTATTTAGGGGCTCAGTTGGGACTGCTGTTGTGGGAGATGGAACTGCAGCTGCTCTTTGTCCATCCTGTGCCTCCATGCATCTCTCTGTGATTCTGTGGCAGATGTGAACTGACTGTATGATGATGCAACACAGGTTGATGTTGTGCAGTTGTGCTGAAAGAGACAACCTGTGCCAGTAAAGCCAAGACCTCAGTGAGAGGGTTGCTGACTGTTCACGCTAGTGATGTAATTCAGGTACTTTTCCTCCACCAATCTTTGTATAAAAATGTAACAATGTTTTCCCCCCGTTTAAAATGTGCCCTTTGTTTTTTATTTTATTTTTGAATCTTCTCCACTGTTCCTTGTCTATAGATTGCTGAAGGATTTAAATTGTATTTTGTAAATTAAATTGCCATTGTGGTTAACTGTAGACCTACTTCAGGCCTACATGTATTGGTGTCTCCTTCTCTCTGTGTGTAATAGTACAACATAGTAATACTGTTAAAATAGTATAGCATAGTACTACTGTTCAAAATGCATGGTAAAGATACAACTGTGGATGCATTGAAGTCCTTCTAATGCACAGTATTACCAGAATTTATATTCTGGTATCAATTCATATAATTTTTCCATATGTCGTTTTGAATTTTCATTATTGTGCCCAATGCCTATAGTACTGTTACTATGTGAACTTGTAAATGAATGTAAAAAGTCAACAGAGTTGGGGTATCACCAGTGTACTCAGACTCACCTGTAATGTCACAGGGTTTCTGTCGCTTCTCTAATTATAATATGCTTATTTACCTCCAATGACCTTTTTATCCGCATGTCTATTTGAATAGCTCCTATTTGAATGTGCAGCCCAGAGCCATTTTCCTCATATTGTCTCCCTATGCTGTGAATGTGTTGATGTTTCAGAGCGTGGGAAGGGCAGGCAGAGACAGGCCATACTAGGGGAGCACCCGTCCTCTTACGGAGACAATGGATACGGTAAGATCCCCCCCTCCTAACCCCAGCACCAAAACACTACCCTATTACTCAGTGTGCCAACCATATCCCTCTTTAATGTGGCCCTCTTTTGATGTCACGTAGGTTGATACATTGCTATGTTTTCATTGATAAAGCTCTTTTACAAAAAGTCCCACTGTACCTAACATCTTTACTAAACTTTAGACATATCAGTACCACACCCGGGCTCAGGGATGGCTAACTCTGGAAATTCCTTTGCTCTCTACTGAGTTAGGTAAATTAGCTTCTTCTTGCACCTTATTTGTGGAAAAATCTTCAAAATGTTCTTAAATTTGATGTTTTGGTGCCTCTAGGGTAATTCAGAAGGCTGATTGAGGACCTTATTACTGATTAATGTGTTTGTTTTTTATTACCGTGTTTTTCTTTCTTTCTTGCATTTTGTATTTATATTTTAATGAGTCTATTTTCTGTAATTTATGTAATTCAGGGTTCACCTGGAAAAGAGACCTTGGTCTCAGTATGACTCCCTGATAAAATACAGTGGAGAAAAAAAGTATTTAATCAGCCACCAATTGTGCAAGTTCTCCCACTTAAAAAGATGAGAGAGGCCTGTAATTTTCATCATAGGTACACGTCAACTATGACAGACAAAATTAGGAAAAGAAATCCAGAAAATCACATTGTAGGATTTTTCATGAATTTATTTGCAAATTATGGTGGAAAATAAGTATTTGGTCAATAACAAAAGTTTCTCAATACTTTGTTATATACCCTTTGTTGGCAATGACACAGGTCAAACGTTTTCTGTAAGTCTTCACAAGGTTTTCACACACTGTTGCTGGTATTTTGGCCCATTCCTCCATGCAGTTCTCCTCTAGAGCAGTGATGTTTTGGGGCTGTCACTGGGCAACACAGACTTTCAACTCCCTCCAAAGATTTTCTATGGGGTTGAGATCTGGAGACTGGCTAGGCCACTCCAGGACCTTGAAATGCTTCTTACGAAGCCACTCCTTCTTTGCCCGGGCGGTGTGTTTGGGATCATTGTCATGCTGAAAGACCCAGCCACGTTTCATCTTCAATGCCCTTGCTGATGGAAGGAGGTTTTCACTCAAAATCTCACGATACATGGCCCCATTCATTCTTTCCTTTACACGGATCAGTCGTCCTGGTCCCTTTGCAGAAAAACAGCCCCAAAGCATGATGTTTCCACCCCCATGCTTCACAGTAGGTATGGTGTTCTTTGGATGCAGCTCAGCATTCTTTGTCCTCCAAACACGACGAGTTGAGTTTTTACCAAAAAGTTCTATTTTGGTTTCATCTGACCATATGACATTCTCCCAATCCTCTTCTGGATCATCCAAATGCACTCTAGCACACATCAGACGGGCCTGGACATGTACTGGCTTAAGCAGGGGGACGCGTCTGGCACTGCAGGATTTGAGTCCCTGGCGACGTAGTGTGTTACTGATGGTAGGTTTTGTTACTTTGGTCCCAGCTCTCTGTAGGTCATTCACTAGGTCCCCCCGTGTGGTTCTGGGATTTTTGCTCTCCGTTCTTGTGATCATTTTGACCCCACGGGGTGAGATCTTGCGTGGAGCCCCAGATCGAGGGAGATTATCAGTGGTCTTGTATGTCTTCCATTTCATAATAATTGCTCCCACAGTTGATTTCTTCAAACCAAGCTGCTTACCTATTGCAGATTCAGTCTTCCCAGCCTGGTGCAGGTCTACAATTTTGTTTCTGGTGTCCTTTGACAGCTCTTTGGTCTTGGCCATAGTGGAGTTTGGAGTGTGACTGTTTGAGGTTGTGGACAGGTGTCTTTTATACTGATAACAAGTTCAAACAGGTGCCATTAATACAGGTAACGAGTGGAGGACAGAGGAGCCTCTTAAAGAAGACGTTACAGGTCTGTGAGAGCCAGAAATCTTGCTTGTTTGTAGGTGACCAAATAATTATTTTCCACCATAATTTGCAAATAAATTCATTAAAAATCCTACAATGTGATTTTCTGGATTTTATTTTCTAATTTTGTCTGTCATAGTTGACGTGTACCTATGATGAAAATTACAGGCCTCTCTCATCTTTTTAAGTGGGAGAACTTGCACAATTGGTGGCTGACTAAATACTTTTTTTCCCCACTGTAAAGGTTAAATAAATAAATATCGGCCTCCTTCATCTCTATGTCACACATACTGCTACATTATCCACACTATCCACACAGACATCTACCTTATCCACACTCTATCCACACTTCCCACACACCCCTACTGCTCAGATGGAGGGTGTAGATTCTCAACCCTATCTGAAGGTGATAGGAGTAGAGACCTCCAACCCTGCTTTGTCTCAAGAGGCTAGTAGGGAAACATAAAACACATCTCCACACTCCTTTCACCATCAGGGTTGTGTTCATGAGGACCAAACAGGACAGGAAAGTAGGAGCTGATCTCCTCCGTTTCAAAATGTTTTCTCCTGTTTCATGCCTACTGAGCACAACCCAGGTGGAAGTGAAAGTTGTAACCTGCTCCTCCTTTCCCCTTGTGTTATGTATTCCAGGGTCACACTGCCCCCTGCTGCCTCTCCCGGGGAACAGCAGGTACAAGCTGAGCTCCCACGACATCCCAGAGGTGGTGGCTTACCCCCTGCCCCAGAGCTCCTCCTACAACAACCACGGCTCCAGCTCTGTTGCTATGGTGAGCGGCCTGCACCCCGGCAAGATGAACTGCACCCGCATCTTCAACCTCTTCTGTCTCTATGGCAACATCGAAAAGGTCAGCAGGGGGGCCCACCTGAGCAGGAATTTAAGGGCATCCATGTGTGTGTTTCTGATAGTTTGTGTGTGAATGAACATTTCATTGATCTTTCTTCTTTTTTGGGGGGGGGGGTCAGTGTGTGTTATTCTGTTTGAAGTATTTCTGTTTGAAGTAGGTGTTGCTAAAGGTGTGTGTATCTATGGAGTATTTGAGGTTGGCTGTGCACATAATGTCTGAATCTGTTTGTGTGGCAGGTGAAGTTCATGAAGAGTGTCCCAGGCACTGCCCTAGTAGAGATGGGGGATGAGTATGCAGTGGACAGGGCCATCACTCACCTCAACAGCATCAAGGTGTTTGGCAAGAGGCTCAACGTCTGGTGAGTATCCTTGTTAGTACATTAGAGGGAAGCTTAGGACCTGCAGTATTCAACCACGTAATTAATATTATTGTCTACTATCTAGTATCTTATTACTCTTTCTCTGTCTTCAACTCCCTCCCTCTGCATTTCTCTCTTCCTCATTTTTCTCTCTCTCTCCCCCTCTCCTCTCCCTCTCTTCAGTGTGTCCAAGCAGCATGCTGTCATCCCCAGCCAGGTGTTTGAGCTGGAGGATGGCAGCAGCAGCTATAAGGACTTTGCCATGACCAGGAACAACCGCTTCACCAGTCAAGGCCAGGCCTCCAAGAACATCATCCAGCCACCCTCCTGTGTGTTGCATTACTACAACGTCCCCCCCTGCATCTCTGAGGACCAGCTACTGAGGGTAGGGCTGTGATGATGACTATGGTGGAGATAGGGTGTGAGCAGAGGCCTAAACAGAGGGGTTGAAGGTCAAGGCTAGAGGACGGGATGGAGGGAGTAAGGTTATGATTAACTCCCATAAGTCCATCCCTTTGTACTGCACTACTGCAAATCCCTCCTGGCATCTGAAAGTACCAGCTGCTGAGTGTATGGCTGGGATGGCAGGGTAGGAATTGGGTATGGGGAAGGGTTTCTGAGGTCCATATGGGGTAATCCTGTGTGCTGAACTATTACAAGCCCCTCCCCCTACATTTCCGAGGGCCAGACGGATCTTGGGTATGTGGTTGGAATGAGGGTGCATGTCTAATATTTTGTCAATAGAACTAAGAGGTGAATTTAGCCTGCTACTCTTTTGCTGCACAATTACAATAGCTTGCATAGAAGAAGACGACCACTGATGCTTCTGCCTGTCACTCACTGTCAAAGATCTTTGTAGTTTGACTGATACTAAAGAGCTCCATCTTGTGGAGGTGGTTAAAATCCAGCAGTAATGTCTCACAACAACCTTCAAATCAAATCACATGCGCCGAATACAACAGGTGTAGACCTTACAGTGAAATGCTTACTTACAAGCCCTTAACCAACAAAGCAGTTTTAAGAAAGAATACCAAATAATGCAAATAGTCTGGGTAGCCATTTGATTAGATGTTCAAGAGTCTTATGGCTTGGGGGTAGAAGCTGTTTAGAAGCCTCTTGGACCTAGACTTGGCGCTCCGGTACCGCTTGCCGTGTGGTAGCAGAGAGAACAGTCTATGACTAGGGTGGCTGGAGTCTTTGACAATTTTTAGGGCCCTCTGACACTGCCTGGTATAGAGGTCCTGGATGGCAGGAAGCTTGGCCCCAGTGATGTACTGGGCCGTACGCACTACCCTCTTATTATAGTGCCTTGCGGTCGGAGGCCGAGCAGTTGCCATACTAGGGAGTGATGAAACCAGTCAGGATGCTCTCGATGGTGCAGCTGTAGAACGTTTTGAGGATCTGAGGACCCATGCCAAATATTTTCAGTCTCCTTCTTTTTCCTGTTGTCCATAATCATCTCCTTTATCTCAGCTGTTCTTTTTTTACAGTTATGCTCAGAGCATGATGTGCCAGGTTTCACCAAGTTCAAGATGTTTGATGCAAAGCGTAAGTTTGGCCTTTTCTTTCTCACTTTTTCCATTTGTGTGTGTTAGGTTGTTGAAGGAGTTAAGTTGTCTTTCTCTTCTCTCTTCTTGTCAGCCTCCTCCAAAACCATTTCTGGCTTGTTAGAGTTTGACTCCAAGACACACGCGGTCGAGGTCTTGACCGTTCTAAACCACTACCAGATCAGAATACCAAGTAAGTGACCAGATGGCCTTGCTTTCCTCAACAGTGACCGCACACTAGCACCAAACACTTGACTGTTAGTGGTCACTGTCAGCATGAGAACTGAGAGTGTCACATACAGTCAGAGAAATGCCCATAAAATTGGATTCAGACCAAACTTACATGAAGACCTGAAGACTTACTAATAAATATATCTCCTAAATCCTATCTAATAAAACAAATTTAAATATCAATCAGTGATTCATACAATTCAATCTGTCCCTTTACTGCACTGAAATAGCCATTCTTATTGCCAATCTATTTTTCCTGAGTGAAATAGCATGAGGGACATGTTATAAAATCCAAAGGGGAGAAAGCTGTCAATGCTGTCTGTTCTAGCAGCAGGTGGTTATTTTTCATATTATTTCTCCTGTAACTGTTGGTTGGCACCGCAGGTGTTTCAGCCTGGCCCTGTGGAATCAGTCGTTATCAGAGAGGGAGATTAGATGTATGTGTGTGTGTTTGTGTGTGTGTGCTTTAAGTGAGACAGAGGGAGCACACTAGGACAGGAGTCGCCACCATCTGCTGCACACCTTTTTATCTTCCCAGACCGGACATAATGCTCCTGTCTTCAGAATTCTCCCTGCCAATGTCCCCAGCAGAGTGTGCACGTGTGTGGGCATGCCATATGATCATGTGTGTTTGTTTATGTGTAAGGATATGTGTGAGTGTGTGTATAGTATGTGTGTAACCCAGTGTGTCTGACCTTTTCCAGATGGCTCTAACCCCTACACCCTGAAGCTGTGCTTCTCCACGTCCTCTCACCTCTAAGGACCACAGGACCAGTGCACCAGCAGGACTGAGCCAGAGCCCAGCAGGAGATGGAGAGAAGGCGAGAGAGAGGGAAGCGATGGAACTGGGGCGAACAGACTACTAAGCTAACAAGACACTGACAAAGAGGGCCCTCGTCCAGACTGACTGTCTCCCCTTGAAGTGGGGAAGACTACGGAAAGGCAAAAGTGTGAAACACTTGAGATTGCTGAAGAGGTTTTCTCTTGCACCTCTTATTTTGGAGTATTTTTTGTTCTCTTCGTTTTTTGTTGTCTCTGTATAGAGAGAGCCAATCAGAACTAAGAACTGAGAGATGACACCCTGTCTCTTCCCGGCATCCATTGGGGCTGAGCATGGTACCTTATCAGGTAAACCCTGAAAATACTTGTTGTGGACAGAATGAGATGACTTGTTCATTTTTGTGTTGTGTTTGAAGACTGAATAGAGGACATCCATTATGCCCATGCTGGTGAAGACTATCCAAGATGGTCGCCATATTTATGGGTTGACAGTGCTGCTTTTATGCTCAGCACATTCAGTTGAGCAGCAAAAACTCAGTCGGTACTTCAGTGGAACAATGTGTCAATATGAATTTTAAATCATACTGTAATATGTTAAACGTGTATAGAATTGAATTGGAAGTTCTGTTATGGGGGGGGGGGGTAATATCAATCTTATTTGAAGACATTGTGTCAGCAGGTGTTTTGCTTTGGAGTGGTATTTAATGATGCATTTGTATGATGTTTACACATGAAGAGCCCATGGTCTGTGTAGTATGTCAGTGTTTTGGGGCACTCTGTTTGAGTGTTAGTACTGGGTTCAGTGTTAGTATCATGGCTCGCCTGCACTGGTTCAGTGTCAGTAGTTTTGCACATTCAGACAGTTTTAGTGTTTAGTGGCACGCCGATATGTCTTATGTTCACAAATCGCTGTATCCAGAATCATTGTACATCAGCCCTAGCTCTTTCCCTGATTAATTAGCAAATATAGCAACAATGTTATGGAGATTTTTTAAATTTTTAATCCCTCAAATACCTAAGGTTATTTGGGAACAGCCCTGCCGAAGAGGGTAACAAATAATATAATTGTACAAATACTTTGTACAACAATTGTGGAATTCCATTTTACTTGCAAAATAAGGAAATTACATGTTAACACCAAATTCCATGGGTCTACTCTGTATATTGTACTGTATAACATTAGCAAATACATAGGTGTTATTCAACCTTTCTGCAAATAGCAGACTATAATATTTGCCACTACAGTGAAGGGTTATCCAGGCACAGGATCAGGGGTTGGTTGGTTCTGGATGCATCCTGAGAGTGTGACATTCATTAAACATTCAGCAGTCTCCAGATCCTCTTACATCTTATGATTCGATAATTGTTCCACATTGTGAGTTACATTTCAAAAGCCTTGAGTTACCTTAAACAGCAGTCTTGTGCTTAATTTAATGGTATCATCAAATGTAAGGAGGGTCTTAAATTCTCACTACACGCATGTTCAGGTAGGTAGTACCCATGATGTCCATGTCTGACTGGTCATTAAATGGCGTTGTGTCTATGTCTTTGTGGTGGATTTTGTGTTTGAGTTTGGTAATCTGTGCCAGTGATAGTCATTGGAGTGACACCAGAATAAAATATTAATGATCACTACTGATTGTGTCTCCAGCCCTATGAGCTTTGAGAACACACTCCCATGAATCATCTTAAACAAATGTCAGAGGATCCCTCTGCCCACAAATGTATCTCTGATGGCATAACTTGTGGAAATAGAATACTGCAGCCTTTTGGCTTTCTAGAGCCCCACTGTCAATAAAGGAAAGCAGGTTCAAACAGCGAAAGCTTTACTTTTCATGACTTGACAAAAAATAGATGTACATTTTAATGTGGAGAGAGCTGGTTGGGAGGCTGGGACAAAGGAAGTGGAAATGCAAGAATGAAAACTGAGGCACACACACACAGTAACATTATTCATGCTAGTTACTTTTCCTTTCACATGAGATACTGTACACAGCTAGCGACATGTACTGGAATAACAAACATGGCTTGCTCTCTTAACTGAAAAATCAACTCCACTCCCATGCAATCTCTCTCTTTCACACTCCAGCCTGGTCTCTACCCACAACTTTAGAGAATGTTCCCTTAAGAGTCTCATTAGGTCATTAACAAACGTTTTCATAGGAATGTTCCCGTGATGTGCAAGGAAAGTTTCCAAGAGACCATTCCCTTAATGTCAAATAGAACTTACTCAGGACATGGTTACCATGTTCGCAGAACTTAAGATATTAATGTTTTAGACACATTTCATGGGAATGTTGCATGAACATTCGTGTGTCCAGTTTTCTGTGGGTTAGGAGACTATTCCATCAACGTCCCACCAAACATACACAGAACATGGTTGCCATGTTCTCAGAACATAAGATATTGTTCGAGACAAGTTTCATGGGAACGTTATGTGTCCCAAAATGTTTTTGTTACACATCACTGTTGCCAAGCTAATCAATGCCTGATTGGTGAACCACTAATCAATTATTATTATTTTTAGTCATTTAGCAGACGCTCTTATCCAGAGCGACTTACAGGAGCAATTAAGGTTAAGTGCCTTGCTCAAGGGCACATCGACAGATTTTTCACCTAGTCGGCTCGGGGATGAGGAGTATTTCTGTCGATTGTTTATATGGACATTTCGTTAGAACACTTTATGCATCTTTGTTTATTACCATAATTTGTATAGATTTCTCCTCTTTCACACATTTATGGAACTTTGATTACCAGCTTTGTGCCTTTATGTACAACCTCCAGATGCTTTTTCAGGTTTGATGTGGTGTTTCTGGATGAAGAGATCAATGCTGTCTTTGCAGAGTTTGCATTTGACTAAAATGTAGTTCTCTTTCTCCTCAATTAACTCAAAATAATGGGAGCATTTACACAAGGAAAGGTTAAGCGGGGTAACACAGCTGCCATCTTTCTTAGATTTTTTCAGCTTGATAGCCTATTGGAAATGATTTAGCATACAGCATGAATACCGTTAGCATGAGACAAGGCTTTAATAAATACTGTATATATAACTCACCAGTAGAGATATGTTTCTGAAAGTAATACACTGGTTACTTGAAAAAGTAACTGTAATATTACAATATTTGAAGACAGTAACTCGTTATATTACTCATAAAAATAATACAACTGTAAGTAATATATTGCCCTAAACCTTGGTCCCAAGTGATTCTGTTGCAATTTGTCTGTTTTTCCACATTAAAACTTGGAGATGGAACTGTGTTGTGTATTGTTTTGGTATAACTGGCATCATCATTGCTTAAATGCCTAATGTGAGAAAGTACAGACATGCTATTGTGTTACTGTAAATAAATACATTTCTGATATTCTGAGAATATGGCAACCATGTTCTAGGTATGTTTCTGTCAGAAGCAACACTACCAGCTGGGCCATGTTTCGGCCACAAATTAGGAATATTGCAGATATAAATGCAATGATGAGAGCTGATGTGATTCCTTATCAGAGGCACGTTTGTTCTAGATGGTATATGTGGTGTGGATTTCAAAAAGACAATAGAGAGTTCTCTTTTAGATGCTCAGCTATCTAGAATACTACTGATTCCCAGTAGCGGTGAGTGGGTAAAATCACTGGGGAAGCCAAGCCCCCATTAAAACTAGTTTTTCAACCACTCCACAAATTTCTTGTTAACAAACTATTGTTTTGGCAAGTCGGTTAGGACATCTACTTTGCGCATGACACAAGTAATTTTTCCAACAATTGTTTACAGACAGATTATTTCACTTATAATTCACTGTATCACAATTCCAGTGGGTCAGAAGTTTACATACACTAAGTTGACTGTGCCTTTAATCAGCTTGGAAAATTCCAGAAAATGACGTCATGGCTTTAGAAGCATCTGATAGGGTAGTTTACATCATTTGAGTCAATTGGAGGTGTACCTGTGGATGTATTTCAAGGCCTACCTTCAAACTCAGTGCCTCTTTGCTTGATGACATCATGGGAAAATCTAAAGAAATCAGCCAAGACTCAGAAAGAAAATTGTAAACCTCCACAAGTCTGGTTCATCCTTGGGAGCAATTTCCAAACGCCTGAAGGTACCACGTTCATCTGTACAATCAATAATACGCAAGTATAATCACCATGGGACCATGCAGCCGTCATACTGCTCAGGAAGGAGACGCGTTCTGTCTCCTAGAGATGAACGTACTTTGGTGCGAAAAGTGCAAATCAATGCCAGAACAACAGCAAAGGACCTTGTGAAGATGCTGGAGGAAACAGGTACAAAAGTATCTATATCCACAGTAAAACGAGTCCTATATCGACATAACCTGAAAGGCCGCTCAGCAAGGAAGAAGCCACTGCTCCAAAACCGCCATAAAAAAGCCAGACTACGGTTTGCAACTGCACATGGGGACAAAGATGGTACTTTTTGGAGAAACAAAAATAGTTTGGCTGTTTGGCCATAATGACCATAATTATGTTTGGAGGAAAAAGGGGGTACTTGCAAGCCGAAGAACACCATCCCAACCGTGAAGCATGGGGGTGGCAGCATCATGCTGTGGGGGTGCTTTGCTGCAGGAGGGACTGGTGCACTTCACAAAATAGATGGCATCATGAGGAAAGAAAATTATGTGGATATATTGAAGTAACATCTCAAGACATCAGTCAGGAAGTTAAAGTTTGTTCACAAATGGGTCTTCCAAATGGACAATGACCCCAAGCATACTTCCAAAGTTGTGGCAAAATGGCTTAAGGACAACAAAGTCAAGGTATTGGAGTAGCCATTACAAAGCCCTGACCTCAATCATATAGAAAATGTGTGGGCAGAACTGAAAAAGCATGTGCGAGCAAGGAGGCCTACAAACCTGACTCAGTTACACCAGCTCTGTCAGGAGGAATGGGCCAAAATTCACCCAACTTATTGTGGGAAGCTTGTGGAAGGCTACCCGAAACGTTTGACCCAAGTTAAACAATTTAAAGGCAATGCTACCAAATACTAATTGAGCGTATGTAAACTTCTGACCCACTGGGAATGTGATGAAAGAAATAAAAGCTGAAATAAATCATTCTCTCTACTATTATTCTGACATTTCACATTCTTAAAATAAAGTGGTGATCCTAACTGACCTAAGACAGAGCATTTTTACTAGGATTACATGTCAGGAATTGTAAAAAACTGAGTTTAAATGTATTTGGCTAAGGTGTATGTTAACTTCCGACTTCAACTGTATGTGTTGTGATAGTTGCATTGTTTGCTCTATAATCTGTTCATTCATATGCCTTGCGACCATCATATATAGGCCTAAAGGCCGAAACAAGAAGACACAGTGGCAGTATACATTCAACCACACCTTTGTTTTATCACAAAACCAGATAGCAAGCTCTGTCCAGTGAAGTCCACAAAGCATATTGCATGTACAGTAACAGACAGTTACATGACCTACAGCATGGTCAAGCAAGTTAATGTTTCCGACATTTTCGGACCACTAAACAACTATTGATTTAGAACCACAGAGAGTTTTCGCAAGTCGCAAAGAAAACAGGAGCTTCCTCCACTATTACAGCACCATTTCAACTTCAACATTTCAACATCATCAAATCACCTCTGCTTAGTCTAATACAGTGGCAACTAAAAGATACCAAAAACAATTTAGTCCAATCCACGTAAGTAAAAAATGATGTGGCAGGCCATGGTTCTGATTTCTGTGTGCATGTGTGCGTGTGTACGTGTTTGTGCAAGTAGAAAAACATGCTGACTCAACCTACTTGTAGAGAAACGCCAATACCATCCTCCTCTTTTTCATGTTGCCAAAACGGTCTATCACTCTGTCATACAGTACAAGCTTTTATTTTTTGTTGTCCTAGGCTACCTGGCTAAAATGCTTGCTCGCTAGCCTAACTTCCATTCATGGGCAACGTTAGCTAGTTAACAGTAGCCTTCTACATCTAGCTACATACTGAACTTCCAACCTCTCAGGCCAGGGGCACAACAATGTATGAATTCATGGTTGGATCAAAATTGCCGTTATAATCATTGGCCAGTACGGAGAATTAAGTAAAACCACAAGTCCAAATCCCCATCTCCATCCATGGCTAATATAGGAAAGGGCCAATTTTAGCTAGCTGGCTAGCTAGCTACCGGAGGACAACAACAGAGATGCAACAATTCAAGTTTATCTGTCAATGACGTATGCTCTCAATGGGATTTGATAGGAGTGATGCCAAATCCAAGCTGGCTTCCCTTTACACTTTTTTTTGGTGTGCCAGGACTATTCACAGTTGAGCTCGCTCAGTTTAGCTCAATGCTGATATGCACATTTTTTATACTTTTTTTGTCAAGGGAGGCGAGATGCTCGCTGGCTTCCCTTTCCTTCAATGCTTCGGGCGGCAACAATGTCACACTCGTTTGGACCAAACAGCATCAAATAGATGGCCTACACGTAGAGAGACAGAGGGGCGATGTTTCGCTCGCTCGAATGCTTTCTCCTGTGAGATACATTCAGCCTCTTGCGAATTGTAGGAAAATTATGAAGCACAGAGAGATGAAAGATACATTATTTAACATATTTTTATTGGTAAATTTTTTGGGGAAGCCGGCTTCCTTTGGCATCCATGAATACACGCCACTGCTGATTCCCATCTTTCTATGAGAAACACATTTTAATTAGATCAGATAGGTGTGTTGTAACTGTTGCCAAATAATGATATTAACATATTGCTAAGAATGTGAGAGTAGGGTGACTCCCCTAGAGGGTCTCAAACCCAGGCCATCAGCATCAATGACCAACACCCTTACCACTGTCCCAAAAAGGGCTATCTTTAGGGTATGTGCTTATTGGGACAGTATAGTTAGGCACTGTCTAGAAGAAACCCTAACCCCTCCTCCCTAGGCACTTGTGTAGATCTGAAACAACTTGGTAGGTGTAAGCAATAGGGTGAATGCACTTTGAAGTAAATATCAGCTCTGTTAAAAGTACACTCAAGAAAAACTCTTATTGATCATAGTGATTCAGGAGTATCATTAAAACGGGTTAATATGCCCCACCAACATTAGACAACTATACAGAAAACCCTTGTTGTTTAAATAAGTCAATCAAATCAATGATGAGAGGATAGTCAAATTAACTGGTAAGGGACACAGACATGGTGGCGTAGCAGGAAAATCTTTATACTGAGAACCAAGAGGTTGTGAGTTCAAATCCCAGATGAGAACATGTTAAAGAATAATTATTGTATAAATGAACATGCAGAATGTAATTGTGTGTCAAATATGTAAATTAAAAACACTGTGTGTGAGTATTCCTGACCTTACCAACAGACAAAAAGAGCTGTGAATGGATGAGTGGTTTACCAATCAAGGCCTTCATGGGCTTGGCAACAGTAACAAGGTGTGATGTGTAATGACATTGTTTAAGGGGAAGAATGTTTCTTTGGGACCATCAGGTAATGTCCTGACAACTGATACATAGAAATGTTCTTATGAAACGTGTCTAGAACATAAATATCTTATATTGTGAAAACATGGCAACCATGTCCTGTGAATGTTTAGTTGGATGTTGATGGAATATTCTCCTAACCCTCAGAAAACTGGAAAACTGATGTATTTGATACCATTCCACTGATTCTGCTCCAGCCGTTACCACAAGCCCGTCCTTCCCAATTAAGGTGCCACCAACCTCATGTTCTTTAAATGTCCCACAAAACGTGTCTAGAACATTAATGTTGTATATTCTTAGAACATTGTAACCACGTTTTAGATAATTTATGTTTGACATTAAGGGAATGTTCTCCTAACTTTAACACAAAAACATGCTACAAATGTTCTCAGAAGGTTTTTGCTAACATAGATCCTGGACACTCAAACATTAGGGGAACATTACGTGTAACATTACAAAAATGTTGTTAGCTGGGTAGCTTTTCTGCACACTCCTACACACACCCCTGGTACCCAGTAATCCGTTGGGGGGTGCTGGTCTCTCTTGTGACCCTCTAAATTTACAACGGCCTGTTGCTGTCCCTGTGTGGGTCTCTCATATTTCTCTAGCCTGCTGCGACACTCTAAGAATAGAAGTAGAACAGATTTGTCCAGCCTGAGCCTCTCTCTTTGCTGAGGCTTTTTCTAGTTCCCTGATTTTCTTTATTTAGCCAAAGACCCACTCCTCATTAGCATATTAAGGGTGTATGCATGTTTTTATCATCTCTGGGTCTTATGGTCAGCACTTAAAGTATTATGAGTGATACAGGTGATATAAACCAAGAGCAAGGATTTAGGAGGAAGATATTAGCTATGAAGTTACACAGACTTCACTAGAGCACAGAGAAGGACTCTAATGAGAAAGTCAAAATTAGCACAGATGTCCTTCAGCTCCATGTGGCCCAGTTTTCTAGGGGAGCCAGACCTATCTACGGAAATAGCTGCCCTTGAGCCCAGAGATACACAGAGAGATCCTTGTCTCTTCATAGATGCGATTCCCAGTAACCAATCCATTGTGATTCTAGCCTCACTTGCAAGGCTTGTTGGCTCTCCTGTAAGCTGACAGCTAGCTCCGGTTCTCTGTACCTGAAAGCCACACATATTACATTTTATAACTGCAGAAGAGCATGTCACACATGGGAAAAGTCCTTCAGGAGAACCAAAATGCCACATTTAATCATGGGATAGGCTCAGTAGTCCTGGCCTTTGGGCGTGTGTGTTTGTATGTGCGTAGGCATATGTGTGTGTTTATCACGTGTGTGTGTTTACTGTATCCTGAGAGTGTGTGTTGGTCCAGTGCCACCTGCCCGGATACCCGACCGCAGTCTTTTTCTTGGGTCGAGTAAATCTCTTATGGCTCTGTGAGGGGTTATTTGAGGGCAGCTGTGAATCCCACCTTGAGCCATCCGGCGGACAGTCATACCTCGCCAGTCCAGCATCACTAAACAGTGAGCTCTAGTCACAACCTTGTCACATACTGTAGATCTTAAGCCTTGTGCACACCAACTGCGGTAAACTGTATGTGTTTCGGCAGAATTTCAGTAATTTCAATGGGAGCAAACCGCACAGCTGCGACTCATCTGCCAGATTGCGGTGTGTGCAGTGTGTCGCATGTGTTGGATTTTTACAACTTGTGCGTTGCTTTGCGGTGCGGTAAAGGACACAAAGTAGATAAACCACCGGATTGCGACAATTACGCAAAATGTACCGTACGGCAATGTAATGATGCTTCCGGTGTGCACACAGCGTTACAGTGTGTGCGGCAATGCAGACTTTGTATGGACAGGGTCAAGCTGGGCCCTAGTGTCAAAGAGGGGTACTGTAGGTAAGGGAATGGGTTGATACAGCTTTAAGGAGAAATATTCACTTCCTAATAACCCTCAGCCCAACTCTTAATGAACTCATTTATATAACTCCCATGAACCCTGGGGAGAGAGCCAAGTTCAAGCCCTGCCAACACAAACACACTATCTGACAAATTAGGCTACGGAAGCAAGTTTGTGGAAGTCTGACTAGTTCAAATTAATAAAATAGAGGGTTAGCTTGTGCTTGTTCTTTTTATTGTGTCAGTGTTGAAGGATTATAATGCATATGTCTCACATTTTGCAACAAGAGTCAGTTTGCTGCCAAAACACACACAGCTATTCATTACATTATGGACCTCCACATCTAGTACTTACTGTATGGTGACCGATCATCACATTTAGCATGCCCTTCTGTTCAGAATGAATTTACGATGGTGGTTTGTCCTTGCCCTTGTTTCTTTCCACAAGAGAAAAAATCGAGCATGAACACAAACAATAGCCACAACTATGCCGCATAAAATTCAAGATAGTTGGGAACAGATTTTTGATGTCCCAATACCATGGCATTGGGGTTATGAACTGATATTCAAAACAAACAATTGACGTATCAATTCACTCTTTTCAATTTAAGCTATTATATAAAAGTATCACTAAAAAAAGAATGCTCAGTATATGGGGCATTGAATAGTCAGACCGGTGCAGACTCTACCATGCGGAAACAGAATCAATAGAGCCTCTCTTTTGGTAGGCTACTGTCCATCTGTGGCTTTTTTTTGGAGTCAGGTCCAGGAATGGTTTTTATGTCATAACATCAGGGTACGGTTGGACCTGCAAACTGTATTGTTGGGGGATTTGAAGGACCATAGTCAGTCAATAGGTCCTCCAATCAGGCGTGAGGGTGGGGATGTGATTATTGTATGTTTTGCCTTTAGTTACACTGCGGTCCCGTCGATGTGGATAGGGGGGTGCACCCTCTCCTTTGTTTTGTTGACGTTGAGTGAGAGGTTATTTTCCTGGCACCACACTCCCAGAGCCCTCACCTCCTCCCTGTAGGCTGTCTCGTCATTGTTGGTAATCAAGCCTACTACTTTTGTGACGTCTGCAAACTTGATAATTGAATTGGAGGCATGCTTGGCCACGCAGTCATGGGTGAACAGGGAGTACAGGAGCGGGCTGAGTACGCACCCTTGTGGGGCTCCAGTGTTGAGGATCAGCGAAGTGGAGGTGTTGTTTCCTACCTTCACCACCTGGGGGCGGCCCGTCAGGAAGTCCAGGACCCAGTTGCACAGGGCGGGGTTCAGAGCCAGGGCCTCGAGCTTAATGATGAGCTTGGAGGGTACTATGGTGTTGAATGAGCTATAGTCAATTAACAGCATTCTTACATAGGTATTCCTCTTGTCCAGATGGGATAGGGCAGTGTGCAGTGTGATGGCGATTGCATCGTCTGTGGATCTATTGGGGCGGTAAGCAAATTGAAGTGGGTCTAGGGTGACAGGTAAGGTAGAGGTGATATGATCCTTGACTAGTCTCTCAAAGCACTTCATGATGACAGAGGTGAGTGCTACGGGGTGATAGTAATTTAGTTCAGTTACCTTTGCTTTCTTGGGTACAGGAACAATGGTGGCCATCTTGAAGCATGTGGGGACAGCAGACTGGGATAGGGAGAGATTGCATATGCTTCCATGCCCGCCCGGGTGTCGGGCAAGGCTTGGTCCTTCCCGCCCTTTGGGCCGGGGGCTTCGCCCTGCCGGCATCTCTGGGCGGGGGGGGCCGAGCGCACCCACTGAGCAGAGCACCCACGGATGGGAGCGGACATTCGTATTGTTTTTGTATTGTATTGTTGTTTTAATTAAAACAAAACATATATTTATTTTTTTACAATAGCCATCATTCCACACATTTTAGTTCTCATGCCATGACTTTGTTGACTTTCAAATAACTTAAGCAAAATTAGGTGAAGACCTGAACAATCTACAGTAGTCTGAAGCCTCCATACACCGAGGGCCAGCTCCTGTTTTATTGTGTTTGTTTTGTTCCACAAGGAGACCATTTCCTCAATCAACATCACTAGATGTTTACTGCTCTTATCCAAATAGTGATAGCAGAAAGCAGATGATGAAGTTAGGTAAATAGCAGAATGCACTTCTCTTTTTAAAGCGCTTCAATGTGTACAATTACTAACCATAATGGCTAGACAATGATAAACCGATACAGAATCCAGTCAGCTCCATGGGCTATATACGGTATACACATTTTTCAGTGGACTATGTGATTTCCTTAGTCCCTCTAGGGTAGATCTATGGTAGGTCTACAGAGCTCTCAAGTTCCCACCTCATCCTCTCTGACCTCCTTTTCTCCTCAAATTGTCTAGAGAGCAGTGTGGGCAGAGGATAGTGATGTAAGTAGATCTAGCAGTTTCTCTCAAGTGCACTGGGGGTACTGGCAATCCTTGGTCTACTCTTCTCTGAGGAATATAAAAGGGTTTATTTCTCTCTCACCACAAACCCCATCTGCCACTGCTGCTAGAATCAATAGGCCAAGTAAAAAATATGGGTATATTTAGAGACAACTTCAGCTTTCAAGTCTTCTCTGGGTGTATATACAGAAGGAACACCTACATACTGTGCAGGTGTAGGATCTTAATTTCACCCGTATTGTCGCAGCAAAATAATCCTGCAGCAACAGGATTTGAACATTTAGTCCACAATGTTGCTTGATCGGTGGTTATGCTATTAGCTGGCCGAAATTAGACTACATGAAGAGTGCAATACTGTTAATATAACCGCTTCTCAGCAACAAAAGACTGATCAAATTAAGATCCCACACTTGTAGCCTACAGTGCACTCATTTCATTCTCTCCTCTGCCTCTAAAAATGCTCTGCTAAGCCTGAGGCATTATTCTACCAAACTGAGACCTAATTTCTGTGTGGCCTGGTTTGAACAACCCAGTCTCCTCTGCAACTTCTCATTTGAGAAACACCTCCACGTCTGATATTTATGAATGCGAGGCATTTGGAAACTTACATAACTTGCATAACTAAACTAAAGCCCTCGGTGTGTAGAGTCTAAATCATTTGTATTTTTTAGGAGACTACTATTGCCTCAAGCTGGCGCTTTCAAGGAGCGGGACTCTAACCCATACGCTTATAAGAAATCCCGCTATGCCCTCTAACGAACCATCAAACAGGCAAAGAGTCAATACAGGACTACGATTGAATCGTACTACACCGGCTCTGATGCTCGTCGGATGTGGCAGGGCTTGAAAACTATTACAGACTACAAAGGGAAGCACAGCCGCGAGCTGCCCAGTGACACAAGCCTACCAGACGAGCTAAATCACTTCTATGCTCGCTTCGAGGCAAGCAACACTGAAGCATGCATGAGAGAATCAGCTGTTCCGGATGACTATGTGATCATGCTCTCTGTAGCCGATGTGAGTAAGACTTTTAAGCAGGTCAACATTCACAAGGCCGCAGGGCCAGATGGATTACCAGGATGTGTACTCCGAGCATGCACTGACCAACTGGCAAGTGTCTTCACTGACATTTTCAACATGTCCCTGACTGAGTCTGTAATACCAACATGTTTCAAGCAGACCACCATAGTCCCTGTGCCCAAGAACACTAAGATAACCTGCCTAAATGACTACCGAACTGTAGCACTCACGTCTGTAGCCATGAAGTGCTTTGAAAGGCTGGTCATGGCTCACATCAACACCATTATCCCAGAAACCCTAGACCCACTCCAATTTGCATACCGCCCCAACAGATCGACAGATGATAATAATAATAATATGCCATTTAGCAGACGCTTTTATCCAAAGCGACTTACAGTCATGCGTGCATACATTTTTGTGTATGGGTGGTCCCTGATGCAATCTCTATTGCACTCCACACTGCCCTTATCCCACCTGGACAAGAGGAACACCTACGTGAGAATGCTATTAATTGACTACAGCTTAGCGTTCAACACCATAGTGCCCGCAAAGCTCATCACTAAGCTAAGGACCCTGGGACTAAACACCTGATAGATTAATTTGTATTTTAAGAATAATGACTAAAGGATTTCACCCCAAATACAGTATAAATGTGTGAACGGTGTTAGAGTTATAATGTAGTGGCAACCCACTAACAGAGGGGGGCGGGACTAAACATTCCAGTGTGAAGGGGACTGAGAAAACTGGTTAAAAAAAAGCCTCCTAAAGGTGGGTGGAGCAAAGTGCCTTTGTGTGTCAAGGGGTATAAAGCTGTATGTATGTTTTTTGGTGGGAGAGCTCTCCATGATTAAAATACAGATCATTCTTGCTGGTTGTGGACCTTGAATCATTTATGATTAGAACCAGAGCCTTACAACCCCTGGTATTGATTCAAGCTTAGGTTGAATTAGAGATATAAATTCTCATGACAAGTGGTCCTTCGAGCGGATCTAAAAAATAAGTATTTGTCGTTCTAAGGACACCGAAACCGTGCACGGGCGGATGATAGCATCTGTGGAGAATAGTCCTGGCCTTCGACGTTAAGGTTATAAACAGGCCGGTGATGAGTCTTATGAACGATAAAGACGTTAACGAGATTGAAAAAGCATTTAATCCCGACTGCAAGGAGGAGGTCAGTAATTTTTATTCATGGTTTTGGTGAGATTATCGATTATTGAGTATGAGAATAATAATTATTGTGAAGGGCAGAGAATAGTTACCAAAATCTCATAAGAGAATTAAAGGAAGGAAGGGGGGTCCGAAATTGACCCTAGGTGAATAGCTATTACCAAAATAATCTAGTTAATATTGAGATTGTATGAGATACAGTCTTTACAATATAAACAGGAAGGGGGATAATTATCGCCGTGTGAGATAAATAGAAACAAGTCGAGAGTCAGAAGCAGCTGGGGATTTGCTCTAACTCTGTCTATTTCATAAAACTGGAGCAGTTACGACCTCTAGGTTACGGATAGTGTTAGCAAAAAATTGTAAGGTTGTATAAATGTGAGACCTAATGATCCATCGAAATACGTGATAATTGTTTCAAGGGAGTGACTAAAATAAGTAGCGTGAGAAAAAATGGTTGTCCCATCCGTTTAAAACTCTGGGTTACGGGTTGAATAGTTTAAATGGTTGATTACAAAAGCAGATCATAACTTTTTTCAAAAGTCGCACTATTAATAAGTCCCAAAGGAAATAATTATTGATTTAATTATTACTAAAGGGGGGGATTTCTTATTTTGCTACCATGGGGAATAAATATTCTAAAGAGGTCCGAGAATTAACGGGGGATGAAAGATATATGTTAGGGAGGGATCGAAGAAATATGTTTTATGGATCCATTTGGGAGAAGAGGTATGGATTTATTGGGTATCTCGATGTGGAGAAATTAGAGGCTAAACTGTGGATCGGATTTGAAGAAACAGCGGGGGGAGGGGCTAGACACAGCGAGGGTATGGCTGTTGGAGGCTCGGAAGAGAGAGTGTAAGGACCCGTGTAAATACTGTAACAAAACAGGTCATAACCATCGCGACTGCAGAGCTAAGCGAAAGGGCAATGTCCGGGAAATGACAGTCTATTTTTTGGTTCCACAGGTAAAATGTTTGAAGAAGTTATTGGGGATTTATTATTCTCCTAAATTGATGGGATGACTAACTTAGAAAGAATGCATTCTTGACTGGGCTAATGTAGGCTGTGACACCTGGCAAGGCTGTGATTGATGTGAAGAGCTGTTTTAGGGGGTAAAATAAGATAAGGATTGTGTCTTCAAATGCTAGACTATAATAGTTCTTTGTGATCTGTGAGCCTTCCTTTGACGTAGGAATGATGTCTAAGGGAGCTGGCTCTTCTCACTATGATAGGTTGCTATGATAATCTTGTGCCTGGCTGAAGTGTGCAACAAATGGCGCCGAGGAGATGAGACCAACCCCTGAATCAATGGATTGGCTGAGTAAAGTTTAAACCACGCTCAAGCCTCTACTCTAATTGGCCAGCAGAGAAGTGGGAAATTCCCTCTGTCAGAGTATTTGAGTATTGGATCTGGAACAATGTCTTTTAGTTCTCTGTTAATGCCCTGCGAGGTATTTCAAAGAGCCCGTATATACGAAACATCATATTTACCATTGAAGGTTTTTGCATTAATTAAAATAACTAGTATATCTTAGAAGTCGTGTTGACCTCTTTTGTTCCTAATACCAGATTTGAATTGACACGACTTTGACAAAGTAATTTGTGTCGATTAAGAATTGGCTAGAAACACCACGAAGTGATTATTTGAGAGGTACCTATACATTTCTAACGATATATACGTATTAACTTTCTCACCCAAATGTAGACGTACGTCATGGGTGAGAAAGTAGAGAATATTTACATTTGCATTTTTGGTCATTTAGCTGACGCTCTTGTCCGGAGCAATTGGGGTTGGGTGCCTTGTTCGGGGGCACATCGGCAGATTTTTCGCCTGGTCGGTGTCACGATCGTCTTGAAGCGAAGTAGACCAAGGTGCAGCGTGTGAAACAAACATGACTTTAATTAGTTAAAGTATACAAAACAAAACACGACTCGTGAAGTCCACGGTAAACAAATACCGAACACGGAACAAAAACCCACCACACCCAAGGGAAAACATACAGTTTAAATATGGCTCCCAATCAGAGACAACCCACAACAGCTGACACTCGTTGCCTCTGATTGGGAGCCACTCTGGCCAACATAGACATAGAACAACTTAGAATACCCAACATAGAAAATGAACACATAGAATGAACACACCCTGGCTCAACATATAGAGTCCCAGAGCCAGGGTGTGACAGTCGGCTCGGGGATTGGAACCGGCGACCTCTCGGTTGCTGACACGGTGCTCTTGGTTACTGGGCTACCAGCCGGCCGATATGAGTTTAAGGTTGTGCCGTTGTTTGATTATGTGATAAGGTTATGTGATAAGGTTTAATGGGTAATCGGACCATAACTAATGTGGTTATAGAAGTAATGTAGAGAGACAGTACATAGTTTAAATGATAGGAATATAAAAATGTTATGCTTATCAACGATAGCAAGTATTTGTTTTATTAATTAGGGCCTAATCAGAGAGAACAGTTAAAGAAATTGAAAAGCGAACTGAAATGGCGATAGAGCTGTGAAAATTATTGAAGTTGAGGACAAAGGAAAATAATTTATGATTCTAGTTCCCGGGTAAAAGGGTTGTACTTGCTTGACTAGATCGAGCAGAAGTTTTAATAGTTGAATGAAAAGCATTTCTTTGACGAAGTCTAATGGTTATTACTTTATTGTATAGGTTGGATAACACCAGTGGTGTATGAAAATAATTGGTCAATTCTAAAACGATAATTTGGTTTCGTTACGTGAACAATGGGATATCGTTTTTACTATTAGGATGATGGATTGAATAAACATTGGTTATAAGTATGAAGTTATTAAACAATAGGTTTATATTTTAAAAACATCAATGCAACAGGTTGCAATGATTAAAGTAATAGTAAATTGGGAATGTACAGTAATAATAATAATATGCCATTTAGCAGACAGGCCATGAACACAGAGGACGTGGCCAGAGCGGTAGAAGGAATGACCCACCCCAAAACAGGAATAGTAAGATTTGGGCTGCCGTTAGAGGGCAATGGGTTTCAGGGGATGCCCAGAGGACACTTTTGCCATGGGCCGATCACGGAGAGTATGTTGGGAAAATAACTGAATTGTGTAATAGCCTCAGAGAGACATGCAATCCATCATGAGCAGAATAACAGACAGGACAGAGCCAGGAAAGAAAGAAAAGAGAGAGAAGCCTAACAGACGTCTATTTCCCAGCTTTGAGCGTGAGGAAGATAAGGCGTGACTAGTCCTTGAGGGAGAAAGAGTAGAACCCTTTGATCCAAATTGTGAGGTGTTTGAATTGGCTACTATTGACTTAGCACTTCAACAGGAACAATAGAAGGGGAGACAGATTTTCCTAGGGGGTTGATCAAATAATTGATAATGGATCATTTGAGATGAGATCACATGTAGCAGATTTAGGGTAATCAATTAAATAATCATTGTATACTCGAGGAATTTTTTGTGGTTTTATGGATTAGTTATGAGTAATTAGATTGATACAAACAATTATTGATGGGTTAGGACTGGGGATATCTGTATCATGTTTTGTGTGTACTACCATCTTTAGATTACTGATGGTAATTGAAGGTTAACAAAATGTATAACCAGGAGAAAGAGATTAGCTTATCTCATTGGAATGTTGCCCAGGGCGAGGGGGAGCAGTAGTGAAGTTAGGCAGTATTTAGGTCATAAAAGTGAGCTACCAAATTAAGTTGAGCCTGTCTATCTTTGATTGTTGTTTTTCAATTGGGTTTTTCAAATAAAAAACAACACACCCAGTATGATGTTTATAAAGGGTTGTTATGTTGAATTTAGGGAATTTTCAACAGTTCATAGGTGGGGTTTACTATGCTGTGGGATGGAACGGTTTGTTGGGTGATATTTGAAACATTAAAATAACAGAAGAGGGAGAGAGCTTTCCCTGAATGAAAGATACCTGTTGCTAGTCAATTGTACTAATCTTGGATTACTTTTACGGGATAGAAGTAAATTGAGATATTATCAAATGTTATCATTTACATTTCATTTTTATTAGGCTTTAATAAACAAAAAGTTGGTATTTGAAACTAAATTAATGCAATGAGCTGCAGTAATCAGAGGAAGGCACAATCTAATGCAAAACAGCTATTGCCTAGATCATTGATTTAGTAATAAGATCAGGAAGATAGTAGTAATAGGATGCTGGATATGATAATTTAAGATGGGGACTAGCTGTCCAGAAATAGATGAAGAATGATGAGCTTTTTGGGAATGATAGACTGCTGTAAAGCTTGGGTACTCCATTATGTACTGCATACTGGTAAATTAAGTGATCTTATCTATGGGAAGGCAATGGCAGCCCATGGTAAAATCATTTGGAACTCTGAGGAAGAACAATTTATGTTGTTTCTCACTTCCCAAACAGTCTTAGCTTTTCCTACATATATCAGGGATTTTACCCAAATGGTAGAGAGTAAAGAGGGATATGACATTGGTCGTGATTTAAAGTTGGTGATGTTTATTTTTTATTTTTTTGGTGGGCTATTAGATATAACTGGGTTAATCACGAACATAGAGTTTTTATTCTTTGTTGCTAGGCAGAAGACTTAGGTGACCTAGGGTCAAAGTGCTTGCTCTTACTTCAATCCATGGCTGTCTTTTGTCTCTCTTCAAACATTGTGAAGGGAGCGGTGTAGTGTATTAAGATTATGACTTTGATAAGGTTTTAAGTGGAACCTGAGAGGATGTTTATTTAGAAGAAAGGGAGCCGTTTTTAGGGTGATGCCCCATAGAAGACAGGGGATTGGACAGTAGAGGGAGCCACCCATATTTTGGGGAATATTATAAGTACTGGATGGAGACAAAGAAGAGCAGAGCAGCCATTGCAATTTGGGAAACACTGCTCTCCGGATGCTATATACATCTGTACACTTATGCTGAAATCTTGTGATATGAATAAAACGTATGATCAAAGTTCAGTATAAGCGGACTCCTTTGTTTAACAGCATCATTAGCAACATTGACTCGACACTACAAAATGGCGTCACGAACAGGATCGGTCTGCGTCTCTCCTGTGTTCCATTCATGGGCACCAAGCTGACTCTCGTTCCGAAGTCATGGCCAGATAAGGGTGAGTTTCCTCACCACTTTGGGCATTTGTTAGTTCGGAGGCTATTTGAGTGTGCGCTGGGGAGATGTACCGTGTAAAGTACTTGTGTGTGTTGGTGTGGCTGTTATTGCTGTGGACTAGGGGTCTGTCATAACTATTCAAAATTTGTTTGCACTGGTGAACGGCGCAAATAGGGGGGAGTGTCTATAGAGATATTTTGCTTGAATGGGAATTCAAGAACAATCGATTGAAGGGAATAAGGCCAAGGTATACGTATACAAATTAGGACATTGCGAATCTGGAAAGACCTCTAAACAAGGCGATCTCTAGGATGGGCCGGAAATCCTGTAACATGTTAGATGGAATGGGTGAGTCCTGGGGACTGGAGACTGTGGTATATACATTTTATTGCAAGTTACTGCTCATCTTATAGCTGACGAGGTATATGTTTGATGTGACCGCTCATAGAATATCCATAACTCGCGGCAGCATAAAGTTAGGGACAAAGGAACAGGAATTTTGGCGCAATGTAGGCTACATTGCTACATGTTACATGCCACATGTTACATACATGCTACATGCTACATGCTAACATGTGACCTTAGAGGGCCATTGAGATGGAATAAAGCCTCTTAAATTATGTTTGTGTGTGTAGAATTTAAGTTCTATGCTTTATGAGCTCTGTTAAATGTTATTTTTTGGCTATGAGGAGAAAACGGAGATACAGCGGGACTGTTAACTTTCTGTTTGGCTTGGAGAGAGAGCTGCTTGAGGGCTCCGTCCACGCTGAAATCGTATTGGTGAATGAACTGCGCATGCGTGTGATTTTATGACTTTAGAGTTACGTAGGGAGAATATGCCACTGCCTACACTGGGTGCTGGGAGACGCAGACTCAGAAGCAGACAGAGAGAGATTTGAACACGAATGGAATGTTCTAGTTGTTACATAGGCTGTTGCTTAATGATGAAGCTATTTGTTGAGATCTATTGAATTGATAAATGAGAGAGATATGTTGACGGATTAAAAAATAAAATAAAAATAATTAAATAAATAAAATAAAAAATGTTATTGAGCTATCTATAATTATTCCTGAGTTAATTCTTAGAGCGAATGTGACTGGAGGAATATTGAATGGTGGAAATAACTCAGTGAGTGCATAAACTATTAAATGCTTGTCTGTCCTTTGTTCTTTTGTCGTGTGAGAGACGATAAGAGGAACGAGATGAGAGGAGAGAGAGAAAGAGACGAAGTGCTGACGTGTACATCATGTGACAGGGTGTGACGCGACAAGAGGCTGCTGCGACAGGATCAAGTCAAAAGAGAATCAGGCTAGTGCTGTTCTGTTTACAAAGCCTTCCCCTACAGGATGTTTGATGTTATGACAATTTGACATGGACTTGGCAACAGACTGATCAATTGAAGTGATTGCATTTTGGAGTTTTTGTGCATGAGTGGGTTTGATTAGAGTTGTGTTGGGAATCGAGTACTGACATTATTCTGTAAAATTAAGATAATTGGGTGCTTATTAAATAATGGGTTTATGAGTACTGTAGTGTTGCTGGATTATAGGTGTTTTCTTTTTGGATTGCTCTGAAGTTGTCTACTTTCCTGTACTTTTCCTGATTGAAGGTGGTAAGATAGCCACTAATTGATAAATTAGTAAAATAGGAAATAGAAATAAAAAATTATTTTTGATTATTCATAAATTTATTGATTAATTTTTTATTTTTTTTATAAAAAATAAAAAACATATATATTTTTTTATTTTTGAATATTCCTTTTTTATTGATTAATTTTTATTATTTAGAAGAAAAAAAAATTAAAGGGAGGACACTATAAGCTATATATTCTAAAATAATAAAATAATTCACAATAAAGGAATATAAAACAGTTGTTACAATGGGGAAAAAGGATATCAGGACTATGAAGGTAATTACACCTGTTGATATAGTACAAAATAGTAATCCTCTAGTTAATGGTATTGCGAGGTTATCCGGCAAATGGAACAAACGTTGGCCTGACATTGAACAACCATGGCCAGTGGAAGGGACTCTTAACCCTGATGTAATCAACATAATGAAAGTGCTTCTGTCAATTTACAAGGCAGATCAAAAGAAGGGAAAAAAGGAACAACGTACAGAAAAGAGACAAAGAGAGCTGGGTGTTCTTAAGCTGTTTGAAGATGATGGACAAAAACTGATGAAAGATACCAACGATAAGAGAAACAAAGGTATAGAGAAAATGCTAAAGGAAGAGAAGGCGACAGAAAAACTAATGGCAGAAGTCAGTATACCTTTCTCACATACGGAGTTAGCAAAAAGACCCCCACCTTATGAGAAAGAAGTAGAGCTTAAGGACGTCTATCCTCAGCTTCCGGTGATCATCCAGGAGGGTGATTATTGCATCAGAGATGAAGATGAACGAATAATAGAGAGAGGACAAGCAGAAACGACCATAAAAATGAATCCAAAACTCCAGAAGTAAGAAAAAACCGAGATGTCTGGAAACTAAGAGAAGAATGAGGTTCGGAAAGATGAAGACAAAGATGAAGACTTGGAGATTAAAGGTGCTTCATATTCAAGATGATTTTATCCAACAATGACTAGCACAGAAGAAATAGAAAGAGATATAGACCGATGCGTATCATGCCTGGATAAAGCGAATTATTTAGGAGAAGTAAAATAACTGGAGGAACAACTCAAGAAGCTGAAGATACAGAAGAAGAAACTGCTGAGAAAAGAATCCCAAGAATTTGAGAAAAATATACATTGAGGCCAAGGAAAAAGGCCACTAGTAAGAAGATGATGGAAGATGATATTTCGAGGACAGAACTTAGAATATAACCTTTTGAAGAATACTGATATGTCAACAACAAGAAAGAGCAGGACCAAGAAACTCTCAGAAAACTCAATCAAATACAACTGGTGGAGAATAAGAAGGAGAAGAGAAGCTTTGGTTATGAAGAATCAGGGTGAACCAAATCAACAATCACTGCTACAGCTTCAACTGAACAAGGTCAAATGCAATTGTACCAGCCACAACAAGTGGTACAAGTTGTTTCATATCCATAGATAGTTTCTGGAGAGAAATAATTTCAGAGGAAGATACAGGAGCAAGTGAAGATCATCTGGAGGACAGGTGAACCCTTAAAGGAGCAAGGATTCTAGAGTGCCTAGAAGATCCGAAGGGGGGTGTCAGCTGATAGCACCGATTAGGGAGAAAAAATATCTAACAATTGAAGTGAAAACAAAGGACGAGGAGAGGTGAATAGTGGAAAAGCTTTTATCTGTGTTCAGCCTAAAGAGGTTACACATCTCACTATGTGAAATTAACTAATTAGGATAGGGATTCGAGGGAGTAAAACAGCTGATTACTCTTAAGGAACCAATTTGAGATCTGCTATGAAAAGAAAATTACAATACCCATACTGGTATCAGAACATATACATATTGCATTGTTGGGAAGAGATGCATTGTGTAAGTTGAACTGTACAATAAGATGTACACCAGATGGCTGTCTGGTAGAAGTGCCAAAGGAAAAGGTTTACCAATTGTTGATGATGACAGAGATGGATTCGTCTTCAGTATTCTGGATTGGAAATCTCAGTGAAGATTTTATGAAGCAGGCTAAAATATGGGAGAGATTTATTGTTGCAAATATGCCGGATGCGAGGCTTCCGGAATATCCATTCCATTGTACGCTCAAGTATTTCAAGAATGCTGCCCAACCACACTCAGAGGAATGGTTGAGTCATCAACCGAAGAATGTTCAACTTAGCTCAAGTTGCATAATTTTAGGACCACAAGGAGCAGCTATGAAGATAAACACAGATGATTATCTGAATAAAGAATTTGAGATTGAGAAGAGTGTGCCACATGTGACCTTGTTGGTTTCGGAAGACTATGACCAGAAGCAAATAGGAGAAATGATGACAGAAGCAGAGAAAGCTGTTTTCGTACCGATGAAAGAGAATTTGGCGATTTGGAGGAGTGAAGATTTTTAGGAGCCAGACCTCCTTGGAAGAATCAGTATCCATTGAAAGATGAAGCAATCCAAGGGATTGAACCAGAAATTGAAGGACTTTCAAAAGCAGGTGTTTTGAAGACAATAGAAAAATCATTAGAGTAGGAGTCAATTGTTGTTTTGGGAGAAACCATGAGGGGTTGATAGTAAGATCATAAAGGAGTAGGGTTTTTGGGAACCATATTTGTTTGAACAGATTGACTATATGATAGGAAGGTGCACAATCTGTCTGAAAATAATGTTTACAGAGGGTGACTGTTATTCTTGGTTACATTCCTACACCAAGATATTTCAAACTAGGCTAAAAGATGCTCAATCGTTTGCCAAGTCTGTGTGTAAAGAAGTCAGAAGCAGATGGGGATAACCCGATCACATATTCAAAAAATTGGTGGTAAAGGCTTTTGTGAATAAATCAGTGGAATGGGTTTTTTAAAAGTTAGGAGAAAAAGTCAGATTAAAAAGTTAAGAAAACTAGGGTTGAAGGAACTCTAGGACAGTAAGCTAAGTTTCAATGTTAGTAGGAAGAGAGAGTGACACAAGTGGTGACAGATGGAAATACAAGTCAAGAGTTCAGAGTCTTAGGGAGAATGGATGAAGTAACAACAAGGACATCAACACTTCAGCCTATTATAACAACAGTGAGAAGCAATTTAACTCTTTCAACATTGATAGTTATTAAAGCCATAAATATATCGCATTTGATCACAAGGGAGCAGATAGCTCCAGCACCAATTTTAGAGGAATTTCATAGTCTGGGAAGCCTATCATTGGAGGATAAGTCTAAGAGAGAAGTGGGGATTTTTCCATGGTATGGTGTAAAATTTGGGAAGATAATATAGATAATATTGACTATAATTTGAAGGGTTTTGCAAATGAAACGATAAGAGGGTTTAATCTTCTGTCGAAGATGTTTTGCTTTTGTACTTTGTTACTGACCTTTGAGAAGGCTATGATATTGAGATGGGTTGGAGTTGTGATGCCTGGAGACAACACTCAGATGCCGTTGTTGACTGTTACTGATCTGGATGAAGATGGACAAGTGGGACTGGATGGAGTATTGATGGATAAATATCCATTTTGATTATCTTATCATTTTTCAAATGTTTTTCAATATTAGTGTGATTTTAGTATTTTGTTATGAATCAAAGGGGGGAAATAGAATGTGATTCATTTATATATCATTTTATATATCATTTTTTATATTCTTAGTTGATATTGATGTTTTAATTTGAATGTGTTGTTTTGCAAAAGATACTGTTTGGTCTTTTCTTTTCTTCCAGAAGCATATGGGGGAATATGTAGAGATTCAAATGCTCAACCAAGGACAATATGAAAGGACAATATGAAGGGACTGGAGGAGATGGAACAAGGAAGGTGTGGAAATGTTCCAATTCCATCATCGAAGATGCATTGGAAGTCGAGACTGCTGAGGAAATGAAGTGTAGTGGACTACATTCCAGTGTCTGCAATGAAATATAGACATATTTGCATGTGTAATACATCATTTGTGTCATATTCTTAGGTATTTATTTTTGTAGAATGATATTTGATGTTATTGAATACATGTGGGGATCTTAGATGTTTTTGTTTATTTCGTGAATGCTTAGGGACATGGAGTCTAGGCAGGGATAGAGATAATCCACCGTAGGGTCCGATGGGTCGACCAGCCTGAGAGTGGACATTTTGGATAGTATTTTGTTTGCTGGGGCTTTCATGTGTATTTAATTGCATCATAGTTTCAAATGCATTGATAAAGATTTATGAATTGATCTGGAGTACTTAGGTGGTTGCCTGGGGCAGAGGGGCCGTGAGAGAATTTTACTGTCTTGATTGATGGATGGATATTTGGAAAGAAGGCTGCCAGACAGGTTTTTCGCTCTCACACTCCATAAAGATTTGTTCATATTTCATAGTAATGTATTCACACTTCATAAAGATTTGTTCATATTTCATAGTAATGTATTCACACTTCATAAAGATTTGTTCATATTTTATAGAAAGGTATTTACACTCCAGAGAAAAGTGTTTTGGGTTTATTGTTAAAGATACTCAATAAGAGAAATTGTTACTTGTCATAATCCTATTCTTTTTGTTTTCGAGACTTTTAGTTAGTCTCGAAGGGGGGAAATATGTAGTGTATTAAGATTATGACTTTGATAAGGTTTTAAGTGGAACCTGAGAGGATGTTTATTTAGAAGAAAGGGAGCCGTTTTTAGGGTGACGCCCCATAGAAGACAGGGGATTGGACAGTAGAGGGAGCCACCCATATTTTGGGGAATATTATAAGTACTGGATGGAGACAAAGAAGAGCAGAGCAGCCATTGCAATTTGGGAAACACTGCTCTCCGGATGCTATATACATCTGTACACTTATGCTGAAATCTTGTGATATGAATAAAACGTATGATCAAAGTTCAGTATAAGCGGACTCCTTTGTTTAACAGCATCATTAGCAACATTGACTCGACACTACAGCGGCACCAGGGTTAAGCAGAGTTCAGGCTAAAACCTGTCTCTCCTTTGCTATCTTCTTGATTGATTACAGCATGAAGTGGGGGTTTGTGTTAGGTTTGAAAGATTTAAATATGGACCTGTCATGTCCAACCATCAGTCTTCAGGTCAAGCCCGGGAGAGCCGGGGTAGAACAGAGTTTGAACTAAACATAAGTGTTTTTACAAGATAAGAGATTGATTGATTGGATTACTAATTGATTCTGAACTGAATGAAAGTCTAATTTAGCCGTCATAAAAGACAAAGGAAGTGGGAGGAGCAATAAAGAAGCAAGGGACAGTCTAAAAAATAAATAAGGGATGGCAATTGGATGATAAATTACCTAAGTGATTGTTTAGGTAGGTGGTAGGATTGACACATGAGCAGAACTATGTGTCAAGAGGGGGGAAGAGGCTAATGGTAGGATTAAATAATATACGAAGGAGAGGACAAAATACTTTTAAAAAAATACAGTCTAGAAAGAGAATGCAGTCAGAAATAGAAATTGAGAGCTGAACATGTGTGAAGATAGTTTATTAACCACACCCGTATGTCAGAGGTTTTGTGCCCCACAGGTGAACTAAAGGAGAAGGTGACCCACTCTATCTAACCAGGTGACTGGTGAGCATCCAGTCCCTAAAGAAGAAAAACTGGAAGCAGGCCTGTTGGGAAGGGCCCTATCAGGTTATATTAGTCACTGCCTTTGCCATTAGAATAGCTGAGAGAGCCACTTGGGTCAACGTTACCCACTGCAAAAAGGTAGGCCCACATGCCAACACCGTTGAACTCACACAGAGTTAAAGAGAAGAACTGGACCAATAGGGTCTGGGGATCACCTCTGTTAATGAAGATCTCCTACCCCGACCTATCATCACTGTAGTGTGTTCTCAGGGTGTGAGTATGGGGTAGTACCAAGCAGAAAGACTGAGGACAGGAGAGGGTTGGCGGTTTTTGGGAATATGGATAACTTGAGTTGCATCTTAGTCTCGGTAATGGTCTTGATATGTCAAGATCCACCACCAATTATGCTATGCCCTTACCATTGTTAAGAAGTAAAAGAGAAGAGAAGCGACCCGACATACTGACCGTCAAGGACGGGAGGCCTACAAAATGGGAGTCCGAGAAGGGCAGACTGTAGGATTCAAAATAAAGGTTAGGGACGTAGCCAACGGGTGGGGTACATGTCAATAAGCAAGCAACGTGGGATTATAAAATCCCATTGCATTTATGTTCAGCTCCCTCTGCGGATTGTTCCTGGGCTCAGGTGTTTAGACATACTGGGGGACGGAGAGATGAGACGGGGGGGGCTGGACGTCCAGATGGAGGATAAGAAGGTATAACGACATCCCCACGGAGATGGTAGTAACAATAGTAAAGGTCACTAAAGAGGCCAATTGAACAGGGATTGGGCTAGCAAAGTTGACTTACTCGGCCAACCCACCTAGGTTCACTTTAACTCCTGGTGAATACCAGTGTTACAGACATAGAAATGGCACCCGTAACTTGGGTGATTTTGATGGCTGTAAGGAGATAATTAATGTGACTGATTTAGATAGGGGAGGGGGGAAAAAATTATGAACCTTACCATCCCTCTGACTGATGTGTGGTGGCATATACTAACAAAGGGAGCATTCGACAGACATTACCAGAAGGATGGGTGGGTACTTGTGCCCCAGTATTGTTGGTCCAAACCTGTAAGAATTAGTCATCAAAGACCAGTGACAGGAAGAATAATCAGAAGGAGAAGAAATATAGGTCATGAAGGAAATAGCCCGATTTGGATAGATGGTATAGGCATCCCCAGGGGTGTTCCAGACGAATACAAAGCTATGAATCAAATATGGGAGGGTTTTACCACAACATTTTTCTGGTGGGTGACAATAAACAAGAATGTGGATTGGATAAATTATGTCTATTACAACCAACAACGATTTATTATCCAGACTAGAGATGCAGTAAAGGGGATCTCCGAGCAATTATCCGCCATCCCACTCATGATGTCACGATTGTTACCGGATGAAGACACGGACCAAGGCGCAGCGTGATAAGCGTACATTTTATTTGTACTTAACACAAACAAAACAACAAACCAAACGATACGTGAAGTCCTAGGTTAATCCAAAACAAACCTTACGGAACAAGATCCCACAACCTAACTGGTGCCAAAAGGCTGCCTAAGTATGGTCCCCAATCAGAGACAACGAGCTACAGCTGTCTCTGATTGGGAACCACCCTGGCCAACATAGAATCTAAACGATCTAGAACAAAACATAGAAAACTATAACCTAGAAAATCCACACCCTGGCTCAACATTTAAGAATCCCCAGAGCCAGGGCGTGACAGTACCCCCCCCCCCAAAGGCGCGGACTGTGACCGCGCCACACCAACACAACAGGGTAGGGGCCGGGTGGGCATTCCCCTTCGGAGGCGGATCCGGCTCCGGGCGTGACCACCACTCTCTCTCTACCCCCCCGTTGCGCCCCTGGTCTGGTCTGGCCCCGCTGGCCGGAGCTGGACTGGACACCGGTGGAGCGGATTGCTCTGGCTCCGGAGTGGAGCAGCTGACCGGTGCCGGACCAGGCACCGGTGGAACAGGCACGGGCCGTGCCGGACTGGACACACGCACCACTGGCTTGGTGCGGGGAGCAGGGACGGGCCGGACCGGGCTGACGACGCGCACCACTGGCTTTGTGCGGGGAGCAGGAACGGGCCGGACCGGGCTGACGACGCGCACCACTGGCTTGGTGCGGGGAGCAGGAACGGGCCGGACCGGGCTGGCGACGCGCACCACTGGCTTGGTGCGAGGAACAGGAACAGGCCAGACCGGGCTGGCGACGCGCACCACTGGCTTGGTGCGAGGGACAGGAACAGGCCGGACAAGGCTGGCGATGCGCACCACTGGCTTGGTGCGGGGAGCAGGAACAGGCCGGGCTGGACTGGGAACACGCACCATTGGCTTGGTGCGGGGAGCCGGAACAGGCCGGGCTGGACTGGGAACACGCACCACTGGCTTGGTGCGGGGAGCCGGAACGGGCCGGGCTGAACTGTGGAGGCGGACTGGAGGTCTGGAGCGGAGAGCTGACACAACCCGTCCTGGCTGAATGCCTATTTCCACACAATATGTGTGAGGCATCAGCACAGGACGTACAGGGCTGTGCACTCGTACTGGCGCTCCAGCACGTGGCACTGGCGCAGGATATACGGGACCGAGGAGGGGTACTGGAGGCCACGAGCATTGAGCCGGCACACCCCGTCCTGGCTGCATGCCCACCTTTGCACTACACGTGCGTGGTGCTAGCACAGGACGTACAGGACTGTGCCGGAACACTCGCGGCACAGTACGTGGCTCCGCATAACACGGAGCCTGCCCAGTCTCACGCTCCCTAGCCTGAGTACGGGGAGTTGGCTCTGCTCTACCTCTAGGCTCCGCCAACCACCCTTTTAGCCCCCCAATTTTTTTTTCTTGGGGCTGTCTCTCGGGCTTCCTCCTCGGCCAGTACCCTCTGCGTTGCCGCTGCTCCTCTCTGTAGCGCGCCTCCACAGTCTCCTCTCCTGCCTGGGCATTCACCTTTGCCCATGGCCCTCTGCCCGCGAATATCTCCTCCCAAGACCACCATTTGCCCACCTGGGACATCGCCATCTTCTCCTCCTGGGCACGCTGCTTGATCCTCTTATGGTGGGATCTTCTGTCACGATCGTTACCGGATGAAGACACGGACCAAGGCGCAGCGTGATAAGCGTACATTTTATTTGTACTTAACACAAACAAAACAACAAACCAAACGATACGTGAAGTCCTAGGTTAATCCAAAACATACCTTACGGAACAAGATCCCACAACCTAACTGGTGCCAACAGGCTGCCTAAGTATGGTCCCCAATCAGAGACAACGAGCTACAGCTGTCTCTGATTGGGAATCACCCTGGCCAACATAGAATCTAAACGATCTAGAACAAAACATAGAAAACTATAACCTAGAAAATCCACACCCTGGCTCAACATTTAAGAGTCCCCAGAGCCAGGGCGTGACACATGACTTAGTAAGAGGTTGGCTCTAGATCAGGCAAAAAGGGCCGGTGTCTATAGAATGATAAGCCATTGTTGCACATTTATCCCTAACAACACCACACTGGATGGGACAGTCACCAGAGCACTTGCAGAATTAACTGCACTAAGTGAAGAATGAACTGAGAACTCAGAAGTTAGTACATCGTGGATAGGGTGGTTTGATGAAATGTTTGGTAAATGGAAAATCATAGCAGCCACCATCTTAGGGGCGGTCAGTGTTTGTATGGGTATTCTTGTATTATGTGGTTGTTGTCCTGTTCCCTGTGTCCGAGGATTGGTGAGTCAGGCGTTGGTGAAATGCAGTATCTCAACAATGATGAGAGATGGACCGACTCCGGACTCTGACCAGGGGAATGTGAAAAACGATCCTCCAGGCTTGGTGGATGACGAGGATTTGGACCCTGAAAGACCGCAATTGGATGAAATGTTTATTAGTTCTGACGTAATCTCTGAGATTAATCATGCTTGTAAAATACATTTATCCTGAATGTGAAAACATTTAGTCAAAGGGGTGGATTGATAGATTAATTTGTATTTTAAGAATAATGACTAAAGGATTTCACCCCAAATACAGTATAAATGTGTGAACGGTGTTAGAGTTATAATGTAGTGGCAACCCACTAACAGAGGGGGGCGGGACTAAACATTCCAGGGTGAAGGGGACTGAGAAAACTGGTTAAAAAAAAGCCTCCTAAAGGTGGGCGGAGCAAAGTGCCTTTGTGGGTCAAGGGCTATAAAGCTGTATGTATGTTTTTTTGGTGGGAGAGCTCTCCATGATTAAAAATACAGATCATTCTTGCTGGTTGTGGACCTTGAATCATTTATGATTATAACCAGAGCCTTACAACCCCTGGTAATGATTCAAGCTTAGGTTGAATTAGAGATATAAATTCTCATGACAACACCTCCCTCTGCAACTGGATCCTGGACTTCCTGACGGGCCGCCCTCATGTGGTAAGGGTAGGTAACAACACATCTGCCATGCTAATCCTCAAAACGGGGACCCCTCAGGGGTGCGTGCTCAGTCCCCTCCTGTACTCCCTGTTCACCCATGACTGTATGGCCAGGCACGACTCCAACACCATCATTAAGTTTGCCGACGACACAACAGTGGTAGGCCTGATCACCGACATCGATGAGACAGCCTATAGGGAGGAGGTCAGAGACCTGGACGTGTGGTGCCAGGATAACAACCTCTCCCTCAACGTGATCAAGACAAAGGATATTATTGTGGACTACAGGGAAAAAAAGAGGACTGGGCACGCCCCCATTCTCATCGACAGGGCTGTAGTGGAACAGGTTGAGAGCTTCAAGTTCCTTGGTGTCCACATCAACAACAAACTATCATGGTCCAAACACACCAAGACAGTCATGAAGAGGGCACGAAAAAAGCCTATCCCCCCTCAGGAGACTGAAAAGATTTGGCATGGGTCCTCAGATCCTCAACAAGTTCTACAGCTGCACCATCGAGAGCATCCTGACTGGTTGCATCACCGTCTGGTATGGCAACTGCTCGGCCTCCGACCGCAAGGCACTACAGAGGGTAGTGCGTACGGCCCAGTACATCACTGGGGCCAAGCTTCCTGCCATCCAGGACCTCTATACCAGGCGGTGTCAGAGGAAGGCCCTAAAAATGATTAAAGACTCCAGCCACCCTAGTCATAGACTGTTCTCTCTGCTACCGCACGGCAAGCGGTACCTGAGTGCCAAGTCTAGGTCCAAAAGGCTTCTTAACAGCTTCTACCCCCAAGCCATAAGTCTCCTGAACAGCTAATCATGGCTACCTGGACTATTTGCATTTTTATTTTATTTTTATTTTTTCTCATCTATTTTTTACTTAACACTTTTTTTTATTTTCTTAAAAACTGCATTGTTGGTTAAGGGCTTGTAAGTAAGCATTTCACTGTAATGTCTACACCTGTTGTATTCGCCACATGTGGCAAATAACATTTGATTTTAATTGATTTGATTTGACATAGACATTAGCCTAATATATTATAAATTAGGTATCTAAAATTAAAGCTAATCCATTTAAACAAATAAAGTTCAATTGTCATACTTGAGTATGAAGCAAATGCTATAGCCTACATCAAATTCCTTCTATTAAGCAAACCAGTTAGAACAATTATTATTATTCAAATTTTTTAGGGGGTAGATCAGCGTTAATATTGCAGATAGATTGTAGCGTACATCAATGTAATTGTCAGCATCATTTCCAATCCCCCATATCTTTTTTGGTAAATATATACAGTGAGGGAAATAAGTATTTGATCTCCTGCTGATTTTGTACGTTTGCCCACTGACAAAGACATGATCAGTCTATAATTTTAATGGTAGGTTTATTTGAACATTGAGAGACAGAATAACAACAAATAAATCCAGAAAAACGCATGACAGAAATGTTATGAATTGATTTGCATTTTAATGAGGGAAATAAGTATTTCACCCCTCTGCAAAACATGACTTAGTACTTGGTGGCAAAACTATGTTTCTTGTAGTTGGCCACCAGGTTTGCACACATCTCAGGAGGGATTTTGTCCCACTCGTCTTTGCAGATCTTCTCCAAGTCATTAAGGTTTCGAGCCTGACGTTTGGCAACTCAAACCTTCAGCTCCCTCCACAGATTTTCTATGGGATTATGGTCTGGAGACTGGCTAGGCCACTCCAGGACCTTAATGTGCTTCTTCTTGAGCCACTCATTTGTTGCCTTGGCCGTGTGTTTTGGGTCATTGTCATGCTGGAATACCCATCCACGACCCATTTTCAATGCCCTGGCTGAGGGAAGGAGGTTCTCACCCAAGATTTGACGGTACATGGCCCCATCCATCGTCCCTTTGATGCAGTGAAGTTGTCCTGTCCCCTTAGCAGAAAAACACCCCCAAAGCATAATGTTGTTTGGGGTCATAGGCAGCATTCCTCCTCCTCCAAACACGGCGAGTTGAGTTGATGCCAAAGAGCTCGATTTTGGTCTCATCTGACCACAACACTTTCACCCAGTTCTCCTCTGAATCATTCAGATGTTCATTGGCAAACTTCAGACGGCCCTGTATATGTGCTTTCTTGAGCAGGGGGACCTTGCGGGCGCTGCAGGATTTCAGTCCTTCACGGCGTAGTGTGTTACCAATTGTTTTCTTGGTGACTATGGTCCCAGCTGCCTTGAGATCATTGACAAGATCCTCCCGTGTAGTTCTGTTCTGATTCCTCACCGTTCTCATGATCATTGCAACTCCACGAAGTGAGATCTTGCATGAAGCCCCAGGCCGAGGGAGATTAACAGGTCTTTTGTGTTTCTTCCATTTGCGAATAATCGCACCAACTGTTGTCACCTTCTCACCAAGCTGCTTGGCGATGGTCTTGTAGCCCATTCCAGCCTTGTGTAGGTCTACAATCTTGTCCCTGACATCCTTGGAGAGCTCTTTGGTCTTGGCCATGGTGGAGAGTTTGGAATCTGATTGATTGATTGCTTCTTTGGACAGGTGTCTTTTATACAGATTACAAACTGAGATTAGGAGCACTCCCTTTAAGAGTGTGCCCCTAATCTCAGCTCGTTACCTGTATAAAAGACACCTGGGAGCCAGAAACCTTTCTGATTGAGAGCGGGTCAAATACTTATTTCCCTCATTAAAATGCAAATCAATTTATAACATTTTTGACATGCGTTTTTCTGGATTTTGTTGTTGTTATTCTGTCTCTCACTGTTCAAATAAACCTACCATTAAAATTATAGACTGATCATTTCTTTGTCAGTGGGCAAACGTACAAAATCAGCAGGGGATAAAATACTTTTTTCCCTCACTGTAGGCTTCCAGCTTATACATACTATATACATTTTACGGACACAATCTATTTTACAATGGTTATCTTTTGTTTGTTATTACTCCTATCCTTCCGCTATCCTCACAATTGTATTGTTTTAATTTTATTTACGGACAGCCAGGGGCACACTCCAACACTCGCAATATTTTGTATTTGTGTTTGGAGTCCGCAAGAGGCAGTATATTGATATATTGATAGGTGCATTAGTGATGCTCGGGTTGACTCAACATGCCATGGGGCGGGCAGGTTTAGGATAATGAAATATTGTGTGGATGAAGGGAAGGGGGGTGGCGACTGGGTTGAGTAAAGAAAAAACAATACCTTAAAAAATCAATAAATGTATAATTCTTGTGCATTTTATAGGTAGCCTATCTATAGGCTACATTTAAGATTTCTTTCATTATTTGAGGCTATATGGCATTAGCTCATAAAAGCAATTTATGCTTCATCCGAAAATGTGATCAGAGGCTCCATATAGAGGGTGTGACGCAATTGCGGAGCCTGGAGGCATGCAGAGGCCAAATTGAGCTCCCTACCGCATCGCCGTGCGGCTCCCAAATGTTGTAACAATGCGGAGGGCTCTGTATAGCTCCTTAAAAACTGGGTGGTTCAAGCCCTGAATGCTGATTGGCTGAAAGCCGTGGTTTATCAGACCGTATACCACCGGTATGACAAAACATTTATTTTTACTGCTCTAATTACATTGGTAACCAGTTTATAATAGCAATAAGGCACCTCTGGGGTTTGTGGTATATGGCCAATATACCACGGTTAAGAGCTGTATCCAGGCACTCCGTGTTGCGTCGTGCATAAGAACATCCCTTAGCCGTGGTATATTGGCCATATACCACACCCCCTCGTGCATTATTGTTACAATATAGCTCTGCATTGACATGATTGGTTGGCTTTAGAAGTTGTCCCTTTTCAGTTTTAGAAAAAGTGACTGCTAAATGCTAACCCCCATTCGTATAAGCTGGTAGCATAGCTAGCATACAGAAATTGGTGGTGGTAGTCAAAGTCGTTTTTAACTGTAATGCAGTTGATTGATGACGATGGCATAAACATGTATTGGGGTAGACATCCATACAAGCTTTAAACTCTGATTTTTACCTCAACAGTGTGAAATACACATATAAACAATAGCTTAATTGCTGGGGGGCAATGGAGAGATTCGGGATGGAGATGCAGGTGGGAAAATGGTGGAGCCTTTTTACTTCATGCTATCATTGCTGAGCTCCTATTTCAAGCACCGGGAAACACTCCAACATCTTAGAAGAGGTAAGGTCTTGTCTTTTCGTTTAGCCAGTTGCTTGTAGGCTAATAAGCTGGATGGCTAAAGAGATTAGACCTGAATCATTATCAGTGGTGCGGTGCAGACCAATTTTTTGGATGCATATGACAGTTCCCCTTCTGCAGAGACCTCATCCCCCACTGCAGACATCAGATTGACCATGCATAGCTTTTAGATATTGGACCATATTGCTGTCCTGCCTGAGAATTCAAAATGTAATGAGTAGCCTACTTTTGGGTGTCAGAGAAAATGTATGGGAGTAAAGAAGTACATCTTTTCTTTAGGGATGTATTGGAGTAAAAGTAAAAGTAGGCCTAGTAAAAAATATAAATAGTAAAGTCAAGTACAGATACCCCCCAAAACTACTTAAGTAGTACTTCAAAGTATTTTTACTTAGTTACTTTACACCACTGATTGGACATCAGCCACTGATAGGGGACTATACCTTCCTTAGGACCCAGCGGATAACCATCAGGCAACGTGAACTTGATAAAGGAAAGAGGCGAAACTGGGTTCGTTGACGTCAGCTACGTGTGACTATTTTAATTTAAACAGGACAAGATGGCGGAGGTGAGGCTGAACGGGCTGAGGGAACGGAATCATTTCGGACAAAACCACAAAAGACACGTCTTTGACGAAGGTAAGGTTTTATATAAGAAGAAAATATGGATATGTGCTTGAGACTGACAGTGACAAACTGCAATTTACCTCGTTTGGCGTTGTTTCTCCTGAGTGTCCTAACCTCCAGTAGCCAAGCTATGTTTTTACTTTTACAGGGACCCAGCCAGTGAAAGGTGTATTGTATTGTGTAGCTTAGCTGGCTAGCTATACTAGCTAATTCGTCCCGGCTTGTGCAGACCAGCGGTCACTCACCTGGCCTGGTCGGTCATTTCAGACCGCGCGTGTTGCCCGTTGTTCCAGGGTTCAGCCCCAGACAGTGGGATACTTTTTTGCATTTCATACGAGAGTTGTAATTGATATTTATCTACGTTTGTAGGGACATGTGTTGGCTAAATAATGTAATGTTATCGAACCAGCTGTCACTAACAGTTCCCTTGCAGCAAGCCTTCTAGTCTAGTTCTCGAAAACCCTTCTCTCCATAGGGTTTTCAGCGATTAGTTTCGCTCACTCCTGGCTTCGTGTGAACTACAACACTAGGTTTCTGACGCTGGGTTTCAACGTTTATCATCAATCATCACTTGCAAAGCGGTTTTCAAAATATACTGCCATTATCTTTCAAATCAGCAAGAAGGATAAAAATATACAATTATTGTAGCAGATTTGCACAGATCCATACCCTGTGTGCCTCCCAGTTGATGAACTACACTTCTTCCCCAGTTATGCTTACACAAGCCCTGACATTCCGACCTGAACAACACTGACTACGTGATTATTATTTTTTACCTCGTTTTTTTTCTTGAAAGCACAATGACCATCCAAGTCCAGTAAAATAAAAAAGCAAATTATTTCAATTTATACTCATCAACTGATCTATTTTGTTATCAAAGCTCGAGTTTTGATATATAATATGATCTGAGAAGAACAATATTGTCAGGCCAGGCAGATGGCCAATATGCTGTGATAATGTATTAGGCCTGCCTACTGCACAGAACTGAACAATTTTTATAAGGTTAATGTTGACATGTTTAAAAATATATATAATTTGAACGGTAGATCTTGGCTTGCTTTTTGACTGCGAAAGTCATCTTTACTCAAAAAAGGTTGGTGACCACTTGTTCAAAGGCTTGATTTTGTCATACTCGAGGCACTGTTTGTTCAGATAGGAGAGAAAGGCCAGTGCCTCCTGCGCGCCGCAACATTGCCCACCTTGCAAACTGAGGTAACATTTTGAAACTATTTAACCATAAACATAATTGTTTAAAACCTGGATGTTTTTATTTTGAGGCATGTCTTACCGTGTTCAGAACTTAGGCATGTTAAGGGTATTCTTTTAACACTTACTCATATACTATTGACACCAGTATTTCTCATGTTTTCAACCTTCTTTCGTTGTCCAGCAGCCAAAGACACAATCCTAGTCATATGAACAACCCATGCTAGTTGTTGCATCTTTAGATCTTCCCTATTTCAAAATTTCGAAAGGTTTTATTAAATTTATTTTCATCTCATGAAACTGCTCGCATTTGCGGTGCACATTGGAGGACAGTGTTTTCCCACTAATTGCATTTTGGAACATTCACGCTTATAGCCAGCTGCCTGCCGTGTGCGCATAGCTGCGCTTGGAATATAAAGAAGTAGCCTAATAGTTTATCAACATTTTAAGATAAATGTTCTGATCTGTTGCATCAGCCTCATTGCTTTTAAAAGTTTTTTTGATATACAGTGGTTGTATTAATTTCGGCTCTATCGTCCCGCAATTGTCCCAGTCTGTTTGGAATATTTATTTCTCGCATGGAACGACAAGCTGACTAATTGAATAGGTCAACTTTTGTACTATAGGGATAGTAGATTGACAAAGGCTAGTGCTTTTGCTGTTCATTACTCATCTTGTTGGCTGACAAAGTAAATGTGGACAGTTCTTCTAACGTCTTCAATATGCACCTCAGAATTTGATAAGGATGCACACCGTTGCATCCATTTTACATTTACATTTTTAGTCATTTAGCAGACGCTCTTATCCAGAGCGACTTACAGGAGCAATTAGGGTTAAGTGCCTTGCTTAAGGGCACATCGACAGATTTTTCACCTAGTTGGCTCGGGGATTAGAACCAGCGACCTTTCAGTTACTGGCACAACGCTCTTACCCACTAAGCTACCTGCCGCCCCGACGTGTCGGTCTTTACTAGTAGCCTACTTCGGAGTTGTGATGCCTGTGTGAAGGACCCGATCACGTGACGGGCATTGGCTAATAAGAATTGAGATCTGAGAGCGCAAGATGCTGCATTTAGACAAGGGACGCAAAAACGTCATACCAGTCGCCATAACGGGACAAGAAAGCAAGAAAGACGGTGACGGCAAAAGCAAGCCAGCACGACAATTTGCGCTGCTATGGTGATTTCAGTAAACAGAGTAAGCTTAATATATGGAAAAGGTAAGTCTTTGCTCCTCTGGTTTTGCATGCCCATTCTGTATCCTTGTCAGATTCCTTGATTTGAAGCAAGGAGCAAACACCAGATGTATTTTCTCTCCCTCTCAGGTGCAACAGCTGTCATCAACTCTATTGTAACATGATAGATACAGTGCCCTCCACTATTATTGGCACCCCTGTTTAAGATGTGGTCGAGGACTTCAAAAATTCTCATTTTTTTTTTAAACAACATAGAACCCAAATGCAAAAAAAGAGAAAAATCCAACCTTTAATTTAAGTACATTACTTTGGTGGTTAAAAAAAAATCACACATTTAGAAAAAAAAAACTTGAAATCGTGTGTCCCACAATTATTGGCACCCCTAACAATTCCGCTGAAAATTTTAATTGATTTTTTTTTAAATATATTTTTCTGTAGTTGCTAAAGTTGCTCAAGGTATCTAGGAACTTTTAATTAGTAATTCATGACTTCCTGTTTCCCTGGGGTATAAATATGACGTGACACAGAGGCCTAATTCTCTTACCCATTTGTCAACATGGCAAAGACAAGAGAACACACCATTCAAGTAAGGCAGATTTGTGTCGACCTTCATAAGTCAGGCAATGGCTACAAGAAAATAGCCACTCGCCTTAACTTGCCCGTATCTACAGTCAGAGGAATCATTAAGAAGTTTAAAACAACTGGAACAGTGACAAACAAGGCTGGAAGAGGTCCCAAGTTTATCTTGCCACAACGCACAGTGAGGAGGATGGTAAGAGAAGTAAAAAAAAGTCCTAAGCTCACTGTCACAGAATTGCATCAAAGAGTGGCATCTTGGGGTCACAAAGTCTCCAAAACAACCATCAGACGCTCTCTACATGCCAACAAGCTGTTTGGGAGGCATGCAAGGAAAAAGCCTTTTCTCACTAACACTCACAAACGTAAACGTCTGGAGTTTGCTAAGCGGCACTGGGACTTCAACTGGGATCGTGTGCTTTGGTCAGATGAGACTAAGATTGAGCTTTTTGGCAACAAACACTCTAAGTGGGTCTGGCGTAAAACAAAAGATGAGTATGCCGAAAAGCACCTCATGCCCACCGTGAAGTATGGTGGAGGATCTGTGAAGCTGTGGGCCTGTTTCTCTTCCAAAGGCCCTGGGAACCTTGTTAGGGTGCATGGCATTATGAACGCTTTGAACTACCAGGACATTTTAAATAAAAACCTGATGGCCTCTGCCAGAAAGCTGAAGATGGGTCGTCATTGGGTCTTTCAGCAGGATAATGATCCAAAACATGTGGCAAAATCTACACAAAAATGGTTCAGCAGTCACAAACTCAAGGTCCTCCCATGGCCATCTCAGTCCCCAGACCTCAACCCAATCGAAAACCTGTGGGGCGAGCTAAAGAGGAGAGTGCATAAGAGAGGACCCAGGACACTGGATGATCTAGAAAGATTGTGCAAAGAAGAATGGTCAAAGATCCCTCTCTCTGTGTTCTTCAATCTTGTGAAATGTTATAGGAGGAGATTAAGTGCTGTCTTGTTGGCAAAAGGGGGTTGTACAAAGTATTAACATCAGGGGTGCCAATAATTGTGGGACACATGATTTCAAGTTTTTTTTTTCTAAATGTGTGATTTTTTTTTTTTTACACCAAAGTAATGTACTTAAATAAAAGGTTGGATTTTTCTATTTTTTTGCATTTGGGTTCTATGTTGTTTAAAAAAAAAGGAGAATTTTTGGAAGTCCTCGACCACATCTTAAACAGGGGTGCCAATATTTGTGGAGGGCACTGTATGTGTAGCCTTAGCTACATTTTCTCAGCTGTTCTAGTCTATTGGTTAGCTAACATCTTTCTCACTGAACAACAGTCACAATCTGGCACAATTATTTGTGTACCAATGTTTTTGGAATGTTGATGTGTACAAAAATCAGTCAGCAGGAAAATTGAAGATTCTGAAGATAACCCAGGTGTTGTTTTGGATGTTTCAGTAATGGGTGTCTTTTAAATCTGTTAGCCTTGTGACTTGATGCTTGTATGAGTGCAAAATACAGCTGGTTTTGTTTGTGTGGCAATAGTTAACACTCACTGGGTCTGCACTTGGTGTGCAGGGGCCTCATTTATAAACTGTGAGTACGTACAAAATATACCCCAAAATGTGCGTGCGCCAGTTTTCACGAAAAAGTTGGCATTTATAACAATTGAACTTGACGTGAGAATGTGCTCACCTCCCCGCAAACTTTAGACCATGCGTATGCACATCTGCTAGTGGTTGAAATATTGTATTGCAAGCTGGCAAGTAAGTATTTTGTGCAAATGGAGGATATGAAAAAGATTATTCATAAAAAAACTGAAAACAGATTAACAAGAATGCAGTTGAACATTTGCCCTGCTTGACTCCAGTCCAGAGAAAGTGTAGTCTTGGAGTTGGCACCAGTCCGCATGTGTCGCGAAAAAGGAGAGTGTGACTGGGGTTTTGCTTTGAATGAAATGTCCCTTTCCTCTGAAGAAAATTCCCATGTATAGACACGGCTAAGTGTATTGTTGTGGCTTCTCAATGCTTCAGATGTAGTAAATGAGTCAGGGGATAGGGAGAGCATAAATGGAGAGCTGTTTCAGATACTGAGCTGAGATGTAGACCTCCACTGCCTCCATACATGGCCTGCCAATAGACCCTGATCAGGGCTGATACAATGCAATAGGAGAGAACTGTGGGAAGATAAAGGTAATGATAAGCCTGCCAATTTTTTGATCTGTCGCTGTTTGCTCAAAGGTAGAGGGATTGGACTGTGTATTAGCCTAACCTCTAGCTTCCCTCAGCAGCACTCGCATTAAATGGTTTCTTCCCATCAGCGCTATAGGTATGTGGAACCCCCCCACTAGTCCCTTGTAGCAGAACTGTAGCTCAGCAGCCCAGTCCCTGCAGACTAGTGTCTTTTGTCTCTCTCCTATGGCTCCTATAACAGCACTGGCACTTCATTTTGCTGACTACTGCTACTTATTCCACTGCCTTGATAGACACTTGTGTAGAGGGGCCTAGCCCTTGATCATGACTCAGTTCCATTACATTACACAAGTCATTGGATGAAGGCTTCTTCTGTAGGGTGGAGTTTTGTTAAGAGCTGCGACACTCGGTCTGAACATTAACACGCATCGCTTGGTGTACGGTTTTGGAAGCATAATGACCTTATCTTTCATATCGGCGAGAAATAATAAAAAAGGTTAAATTGATACACACCTTTATAGGGTTAGAGTTCCCACACGGCCATATTTCCATGTTACAGCGCTTGTTTAGGGAAAACGGAAGGAAATCAGTGGACTACCTGTGCTAATTAGCGATCTGCTTTTCCGAACACCAGTGTGTAAACGGAAGACAGACACCACAAATGTGTGGACACTGAAATACTGTCGGCTGCAACTGTGCTAAAACTATGTACAGTGTGTATTTTGCATTTGTGAAATTATTGATGTGATATGTAAGTAGAGGGATTTATGTTTCTAGAACCTTACTGCAATTGAGAATCCATTCAGGTTTTAGCTGGTGTATTTGGCTGTTTTGTCTTCAATAGCCAATTCGCCCTTTAAACAGAATGTGTAAGGTCCTTGGACTAAGGAGTAACGTTAGGCTCCTTTAGTCCAATATTGGGCTAAGAGGGGCGTATGTTTGGGTTATCCATTTATGCTGGACTGACACGGGATGTTAAGTACCGTTGTTTATATGTGAATAAAGTTGGGAGCAGTCTGGCCACAAGTTAGATGGCCTTCTTACCTGATTCTCCTAGCGAGTCTTCTATTTCTCGTCCTGACCTGCTACTCTGCACGTGTTGCAGGTGATTATTAATCAGACTGGTGTAGATTGCATGTCTGCCCATGTGGGGAAATTCTGAGGTGTCAGGAGCTGGGGCTTTCGTCCCAACTCGTTTGTATATAAATTCAGCTTTCGTTTTTAGCCTCAGTGACACTAACTCTGACATGGATGTCTGTCTAGCTGTAGAATACATTTGTAAAACCACTGTTGGTCTATCTGGCTTATTGTTTGTTGTGATTTTAGTGTTTACTTTGACTTGTCTTCTTTTTTTTGTACAGTGTTGTTTATCTAGCGGTCTCAAACCCACAGTGAATGCAGTCTGTTGGTAGACCAGACAGTCACTAGACCAGAATCAGCAGGATGCCTCTTCAGTGTAAGCTCTGCTCCAGAGAATGCTCCGCAGAATACTGTCCTGTTCTCTCATACCTTCTGTTCGACAACCCCTCTCCTGGCATCAGCCATAGAGCCCAGTCAGCCCACTGCTGTTTGTCATCGGCAGAGAACAGACCAGCACCAAGCTCTCAAACCTGCCTTACAACAAATCCTCACTCTGAGCTTTGGCTGGGGTTGTTATTAGGTATGATGTTTGTTGTTCGATGTGTTCAAATCACACACGTCTTGTAAGACTGTCAGCTCTGAGGAAAATGTCAATGGGCAGATTGACGTTTTCCTTGGAGTCTCGCTTGGTGTTGCTGGTATGTTGTGAACCATACTTTCCAAGGGTCTCCTTGAAACAACACAACCTGTTTTTATTTGTTTGTTTTTTTGTCTAATTGCGATGGCAGTTGTAAGATGATTGTTTGCATGAGCACTAGCATTCCCAAATACTTGTCATACCAGTTTCCAGGGTGTTGGATAAGTCGTTTGTCTACTATGATAGGAGTGACATCTCTGTAGAGAAATTCCCACACATTTCTAGAAAGGGAACACCTTCCATTAGACACCCTTTCAGGGAAATATTAAAAGGCAAAACTGAAAGCTTTTTGAAATGCTTTCCTTTTGTGACGTTGAGCTCCCTAAGGTAATAGCCTGGATACATATAAAATATACTGTATAGTGTAGATGCTAAAGACATTGGCCCAAATATGACCCATATGAAGACCTAGTACATTAATCTCACAATACCCCTGGCTTTTGTCCCCCTTTCGCCAATACGTTTCCTAATACCCAAGTGTGTGTAATGCAGGCCTGTGGCAATGTACTGGCAGCATGCAACAAATACCATGGCCAGGAATTGTCATGGAATGTTCAATAATATGGACAATGTCTGAGGGTGATTGAAGTTTAGATGCTTGAATCCTCTAAGATGATGAGACTAATGACAAACCTTTTTGAAGAGGACACCGACTACACTTGTCTCTGAAACCTTTCCTTGTGATGTGTAAAGTTTAAACTGCTCTCCCTGCTCTTAACAGCATGAAACCTGTTTGTTCTGTCAGGTGTGGGTGGTGTGGAGGATGTTCCTCTGTCCCTGCCAGATTGGAGGCCTCCTCCCAGGATAGGGCCTCGGGCAGAGGCAGATAGCGAGACAGACGAGTGGGAACAGGCCCCAGAGCGGAGTCACGATAAGGAGCAGCCAATAGAGGAGCCTGTGGTGGGGTTAGAGGAGAAGGCTCGGCCCATCCAGATTGTCCTGGCCCACGAGGACGACCACAAATTTGAGCTGGACACGGAGGCCCTGGAGAAGCTCCTACTGCATGAGGATGTCAGAGATCTCAATGTGGTGGTGGTGTCTGTCGCTGGGGCCTTCCGGAAGGGCAAGTCCTTCCTGCTGGACTTCATGCTCCGATACATGCTCAACCAGGTGAGACCAGGTTCACACTTATACCTGCAGTACATACAATTCACTGTATTATATAGAATACTGATATTTACATTTTAGTCATTTAGCAGACGCTCTTATCCAGAGCGACTTACAGTTAGTGAGTGCATACATTTTTATACTGGCCCCCCGTGGGGATCGAATCCACAACCCTGGCGTTGCAAACGCCATGCTCTACCAACTGAGCTACACGGGGCCCCAGAGCTATTTCTCTGACCACGTGACCTGACCAGGAAAAAACTCTGGCCCTACTTCTAGATTAGGCTATATAAACTCAGGGCCCTAAATGTAATCGTTCATTGAGCAGATCAGGTTGAATGAAGATTTTGCTGTGCTAAAAAGGAAGAACCAACTTTGTCTGGGAGCTGTGGTTAAAAGCACATGCTGGCAGCCTCAACAATCTATTATCAAGTCATTAACATAACCCTGAGGGTAGTGTGAATTAAAAGGCGTTATGTAACGCTGCTAACCTTTTCAGGGTCAATCTCTCGGTTGTCGGTACAATACCAACATTTGTAAAGAAGTTTGGCGATCCTGAATAAACCCTTTATTAGAGTCCTGTATTCCCAGATTAATGAGCCACTTACACAAATGATTGGCTGACGCACATAATGTCCAGCTAGGGGTTTATAAAACTGCTGTAAACGGGAAGTCTGCTAATGGCTCTACATGGATATTATTTGTTATTTTTTCCTTTGGGATTAATTTAGTAGTGTGAAATTCCTTCAGGCTCTTTACTTCCCCTCCTAGACTGTGCTAGATTAATTATCGCTATCTTCAGGTCATTTCACATACACTATATATAAATTAGTGGATTTGGCTATTTCAGCCACGTGTTGCTGACAGGTGTATAAAATCGAGCACACAGCCATGCAGTCTCCATAGACATTGACAAACATTGGCAGTAGAATGGCCTTACTGAAGGTGGCACCGTCATAGGATGCCACCTTTCCAACAAGTCAGTTTGTCAAATTTCTGCCCTGCTGGAGCTGCCCCGGTCAACTGTAAGTGCTGTTATTGTGAAGTGGAAACGTCTAGGTGCAAAGTGGTAGACCACACAAGCTCATAGAAAGGGACCACCGAGTGCTGAAGTGCGTAGCGCGTAAAAATCGTCTGTCCTCGGTTGTAACACTCACTACAGAGTTCCAAACTGCCTCTGGAAGACACGTCAGCACAATAACTGTTCGTCATGAGCTTCATGAAATGGGTTTCCATGGCTGAGCAGCTGCACACAAGCCTAAAATCACCATGCGCAATGCCAAGCATCGGCTGGAGTGGCGTAAAGCTTGCCGCCATTGGACTCTGGAGCAGTGGCAACGCGTTCTCTGGAGTGATGAATCACAATTCACCATCTGGCAGTCCGACGGACTAATCTGGGTTTGGCGGATGCCAGGACAACACTACCTTCCCGACTGCATAGTGTCAACTGTAAAGTTTGGTGGAGGAGGAATAATGGTCTGGGGCTGTTTTTTCATGGTTCGGGCTAGGCCCCTTAGTTCCAGTGAAGGGATATCTTAACGCTACAGAATACAATGACATTCTAGTTTATTCTGTGCTTCCAAATTTGTGGCAACCATTTGGGGAAGGCCCTTTCCTGTTTCAGCATGACAATGCACCTGTGCACAAAGCGAGGTCCATACAGAAATGGTTTGTCGATTGGTGTGGAAGAACTTGACTGGCCTGCACAGAACCCTGACCTCAACCCCATCGAACACCTTTTGGATGAATTGGAACGCCGACTACGAGCCAGGCCTAATCGCCCAACATCAGTGCCCGACCTCACTAATGCTCTTGTGGCTGAATGGAAGCAAGTCCCCGTAGCAATGTTCCGAAATCTATTGGGAAGCCTTCCCAGAAAAGTGGAGGCTGTTATAGCAGCAAAGGGAGGACCAACTCCATATTAATGCTCATGATTTTGGAACGAGATGTTCGACAAGCAGGTGTCCACATACTTTTGGTCATGTGTGTATGTATGTCAAATGTGTATGTCAGGAAACTTGGGTAAGGGATATCTTTTTATACTCTGACAATAATAAAAATTGTAAAAAAATTCCAGCCACCCAAATCATAGACTGTTCTCTCTGCTACCGCACGGCAAGCGGTAACGGAGCGCAAAGTCTAGGTCCAAAAGGCTCCTTAACAGCTTGTACCCCCAAACCATATGACTGCTGAACAATTAATCAAATGGCCACCCAGACTATTTGCATTGACCCCCCCGTTTTTACACTGCTGCTACTCACTGTTTATTATCTGTGCATAGTCACTTTACCCCTACCTACATGTACAAATTACCTCGACTAACCTGTACCCCCGCACATTGACCCCTGTATATAGCCTCATTTTTTTTTTTTTTTTTTGATTTTTACTTTATTTAGTAATGAACTCTATTTTCTTAACTGCATTCTTGGTTAAGGCCTTGTAAGTAAGCATTTCACGGTAAGGTCTACACCTGTTGTATTCGGCGCATGTGACAAATAACGTTTGATTTGATAAAGCTGCCTCACACTCAATGTCACAGTGTAGACTGCAAGAGTCCCTGCCTTCCTTGGTCTGTTCATCTCAAGGTCTGAGACACAGAATGATCTGAGGACAGAGAAAAACGGGTCACAGTGGGGGCAGAGGAGCAGTGATTGCTTATTGTTGCTTTGAGACAACGATGCACTCAATCTCATCCAGGGTCAGGTTTTCAGGATTGCTCTGTGTCGCACTAGTTCCAGTCCAGAATAAACCGAAAGCACTGCAGAGATTGAGTATCCCCCATGTTATTCTCCAGCAGGTTATAATCTTTAGATGAATAATTTCATTTCCTCCTGGTGTCTGCACTGCACATCTGTGCTCTCTTTTTACGGCCTAGAATTTGAACACTCCATTCCAGTCACGTTTCCTGCTGGAGAGAGAAAGTCTGCTCTTTCGTGTGTGGCAATTTGACTGACTGACTGCCCTCCCCTGACTGGACTGGTTGATGTCCACAGAGGGAGGAGACCGAGAGAAAATGGAACTAAAACTTGTTATGTAAAGTGTGCTCTTGGATTCAAAAACACCGGATTCAAAAATTTGAATCTTTCAATTTAAATTATTATATAAAATTCTTGCTACCAATATAATGTTATTTATATGGGGGATACAATCTTCCCAGCTCTGCAGATTTTGCTGTGAAGAGACAGAATCATTAGATCATTTGTTTTGGTTCTGTCCATTTGTAGCTTGTTTTTGGACACGGGTCCAGGAATGGCTAAAGGATTGCAATATTTACCTGGAACTAACCTTGCAGATAGCATTACTGGGTGATCTGAAAAGTCATAGTCAATCAATCAATAATATAATACTTTTAGCAAAAATTAAAAAGTTTATTTTTAATTCACAATCTGTAGAAGTAATGAGAATAGAAAGGTTCAGAACTTTTGTAAAACATCACAGTACGGTTGAAATATATATGGCAAATAGAAATCCTATATGGATGTTAAGAGATAGATGGGAGGTATTGAATAGAGTTGAAGGATGGGACTAATAACAAATAACAACAAATAATAACAAAGATAGCTAATAATGTAAGCATACTGTGTCCATAATAAGTATATAGGTTGTATGTTGGGAGCTTTTGGGAAAGAGCACAGTTAGAAAGATATGGCATATAGAAGAAAACCGGATGGACATCATGAAAATGATCAGAGAGGTTGAGAGTAGAAGAAGTTCAGGAGCAAAAAAAATGATATATATATATATATAATAGTTATTGTAAAATTAACTGTGTCCATAAGGTGTAGATAGATTGTATCTTCTATCAATGTAATTGTCTGCATCACTTCCAATCCCCCATGTGTTTTTATTTTTATATATATACTCCCCTTTATTACTTTTCAACCCCACCATCCTTTCCCTACTTGGAGTAAATTAGTGAACAACAATGCCCAGGCCTCTACTTCCGGTCTATACTTACTATGTGCAATATTAAGCTGATCCACAAAAAAAAAAGTGTGCTCTTGTACGCACTGTAATATCCTTGTTTTAATTGCACTGTAGGATCTATTTTTAACCCTTGAGTCAATTTCTGCGGCCCCGTGGAAATAAAGTTAGCATAATACAAAAATCCCTGTAGAAATGTGTCTTTAAGCTAGAGATTTTTTTTTTGCAAAGGCGCCCACAAGCCACACGACTTGTCTGAAGGTAGCCCGGTACCAGCAAAAAAAAGAATAATATGGAAGCATATATGGAAGTAGAAATATAAATGTGTCCAAAAATAAAGGTTTCCTGATCTTTCTTATATTTATAACTAACCCAAGATGGTTCATCTGTGTTTAGTGGGAGCAAATTAAGCATAGTGGGCTGAACAAGCAAGGAGGTGGGCCAAGCACGAGCTAGCGAGATCCTATTGGCGCGTTGTAGCATGTATGTGCATATTTCCGTTAGGGAACGCCGCCTCTGAAGTGTGCACAAATTCAATATGACCTTGCACTCCTAAACAACGTAATATTTTTTTACAACTTTGGCTAAGCGTCAAGTCTATAAAACTTAGTGCACTGTATTCGTAACAGATTGTAGTTTTGGGAACAAATGTATTGAGATCTGATGTTTAATGGATGAGAATATTAGAAGAATGTCGGCCAAGTTCCATCCTCTCCCACTACCTGTGACTGGACTTCCTCTCACTACCAAACAGATGCTTCAACTTTATAGCCTGTGACATGTCTGGGTTACCCTTTCTGTCTGTGGTATATCTCTCAGATATAGGACAGACCCTTCAAAACAAACTTCCTTTAGATCATAATTTTTTTTACCATCTGTTTTTCCATGCATGAATCTGTTATTCAATGTGTTTTTATGGGCAAATGGCAGTGAGGCCAAATTCAATAATTGTATGTATTTTTTTTATACCTAACGGGGTCCTAAAATTCTAAATCAAATGTCTAAATGATCCTTGGTATGACCATCTTAAAACAATTCCATATGTTAGCTTAGTTGGGGAAACACTGGGCAGCATACTCTTGTCGTACCAAGGGACTACAGTTTTGTATAATGAGTTACTTTGTCAGTCAAATCACATTGATGTAGGCCTACTATTCCTGCAACAACCTTGCATTTACTTGCATTTTCTAGAGGGATTTGTCGGCACTTGTATTGTAAGGAATAGTAGAGTAACACGCACACTTCTAATGGCCTTGTTTTCACAATAACAGCAGCTGTTATCCTGTTGAAGGTGTTCTTCAGACTTAAGTTTTTATAATATTTTTTAACTGCCTAGACGAGGGGTGTCATTCATTCCATGGAAGGCCTAGTGTCTTTTTTCTCTTAAATGAAGACCTAGACAACCAGGTGAGGGGAGTTCTTTACTAATTAGTGACCTTAATTCATCAATCAAGTACAAGGGTTGAGCGAAAACACTCAGCCCTCCGTGAAATGAGTTTGACACGTGGCCTAGACTGAACTGAGTCTGACATGTTGCATTTGGCACAGGCTGTTCTGTAAAATTACCCTAATATCTCAGGCGGACCAGTAGTATGAATATGATACCACAGTGACCTCCAGTGGTAGTAAGTTGCAAATGCATGTAATAAATAAAATCCTCCCTTTTTACTGTAGGGCTTTTTCCACATTACCTACATGACATACACACACTTGCCTACAGGATTCAGTAACTTCTTTCTTTGAGGTTTTCTATACCTACCACTCTCTCTGTTTTCTTATTGTCCCCCTCTCCTCTCACAGCAGCAGGAACAGTCAGACTCGTGGGTGGGGGGTGATGATGAGCCACTGACAGGGTTCAGCTGGAGAGGAGGCTGTGAAAGGGAGACCACAGGGATCCAGGTCTGGAGTCAGGTGTTTGTGGTCAACAAGCCAGATGGGAGCAAGGTGAACCTTACTGACACACACAACCATTGAAATTGAGAGGAACACAGTCCTTATATGTTTGATCTTTTGTCAATCCCTGCCACTCATATTGGCTGTACTTTCTTTAAGTGGATTTCCATCATGTCTTGATCAACTAAAGGTGACTTGCAGTATCCTAACCCTCGACAGGTTGCTGTTCTGTTAGTGGACACACAGGGAGCCTTCGACAGCCAGTCCACCATAAAGGACTGTGCAACAGTTTTTGCCCTGAGCACCATGACCAGCTCTGTACAGGTGAGTCTATGGGATGGACCTGACTGTGACTGAGTTATTAGTATTCTACTGATCATGTACCCAGAAGACTGCATACATTGTGCCAGTTGAGTTCATAGTTCATTGCTGATGGAACTGGTATGTTAACTGGCTTACGTACAAAGGATATTTCATGGTATGTTTGTGTTTTCAGGTGTATAACCTGTCTCAGAATATTCAGGAGGATGATCTTCAGCATCTCCAGGTATATACATAATTCCACCCCATCTTAATGAATACGTTACACATTTGTTAGTGTTTGAAAACGATGTTAGGGCTATGATGACTAACATCCATTGTCTTTACTCCATATGTTTAGCTCTTCACCGAATACGGCCGGCTTGCTTTGGAGGAAATCTATCTAAAACCCTTTCAGGTATGTTACTGTCCTGAAAATGGATATGGTTTCTTCAATATATTCAACAGTTTTGACAAGCACATTTGTCCCCTCTGAGCACTGATTTTCTCAGTAACCCTGTTTGTGTTCCAGTCACTCATGTTCCTGATCAGAGACTGGAGCTATCCATACGAACACAACTATGGACTGGAGGGAGGGAACTGCTTTCTAGAGAAGAGACTGCAGGTAAGTCTGGAGGAGAGAATGAGGCCCGTGAAGGATCATTTAAAAATGGGCTGCTCCATATTTAAACATAGTATCTAGTCCAGTGTGGCTTTTTAGGAGAGGAATTTCCACTACAGTTTTGAACGAAATGAGTTTGAATTCAGTATCTTGGCCGAATTGTAATTAGTAATTTTGTTAAGTTTAGCTTTGAATGGAAGGAGACATGCAGTATCACTTTTAGTGGAGGATCTAGCAGTGTATATGTTATACCACTGTATGCTATGTGTTGGGTAGCATGTAACAGCTGAGCCGTCTTATTGGGTAGCATGTAACAGCTGAGCCGTCTTATTGGGTAGCATGTAACAGCTGAGCCGCCTTATTGGGTAGCATGTAACAGCTGAGCCGCCTTATTGGGTAGCATGTAACAGCTGAGCCGCCTTATTGGGTAGCATGTAACAGCTGAGCCGTCTTATTGGGTAGAATGTAACAGCTGAGCCGTCTTATTGGGTAGAATGTAACAGCTGAGCCGTCTTATTGGGTAGAATGTAACAGTTGAGCCGTCTTATTGGGTAGAATGTAACAACTGAGCCGCGTGTATGGAAGTGTTGACTTGTTTTAAGTTGTTGGGTAGCATGTTCCAATTGGTCCAGTGGCCGCTTGTGGGATAGCATTGGACAGAAGACCAGTGTCTTTCTTGGATATTATGTAACAGCTGTGTTGTTTTCTGCAGGTGAAACAGAACCAGCACGAGGAGCTGCAGACAGTGAGGAAACATATCCACTCCTGCTTCTCCAACATCGGTTGCTTCCTACTGCCCCACCCTGGCCTCAAGGTGGCCACCAATCCCATGTTTGACGGAAGATTAAAAGGTGAGGCCTCCCACTACAGAGAATGATCACTTCCACCCCCTCACCCCCCTCCATATGCCATTAACCCCACCCACCCAACATTATCTCATCCTCTGACTCCCTGACCCTTTTCTGAAAGACTGAAGTGGAGAGGAAGCTTAGTTAACCCCTGGAGGAGACATTATTGGGCTTTACTATGCTTCTGGCTGTGTTCTTTGTGTAGACATTGATGGTGACTTCAAGGAGGCGCTGGGCAATCTGGTGCCCTTACTGCTGGCTCCTGAGAACCTGGTGGAGAAGGAGATTGGAGGGGCGAAAGTCACCTGCAGAGATCTAGTGGAGTATTTTAAGGCGAGTAAGCGCTCTGCCTCTCCCATGGCGACACGAAATACTGGAAATGCCTGAAAGTGTTCTAAAAATGTATTCTCTTTACAACGGAAATAATCAATACAAAATGAATTTCTCCACATTTACTTCCCAGGCCTATATAAAGATCTATCAAGGGGAGGAGCTTCCTCATCCCAAGTCCATGTTACAGGTCTGTATTGGTTTGCTTAACATTGACGTTAATAGTTTTGAGCAAGCCCGTGGAGTCTCTTATTCCGCTCACACCCTCTTTGCGTTTGACTGTGCTCATATTTTCTTCCATGTTACCTAGGCAACGGCTGAAGCCAACAACCTTACAGCAGTTGCTGGCGCGAAAGACACTTACAGCAAAAGCATGGAAATGGTAGGTTTGTTCACCCCTAGCTTGTTATACGAACAATGTATAGTCATAGACTGTTCTCTCTGCTACCGCAAGGTACCGGAGCGCCAAGTCTAGGTCCAAAAGGCTTCTTACATTTACATTTTAGTCATTTAGCAGACGCTCTTATCCAGAGCAACTTACAGTTAGTGAGTGCATACATTTTCATACTGGCCCCCCGTGGGAATCGAACCCACAACCCTGGCGTTGCAAACGCCATGCTCTACCAACTGAGCTACACGGGACTACATAACAGCTTCTACCCCCAAGCCATAAGACCCCTGAACAGCTAATCAAATGGCTACCCCTCTTTTACGCTGCTGCAACTCTCTGTTTATGATCTATGCATAGTCACTTTAACTGTACCTACATGTACATATTACCTCGACTAACCTGTTCCCCTGCACCTTGACTCTGTACCGGTACCCCCTGTATATAGCCTCGCTACAGTTATTTTACTGCTGCTCTTTAATTATTTTTTATTTGAATTTTGTAGATAAGTAAAACATTTAACACTTATATTTCTTAACTGCATTGTTGGTTAAGGGCTTGTAAGTAAGCATTTCACTGTAAGGTCTACACCTGTCGTATTCTGCACGTGACAAATAAAATTTGATTTGATCCACACATTCCATGCAGATTGATATTGTACACTGAATAGTGTCATAATACAATCAAAATCATGTAACCCATGACGTCATCCATAGAGGTAATCTTTTTGCAATTAGTCTTTGTTAAAGTCAGTGTAATATTGTTTGGTTTCTGAACTGTGGTGTTTCGCTGCTAGGTGTGTGGAGGGGACAAGCCCTACATCGCCCCTCCAGACCTGGAACGTTGCCACGAGGAGTTCAAGGAGTGCTCAGTGCGTCAGTTCCGCTCCGTGAAGAAGATGGGCGGAGAGGACTTCTGCAAGAAATACCAGGAGCAGCTGGAGGGCGAGCTGGATGAGGCCTACTCCAACTTCCACAAGCACAACGAGGGCAAGAACATCTTCTACGCCGCACGCACGCCCGCAACGCTGTTCGTCGTCATGTTCGCCACCTACATCGTCTCAGGACTGACCGGCTTCATCGGAATGAACACTATTGCCATGCTGGCCAACCTGGTCATGGGTGTGGCCCTCATGACGCTCTGCATGTGGGCCTACGTCAAATACTCAGGGGAGTTCAGAGATGTGGGCACCATCATAGACCTGTTGGCAGAGACGCTCTGGGAACAGGTGGGTGCCGATGTCTGTGTCGATGAAGGTGTTTTCATGTTAAGGATAGAAGTATTGATAAGTCAATTAGAGTACTGTAAGTATGATTATTTAGGACGAGTGACTTTCTAGGTGATTCAAAGCCCTGTGAAGCTGAGAATTCCTCCTTGATGTCTCCCGTCTGTGACGTTGATTCCCTTCCCTCAGATTCCAGACTTCTAGTGGCCCTCTAGTTCCCCATCAGCCCTGAACTCGATCTAGCTAACAAAATGGCTACACGGACTGAGTTGACCCTTGTATTTCTATTTTTGCCCTGTCTCTATTAACACACTAAGAACTCTACACACATTGACACTCCAACACACACTCCATTTGCTCACACACGCATGTACACACATTTATACTGACACTATACACACAATCATATACGCTGCTGCTACTGTTTATCATATATCCTGATGCCTAGTCACCTTACCCCTATACATACAGTGCATTTGGAAAGTATTCAGACCCCTTGACATTTTCCACATTTTGTTACGTTAGGGCCTTATTCTAAAATTTATTAAATTGTTGTTTTTCCCCTTAATCTACACACAATACCCCATAATGTCAAAGCAAATACAGGTTTTTTAATAAACAACCCCGGAAATATCATATTTACAAAAGTATTCAGACCCTTTACTCAGTACTTTGTTGAAGCACCTTTGGCAGCGATTACAGCCTCGAGTTTCTCCTATTCTTCTCTGCAGATCCTCTTTGTCAGGTTTGATGGGGAGTGTCGCTGCACAGCTATTTTCAGGTGTCTCCAGAGATGTTTGATCGGGTTCAAGTCTGGGCTCTGGCTGGGACACTCAAGGACATTCAGAGACTTGTCCCGAAGCTACTCCTGCGTTGTCTTGGCTGAGGGTTGTTGTCCTGTTGGAAGGTGAACCTTCGCCCCCAGTCTGAGGTCCTGAGCGCTCTGAAGCAGGTTTTCATCAAGGATCTCTCTGTACTTTGCTCCGTTCATCTATCCCTCGATCCTGACTAGTCTCCCAGTCCCTGCCGCTGAAAAACATCCCCATGCTGCCACCACCATGCTTCACTGTAGGGATGGTGCCAGGTTTCCTCCAGACTTGAAGCTTGGCATTCAGGCCAAAGAGTTCAATCTTTGTTTCATCAGACCAGATAATCTTTTTTCTCATGGTCTGAGAGACCTTTTGGCAAACTCCAAGCGGGCTGTCATGTGCAATTTACTGAGTGGCTCTCTGGCCACTCTACCATAAAGGCCTGATTGGTGGAGTGCTGCAGAGATGGTTGTCCTTCTGGAAGGTTCTCCCATCTCCACAGAGGAACTCTGGAGCTCTGTCAGTGACCATCGGGTTCTTGGTCACCCCTCTGACCAAGGCCCTTCTCCCTCAATTGCTCAGTTTGACGGGCGGCCAGCTCAAAGTCTTGATGGTTCCAAACTTCTTCCATTTTAGAGTGGAGGCCACTGTGTTCTTGGACCTTCAATGTTGCAGATTGGACATGATTTGGAAAGGCACACAGCTGACAGTGCATGTCAGAGCAAAAACCAAGCCATGAGGTTGAAGGAATTGTCCGTAAAGCTCAGAGACAGGATTGTTTCAAGGCACAGATCTGGAGAAGGGTACCAAAAAATGTTTGCAGCATTGAAGGTCCCCAAGAACAGTGGCCTCCATCATTCTTAAGTGAAAGAAGTTTGGAACCACCAAGGCTCTTCCTAGAGCTGGCCGCCCAGCCAAACTGCGCAATCGGGGGAGAAGGGCCTTGGTCAGGGAGGTGACCAAGAACCCAATGGTCACTCTGACAGAGCTCTAGAGTTCCTCTGTGGAGATGGGAGAACCTTCCAGAAGGACAACCATCTCTGCAGCACTCCACCAATCAGGCCTTTATGGTAGTGGCCAGACGGAAGCCACTCCTCAGTAAAAGGCACATGACAGCCCACTTGGAGTTTGCCAAAAGGCACCTAAAGGAGACTCCGACCATGAGAAACCAAGATTGAACTCTTTGGCCTGAATGCCAAGCGTCACGTCTGGAGGAAACCAGGCACCGCTCATCACCTGGCCAATACCATCCCTACGGTGAAGCATGGTGGTGGCAGCATCATGCTGTGGGTGTGTTTTTCAGCGGCAGGTACTGGGAGACTAGTCAGGATCGAGGGATAGATGTACAGTACAGAGAGTACCTTGATGAAAAGCTGCTCCAGAGCGCTCAGGACCTCACACTGGGGTGAAGGTTCACCTTACAATAGAACAACGTCCCTAAGCACACAGCCAAGACCACGCAGGAGTGACTTCGGGACAAGTCTCTGAATGTCCTTGAGTGGCCCAGCCACAGAGATCTAATATCTCTGGAGAGACCTAAAAATAGCTGTGCAGCGTCGCTCCCCATCCAATCTGACAGCGCTTGAGAGGATGTGCAGAGAAGAATGGGAGAAACTCCCCAAATACAGGTGTGCCTAGTTTGTAGCGTCATACCCAAGAAGACTCGAGGCTGTAATCGCTGCCAAAGGTGCTTCAACAAAGTACTGAGTAAAGGGTCTGAGTACCTATGTAAAATGTGATTTCATTTTCTTATATATATGTATCTACATTTGCAAAAATGTCAATCTGTTTTTGATTTGTCATTATGGGGTATTGTGTGTAGATTGAGGGGGGAGGGGGGGGAACTATTTAATCCATTTTTGAATAAGGCTGTAACATTACAACGTGGAAAAAGTGAAGGGGTCTGAATATTTTCCGAATGCACTGTATAGCTTGTTTTTGTTCTACCCTATGTAATTTTGTGTACTATTGATTACTTAATTGTTGGGTTTAGAGCTGGCAAGGAAGGCATTTCAGTATACTTCTGCATGTGAAATTAACCCCCTCCATCAAAATTTGATTTGATCCAATTAACTGTCTTTCCTTTACCATCCAATCAGCCTTCAGCCTGCCCTTTCCTTGTCCAATCAGCTGGTGATCTGTTTTCTTCTTTAATCTGATCTTGCTCTCCCTCTCCTCTCTGCCTCACAGAAGACTCCCAGAAAGGTGAGAGGTGGAGGTTTCCCTTCCTGCCTTTGTTCCTGGTGCAGTTCAGTGTACTGTGTTTGTCATCTTTGGTTGTCTCTCTGCTGACATAGCTCTTCTCTGCTAATTCCTCACCTCCCCTGTCTCCAGGTGCTTTCCAAACTCTTCGAGTCAGCCAGGAGTCGAATCACATGGAGCTTTTTCCTACCAGCAGCAGCAATACAGAGAAAGCGACTCTCCTCAAACAACAATGACAAGACTGACTAACTAGCCTTTCTGGCTAGCTGCTTGGCTCTTTATTTCCAAATGCATCTGCATTCTGCTCTTGTCATTCCTTGTGGCCTATGGGGCTGGTCTTAATTACAGGGATGTTGTCTGCCTGGTTCACTCTACATGTAGAGCGCAGGTTGGCACTCTACCTACTCTTGATTGTAAACACAGCAGGCCCACTGAAATGTCTTAAATCATCGTGACACGTTTCAGATCTTTTTTGGAATCCATTTTTTCAGTTGCCATGATCTGAGTTTAGTTTTGACATTTTAATTATTTTTGTTTTAAAACATCAATGTTTTCGGTCTGCATGTTGGAAGCCTTTCTTTCGCTCCATTTTTCCTTATATTGTCATGTTGTTTTCTATTGATTTTGATTTAGTCATGTCCCCCTGTGCTCTCTCCTCTCCAGGTGTTGAAGCCTCTGAGTGAGCAATATATGGAGGATAACGTTAGACAGACTGTGGTCAACTCCATCAGAGCCAGTCTGACAGAACAGGCCACACAGCACACCAAGTCACACTGACCCCCCCTCCCCTCCTGCTATCCGCTCACCCATTCAGTGTGATAAGTCCTAGAGCTCTGCAAACCAAAGTATACCCACCCACCCTCCTTGTCTGCTGTACTGTCCTGTGTTACTACTGGCTCCTCTTATCGGATCGCTCCTGTTGGAAGGTGGACAATCAGCGAGTTAACAAGTGGAGTTGCCAGTCTTCTCCCGCCTTTACCAAATTGGACCCATTTATCGAATGTGCCATCTTGTAGAGGCAACCCCTACCCCCACCCAGGATTTTAAATAATGAAGGATTGTCAGTTTTGCTGGCCTGGTTTTAGTGTCTAATACTGCCATTAATTAAACGGATTGTACATGCTTGGGTTTGAAGGGAAATTCAGGGAAATGCAGCTCATACGCTGTGCCTTTGGATGCAAGCTGAACTGTCTGCCTGGTCATACATACTGTAGCCAAGCCAGTCTGTTACTCCCCCTCTTCTGATTATTGTTTGGTTTTTAACGGAGGTGGCTTTAGAAAGTATTTGAGCCTCATTGTTTTTAAGGTACTGAACTTGCTTTAGCATCTACCTACCAGTATTACCCACTGCATGGTATTAGATCTACATAGCATAGTGCTAAAATAGGCCCTAGAGCTCAAGCTACTGGTTAGCGGGGAAATATTCAGACCATTTAATTTGTCTTTCTTGAAAACCCAGAAGTACAGTGGGAGTGATCAAAGGTATTGCAACTCTAGCATGTTTTTCTCTTGTCAATACAGCACTAATGATATCAGTTATGCCAACACTTTAGTACCAATTCCATCCACAACTGTCTCGCCTAGGAACGTGCCAGTCTGTACAGTCATTTATATTTTTCAAATAGGGCATGATGTATGACAAATATTGAAAGAACTTTGTATAAATTTTTATAGTGTTGTGGTTTTTTGATTGGCCTAAAGTGTGGTTTAAGGAATGTTTTGTGATTGGTCTTACATGTAAAATTCCATGTTTACATACTAGTATAGTAGATAAAAAATAAAACTCTAGGCTAGAGCACTTCGATTCCACCTCGGACAAAGCTTTCTGGAATTTGAGTGGGTCGAGATTGTCTTTTTGCATTTTAAATCATTTCCTGTAATTTATTTTTCAATGAGTACATTGACCTTATTGATTAAAACTGATAATTGACAGTTCATGACTCCGTTGTTTATTGGAACGAAGGCAAAATCATCACAGCTTCCTTTCACAGCATTCCAGTTGACAATACAGTAAGTAGAAAGCTACTGTGGAAGTATAACGCCAAAGTGAGGTTTGCTATCGTAGAGCTTCATTTTGACCACCCCCACCCAGTTTACACTGGTTTCATTGAGATGACATAAGCCACAGTTACGGTTTGTCTTTTGGTTGGAGATGGACCCCACAATTCAATCCTCTGCTAAATCCACTGTACCTTTTAGTGCCTGGTTCTTAAACTACCTGTATGCAGTCAGTAGCCAGAGAGCATTGTCACAAGAAAAGGCCTGTGACAGAGCAGATGTTAGGTTAGTCAGTGATGCTGCTGCACAGGGAAAGGTCTGCTCTTGGACAACTATTCTGCCATTTTAACAAATACAATTGAACGCACTTGGCTCTACAATGTTATTGTCTACAAATTCAGACTGGACAATTAAAGCTTTAAAGAAGTCATTAAACACTTGGAAGTAATGTTATGGCATGGACTGTAATATTCATGTATTCACAAATGCTACAGCAATGAATGCTGGATGTGATTTGATATTGTTTAAACTTCAATACCTACTGGGGCCAAGAGAGGGAGACCAAGTCGTAGAAATATATATTTTTACGGGACTGCTTCATGTAGAGTACAGTAACTCTGGTTGACTTTCACTCCATTCACGATAAGACAGACCACATTGTGCGCTTGAAATGGGTCTGTTGCGATGCATACGCCTGTTAACCTCAAGGCTCTGACCCTTTTTTTCAATTTTCGCCAAAAATTACATACCCAAATCTAACTGCCTGTAGCTCAGGACCAGAGGCAATGATATGCATATTCTTGATACCATTTGAAAGGAAACACTGAAGTTTGTGGAAATGTGAAATTAATGTAGGAGAATAACAGATCTGGTAAAAGATAATACAAACAAATTGTTTTCTATACATTTTTTGTTCCATCTTTGAAATGCAAGAGAAAGGCCACTATACTATTGCAGTTTAGATTTTGTCCACTAGATGGCAGCAGTGTGTGCAAAGTTTCAGATTGATCCAGTGAAGCATTGCAATACTGGACTATTTTGTATCAAGTCTGCCCAAATGTGCCAAATTGCTGAATTTTCAAGTACATAACTATAGAGAACTAACAAAAATGATATGGTAATACAAAATGTAAGTTTACACACTCCCAGCAATGTCATAAATGATGGATCATTAGCTTATACACTAACTTTCACACATCTAGATGGATGGGCAGGGTGGGTGTGGAGCCAGAGACAGCAGGGGTTCAAACTGTAGAACCCAGTTCCTACATTTGAATATAAAAATGGATTTTATCAAACAAAACTATGCTACATTTTATCTCTGGGACCCTTAGGATGACAAATCAGAGCAAGATTACTGAACGTAAGTACATTATTTACCTTCAGAGGTGAATGTATCAAACCAGTTGCCGTGATAAGTTTTGTGTTGTTGTGCACTCTCCTCAAACAACAGCATAGTATTTTTTCACTGTAATAGCTACTGTAAATTGGACAGTGCAGTTAGATTAACAATAATTTAAACTTTCTGCCCATATAAGACATGTCTATGTCCTGGAAGATTTGCTGTTACAACAGTCATGCTAATCACATTAGCGCACGTTAGCTCAAAAACCTGACTGATATACTCCAGGGATATTCTACTTGTACCAATCTGGTTTGAAAAGCACTCAAAACTACACTGATTGTTGTGAAGAAGGCGTCAGGGCGCCCAAGAATGTCCAGCAAGCGCCAGGACCGTCTCCTAAAGTTGATTCAGCTGCGGGATCGAAGCACCACCAGTGCAGCGCTTGCTCAGGAATGGCAGCAGGCAGGTGTGAGTGCATCTATACGCACAGTGAGACGAAGACTTTTGGAGGATGGCCTGGTGTCAAGAAGGGCAGCAAAGAAGCCACTTCTCTCCAGGAAAAACATCAGGGACAGACTGATATTCTGCAAAAGGTACAGGGATTGGAATGCTGAGGACTGGGGTAAAGTCATTTTCTCTGATGAATCCCCTTTCTGTTGTTTGGGGCATCCGGAAAACACCTTGTCCGGAGAAGACAAGGTGAGCACTACCATCAGTCCTGTGTCATGCCAACAGTAAAGCATCCAGAGACCATTCGTGTGTTGTTGCTTCTCAGCCAAGGGAGTGGGCTCACTCACAATTTTGCCTAAGAACACAGCCATGAATAAAAAATGGTACCACACACATCCCCCGAGAGCAACTTCTCCCAACCATCCAAGAACAGTTTGGTGACAACCAATGCCTTTTCCAGCATGATGGAGCACCTTGCCATAAGGCAAAAGTGATAACTAAGTAGCTCGGGGAACAAAACATTGACATTTTGGGTCCATGGCCAGGAAATTCCCCAGACCTTAATCCCATTGAGAACTTGGTCAGGATGTGGCCCAGAAGTTAATTGACAGCATGCCAGGGCGGATTGCAGAGGTCTTGAAAAAGAAGGGTCAACACTGCAAATATTGACTCTGCATAAACTAAATATAATTGTCAATAAAAGCCTTTGACACTTATGGAATGCTTGTAATTATATTTCAGTATACCATAGTAACATCTGACAAATATATCTCATAAAACACTGAAGCAGCGAACTTTGTGAAGACCAATACTTGTGTCATTCTCAACTTTTGACCACGACTGTACAATGTAGAAAATAGTAAAAATAAAGAAATACCCTAGAATGAGTAGGTGTGTCCAAACTTGTATTATTTATATATAGATATAAATAATAAATTGTGCCCATCTCAGTGAACTAATCCATTGCGGAGACTAAAAGCCAATTTACGCTTGATCCGAAAATGTGGTCGAAGGCTCCATATGGAGGGTGTGACGCAATTCCGGAGCCTGCAGAAGCCAAATCAAGCGGCGTACCGCATCACCATGCGCCTCCCAAATGTTGTAACAATGGAGAGGGCTCTGTATAGCTCCGCATTGACATGATTGGTTGACGGTAGGTGGGGGCGGTACATCCTGTAGAAAACACAAACTCACTTCCTTGACAACAGAGCTGCACTGCTCCACGTAGCGCAAGTATGAATGTCCTGACTTCTGCTGAGGCCGTATCACCATAAATGTTACATGACCAATGCAGACATATGATTGACCAGGTGCACAATGCACTTCTCTCCAGAATGCGCTCTCTCCCGCCAATTTGTTTCATAACTTCATTGTGTGAATTGTTTGCATTTGATTGTTAGTGTATATCAATTCCCCGTTACATATATCACCAGTAGTACATTTACCGTTAATTCCTATAATTTCTAGTCTACAATGTTTGTTACTTTGGTTATGGTAATTTCTGTTTATGCATTCAATATGATTATTCCAGTCTTCCTACTATCATTGTCAGAGTGGACACTGTTTGCAGAGTGCACAACCTATGCTACACTTGTGAGAAACAAGTTTTGGTTTATTTCATTACATTTGAGGAGTGGAACGACGGCATCAAGATGCTATGTGAAGACCAACCAGTGGTGGATGTCTTACAAAGACATTATCACTCCAGAAAAGACTTCCGCTCCTTGCACTTGTTGCTGATGCTGTCTCTGAGCCGTGTGAGCGCATCTAAACCTGCCATCAAGCCCACTGATCTCTTGGAGGCCAGCAGAGTCTGTATGGTGCACTCTAAAGCAAACATACTTCATGGTCTGTCCATTCTTGAACTGTGCCTGATAATTGCCATGAAACACTTGAATGACATCTATGACGGAGAGCCGTTTAACTTCCAGATGGTTCACAATGAGTTCAAGAAATTCCTCCAGAGGAAATCCCATTCTATCCATAACTTTGACAAGCCAGTCGTCATAAAGGCGTTTGAGCACCTGCAGCAGTTGGAGCTGATTAAGTCTATGGACGGATCCACAGCTAAGATCCAGAAGGAGTACCAGCTGATGAAACTCATGTTGGACCACAGCCAGATCATGGAGGTCCTGCATAAATACCCACAATGCCCCACAGATGTCAAACAGTGGGCCTTGTCTACCTTTGGTTAAAGGTACATATTCTTCTATATTGGGTCCAGAGGGGCAGTTTTGGATAACCAATGAAAGATATGGGACCGTGGCCTGGACCCTGTCGTCATGGACAGACAATGAATGACCTGACCAAAATGTTTCTGCCATGTGTACATTCCTTGTGTGTAAATATAAATATTTGGCTGTACTTATTAAAGTCATGCAAAAACAAAATCATCAGTATTATTTAAATAAAAAAATGTATGCACTCGCAAGTCGCTCTGGATAAGTGCATCTGCTAAATGACTAAAATGTACTGTAAATTTACGAGTTTTATCAATTTAGTCATTGTCTTTTGTATGGAGCACACCTGTCAATGTTGAGTAAGGACGTGCACACATAGAAGCAGGCCTATAGGCTACCTGGCATGCCCGCAAATGTAGGCATATAAAATGTGCCCATTTGGGGATCTGATAGTATTTCTGATTGGCTTAACGCACCACCACTAATGACATGAAGAGCTTCTCAAAGTAATGTTTTCTTCACCTCAAAGAGCAAGCAAACAAAGTCGGTTTTTACATCCATTGAAATGACAATAGTTCCTCAATGTATTTGAAAAATCTTTCCAGCTCTCTCCTTTCGATAACCACTCAGTGTGAAAGGGAAAAATGTCATGCTCTGATGCAGTGGAAACGTCATAAAATAGGCCTACCTGATTACTTCTTATCAGTGCTCGACTTGAAATAGGTTCCAGTACTAATTTTGGCTGCTTTACTGTTTATATTTAGGTGCAGGAGCTCCACAATACTGTTGAGCTAATATTCTATAAGAGGAATAGGAGCTCAAGCAGTAGAAAATTTGAGGGCCGATACACAGCTCCAGTGAGCTCCTGCCCAAGTCAAGCACTGCTTCATAGCCCTTGCGTAAATAGCCTACATCTGTGTCTGTCCCGAGCTCACTGGCGCAACAAACTCGGAGAACCCAGAATATTCTAAACAATGTTGCAAGTTCGCTAGCGCATGCTTCGGGCCGGACCAAAGTTAATACAATGTTTCATGATTTTGAGATATGAAGACGTTATTATAAATGAAATGAAACTGTTTCACGAAAATGTGCATATGAATACCATAACTGGCACACAGATCGGTAGAAATGGTAAGATACTTTGGCATTCCACATGAGAAAAGTTGCTGACTACTCGTGTAGCCTATTACCGGCAACTTCAGGAGAGTAATAGCAGAATCTGCGAAAGCCAGCAGGAGCGGGACGAGAATAGTTGGGTTAGGTTTTCTGGTTATCTAGATCTCTGGCGCCCTCTCTGGCGCCCTTATTTCATCAAACCGAAAGCTTAAAGCAGGACAGCCCTAGAGGACAGCCCTAGAACAAACAAGTGTAAAGTACAAAAGTAAAAACACTAAAGTATCTTTTTGGGTATCTGTACTTTACATTTTATATTTGATAACTTTTACTTTACTACATTCCTAAAGGAAAATGTACTTTTTGCTCCATACATTTTCCCTGACACCCAAAAGTCCTTGTTACATTTTGAATGTTTAGCAGGACAGGAAAATGGTCCAATTCACGCACTTACCAAGAACATCCCTGGTCGTCCCTATTGCCTCTGATCTGGCAGACTCACTAAACACAAATGCTTCCTTTGTAAATTATGTCCGAATGTTGGAGTGTGCCCCTGGCTATCTGTAAACTCAAGTAGTAGTTTACTGGGTGACTTTCACTTGAGTAATTTTCTATTAAGGTTTCTTTACTTTTACTCAAGTATGACAATTGGGTACTTTTTCCACCACTGTGAACAAAAATATAAACGCAACATGTAAAGTGTGTTGGTCCCATGTTCCATGAGCTGAAATAAAAGATCCCAGAAAGTTTCCATATGCACAAAAAGCTTATTTCTCTCAAATGTTGCGCACAAATTTGTTTACATCTCTGTTAGTGTGCATTTCTCCATTGCCAAGATAATCCATCCACCTGACAGGTGTGGCATATCAAGAAGCTGATTAAACAACACAATGCCAGATGTCTCAAGTTGAGGGAGAGTGCAATTGGCAGGAATGTCCACCAGAGCTGTTGCCAGAGAGTTTAATGTTAATTTCTCTACCATAAGCCGCCTCCAATGTTGATTTAGAGAATTTGGCAGTACATCCATCCGGCCTCACAATCTCAGGCCAAGGACCTCCACATCAGTCTTCTTCACCTGCGGGATCATCTTAGACCAGCCATCCGGACAGTTGATCAAACTGTGGGTTTGCACAAACTGTAGAAACCGTCTCAGGGAAGCTTATCTGAGTGCTCGTCGTCCTCACCAGGGTATTGACCTGACTGCAGTTCTGTGTCACAACCGACTTCAGTGGGCAAATGCTCACCTTCAATGGCCACTGGCACACTGGAGAAGTGTACTCTTCACAGATTAATCCCAGTTTTAACTGTACCGGGCAGCTGGCGGTTTGCTTATGTCAACGTTATAAACAGAGTGCCCCATGGTGGCACTGGGATTATGGTATGGGTAGGCATAAGCTACAGACAACAAACACAATTGCATTTTATCGATGATAATTTGAATACACAGAGATACCGTGACGAGATCCTGAGGCCCATTGTCGTGACATTCATCCGCCGCCATCACCTCATGTTTCTGCACGATAATGCACGGCCCCATGTTGAAAGGATCTGTACACAATTCCTGGAAGCTGAAAATGTCCCAGTTCGTCCATGGCCTGCATACTCACCAGACATGTCACCCATTGAGCATGTTTGGAATGCTCTGGATTAACGAGTACGGCAGCATGTTCCAGTCCCCACCAATATCCAGCAACTTCGCACAGCCATTGAAGAGTTGGACAACATTTCACAGGCCACAATCAACAGCCCGATCAACTCTATGCGAATGAGATATCTACATATCTGTATTCCCAGTCATGTGAAATCCATAGATTAGGGCCTAATGAATTTATTTCAATTGACTGATTTCCTTATATGACCTAACTCAGTAAAATCTTTGAAATTGTTGTGTTGATATTTTTGTTCAGTGTAGTTCTGATACAAAATGATTATGATAAACCCAAAAAAATTGCACAAACTGACAGAGCAAATGATCGGTTTACAAACTCTCCTCCCCTCACCGTTCACTAGCACAACATGTAATTAATAGCTGCATATTTGTTGTCGATGTGCTTAAAATACTATACTACAAAATACCTTTACATGTCAGGGCAAAGCTATACCATAATGAGCATTTACACACGGACGTAGGCTGGTAAAACAACTCCATTGAGATTTTAAACCTATTCTAAACTATAGAGGGCCCATACAACTCAATGATAACACACTAAGACATTAGAAGCCAGAAAGTTTCACAATCATTTCGCAATCCATATAAATACATCACTTACCGCTCATAGCGGCATTTTGGCCTATGAGCTGAAATACTCCCTTGAGTGGAGAGAGCGCTTCTCCTGTCTTCCACCATGTTCCCTGCAGGATGAGACATGATGTTGGCAACTAGAGCACGAGATGAGAGTAGTTACATAGGCAGCTGAACTAGATTAACTTTGCATTCTTTCTAAATGGAGAGTATTATCATTCAGCGGGAGGATGGGAAACACAGACAGACTCAAGCTCTGAGGCTGGCTGCGTCCGAGTGTTGTAGTTCAACTCCTCCATGGCGGGTAGGGGAGCAGACAGTGTTCCGAGGGGTGGGGTGGTGTTGTAGGGACTCCAGGTCTAGATAATGATTCTGAAGACGAAGGACAGGGCGGCTCCCAGAGCCAAACCCAGAGACAGGAAGAATGCCATGATGGTGCCGGCCGTCTCCGCTTCGTGTTGTGCCACTTTCCTGTATGGAAATAGGAGGGACAAAACACATGACTAAGAGAAGAAAACAGGACTGTATACAAATGATGAACCAGTGCAATGTCTTTTTTGTCATGAGTTGACTGTGCTAGTACAGTGTTTCTCAACCTATGTTACAGGAACCTGCAAGCTATGGTTCCTTTCTATGGAGTACCGCTTGAGAACTGACTACAATTAGTCAGCTTTCTCGCTGAGGAACCAGTCAGCAGTGCCGGTCCCTGGTACAGAGTGTTGAGAACTCTGCTGTAGTCGTCACGGGTGATGGTCTTACCTTGGTCCAAAGCACATGCAGAGGCTGGCCAGGTATCCATTGCTGAAGGAGAAGAGGATAATGAAGACTATGTACCAGGCGTCGTGGGCAAACAGCACGGGCAGGTTGTTCCTGGGCTGGACGTTACACAGCATAAAGAGAGGCACGAAGACCATACGGAGACCCACCATGACGGGCAGGATGACGCTGTCCTTACCGGGCTGACAGGACAAAAGAAGAAGACATCTCAGTAGGAAACACATCCACTCCACCCTTATACTGTACACCCTGTTTAAAACAGAGCACTTGTGAATTTGAACCCTGATCACAATCACCTCTCTATACACTGGATTTTGTCAACAAGAAAGTTGCTGGTCAGGGGTGTTGAAATGTCAGGTTGCTGATGGTTATACACACTTCCTGTGTAGCTTCAGTAACATAAACTGAGTGGGAGACAGTAGTGCAAGGTTATGTAGCCTGAGACCGTGCCATACCCTGGATAAGACTGGGTCTGAAACCCACACACATTCCAATGAACAGCTTAGACAAGGAGCCTGTGAACTCAGGGAATTCAGCAATGGCCTCCAAATTAAACCTTGAGTAACACAATTCAGAGCAGGCAAGAGATATAAACAACTCAACTCGCACTATAAACACAATTAGTTACATAATATGGGGCCTACTATATGCTTCAGCGAAGAGCTAGGCTAATAAAACACAGCACTGTAAAAAGGGATAGCGAAACATTTTCTCCGTGAAATAATTGAACTATTCCACCCGTGCCAAGCTTAATGGCATTGGATTTGATTATTTCAATTGGATTGGATGGCAGTGGGGCCTGGAGAAGAGAACAAGAGAGCATTGAGTGGTGTGGCTGACTTGGGTTCAGGGCAGGTTTTCAGATGGGCTGGAGATTAGACTAATGAGGTACACACTGCTGGCTAAAGGAGGTTCTAGGGTCAGCAATTATAGGGAACCATGTGTTAATCAAGGCTATATCTCAATCTAATGGTTTAGCCTATACTGTACAAGGACATGAATGTCAGCCAAAATATGTTAAATCAGGGTATATACAGTGGCTTGCGAAAGTATTCACCCCCCTTGGCATTTTTCCTATTTTGTTGCCTAACAACCTGGAATTAAAATAGATTTTTTGGGGGTTTGTATAATTTCATTTACACAACATGCCTACCACTTTGAAGATGCAAAATATTTTTTTTTGTGAAACAAACAAGAAATTACACCCAAAAAAAACAGAAAACTTGAGCGTGCATAACTATTCACCCCCCCCAAAGTCAATACTTTGTTGAGCCACCTTTTGCAGCAATTACAGCTGCATGTCTCTATAAGCTTGGCACATCTTCTTCAAGGCAAAACTGCTCCAGCTCCTTCAAGTTGGATGGGTTCCGCTGGTGTACAGCAATCTTTAAGTCATTCCACAGATTCTCAAATGGATTGAGCTCTGGGCTTTGACTAGGCCATTCCAAGACATTTAAATGTTTCCCCTTAAATCACTCAAGTGTTGCTTTAGCAGTATGCTTAAGGTGATTATCCTGCTGGAAGGTGAACCTCCGTCCCAGTCTCAAATCTCTGGAAGACAAACAGGATTCCCTCAAGAATTTCCCTGTATTTAGCGCCATCCACCATTCCTTCAATTCTGACCAGTTTCCCTGCCGATTAAAAACATCCCCACATGCCCTCCTTGCATGGTCCGTGAGTTTTGGTGGGCGGCCCTCTCTTGGCAGGTTTGTTGTGGTGCGATATTCTTTCAATTTTTTAATAATGGATTTAAAATGGTGCTCCGTGGGATGTTCAAAGTTTCAGATATTTTTTTTTATAAACCAACCCTAATCTGTACTTCTCCACAACTTTGTCCCTGACCTGTTTGGAGAGCTCCTTAGTCTTCATGGTGCCGCTTGCTTGGTGGTGCCCCTTGCTTAGTGGTGTTGCAGACTCTGGGGCCTTTCAGAACAGGTGTATATATACACAGATCATGTGAAAGATCACGTGACACTTAAATAAAGTCCACCTGTGTGCAATCAAACTAATTATGTGACTTCTGAAGATAATTGGTTGCACCAGATCTTATTTAGGGGCTTCATTGCAAAGGGGGTGAATACATATGCACGCACCACCTTTCCGATATTTATTTATTTGCATTTTCTGAAACACTTCACCAATTTTGACTATTTTGTGTATGTCCATTACATGAAACCCAAATAAAAATCCATTTAAATTACAGGTTATAATGCAACAAAATAGGAAAAATGCCAAGGGGGATGAATACTTTTGCAAGGCACTGTAAAGTTAGCCAACTTAATTGGGGAGGACGGGACTGTGGTAATGGCTGGAGCAGAATTGTATCAAATATGTCAAACACATGGTTTTATGCCATTCCATGCGCTCCGTTCCAGCCATTATTATGAGCCGTCCTCCCCTCAGCAGCCTCCACTGGTCAGAATACAAACACTCAATCAGAACTTCAGGAGTTAACCTCTATCAAACTGAATGTAAGGTAACAGTGCTCTATGTGCACTCAGCCTATCATTCCATTCTAAAGTAATCATAGGAGTCATGATGCGGAGGTAGAATTAAATAGAACACCATCTAGATCTCTATGGAGAAACCTCTCAGCCAGTGAATTACAGACTCCAGAGCTGGGAGCGGTTACAGCCCCAGTCATGAGATCTATTTACAACAGGAAGCTACTCCAAATCAATAGGGGGTCTTTAATGTCACCACTCCTCACCCACCCCTCAAACCCAACTTCCTTCAGCAGTCACTCTTCATCCTAAAAACACAAGGGCTTTTTCCAATACAAACCACTGGCCTACACATCAAGTGTTCTGTACCAGATTTTTCACAGAATTCTGAACGATTTATAATAATAATAATTCATTTAATTTGTAAAGCGCTTCTCTTCTCACACCCAAGATGCAAATATAAGTTATTGGGTCCAGAGTTGTGGATACCTTGTTAGGAGTGAACCAGGATTTTGTAGTCGGTGTGTGACCATATGGAGAGCCAGTGGAGTTTGAACAGCACTGGAGTGATGTGCTCGCGGAGGGAGGTGTGGGTGAGGACACGTGCACCACAGTTCTGGAAATACTGTAGCCTGTTTAAGCACTTGGCAGATGCGCCAACAAACAGGGCGTTACAATAGTCCAGACGGGATTAAATAAAGGTGTGGATGAGTCGCTCAGCTGCAGGATGTGATCGCATAGGTCATAACCTGCCAATGTTCAGTAGATGGAAAAATGTGACTTTGTTCACTCTTGATATGGGCCTCAAAAGAGAGCTGACTGTCAACTATCACACCCAGGTGGCAAACCTCACTGGAGGGGAGGACCTTGACACCATCAATATTGAGTCTGTAGCTGATGTTTATGATGGTGTGAGTGCCAATCAGGACAATCTCTTTTTGCAGTTTAACTGCAGGAAACAACTGCATCCACGCTTCGATTTCCTGCAGGCAGCTGACCAGGAGTGTTGTGGCATTGGCAATGTCAGTGCTTGTGGAGACAGAGCTGAGTGTCGTCAACATAAAAGTGAAAGCCCTGTCTGTTTCCTCAAGATGTTTCCCAGTGGCAGCATGCAGATACAAAACAACTGTGTCTGACCTACTAGGACCGATGGCTACAAACTGGTAGCGATCAGTGAGATAGGACCTGAACCAGTCCAGGACAGTGTCTGACAGGCCCCAAGAGCTTCTCCATGCGGTCCAGCAGAATAGCATTGTTGACCATGTCGAATGCTGCACTGAGGTCCAGCATTCATGAGGTCATTGATGACCCTTACCAGGGCAGTCTCGTTGCTGTGTCTAGCTCTGTAAATCCGACTGGAAGGGTGTCTCGGCATGATTTCACTCGTACTCCCCAACAAGTTTTCCAACTATAATTCCATTCTATTCACTTTGATGGTGTGTGGAGGAGGGGTTTACAACCCCTATAACGTCATGTAATCACCAGGCAGTAATCTGGATCAGATTAACACATTTGAGAAGGTAAGGTATTTTTAAACAAATGTGTTATGTCATTGTATGTGATACTGTTGTCATGGGAGTCGTTAGCCTATCCTTCTCCTCTCCCCTTTTAGATTGATGAGACGCCAAGACATTCTGATCTAAGGTCCAGTGAACTGTCAAAGAAGTTGGCCAAGGGGAACAATTGGTCAGGCCAGGGGGAACCACTTCAAGGGAGCACAGATGTTAAGTAGGAATCTACACCAATAAACCCTTGTCTGTTTGAGCCAGTGTCAGTGGAACTAGTGCTCAGGGCCTCAAGACTCACCCACATACTCACGGCCGTCAGACTCCTTCCTGCCCAGTCCATCACGTTGAAGAGCAGGAAACACGACACAGGGATGAAGTATGTATCTGTGGAGACAGAGGGACAACAACAGTATGGTGAATAACAAGACTATAGTCCAGACTTAAAATCAATACTGAAACCTATTAGAGCAAAATCGCAAGGGCATCGTCCTTGCCAGTTTTTAATACAGAGGATGAATGCTATAAGCCTGTATGCTGGTCTCCCTCTTCACATGCCATTTATACAGCAAAACACTGATAAATAAAGACTTGTGTAATCATTTACAACATAAACGTTCCCTCAGCACACTCACCCCAGGCACCTCCATCGGCCACGGTGGATCTGACATCAACTGTGACTGCAGGAAACGTTCCGATGGTGATGGTGAACACGAAGCACACAGAGAGGGCCATTACCCAGATCTACAAACACAGGACAAAATAAGTACAACATAAGTGGGGGGTTTTAGGCCCAACCACCAATTCCCTCACTTGGAAGGACCACTTTGTTGATATGGTCTTTGTGCAGGTGCCTTACCTGTTTAAAGATGGCAAACACAGATATGGTGGGCTTGTCTTCCCCCTCTGTCAGACTGACCACCGGCCTCTTCTCTGCTGGGCTGTCTGTCACACAACACAAAAGTCTGTATGATTCCTCACATCCTCTTTTGTTGTTAGCTTTACAGATAGAGATGCAAGAGAAGCAACTTTAAAGAAGAACACAGAATGAAATCAAGGAACAAACATATAAACAAGCAAATTATAGTTCTACTATAACCCAGTAAGCCCTGGGCTGAGTCATACAGTACACTACTACACACAAAAGGAGAAACTCATTTCTCAATGGCGTTGGGTTTTATAAGCAGCGTCTTTTTACACGACATTCCATCTGCTGACTGTACCTTTTTTCAATAGGTTCATCTTGTTCTCCTCATCTCCGCCGGCTGGCCTGGATCCATTACTTTCCAGGTGGTACTGGAAAAATTCCTGCGAGGTCAGGAGAGACAATTCAGCACATTTGCCAACCTACATTATTTATTTACCCTTATTATACCAGGTAAAATGACTGAGAACATATTCTCTTTTACAGCAACAACCTGGGGAAGAGTTATAGGGTGAGGAGAGGGGATGAATGAGCCAATTGGAAGCTAGGTGGCCATGATGGGATGAGTGCCAGATTGGGAATTTAACCAGGACGCCGGGGTTAACACCCCTACATATTATTATCAGGTTACTGCATCGGTCTATATAGCTGCATGCGAGGACACATTATGGATACAGGCCAGGGGGCTATACAGTGCTACACCCTGCTAACGGCTTCCCTCAGATAACCTTGTTGAGCCAATGACGACTTCACTGACAAAGTGAACCAGCATTTTGAGGTCAGAGCATCCCATTAGGAAGACCAGATCAGCAGGGGGTCAATGTTATGTGTAGATTAGAGCAGTGATTCTCAACTGGTGGGTCGCAACCCAAATGGTTATGAATGGGTTGCAAGTGTTTTTGTTTATTTATTTATTTATTTTTATGGGGGGGGGGAAAAATAGTCTGAACTTAAACAACTGAAACCAGGTAGAAAGTGTGTAGCAATTATAATGAACCTATAATAATTAACCTATATTTCGTCAATCACAGTATTTTAAATATAGAGTTATTAGCAGCGCTATTTAGCGGATTTGGTAGATTTTGTGGTCTCAAACCAGTGAGCTTCACATTCTTCATTAAGAACATGGGCAAAATTGAATGATTGACAATGAAAAAGGTGGGACTGTAGTTCCCTTGTCATATAATTGGTAAATTTACTAGCATTAACCATAGTTTTCCAGATTGGAAAATATTGGATCGAGACAGACAACCTGGTTCAATTTGGGTCCCGAGGCAAAACCAGTTGAGAGCCACTGGATTAGTGTGTTAGTTGAGGTTTTACCATACTGGGCAGAGCGAGGTAGGACAGGATGGCCAGGAAGATGACCACGCATGCGGTGATGAAGTAGCCAAAGGCACTGTCCTGCAGGGACGAGCCACCTAAACACACACAGAACACAAGGTCATGAACTGGAAGTGCTTACTGTTCTCATCCTGGGATAGAAGTTATGGACCTGGTGCGAGTGGGAGTGTTATGGACAGTGCTGAGAGCAGTGGTGTGTGTGTCAGACATACTGGCCAGGGCACAGATCATGGAGAAGGCAGCGAAGGTCCCGGCAAGACCCTGTCCACTCATGATGGGTGCAGTGTAGGAGGCCGGCAGCATCCCAGCCAGGCCAAACAGACTGCCCTGCAGTACTGCCCCAAACGCTGGGTAGAGACAGAGGGGAGAAAATTAAGTCAACGTAGAGAGAGAATGAGTGATTGTAGGTGTTGGATATAGGAGGGAGTAATACATCTGAAGCCAAGAGAGGGAGAGAACTTTATCTATGCAACATAAGAAGGGGGGGGGGGGCAGAGAGATTGGAAGAAAAAGTAATGATATACTCAAAGAGGAAGATCGAAAGAGGTAGGGTTGGCACATCACAGAGACAAAGCAAAAACAAATGAGAACATCACAGGGGTTGTTTTACATAATAAAACATTATTTAATTCACCCCCTTCCTAGTATACACAGTCTTTACAGGGAGAGTGTGCATATCAACATCAAAGCATTCCAATTGGGTCACCCTGTCCTCCCCTCTGGCGGAACCTAGACCGTCTGAGAAGCTGCTCCTCATCAGGCATCAGAATCAAACCAACAGGAGAGCAAAAGGGGGGTTAGCATATCCTTGCTGTTCTACGTCCCATTTTAAACAAGCCAACTCCGTAGCAGATGGTGTGAGTGGTGAATGAGTTGAAGTGTGTGAGCTTGGTGTGTTAGGTATGAGGTAGGTTGGGTGGGTCCACTTACAATTGATGCAGATGATTTTGATCATGGTGAGAGAGAAGAAGGGGAGAGGGTCCATGTCCAGTTTGACCAGCACCGCCGTCAACAGAAACACCACCAGGATCACAGACAGGCAGCCGGCGATACGCCAATTCTGAGGGATCCTGGGGGAGAGGTGAGGGGAAGAAAGGAGGATAAAAACAGATGAGACATTCCTAGGACTGTTTAGACAGAATTGGGGGTCACCGATGGATGACTACGGCTGGGAATTGCCAGGGACCACACAATCAGATATTATCACGATACTTTGGTGCCGATACGATATGTATTGCGATTCTCGCAATTCTATACTGCGATTTTATTGTGATTCAAACCTATTGCTCACCATTTGTCTGCTGTAGAGGGAGAAGAGCGCCATGAGAAAATGAGTTTTGATCAGTCATGGAAATAAGTGCTGAAAACAAATTGGCTCCTTATTTATAAAGAAGATGGAGAACAAGCTATGAAGGAAAAATACTAGAATGTTGGTGCAGGTAGAGCAAACTAGCGCAAAATGAATATCCTGATATGTAACTATTTGTAAGTCGCTCTGGATAAGAGCGTCTGCTAAATGACGTAAATGTAAATGTAACTGTATCCATTTTTTCCTCACTACCCCTCGCTGGATCTCTCTATAGCCAACTATAATTAAAGTCAACATACCAATGCCCTATGGAAACAACTGATGGGGCTCTTCAGGGGTAAAATGAGAGGGTGGGGTGAGGATTACAGGATCAAAATGGGGATTAGGTGGTGGGCGTGGTCAATGTTGCTGACCAACATTTTTAGAGGCCCTTCTGTTGGCCGCAGTGACAAAATGTTGCAGTTTAAAAGCACAGAGGTTAGGGTTGGGCGATGTCAACCTTTGTCCTATCGTGATTAAGTAACCATAACACATTGTGATATATAAACACACAGTGGTATCGCCCCCTATTGGCCAACCCCCCACCCCCAAACATTAAACAAAAATGTATAATAAAAAACAAGACAGCTAAAAAGGACCGCTACCACAAGCTTGTTGTAGCTGTGGCATGAAAGTAGTGTGGTGTGCGTGCCGATGCGCAAGAAAGCGTCGCTGGCTGTGAGCCGTGTGATGGGTTGTAAACCAGCTGCAGAGCACACAACTCTGCTGTCTCCAGTACTGGATAATTATTCAATGATTCACATTTTTGCCCAATCTTCCTCTTTTCAGACCTAGGCTTCTATACGTTGCATGTAGGTTCTATACATTGCTAATAATAGGCTATGGAAATAGGCCTACTGACAACATCATTTCTTTCATAAGCTTTGCTCAGCTGTAAGTTCTCTTGACTTCTCATTTGACTTTCCCATCTTGATATTGTTTGCTCAATTTGTGATATTGTTTGATAATATTTGTCATTCAAAATAAAGCTGTGATTGAGAATCGCCTATAGACTGACTTTCACAATTGCTCCCATTTGAAAACTGCAACTTTAGGACATTAAACACTATTAGAATAGCCTATTTGGGAAATACTCTTCATAACTTCAACTTGTCTTAATGCTTTTGATAGGCTATTTTAAATTGGTATGATTTGTCTTTTGGTCATTTGGTTCGCAACAGCAAGGAGGATGGATGCATGCATCATTTATTTGAGACTAAGCCTTGCTCAACTGTAAGGTTTGTTCAAACTACTCGTTAGATTTTTCTATATTGCTATTATTAGTTCTATTTTGCTCATTATTATATTAGGCCTATCATGTTTTTTCATTGTTTCATCATAAAGTATCTTGGTGTGAGGATGCGGGAAAAAGCCAGCATGCATAAAAACTGTAGTCATATTCATATCAAAATTAGGCTTTTAAAATAATTAGACACTGCAGTGTCCACTATAGAAAATGTAATGGGCTTCGACTATATGGCCCAGATCATCTTACATTGAGAGAAAAAAGCAAAAGTATTTCTGACTGGACATTTTGAGCTGCTTTGGAGGAATTCTTAGCTCAGTTAGCTCTCTTGCATTCTGTAAATTGTTTCTAACATATTTATTGAAATTGGTTATGCAGGCTAAAGCAAAGGAATAGGCCAATTGGCATGGCCCTGCTGTGTACTGCCAGGTCAGCTCTTTACTGCGTGGTACCAGTCAAGTTGAAATAGGCTATACATCATCTGTCACATCACAATGTCGTCATCATCGAGGATGGCTGTCAATCATCTTCGATATCCGATACTTTCGTAATATCGCCCACCCTACATGGGGTTGAGAAGAAATGTGGACTTTCAAAAGCCAACTTCCTGCTATTCTACACATGCCAACTTTCTGCTATTCTACACATTTTGCCATGGCTTATGCCATCTGAGTGAATCAAACATAACAATCGACCAAAATACTCCTGAATGGATAATTTTAGGACTGTTTTATTCTCCCTGACTGTCTAGCTTTTATTTGGTTGATTGATAGTTCTCAAAGATGATATTATTAAAAAATATATATATTATCTTTTCTACATACTATATCTGGTTTTAGTGATTTTAAGTTTACACTGAAAATGTTTTTCATCCTGGAAAGACTTTTCCATGCAGAAAAAAACCTTGATTAGCAGAGATACGTTAGGTTTACATGAGAGGCACCGTTCAGGGTTAGAGCTATGGTAGTTTAGGGGAAAATGAGGGATAAGGGGACATGTGAATAGGCAGGGATTGAGGATAAGAGTGGGGTATCAATTCAAGGTGCTTTTAAGAGGAATGAGGTGTGGTTTGAAGTGAGTCCTGGGTTTCCTAGAGGTTACAGTAGACAGTAGGTTATAGTAACCATTAGTTCTAACTATACCTCTGGTGGATGAAGGAGTTGAGGCAGGTAAAGATGAGCAGGGGCACCATGGCACACAGGGTCATCACGTTGTTGAACTTGGACTCCAGGACGTTCCTCGCGTCTCCCTCCACCACCGTGGCGTTGGCCGTCAGATTGGCTGAGCCCTCGACGGCCGGGTCCTTCAGTCGGCTGGTGAAGTACTAAAGAGAAGCAACATGGTAAAGGAGAGAGAGACTTGGGGGTTAGCTCTTGACCAAAACTAATGAGAGTCAATGTTTTCATAATGCTAGCCTGCTGCCCAGGGCCAGTGCAGGGATTAGGGATATATTGCCAAAAGTTTGAACTCCCCCTGGGATGAACCAGGGGCTTCTAGCGGTTTACAAAAGTGGCCTCAATGAAATATCCTCCCTCGAGGCAGCTCCAGAAGCCCTTTGATTAGAGTAGGTGTATCATTTAAGACCAGTTGTATTACCAGTTTAAAGACTTAGGAAATCAGTATGTGCCTTAACAGCATATTGTTCTACTAGACTACAGCTCCAAGTCTGATTTCTCATGGTTATCATAACCAAGCAGCTGTAGCAGAATGCAGAAGAACAGTTACCATGGTTGCAGTCATGAAGAAATTCCATGGCAGGAGGGTTCCCAAGCCAAGGATGAAAAATATTATCCACACCGCATTATACCTGACAAAAACACATTCACACACCAGTAATGTTAGTATATGTATACTAATTGTATCCATAAAATACATATCCACCTAGCATTGAATGATTCCAGGCAGAAGCAAAAAGTTCTAAGTCAATGCACTCACTTGTCCCGTGGAGCGTTGATGGCCGTCATTTTCCTGAAGTACTGCAGGAACCAGCTCTTTAGTCAAAATGTGGCACGGGTTCTGAAAACAGAAATGTTCATAAATTAGCTTAGTCTTTTTAGAGGCACCTTCATAAAGCAACAATATTCAAGCAAAACATGAGAAAGTTCAGGAAAATGAATTTGACATGCAGTTCTTTTCCTGATGATCTATAATTTTAATTGAATCAAATTAACATAAAATGCAACATTGTGATATTTTCTTAACTTTTCCACATCGTATCTCCAATAATTGATTCACCACCAGCCAGTTACAATCCAATTTCCTGTCTAACTATTGTAGTTTGCCTAAGGGATACTAAGGGAAAACCTACAGCTTCAGCAGGTACTTGATCTCAAATATCTGTTTATGGTTAGGCTACTTTTTTCTTTTTTCTGACCAAATAGACAGAAGCGCATGTCAGCAATATGACATCTCAGACAAACAACATAAATTCCTAACTACTACATTTGTAACTGAAAGATACAAACCAAGTTCTTGCTTACCAGGAAAATGTAGTCTTAATTTAAGATAAGCAGCATGTCTACCAGTGGTTATAACGGCTGCCATTACACCAAACCACAAAGTAGCCTATGCAGTTTCAGCATTTCATAATATGACACAAAAAGCCAGAAGACAACCTTCAAAACCTTATCAAGTACGATACTGTGTCATCTCAACAAACCAAAACATTGCAGCCAAATATGCACATAATTCAAATGTATCATACAAGCCAGCCACAGATTAGTGTACTATAATCAGCACTATTTTCTTCTGAGAAACATTTATTTTGAATTACACTTAGTTAGACAAGTGCAGGGTTAGCCGAAATTTAAGATTTGATTTACTGAAAGGAGGGACTGGTTGCTGAACAGAATTTCATTTTATACATGGAAGGAAGCCTTGGTTAAGAGGTGGTCTCCAAATAACATCCAAACGTCCTTCCTAATCCCAATATTCTTACTGGCCCCACCCATCCTCACTCCTCCCATAGCAACTCTTCTACCGCTCTCTGATAAGACATCTACACACAGATACTTCTGTGACGTCTTTGAGTCCCTCTAAATCAAAAAGCCCAAGTTCACTGTACACAGATGGCTGTGCAGAACTCCAAGCATCCCAAAAGCCCAAACAGGTTTAGGCTATCTCACAATGCGTCTCATAAGCATTGCCATAAGTTCTGGATGCCATTAAGGAACAGACTAAGCCTCTTTAAATGAAAATGTGCCTAATAGATACTGGAGTTGTGAGGAGGGAATGGTCATGGGAATGCACTGTGCCATTGGTTAAGAGTATTGAATGCAGCTCATTGTGCGTGTTCTACCCTGGACAATACTTCAGAATGTTTCACTGGGATCACCGTGGGAACCCACAATCCACTAATAGGATGGACTGTGTGTGTACTGTAAGCTATACAGTACCAGTCAAAGGTTTGGACACACCTTCTCATTCAAGGGTTTTTCTTAATTTTTCAAAACTATTAAATAACATATGGAATCATGTAGTATGAAAAAAAAAATGTATGCACTCAGTAACTGTAAGTCGCTCTGGATAAGAGCGTCTGCTAAATGACTAAAATGTTTTAAAAATGTAGTAACCAAACTATATTTTAGATTCTTCAAAGTAGCCACCCTTTGTCTTGATGACAGTTTTGCACAATCTTGGCATTCTCTCAACCAGCTTCATGAGGCAGTCACCTGGAATGCTTTTCCAACAGTCTTGAAGGAGTTCCCACATATGCTGAGCACTGGTTGGCTGCTTTTCCTTCACTCTGCGGTCCAACTCATCCCAAACCATCTCAATTGGGTTGAGGTCGGGTGATTGTGAAGGCCAGGTCATCTGATGCAGCACTCCATCACTCTCCTTATTGGTCAAATAGCCCTTACACAGCCTGGAGGTGTGTTTTGGGTCATTGTCCTGTTGAAAAACAAACGATAGTCCAACTATGCGCAAACCAGATGGGACGGCGTATCGCTGCAGAATGCTGTGTTAGCCATGCTGGTTAAGTTTGCCTTGAATTCTAAATAAATCACAGACAGTGTCACCAGCAAAGCACCCCCACACCTCCTCCTCCATGCTTCACGGTGGGAACCACACATGCGGAGATCATCCGTTCACCCACACAGCGTCTCACAAAGACAACATTTGGACTCATCAGACCAAAGGACAGATTTCCACCGGTCTAATGTCCATTGCTCGTGTTTCTTGCCCCAAGCAAGTATCTTCTTATTGGTGTCCTTTAGTATTGGTTTCTTTGCAGCAATTCGACCATGAAGGCCTGATTCACACAGTCTCCTCTGAACAGTTGATGTTGAGATGTGTCTGCAATTTATGAGGCTGATAACTAATGAACTTATCCTCTGCAGCAGAGGTAACTCTGGGTCTTCCATTCCTGTGACGGTCCTAATGAGAGTCAGTTTCATCACAGTGCTTGATGGTTTTTGCGATTGTACTTGAAGAAACTTTCAAAGTTCTTGAAATTTTCCGGATTGACTGACCTTCATGTCCTAAAGTACTGGTGGACTGTCGTTTCGCTTTGCTTATTTGAGCTGTTCTTGCCATAATATGGACTTGTCTTTTACCAAAGATAATCTAAAATATATTTTGATTTGTTTAACACCTTTGGTTACTACATGATTCCATGTGTTATTTCATAGTTTTGATGTCTTCACTATTATTCTATAATGCAGAAAGTAGTAAAAATAAAGAAAAACCCTGGAATGAGTAGGTGTCCAAACATTTGACTGGTACTGTACATGTGAGCATACTTATTGTTAGGGACCATTGTAGAGGTTGACAAACATAGTAATGGCTCTGCTGTGTTTAATTATGACGCTACCAAGTGGATTCTTATCATGTGCTTGGTTCTCAGAGATTGTTGTCTCCAAGGTTATTATGTGAACAGCACAGCGGTGCACCCTAGATTTTTCCATTATTTTGCTTAACCGCCTAGTCAAAATCTAACTAGCATAATAAAAACATCCATCTGTTTAAGCTAGAGATGTTTTTTTTTTGCATGGGCTGAGTCTCAACCCACCGCATCCGCTGATGTCAGCCATCCGCTTCTGCTGTGAAAGTTGGCAGAGCTACAGCGGTGTTTGTCAGACCATGAGATCCCGAAAATCAGTCTCCCCACGAATATGTCTGGCCTACAAAACGACACTATTTTTGATCAAACGCAACATGCAATAATTGCAAAGATTTTACTGAGTTACAGTTAAAATCAAATGTAATCAATTTTAATGAATTAGGCCCTAATCTATGGATTTCACATGACTGGGAATTCAAATACCTTGCAAAAAAAGGTAGGGGCGTGGATCAGAAAAACAGTCAGTATCTGGTGTGACCACCATTTGCCTCATGCAGCGCGACACATCTACTTCGCATAGAGTTGATCAGGCTGTTGATGGTTGCCTGTGGAATGTTGTCCCTCTCCTCTTCAATGGCTGTGCGAAGTTGCTGGATATTGGCGGGACCTGGAACACGCCGTCATACACGTCAGTCCAGAGCATCTCAAACATGCTCAATGGGTGACATGTCTGGTGAGTATGCAGGCCATGGACGAACTGGGACATTTTCAGCTTCCAGGAATTGTTTACAGATCCTTGCGACATGGGGCTGTGCATTATCATGCTGAAACATGAGGTGATGGCAGCGGATTAATGGCACGACAATGGGCCTCAGGATCTCGTCACAGTATCTCTGTGCATTCAAATTGCCATCAATAAAATTAAATTGTGTTCATTGTCCGTAGCTTATGCCTACCCATAACATAACCCCACCGCCACCATAGGGCACTCTGTTCACAACATTGACATCAGAAAACCACACAACACCATACACCCCGTCTGCCATATACCCGGTACAGTTGAAACTGGGATTAATCCGTAAAGAGCACACTTCTCCACTGAAGTCGGTTACGACGCCAAACTGCAACCAGGTTAAGACCTTGGTGAGGACGACGAGCACGCAGATGAGCATCCCTGAGACGGTTTCTGCAGAAATTATTCTGTTTTGCAAACCAACATTAGGAAGGTGTTCCTAATGTTTGGTATACTCCGTGTATATGGAAGTAGTTTAGTGCCTAAAAGAAAAAAGGGGTTAAATGTGTAAAAAATATTTTTTATAATTTCCTGATCTTTCTTATATCGCAAAAAAAAAAAGAACCTTCCTTTTGATATTTTTTGACTGTGTTTCCATGTATGAATCTATTATTCAATGTGTTTCTATAGGCTAATAGCAGTACAGCCAAATTCAATGTTTCATCAAATAATTTTGTTATATATTTTTTGGGACACCTAAAGGGGTCCTAAAATTCAAAATCAAATAGCTAAATGCACAGAGACAAATTAAAATCAGGAATGTTGGAATTAGGCCAATCCCAATATTTAAGTGGACTTCTAATACTCAAAAGTGAACCCAGACAGACCAACAGTGGATTTAACGAGCTAGGCCTAATTATTTCTCAATAGCGTGTTTCATTGCAAAACTTGATCAGTGGAAGGACTGACTAATATGAGCCGCAAGGAACAAGTTAGTAGCCGCGGAAGGAATGGTGACTGATTGGGTTAGGTTATCTGTAGCACTGATTAGGAGCCCAGCTGCAACATTATAAACTGTCATTATTAAAGTAGCCCCATAGCATTTACTAAGTATTTATAGCTGTAGCTACCATTCTACTACATTTTTATAGGCATTGGTAAACAAAACTACAGCGGCTAAACTTTGTACAGTTCTGCAATTGTTGCATTTGACTCTTCAGCATCCTAGATAAATATTGTCCCCTTTGTCTCTGGACTTGAATGGCCTTTGAGGACAGGTCGGTCCACACTGAAATGCGGATAGGATTTCACTCTCTTGGCCCCTGCTAATCGTTGAAATCCAGCACAATCTAATAAGACCAAACTTTATTACAGCCAATTGAGACTGTGTGTCACATGGTTGAAGCAGGAATCCGATTGGAGGTACCCAGCTCCTGTTCATTCTGTCTCACTCGGTTGAACAAGTCATCAAACAGTGCCAGCTGGCTGGCGTGCCCCTTTGGACCGAAGCCTGTCCCCGTTCCTGATCAACTCTGAGCCACAACACAAAACTCCACTTTGTCCTGAGCCAACGACACTTCATTGGTGCCACTCAAAAGAAGAACTGACGCTAAGTATCACTATTGCAGTAACCTCGTCCCCAGGCTCTAATTGCTGGCACATAGAGCCTGGTAACTGTACAACAAAGTGGGACTTGAAAGGGGTGTGGTTAAAATCGAGGTGGGAGAGGGAGCGAGCATACTACAAAAACCAATATTCAAAATAAATGTTCTATCACATTGACCATATTATTTTTGGGAAGCCCAATTGATTCTGAGTTCAGGCATTTAAAGTTTATATGTGAACATGATTTCTAAGATGCGTACTTTGATTTTTCGTACTCACTTCCTTGTCTTACCACAATGTAGGGGGGAGGTTCTAAGGGTTATGCTAGATGGTGATGGACTGAGATATCAGCCAATTAAAACCAGAGGTTGTTTTGTCCGCTCCTGCCATAGACTTCCAGTCAAGTTCCGTTCTGACGCGCTGTGAAACCAGACGGTTCGACAGAGAGCCAGCTGGTGGCCAACATGACCATTTCCCAGAAGTTTATTTACAGTACCAGTCAAAAGTTTGGACACACCTACTCATTCAAGGGTTTTTCTTTATTTTTACTATTTTCTACATTGTAGAATAATAGTGAAGACATCACAACTATGAAATAACACATATGGAATCATGTAGTAACCAAAAACGTGTTAAACAAATCAAAATATATTTTATATTTGAGATTCTTCAAAGTAGCCACCCTTTGCCTTGATGACAGCTTTGCACACTCTTGGCATTCTCTCAACCAGCTTCATGAGGTAGTCACCTGGAATGCATTTCAATTAACAGGTGTGCCTTATTAAAAGTTAATTTGTGGAATTTCTTTCCTTCTTAATGCGTTTGAGCCAATCAGTTGTGTTGTGACAAGGTAGGGGTGGTATACAGAAGATAGTCCTATTTGGTAAAAGACCAAGTCCATATTATGGCAAGAACAGCGCAAATAAGCAAAGAGAAATGACAGTCCATCATTACTTTAAGACATGAAGGTCAGTCAATCCAGAACATTTCAAGAACTTTGAACGTTTCTTTAAGTGCAGTCGCAAAAACCATCAAGCGCTATGAAACTGGCTCTCTTGAGGACCACCACAGGAAAGGAAGACCCAGAGTAAACTCTGCTGCAGAGGATAAGTTCATTAGTTACCAGCACTTTTTTGGTTATTACATGATTCCATGTGTCATTTCATAGTTTTGATGTCTTCACTATTATTCTACAATGTAGAAAATCTTACAAATAAAGAAAAACACTTGAATGAGTAGGTGTCCAAACTTTTGACTGGTACTGTAGTTGTACTCTTATCACTGTGTGTAACTCTAGCAAGATGCACACATAGCAGAGCAAGAGAGCACTAACGTGGTGTACGCAATTTTCGGGGACCACTTTTAGCTCGTGAGCGCTACTTTCAGAACTACTGCCTAAAAAGTATACAAAAATACCGGAGAATCTCTAAGGGAGAAATCAATACTACTCCTAAGAGAAATTGTCCTATCCAAAATTACCAACACACACACCCTCTGCACGCATGTACTTCAATCCTTTACAATCATGTTTAACAGCCAAGGGCTCACTCTCAGAGTTATCATTCAAAATCTATTTCCTTCTCCCTTTCCAGGGATCTGGTTGCTGAATCTGACACAGGGTGGATCACCATGTCAAAAACAATGTAGGCTCTAGGAATAGCCTGAGGGCTGGGTGTGAGGGTTGGTTTATCACAGCCACGGCTGGGCCTGTAATAGGAGGCTGGTACGTACGGTACTGTGGTGTGTCTGTGGGTTGCTCAGGCAGCCAACAAACAGCCAGTCACCCTGGCAGGCAGCACCTCCAAACATCCCACCATAGAGCCAGTTTATTATGACAGTTGGCTAGGAGTGGTGTGAACATTAAAATCCTATTGATGGCGAGTTCTCAGTAAACTCCCCCTTTCTCTCCTGCTTCAAATGGTGTACTTTAGAAATAAAAGCCTGGGCGAAATACATATTCAGTCCATCAGTTCCACATGGCTGAAATTGCATTAGCTCTGCACAGCAGGCCTAGGTAACACAGTTTGAAGTGTTAGATGCTTTGACAGACAAAGGCATGGAGAAGAACACAAGTCTTTGGCCTTTTGCTGAGAGAACAGAGAAAATGTTATGAGAAAGCCAGTTAGAAAAAGGGAATACAGGAAGTTGGTGTGTATAGTGCAGTAATGCAGTTAAATTCAGCTTTGTGCAGATAATTCAGAGGCATGTGATAGTATCAGTGTTCTTTCCAGCCTGGACTATGGACACACAAGCCATTAGTGTACTGAAGCTCTTCAACTCCAACTTTCCTTTTATAAGCATTTAGGACTGATAGGAAACCTGATGGTATTATTTTTATACCAGGAGTATACTCAACCTTTAACAGCTCATAACCATGCAAAAATACATTATTTATGTGCGATCCCTTTTGATAAATGTATCCTTTGTATATTACCTAAACTGACAACACATTAATAAACCTACTAGTTTATTATACACATCAAGGGTTGGTGGCAGTTACCTCTGAAGAGTGGAAGGCAGGTGAACAGTGCACTGTGGTGCCAAACCAAAGCAGATGTCCTTTCCTTTGGCCACAGACGGGAGAACTGAAAAGAAAAGCTGCTCACAGAAAGGGAATAGCGGGTCACCAATGGCATTGTTATCAATTACCTTCCTTTTGCCACCAACTATTTCCTGCCCCTAAAATATACCAATTCAACAATGCTACTCCAACTCTCTGAAGATGGACATTAGCAACTATGCATTTAGCTAAATGTTTAAATAACAATTAACTGTGTGGCATGTTTTTTTCTGTGAAGCCATTTCACACAGGAGTGAAACGCTGTTGTTGTCTGTTCTAGCTAGCTAGCTCACTCAGTTAGCTGCAGTTCATCAGCTGTTCATTGGCAGTTCCTGCTACAACAAAGAAGTCATTCTCGTGCTCCACAGCAAGGACGACCCAGAAATAGCACTGACATGTGAACGACAGCACGCACAACGACAAGCGAGGTAACACTGGGCTAACCATGCTTCTATAGTTAGCCATGCTATAGAACAGGGTTTCCCAAACTCGGTGCTGGGGGCACGTTTTGGTTTTTGCTTAGCACTACACAGCCGACTCAAACAATCAAAGCTTGATGAGTTGGTTATTTGAATCAACTGTAGTGTTATGGCAAAAACCAAAACGTGCACCCAGGTCGGACCCCATGATGACAGAGTTTGGGAAACCCTGCTATAGAAGACTAGGCTATGGTCTAGTCTGGGAATCATTGAAAGTAATGTTCGTCATGCTAGATACACAAATATATCAAACGACATGCAGACAAGTTTCAGCATTGGCTAGTTAGCTAACCAGTCGGAAATGAATGGACAGCGCGAGCAATACGCAACTAGGCTTTACTCGGAAAGAAGAAAAATGTTAATGCAACATTCACACGTTGGCAACTAGTCCTCACAACAATTGTAAACAACGCAAATCAATAACTGGACAGCTAGCTTGCTGACGTTAGCTAACAGATGGGTCGGGTGTTTAGCCAGAAACGCGACCCAACAGTCCCCATTGCCTTGTTCTTGTCGCACTAACGTTACATACCGAGCTTCAAAGTTGGCGCTAAATTTAATTCCAAGTCAGGACAACAAAGAGTTTCCTCCAACAAACCATAAGCGTTTGTCAGCACCAAGGCGCAGAAAAAGTATGGAAAAACCAAACAAAATTACACTGTAGGAGATAGTTTTAGTTAATTGCCATCACTCAAAGAAATCACTCGTAAACAAAATGTGCAATCATAAATTGTAGCCTAATCTGGACGCGACTGTAATAGTTAACTTACTGCAATATTTGACTCATTTGTAAACTATTCTACAATTCAGCTATGAATGTACAAGTAGTTTTCAACAAAAAGTAAAACAGTTCAATGCTATTTCTACTGGAACAGTACCCTTAGCGCGAGAAGAAGAGTCCCGGTAGTCTGTCCTCAACCCTGTCCAAATTGTGGATGTAGTGAGGAGCCGCACATGCATTTCCCCCGTGACATGCAGCAGTACTACTGATTGATTGCAGTGGTTCCCAACCTTTTTTTTAAGGAACTCAGTCAGGTTTTCCTCTCGTCATGTCAGTCATTGCAGACCTTAGAGTGCTATTTATAACTTGTCAGAAATGTCCAGATCAACTAGCCCATGTCAGCTAACGTTTTTTTAGCTAGGTTTTTTTAGCCCATTGATTTAGTTGTAATGTTTGAGTCACTCAAATATCACATGAACACACAAGACATGGCAAAATGTGTAGAATTGCAGGAAATTTGCTTTAAAACTGCAAAATATTATCTAAATAGCGACAGACTTTTCAAACTTAAAAGGAATAAAGAAGACTTCTAAAATGCCATCACTGAGAGGTTCACCCTGAAAGACAGATGAATGGGAGGCAGGTAGCCTAGCGGTTAAGAACGGCCAGTAACCAAAAGGTTGCCGGTTCAAATCCCCGAGTCTGTTAGGTGAAAAATCTGTCTGTGCAGTTGAGCAAAGCACTTAACCCTAATTGCTCCCGTAAGTCGCTCTGGATAAGAGTGTCTGCTAAATGACTAAAATGTAAAGCAATGGACTTCATTTACTAGTTAGCCTCAACCTCATATTCATTATCTCCAGCCCAATACCAGTGTCTACATATGTGAAAACTGGTGTTTCTATGATCTGTGGTTAAAAAGAAGAAAGGTCCTAAAAAAAATGCTTCTCTTTGATATCACAGGGTAGGATTAAAAGTAAGAAAAACAGTGATTTTCTAAATCTGCAGAGATTCTTGCCGGAGGGAGGGTATTTTCTTGCTACCCACATCACCGTGAATTTTCATAAAGTTGTAACTTTTAATGATGTCATCGGGTAGAACTTTCTAACTTTGTATTTCTCTCTACAAAATCTAGAAATGCTTAATTTTCACATATGTAGATGTAACCGGTGAGAAATGGCTAGCTAGTTAGGGGTGCGCGCTAGTAGCATTTCAATCGGTGACGTCACTCGCTCTGAGACCTTGAAGTAGTTGTTTCCCTTGCTCTGCAAGAGCCGCGGCTTTTGTGGAGCGACGGGTAACGGTGCTTCGAGGGTGACTGTTGTCGATGTGTGCAGAGGGTCCCTGGTTCAAGCCCAGGTAGGGGCGAGGAGAGGGACGGAAGCAACACTTTTACATTGATGCTGTTGACCCGGATCACTGGTTGCTGCGGAAAAGGAGGAGGTCAAAAGGGGGGTGAGTGTAACCGGTGTGAAATGGCTAGCTAGTTAGCGGTGCGCGCTAGTGTCGTAGTAAATATATTTGTCGTAGTGAATATGGAATGTGATATGTTGAGTAAGATGTTGTGCTAAGATCTATTAAGGTCAGGAGCTTGTTTTGTATAAATTCTGTTCCTATCCAAGAACAATGGACAAAGGGTCCTATCTTGTCACCAGGTGGCCAAGGACAACACCCACGCCATAGGTCTCTCAGTTGTTCCATCTCACGAGTTTCCCTTGAGACACACAGACATCATCACTGTTGACACACACACACACACACACACACATCATCACTGTTAACACACACACACACACACACACACACAAAATCCCCTCTTTTAGGCTGAACATTTGAAGACAGAGAACTCTACTCAGAGCCAATGCAACAGTGACACTAGCCTGGAGGGGACCTCGCCCAACTCATCAGGACCAATCAGAAGATCAGAACTACTAGATTCAACCTACATCATTTATTGCATAAAATGTCTGCACACAATGTTTCGGGGCTCTCTTCAGATAGCTCCCTACGAGTTTGACGAACGAGTCCGTGCACGCTTTTTCAGATATCTTTACCTCTGAATAAACTGCCTTTATTATACAATATCCACCCTGTCCAAAGTCTCTACTTGGTCTCAGTTCTCCAGTAAACTTGTGATATCAACACTAGTAGCATTTCAATTGGTGACGTCACTCGCTCTGAGACCTTGAAGTTGTTGTTCCCTTTGCTCTGCAAGGGCCGCGGCTTTTGTGGAGCGATGGGTAACGGTGCTTCGAGGGTGACTGTTGTCGATGTGTGCAGAGGGTCCCTGGTTCAAGCCCAGGTAGGGACGGAAGCAATACTTTTACATAGACACTGGTATTGTACTGTAGATAATGACAATTAGGTTGAAAGTGGTAAAGTTGCCCTTTAAGGTAGGCCTAAATGCATTATACATTTTTTGCGGGTTAGGCTACTGTTGAATGAACATGAGAAGAATTGTGCTGTTGTCCATTCAGCACCACGTAGTTAACCTGTAGGCTATTATATGAGCGGCCCCCGAAGTATGTGTAAAATGAGTAAGCTGAAGTAAGCTGTTCTAATTGAAATCAGCCTCCATCACATTGGGGAGATGCCGAGGTCAGTGAAACCCTTGGTGAGGACCAAAGCCCCTGCAGGTTTATTCACTATGTCCACATCTATGTTTATGCTAGAGAGCGAGCAAAAGTACTTTTATGTGGTTAAACAAACAGACTTGTTATCATTCCCCTTTATCCAAATAAGAAAGGCACAATCACAAATGGCGTATGCGAAACCATCTGCTTCGATGGAGTCCTCGCCAAAAACCGGAGAGCATTGAACTGCCATTGGACAAGCTTGACTGAGCATGCACAGGATCTACACTTAACTAAATCACTCCATTTTGTGTCTTGATAGTGGATGATGTTTAATCATTGGCCATTATCCAGCAATCAAACGAGTTGAACAAGGAATGAATGATGAGAGACCTCCCATTGGGTCAGTTTACACAGAACTACATGGAGTGCCGAGTATAGGGCCCCCATACTCAACTGGCGGACCACGGTCCAGATCCGGACCCAAAAGGGGTCAATGTGGACCACGAGTCCCGACTACACATTTGTTTTGGGGGGGGAGGGATCTCGGTCAGACTTCAATCCCTGGTATTATATAAACACACATAGGACATGTGAACATTTGTACAATTGCAGAAAATTAGCTTTAAAACAGCAATACAAATAATCCGCCCCATGGCAAAATGTGTAGGAAATTCACTTTAACACTGCATAAATGTCTCTCTGCCAACAAGAAGGGTGTGAACAGTTTGAGGTCACATGGGTTGCGAGGTGGGGATTTGTTACTATGCAGATAAATAACAATATCCATCCGGACCTTTGCCACCTAGGAAATGTGTGTGACCGGACCTTCTCAAATAGTACTTGAGTACCCCTGGTGTAGGGTATGTCCAATAACATTACCTCATTACATTACTAACAATTCTTTTTAAATGTTGTTTGCTCCAGTTGCTCCAAGTATCGCGTAGATTTGGGTTGAAGCGTATCACTATGTTGGGTTTGTGTGTTTGTTTGTGTGTGTCACAGGATCTACATTTCATGTCTGATTGATTTGATTGGCAGCAATACATACATCTGTGTCAGTGGATCACGAGACCAGAAAATCAAGTGACATACAGTTCATTCAGACCCCTTAAGTTTTTCAACATTTTGTTACGTTACGGCCTTATTCTAAAATGGATTAAATTGTTTTTTTTCATCAATTTACACACAATATCCGATAATGACAAAGCCAAAACATGTTTTTATACATTTTAGCCCTTTTCTTTGGACAACACTATAAAGCATTACTCTGAGTGTTGTTTTCCAAATGCTCTTTAGATTGTCTGCTGTGGTTGTTAAATTGTTATGTTTGAATGGAATTGGCTGAAGCGTTGTTTATGTTCGGTTTTGACAGTATACATCTGGACATGCTGAGTGGGAGACTGTTGTTTGCTCTTATGTTCCAACTGCATTCACCCACACACTGTCTAGTCTAAAATAAGGCTGCTGGGGTTTGGACAGAGACCATCAGAGAAGTTTTAGTCTAGCAACTTCCCCTCAAAACACACCCCAGATCCCAAACCCACGAAGGAGCTGGGCTGGCTGATGGATAGTCCAAAGCCAGTCCTCTAAATGGTACGTCGTCACCCAACACCATATTACACTTTAAAGAAGTAGACCTGATTACATTTCACAAAACAAATATGTTTTTATCATATCATAATTGTCTCTGTCTCTCCAACCTCGGCCACATATTTTTTTTATTTCCTCCTGGAGCGAAAACTCACTCGGCACACAGAGCAGAACAGCTCTGACAGTTTTTTTCCAGGGCCGTAGTATGGGAAAGAGGGGCAGGGTTAGACCTGTGATGGTTGTCTACATTTGTACTGCTTGTCCTGCCACTCCCTTTCCATTTATTCCACTACTAGACCAGTCAACAAACTGTATTCTGGTTAGTAACCCCAGCTTATTCAATCATGACGTGTCAAGATGTCTGTTTACTAACATTTGTTTGAATTCTGGCTGATGTCATCTACCCATTTTAGTAACGACAGACAATAATATGCAAATACGAACGTAAACATTAATGTCTATTCTATAACTTCCTGTTGAGTTAGTGGCACAAAAAGAAAGAAAAAACACATTCACAAAAAGGGGTGGAAGTGGTGTTTCTGACCACATACTGAGATTGTTTTTGTTAAATGTATGAAAATGTATGCACTCACTACTGTAAGTCGCTCTGGATAAGTGACTAAAATGTAAATATCAAAATGTAAATTGAAGACTGAGAACAGAAACAAATTCAAGGGGAAAGCATTTTTAACTCTTTGTTGAGAGCTCTGAACCCCATGCAGGATTAGGGGTTTTGCGGGGAACAAAACACAGAGTACGTATACATGCACACAATAATGCGATTATTGTGGATAGTCAGATTAATATAATAGTTTGATTAAAACGTTTACATACTTTGCAAGAAGAACGATTTCCCTAATAATCCTGTTTACATCCTGACATCTAAAATCAGGCTACCTAATGGCACTCTGATAAATGCAGAAAATCGCCAATCAAAATAAACGTTTTACACCATGTTATTTTTGGGAAGCATATTTGATTCTGAGTTCGAACATACAAAGTTTGTATGTGAAAACTACTTCTAAGATACATACATTTACTTCACTCACGCTAAAGAGGGAGGCTCACTCGGCTGGTGCTAGCACATGCGCAGATTAAATACACAGCTAGAACGCTGATTAAGGTCTTTACAGTGCCTTCGGAAAGTATTCAGACCCCTTGACTTTTTCCACATTTTGTTACGTTACAGCCTTATTCTAAAATTGATTAAATAAATAAAAATCCTCAGCAATCTACACACAATACCCCATAATGACAAAGTGAAAACAGGTTTCTAGACATTTTTGCAAATGTAAAAAAAAAAAAAAAACATACCTTATTTACATAGGTATTCAGACCTTTTGCTATGAGACTTGAAATTGAGCTCAGGTGCATCCTGTTTCCATTGATCATCCTTGATGTTTCTACAACTTGATTGGAGTCCACCTGTGGTAAATTCAATTGATTGGACATGATTTGGAAAGGCACACACCTGTATATATAAAGGTCCCACAGTTGACAGTGCATGTCAGAGTAAAAACCAAGCCACGAGGTTAAAGGAATTGTCCGTAAAGCTCCGAGACAGGATTGTGTTGAGGCACAGATCTGGGGAAGGGTACCAAAACATTTCTGCAGCATTGAAGGTCCCTAAGAACACAGCGGCCTCCATCATTCTTAAATGGAAGAAGTTTGGAACCACAAAGACTATTCCTAGAGCTGGCCGCCCGGCCAAACTGAGCAATCGGGGGAGAAGGGCCTTGGTCAGGGAGGTGACCAAGAACCCGATGGTCACTCTGACAGAGCTCCAGAGTTCCTCTGTGGAGATGGGAGAACCTTCCAGAAGGACAAGCATCTCTGCAGCACTCCACCAATCAGGTCTTTATGGAAGAGTGGCCAGACGGAAGCCACTCCTCAGTAAAAGGCACATGACAGCCTGCTTGGAGTTTGCCAAAAGGCACCTAAAGACTCTCAGACCATGAGAAACAAGATTCTCTGGTCTGATGAAACTAAGATTGAACTCTTTGGCCTGAATGCCAAGTGTCACGTCTGTGGGAAACCTGGCACCATCCCTACGGTGAAGCATGGTGGTGGCAGCATCATGCTGTGGGGATGTTTTTCAGCGGCAGGGCCTGGGAGACTAGTCAGGATCATGGCAAAGATGAACGGAGCAAAGAACAGAGAGATCCTTGATGAAAACCTGCTCCAGAGTGCTCAGGACCTCAGACTGAGGCGAAGGTTCACCTTCCAACAGGACAACGACCCTAAGCACACAGCCAAGACAACGCAGGAGTGGCTTCGGGACAAGTCTCTGAATGTCCTTGAGTGGCCCAGCCAGAGCCCGGACTTGAACCCCATCGAACATCTCTGGAGAGACCTGAAAATAGCTGTGCAGCGACGCTCCCCATCCAACCTGACAGAGCTTGAGAGGATCTGCAGAGAAGAATGGGAGAAATTCCCCAAATACAGGTGTGCCAAGCTTGAAGTGTAATTCCCAAGAAGACTTGAGGCTGTAATCGCTGCCAAACGTTAATAAATGTGCAAAAATGTATAAAAACACGTTTTTGCTTTGTCATTATAGGGTATTGTGTGTAGATTGATGGGGGGGGGGACAATTGAATCAATTTTAGAATAAGGCTGTAATATAACAAAGTGTGGAAAAAGTAAAGGGGTCTGAATACTTTCCGAATGCAATTTTCCTAATAATTCGAAAGATTTCTCAGAAAACCATGTGTTTTAATCGCCTTATGCTTACTTCGATTTTGACCTTACGCCGATTATTGCATAATCTGCCTACTGCCATAATCAGTTTAATATCAAATTATTACTGTGCATGTAAACATACTCAGTGTCATCAACACTGTGATTAACCTATGAACTGCTAAAGAAGTATAAACAAAGACAACACTAGGCGACCTGGTCTCAGAGCATTTTGTATTATTCTGTACGGGTATCCGAGACACTCCATTGAGTATGATATGTTACGAATGACAATTCTTATTATATGTAATGAATGATCTAAACGTACAATATGGTACTAATTTGCTAAACATACTATATGTTACGACTTTGCAAAATGTATGATATGTCACAAATTCTAGCTAGGTGGCTAACTTTAGCTAGCTGGCTAACGTTAGCTAGGCTAGGGTTTAGGGTTAAGTTTAGGTGTTAGGTTAAATGGTTAGGGTTAGGCGGAAGGGTTAGGGTTAGGGGAAGGGTTAGCTAACATGCTAAGTTGTTGCAAAGTAGCTAAAAAGTAGTAAGTAGCTGAAAAGTTGCTAATTAGCTAAAATGCTAAAGTTGTCCGTGAACAGATTTGAACTCGCAACCTTTGGGTTGCTAGACATTCGCGTTATACGCACACCCATCCACCCCGACCAACCACCCTACTTTAGTTTTTGCCTTAAGTAACAATATGTCTTATATAAACATACCAAACATAACATATAGTACTAATTTGAGTGTCACGGATTTAAATTTACTATGTTACATCTAATCTATGAGACCAGGCTGCTAGGGGGTCTCAGTTGGGCAAATCCCCCTGATCTTTATCATAGCATTCTTCCAAATCTGCTACCAATGTAAAATGTTTAATATGCTATAATTCAGTCAATATCTGATGGATTATTACAATTCTAAAAGTGTGAAGTGTCTTCATCCATTGTCCAACTATTGCATTGATTAGAATTGTTTTGAAAACCTTTTAACAATTTCGATGACCGTTGCTACATTAGTAGATCCACAGGTCCACAGGTATGAGGGCTGTGGCTGCTACACATTAGTAGACTACTGTAGATCTTCCCATTATGTATATGACCATCATTCATTCAATCAAGGCTCTTATCAAGGAAATTATTGAAAGTGACAGAACATCGGATCTAAAACATATTAATTTGCAGACCTGATTCATTTGACCAAGATTCGTATGTTTTCTGTTTCATTTTTTAAGTAAGCTATGACAACAGCTGTACAAAATCCCAGATGATCTGTGTTGTGTAACTTCATATTCTGTTTTGCTTATGGGGATCAGTGGGGGGGGGGTTGATTCATGCCTGAAGGCAGTGGTGTAGTGGAGGGTATACGCAGGTATACGCCGTAACACACTTAATTTTCCATGGGCATTGCATATACTCACTTCTTAATCCCCACTGATACGTACCAAAGTAGTGTAATGGAGTTACAGTGAGGGAAAAAGTATTTGATCCGCTGCTGATTTTGTACGTTTTCCCTCTGACAAAGACATGATCAGTCTATCATTTTAATGGTTTATTTGAACAGTGAGAGACAGAATAACAACAACAAAATCCAGAAAAACGCATGTCAAAACTGTTATAAATTGATTTGCATTTTAATGAGGGAAATAAGTATTTGACCCCTCTGTAAAACATGACCTAGTACTTGGTGGCAAAACCCTTGTTGGCAATCACAGAGGTCAGACGTTTCTTGTAGTTGGCCACCAGGTTTGCACACATCTCAGGAGGGATTTTGTTCCACTCCTCTTTGCAGATCTTCTCCAAGTCATTAAGGTTTCGAGGCTGACGTTTGGCAAATCGAACCTTCAGCTCCCTCCACAGATTTTCTATGGGATTAAGGTCTGGAGACTGGCTAGGCCACTCCAGGACCTTAATGTGCTTCTTCTTGAGCCACTCCTTTGTTGCCTTGGCCGTGTGTTTTGGGTCATTGTCATGCTGGAATACCCATCCACGACCCATTTTCAATGCCCTGGCTGAGGGAAGGAGGTTCTCACCCATGATTTGACGGTACATGGCCCCGTCCATCGTCCCTTTGATGCAGTGAAGTTGTCCTGTCCCCTTAGCAGAAAAACACCCCCAAAGCATAATGTTTCCACCTCCATGTTTGACGGTGGGGATGGTGTTCTTGGGGTCATAGGCAGCATTCCTCCTCCTCCAAACACGGCGAGTTGAGTTGATGCCAAAGAGCTCGATTTTGGTCTCATCGGACCACAACACTTTCACACAGTTCACCTCTGAATCATTCAGATGTTCATTGGCAAACTTCAGACGGGCCTGTATATGTGCTTTCTTGAGCAGCGGGACCTTGCGGGCGCTGCAGGATTTCAGTCCTTCACGGCGTAGTGTGTTACCAATTGTTTTCTTGGTGACTATGGTCCCAGATGAGATCATTGACAAGATCCTCCCGTGTAGTTCTAGGCTGATTCCTCACCGTTCTCATGATCATTGCAACTCCACGAGGTGAGATCTTGCATGGAGCCCCAGGCCGAGGGAGATTGACAGTTATTTTGTGTTTCTTCCATTTGCGAATAATCGCACCAACTGTTGTCATCTTCTCACCAAGCTGCTTGGCGATGGTCTTGTAGCCCATTCCAGCCTTGTGTAGGTCTACAATCTTGTCCCTGACATCCTTGGAGAGCTCTTTGGTCTTGGCCATGGTGGAGAGTTTGGAATTTGATTGATTGATTGCTTCTGTGGACAGGTGTCTTTTATACAGGTAACAAGCTGAGATTAGGAGCACTCCCTTTAAGAGTGTGCTACTAATCTCAGCTCGTTACCTGTATAAAAGACACCTGGGAGCCAGAAATCTTTCTGATTGAGAGGGGGTCAAATACGTATTTCCCTAATTAAAATGCAAATCAATTTATAACATTTTTGACATGCGTTTGTCTGGATTTTTGTTTAGTTATTCTGTCTGTCTCTGGTCAAATAAACCTACCATTAAAATTATAGACTGATCATTTATTTGTCAGTGGGCAAACTTACAAAATCAGCAGGGGATCAAATACTTTTTTCCCTCACTGTATAGTAAGAAACACTTATTTGAAGGGTTTGAATGACCTCTGCACTCTGTCCTGACTTTCTAGTGTGGTTTGATTGTCCTCACTGGAAAGCCGAGAGACATTGGATGATGAATTTAAGGTAATTTGTAATACTGATTTTAAGGTCATTTGTAATACTGATTTTAAGGTCATTTGTAATACTGATAATTATGAAGTTTATAGTTCATAGCCATATTTGTGATTCGGACCACGGGAAGAAGGAGAGGGCGATGCCTTTCATTTAAGGGTAGGTTGTCTTAAGTCTATTTTCTTATGACCGTATGGATACAACTTTTCTGTTTATGGAGTTATTATGGATTTGTTATTTTAAATTGGTTTTTATTTCACCAGTAGTGTTGTTTCTTTCACATTACTCACATTGTGAGTCACGTGTCAAAATGGGGGAATTACCAGTCCTCTTAGGTTTTTGGAATGAAGTTTACACACCTTGAGTGATATGTAGGAGTGTATCGGGTGATATATGAAGGAGTGTATTGTTGTGTTTGTTCTGTTTTGTTTCGATACAAATCTCACCAGATTGGGTGTGCTGGATTGTTGGGATTTCTCCCGATGGGTTAGAGGTGTAACTTCCTGATCCTGTGACTCTGCGGTGAAGCCGACAGTGTGATAAGGTGAGTATATTAGAAATTGGTATTAAGAATAATTGGTAAAAGTAATAATTTTTCATATAGTCAATGCTTGTCTGGATTTCCTGAATCAGAAATGAACTCAACTAAACTGTTGTTCTGATCTGTCCTCTCTCGAGGTTACTACAGATGGTGTCTTGATGCATAGCAGGGATAATTCGGCCGAGAACGGTGTGAACCTCAAAACCCCCTCTAACCGGCTGAAGAAGAGCGACAAAGGCGTTCAATGCGGCCCTGTCCGCACCACTTCTACCGAGAGACCTGAGTCTGAGCCAGAAACCTGTATACAGCATCCATCGAAGCTATCAACTGCTTTTTCTCTCATGCCTTTTCTCTCAGGAGTGTGACAGGAGTCCGCGATGAGTGAGCATGGAGAGAGATCCGTTCCAAAACTTCTCTCATGTTGCTGTTATACTGGTTGGCAAATGGATGAGACATAATGGGTGGTAAAGGTGGTGGCTGCCCAGGTGAGACATTGAAATTGGGACATTATCATGGGCCATCCATTTTGAACTATAAAGCTGTCTGAAGAAGAAAATGGGGGAGACGCCAGAAGATTGAGTGCCGGGGAAGGAAGGGGTTGGTCAACTGTGCCCGTAATTTATTTGGACTTGTCTAAAATTGTTTATTTTAGGGTATCAGGTTGATTGAGGAGGTCTGTATATACACTGCTACATTTATAGTAATTTAGATTAAGAATGCATTGAGATACTGATCTGGAAATATAATCGTGATGAGGAAGTTAATACTAGAATTATAGGATAATTATACTGTATGTTAATATAAATGTACATTCTGCCAGTGTTGATGTGTGCTAAGTTGAGGGTTTTAACTTTGAGTGATAGGACCAATGTGAATCACTAAGAATTGTCATTCTAAATTTGGATTTGATAATTCATTGGGTTTTGATTATGATTTGTAAACTGACTGATTGATTTGAGTAATTGTTTGGCATTGTTCCTATTTTGTTGCATTACAACCTGGAATTAAAATGGATTTTTTGGTTTTTTTTAATCATTTGATTTACACAACATGCCCACCACTTTGAAGATGCAAAATATTTGCGCCAGACATAGCGTTTTCCTTGATTGGCAAAAAGCTCAATTTTTGTCTGATCTGACCAGAGTACCTTCTTCCATATGTTTGGGGAGTCTCCCACATGTCTTTTGGCGTACACCAAACATGTTTGCTTATTTTTATCTTTAAGCAATGGCTTTTTTCTGGCCACTCTTCCGTAAAGCCCAGCTCTGTGGAGTGTACGGCTTAAAGTGGTCCTATGGACAGATACTCTAATCTCCGCTGTGGAGCTTTGCAGCTCCTTCAGGGTTATCTTTGGTCTCTTTGTTGCCTCTGATTAATGCCCTCCTTGCCTGGTCCGTGAGTTTTGGTGGGCAGCCCTCTCTTGGCAGGTTTGTTGTGGTGCCATATTCTTTCCATTTTTTAATAATGGATTTAATGGTGCTCCGTGGGATGTTCAAAGTTTCTGATATTTTTTTATAACCCAACCCTGATCTGTACTTCTCCACAACTTTGTCCCTGACCTGTTTGGAGAGCTCCTAGGTCTTCATGGTGCCGCTTGCTTGGTGGTGCCCCTTGCTTAGTGGTGTTGCAGACTCTGGGGCCTTTCAGAACAGGTGTGTGTGTATATAGTGAGATCATGTGACAGATCATATGACACTTAAATTGCACACAGCTGGACTTTATTTAACTAATTATGTGACTTCTGAAGGTAATTGGTTGCACCAGATCTTATTTAGGGGCTTCATAGCAAAGGGGGTGAATATATATGCACGCACCACTTTTCCGTTATTTATTTTTTAGAATTTTTTGAAACAAGTAATTTTTTTTATTTCACTTCATCAATTTGGACTATTTTGTGTATGTCCATTACATGAAATCCAAATGAAAATCCATTTAAATTACAGGTTGTAATGCAACAAAATAGGAAAAACGCCAAGGGGGTTGAATACTTTTGCAAGGCACTGTATAAGGGATTGATTGTTTTGATTGTTGTTATACTAATTGTGACATGGGTAAAGGAGTTGTGTGAACTAAAGATGTTGACACTATTCTCAGCATGCCCTGGTGAATGGAGAGGGTGATCTCTGATCCTGAGAGTGAAACCGATCCTAATCTATTTGACCTATGTCCATTACCAAATTACATTTTTGATGATAATGTTAATACTCAGGAACTATGCTTGTCCTCGGTCATGTTCATTAGGCACCAAACTGAAGAAATATTACTTAAACTGGGAATCACTACCTGGATTTGTCCAACAAGAAATGCTAATTTTAGTTTCTACAGATGCTGTTATGGGGATGGAAATAGTTATTTCCACTATGCTGACCAATGGGAGTGTGCTCAGTATCAACATAATTATTTTGTTTCGTACTGATTACATGTACTCCGACTTAGATTGCTGAGAATTTCTTAACGATATTTTAATGTTTATATCATTTCCAATGAAGGATATTTTATGTTAAGGTAAAAAAGTCAATGACCCAACAGATGGTAATTTACAATGGTAATATACTAGTGCAAGGACGTTTTTTCCCTATATGTTTGAGTTAGATTTTTTTTAATATGTTTTATTTTTATTCATGTTTTTTTAAAAGTTGTAATTATCTTTTAAGTTAAGACTAAGTCTTAAAATGGGGGAATGTCGTAGAATTACAACATTATGTTAATCACATTACTTTTATATTATAATGTATTCCTATATCTTTTGAGTCAACATAATAGGGTTTTTAGAACTCTCCTGTGTCTGTTTGGAACTGAGATGAGCCTCTGAGATTTAAAACGCTGACAGTTGATTTGCGATGACTTGGTGATGACAACATTCCATTCCATGATTAGTGTCTGTATGCCTGTCTGTCGGTGCTAGGGAGACCCAATCTCTTTATCCTATATGGAAGATGAACACTGGACTTAATCATTTGAGGGAATGACCTGGCTCCATGTAAATCTTGATGTCTGTTGCATGAGAGCACAATGTACCTTTTGACCCATTCCACACATCTGCTGTTTGTCATGTATTCAGAAGGATGTGTCTTTACTATAAAGGCCTGAGGTTCAGTTCTGCTCTTCTGAGTTCTCAGTGATCACCTCTAGGGTGGTTACCGACCAACTCCATTACTGCAGTAATTAATAAAGTTCAATTGTTTTGAGGAAATCTAAAGGTCTCTTCTTTGATTAGAATAATTACCACGACACTTCTCAGGGATGATCAATGGAAACAGGATGCACCTGAGCTCAATTCCGAGTCTCATAGCAAAGGGTCTGAATACTTATGCAAATAAGGTATTTCTGTTTTGAATTTTTTATACATTTGCAAACTCCAACTCGTGTGCTCCAGAAACACTGCTAACCAAACAGTGCTAGGTGCCTGCACACTTGAATTAAAGGGTAACTACACTCAAAAGTGGTCTCCTGATGTGGTTTAAGCATTGTTATGGACTTAGAACATACAATTCTGTTGTTTTTCTGATTAAAAAAGTGTGACTTTGAGAGTGAAAACCTGAAAGAAAGGAGAACAAATCTGAAACCTGAGAATTTTAAACATTTATCTGTTTCAATGGTAGGCCTACTATTAGCCTACTTGCACAGTACAGCTTCGGTTGGCCTGACTGTGAAAGACCAATATGGGATTTATCATTTTAGGTCATTCAGAGTGTATATCACTGTTTCTCATAGAACTTGTCACACAGGGCGCCTTTCCTTCGTCGGGTGGGGCCTTGGAAATTATTGGGGAAAATTGGAGTATACCCAGTTCTCCAGGCACCACTACACCACTGCCTGAAGGCATGTTGATATCTGTGAGTGTGCTCTCTTTGTAGTGTTAATTTCGTCAACAAAAACAGTGATTAAAATAGTCGTCAAACACCTATTTTTCAGTGGCAATTGACGAGACTGACTAAATAGACCCAGGAAAAACTATGACTGAGCAACAATTATTTTTCATTTCAGTTGAACGAGACAAGACACATTTATCTCTGTGACTAAAATCTGACTACTAAGTGGGCTGGACAATAGTTTTTGGAGAGATTGAGAGCTTTTCAGTGATAAGCACAAATAATATTAGCAGCACAGATGCGCAGCGCAGTGGGAAGTACGCGCCACACCCGGCACACACAGCCTACATCAACTGGTGAGCAGCAGACTATGAGTGTGGACAGACAGACTCCGCTCCGGCTCCGCCTCCGATTATACACATCACGCAGGGGACTCTCTTGCTTCCCCATTGCTAACCAGTCACCACCAGCCTTCTAGGTAGCTACCCTTTACCTGGTTAAGAAACAGAAGCTGCTTTACAAAATTAAAAACAATTGCAGCATTGACTACATCACTGGGCGAAACAGTCATTAGCACCTGTTCAAAGTCATTAGCCCCCGTTCTAATTTTGGACACCAATGTGGCTGTGGGACGTTTATAACAATGGAGATGACACGCCCAAGTGATGGAGGTGCAACCCATACTACTTTGCAGCACCATCTGGTGATTGTGCTGCTACTCTCTCTCTCTGCGCTAGTGTGTGTGTGTGTGTGTGTGTGTGTGTGTGTGTTTGTTTTGTATGTAATGTGCAATATCTGTGTAGGCTGAATTAATTTTTATATACACTACCGGTCAAAATATTTAGAACACTCATTCAAGGGTTTTTCTTTATTTTTACTATTTTCTACACTGTAGAATAATAGTGAAGACATCAACACTTTGAAATAACACATATAGAATCATGTAGTAACCAAAAAAGTATTAAACAAATATATTTTTTATTTGAGATTCTTCAAATAGCCACCCTTTGCCTTGATGACAGCTTTGCACACTTTTGGCATTCTCTCAACCAGCTTCATGAGGTAGTCACCTGGAATGCATTTCAATTAACAGGTGTGCCTTCTTAAAAGTTTATTTCCTTCTTAATGTGTTTGAGCCAATCAATTGTGTGTGGGGGGGAGGTATACAGAAGATAGTCCTATCTGGTAAAAGACCAAGTCCATATTATGGCAAGAACAGCTCAAATAAGCAAAGAGAAACAACAGTCCATCATTACTTTAAGACATGAAGGTCAGTCAATACGGAAAATCACAAGAACTTTGAATGTTTCTTCAAGTGCAGTCGCAAAAACCATCAAGCGCTATGATGAAACTGGCTCTCATGAGGACCACCACAGGAAAGGAAGACCCAGAGTTACCTCTGCTGCAGAGGATAAGTTCATAAGAGTTACCAGGCTCAGAAATTGCAGCCCAAATAAATGCTTCACAGAGTTCAAGTAACAGACACATCTCAACATCAATTGTTCAGAGGAGACTGTGTGAATCTGGCCTTCATGGTCGAATTGCTGCATAGAAACCACTGCTAAAGGACACCAATAAGAAGAAGAGACTTGCTTGGGCCAAGAAACATGAGCAATGGACATTAGACCGGTGGAAATGTGTCCTTTGGTCTGGAGTCCAAATTGTATATTTTTGGTTCCAACCACTGTGTCTTTGTGAGACGCGGTGTGTGTAAACAGATTATCTCTGCATGTATATTTGGTTTGGGCTTACATTTACATTTTAGTCATTTAGCAGACGCTCTTATCCAGAGCGACTTACAGTTAGTGAGTGCATACATTTTCATACTGGCCCCCCGTGGCTTAGTGGGACTATCATTTGTTTTTCAACAGGACAATGACCCAACACACCTCCAGGCTGTGTAAGGGCTCTTATACAAAGAAGGAGAATGATGGAGTGCTGCATCAGATGACCTGGCCTCCACAATCCCCCGACCTCAACCAAATTGAGATGGTTTGGGATGAGTCGGACCACAGAGCCAACAAGTGATCAGCATATGTGGGAACTCCTTCAAGACTGTTGGAAAAGCATTCCAGGTGAAGATGGTTGAGAGAATGCCAAGAGTGTGCAAAGCTGTCATCAAGGCAAAGGGTGGCTATTTGAAGAATCTCAAATCTAAAATATATTTGGATTTGTTTAACACTTTTTTGGTTACTACATGATTCCATATGTGTTATGTCATAGTTTTGATGTCTTCACTATTATTATACAATGTAGAAAATAGTAAAAATAAAGAAAAACCCTTGAATGAGTAGGTGTTCTAAAACTTTTGACCGGTAGTGTAGGTTTGTCATATTTCTGCTGTTTGGAAAATAATAGGATGCTATGCAGAAACATATGTTGGTAGGACAAGGCTATGTATTTTTGTGGACATGGAAGTCAGTGATTGTTTACTATAGGTTAATGAGGCAATACAAATGTGATGTGACTAAAATGTGACTAAAATGAAAGGGCATTTAGTTGACTAAAATGGCCCAATGTTTTCGTCATTTTGACAACTAGACTAAATCATTACTTAAATGACTAAAATGTGACTTAATTATATTTTTTTGTAAAAAGAGTGCCAAAATTAACACGGTCTCTACGTGACATACACTACCGTTCAAAAGTTTGTGGTCACTTAGAAATGTCCTTGTTTTCAAAAGAAAAGCATTGTTTTTGTCCATTAAAATAAAATCGATTAGAAATACAGTGTAGACATTGTTAATGTTGTAAATGGCTATTGTAGTTTGAAACGGCTGATTTTTTATGGAATATCTACATAGGCGTACAGAGGCCCATTATCAGCAACCATCAGTCCTGTGTTCCAATGGCACGTTGTGTTCGCTAATCCAAGTTTATTATTTTAAAAGGCTAATTGATCATTAGAAAACCCTTTTGCAATTTATGTTAGCACAGCTGAAAACTGTTGTGCTGATTAAAGCAGCAATAAAACTGGCCTTCTTGAGACTAGTTGAGTATCTGGAGCATCAGCAATTGTGGGTTCGATTACAGGCTCAAAATGGCCAGAAACGAAGAACTTTCTTCTGAAACTCTTCAGTCTATTCTTGTTCTGAGAAATGAAGGCTATTCCATGCGAGAAATTGCCAAGAAACTGAAGAACTCGTACAACGCTGTGTACTACTCCCTTCACAGAACAGCGCAAACTGGCTCTAACCAGAATAGAAAGAGGAGTGGGAGGCCCCGGTGCACAACTGAGCAAGAGGACAAATACATTAGAGTGTCTAGTTTGAGAAACAGACGCTTCCCAGGTCCTCAACTGGCAGCTTCATTAAATAGTACCCGCAAAACACCAGTCTCAACGTCAACAGTGAAGAGGCGACTCCGGGATGCTGACCTTCTAGTCAGAGTTGCAAAGAAAAAGCCATATCTCAGACTGGCCAATAAAAATAAAAGATGGGCAGTCTGAGATATAGACTGACGAGTGCAGTTAATTAAATCATATAGGAGAAAAAAATCCACATATCCTCTTCCTGTAGCTGTTGAATGGAATCTAGAAGACTGCCTCCGTGTTCTAATTGAGTTGCAGAAACTTTTCCAAACCGAATCTGGGTGAGCAACCAAGTACATGAACCCAGAGGAATCTGTGACCTAAAGTGTGAGTTAAAATAATGAAATAGACCAATAGCAGTTTTAAAACGTGATCCAGCCTTTGTGATCCACAAGGCTCACACTGCATTGTTAGCCATATTAAGGCTGATAAAGCGGATATCATGACAGGATGTTCTCAGTCTCTCTTTTAGTCTGAAGGTCAATAGAAACACCACAATACAACTACAACTCACCCACTCTTGTAGGGATCCTGAATTCTGAAGGCAAGGATAAAGCCATCTTACAGCCTGTCATACAAACTATCTCCACATGTCAAGAGAGCAGATATGCCTCAATAAAAAAAACACTGTAAAACACCTGTCATGGTATTTCACATGCCTTGACACCACTCAGGGAAAAGGCCATAGAGTCAGTTAACCTTGCGTTTGTAAATCAATGTGAGATGAAACAGGTCATTTCTGACCCCAAATCAGTAATGATAAATAAGCATACATTCGAACATTTTCACTCATTTATAGTTAAATTTGATGTTTAAAAATATATACATTTTTCTGTGATACTCAGAGGCTGAGAAATTGGCGATTGAGCTAACTGACATACCAGTACAACCTAAGATAGCCGCCGATATGGGCGATATAGACGAAACGGGCGGCGGTGGAGTGTTAATTTTGGCACTCTTTTTTAGATTTAGTCTAGTCTTAATTATATTCTAGTCAAAATGACTAAGTCTTAGTCACATTTTGTCATTTGAATAATGATTTAGTCTAGTTATTGTCAAAATTACGAAAACATTTGGCCATTTTAGTCTACTAAATGCCCTTTCACTTTAGTCACATTTTAGTCACATCAAATTTGTATTACCTCATTAACCTATAGTAAACATAAATCACTGACTTCCATGTGCACAAACATACATAGCCTACCTGTCACACCCTGGCTCTGGGACTCATTATGTTGAGCCAGGGTGTGTTCATTTCATTGTGTGTATTTCTATGTTGGTGTTCATTCTAGTTTGTTGTATTCTATGTTTGCCTGAGTGACTCCCAATCAGAGGCAACGAGTGTCAGCTGTTGGCTGGTTGTCTCTGATTGGGAGCCATATTTAAACTGTATGTTTTCCCTTTGTGGTTGTGGGTTTTTGTTCCGTGTTCGGTCATTGATACCGTGGACGTCACGAGTCGTGTTTTGTTTTGTATTTTGACGCTTTAACTAATTAAAGTCATGTTTGTTCATCACGCTGCGCCTTGGTCTACTCCTTACCTCGACCTTGACAGAAAAACCCACCATGCAACGACCAAGCAGCGTGTCCAGGGGCAGCTCTTGGGCTGGACATGGGAGGAAGCGCCGGGAGAAGAGACGGTGGAGGCGCGCCGTAGAGAGGAGCTACGGCGTGATCAGGGTCGTCGTCGGACGGTCGTGAGGCAACCCCAGAAAATTTTTTAGGGGGGCACACGGCATGGACGACGGGGCTGACGGAGGAGAAAAGGGGGCGGATCCAGAAGGCCACCAGGCCAGGGGTTCACCGCCCTGTACGTCCTGTGCGGATGCCTCACACAGAGTGTGTGAGGGTAGGCATTCAGCCAGGACGGGTGGTGGCCGCTCTTCACTCCAGGCCTCCTATCCGTCTGCACAGCCCGGTTCGGCCTGTCCCTGCTCCACGCACCAAGCCTACGGTGTGCGTCGCCAGCCCAGTCCGGCCTGTCCCTGCTCCACGCACTAAACCTACGGTGTGCGTCGCCAGCCCAGTCCGGCCTGTCCCTGCTCCACGCACCAAGCCTACGGTGTGCGTCGACAGCCCAGCCCGGCCTGTCCCTGCTCCACGCACCAAGCCTACGGTGTGCGTCGACAGCCCAGCCCGGCCTGTCCCTGCTCCACGCACCAAGCCTACGGTGTGCGTCGACAGCCCAGCCCGGCCTGTCCCTGCTCCACGCACCAAGCCTACGGTGTGCGTCGACAGCCCAGCCCGGCCTGTCCCTGCTCCACGCACCAAGCCTACGGTGTGCGTCGACAGCCCAGCCCGGCCTGTCCCTGCTCCACGCACCAAGCCTACGGTGTGCGTCGACAGCCCAGCCCGGCCTGTCCCTGCTCCACGCACCAAGCCTACGGTGTGCGTCGACAGCCCAGCCCGGCCTGTCCCTGCTCCACGCACTAAACCTACGGTGCGCGTCGCCAGCCCGGTCCGGCCTGTTCCTGCCACCCGCACCAAGTCTACGGTGCGCGTCGCCAGCCCGACCCGGCCTGTTCCTGCCACTCGCACCAAACCTACGGTGCGCGTCGCCAGCCCGGTCCGGCCTGTTCCTGCCACCCGCACCAAGTCTACGGTGCGCGTCGCCAGCCCGACCCGGCCTGTTCCTGCCACTCGCACCAAACCTACGGTGCGCGTCGCCAGCCCGGTCCGGCCTGTTCCTGCCACTCGCACTAAGCCAGGGGTGCGAGAAGTCAGCCTGGTAAGGCCCGTCCCTCTTCCACGCACCAAGCCAGGGGTGCGAGTCGTCAGCCTGGTAAGGCCCGTCCCTCTTCCACGCACCAAGCCAGGGGTGCGAGTCGTCAGCCTGGTAAGGCCCGTTCCTCCTCCACGCACAAAGCCAGGGGTGCGCGTCGTCAGCCTGGTAAGGCCCGTCCCTCCTCCACGCACCAAGCCAGGGGTGCGAGTCGTCAGCCTGGTAAGGCCCGTTCCTCCTCCACGCACCAAGCCAGGGGTGCGAGTCGACAGCCTGGTAAGGATCGCTCCTGTTAAGTCCATACCTCCACAGCCGGCGGGGCCAGACTGGACCAGGGGCACTATGGGGGGTGTATTGGAGGGTGGTGGTCAAGGCCGGAGCCAGAACCGCCGCCGAGGAGGTATGCCCGCCCAGCCCTCCCCTGGTTTGTTTAGTTGAGGCGCGGTCGCAGTCCGCGCCTTTAGGGGGGGGTACTGTCACACCCTGGCTCTGGGACTCTATATGTTGAGCCAGGGTGTGTTCATTCTATGTGTTCTGTTTCTATGTTGGGTGTTCTAGGTTGTGTTTTTCTATGTTTGCCTGTGTGACTCCCAATCAGAGGCAACGAGTGTCAGCTGTAGGCTGGTTGTCTCTGATTGGGAGCCATATTTAAACTGTATGTTTTTCCCTTTGGGTTTGTGGGTTTTTTGTTCCGTGTTCGGTCATTGATACCGTGGACGTCACGAGTCGTGTTTTGTTTTGTATTTTGACGCTTTAACTAATTAAAGTCATGTTTGTTCATCACGCTGCGCCTTGGTCTACTCCTTACCTCGACCTTGACACTACCAACATATTTTTCTGCATTACATCCTATTCTCTTCAAATATATATATACAGTGGGGAAAACAAGTATTTGATACACTGCCAATTTTGCAGGTTTTCCTACTTACAAAGCATGTAGAGGTCTGTAATTTTTATCATAGGAACACTTCAACTGTGAGAGTCGGAATCTAAAACAAAAATCCAGAAAATCACATTGTATGTATTTTAAGTAATGAATTTGCATTTTATTGCATGACGTAAGTATTTGATACATCAGAAAATCAGAACTTAATATTTGGTACAGAAACCTTTGTTTGCAATTACAGAGATCATACGTTTCCTGTAGGTCTTGACCAGGTTTGCACACACTGCAGCAGGGATTTTGGCCCACTCCTCCATACAGACCTTCTCCAGATCCTTCAGGTTTTGGGTCTGTCGCTGGGCAATACGGACTTTCAGCTCCCTCCAAAGATTTTCTATTGGGTTCAGGTCTGGAGACTGGCTAGGCCACTCCAGGACCTTGAGATGCTTCTTACGGAGCCACTCCTTAGTTGCCCTGGCTGTGTGTTTCGGGTCGTTGTCATGCTGGAAGACCCAGCCACGACCCATCTTCAATGCTCTTACTGAGGGAAGGAGGTTGTTGGCCAAGATCTCACGATACATGGCCCCATCCATCCTCCCCTCAATACGGTGCAGTCGTCCTGTCCCCTTTGCAGAAAAGCATCCCCTAAGAATGATGTTTCCACCTCCATGCTTCACGGTTGGGATGGTGTTCTTGGGGTTGTACTCATTCTTCTTCTTCCTCCAAACACGGCGAGTGGAGTTTAGACCAAAAAGCTATATTTTTGTCTCATCAGACCACATTACCTTCTCCCATTCCTCCTCTGGATCATCCAGATGGTCATTGGCAAACTTCAGACGGGCCTGGACATGCGCTGGCTTGAGCAGGGGGACCTTGCGTGCGCTGCAGGATTTTAATCCATGACGGCATAGTGTGTTACTAATGGTTTTCTTTGAGACTGTGGTCCCAGCTCTCTTCAGGTCATTGACCAGGTCCTGCCGTGTAGTTCTGGGCTGATCCCTCACCTTCCTCATGATCATTGATGCCCCACGAGGTGAGATCTTGCATGGAGCCCCAGACCGAAGGTGATTGACCGTCATCTTGAACTTCTTCCATTTTCTAATAATTGCGCCAACAGTTGTTGCCTTCTCACCAAGCTGCTTGCCTATTGTCCTGTAGCCCATCCCAGCCTTGTGCAGGTCTACAATTTTATCCCTGATGTCCTTACACAGCTCTCTGGTCTTGGCCATTGTGGAGAGGTTGGAGTCTGTTTGATTGAGTGTGTGGACAGGTGTCTTTTCTACAGGTAACGAGTTCAAACAGGTGCAGTTAATACAGGTAATGAGTGGAGAACAGGAGTGCTTCTTAAAGAAAAACGAACAGGTCTGTGAGAGCCGGAATTCTTACTGGTTGATAGGTGATCAAATACTTATGTCATGCAATAAAATGCAAATTAATTACTTAAAAATGATACAATGTGATTTTCTGGATTGTTGTTTTAGATTCCGTCTCTCACAGTTGAAGTGTACCTATGATAAAAATTACAGACCTCTACGTGCTTTGTAAGTAAGAAAAGCTGCAAAATTGGCAGTGTATCAAATACTTGTTCTCACCACTGTAAGAATATACTGTATAAGAATTATCTGGCCATGTAAATTCCTAATTCAGCCTACATACACATAGAGAGAGAGAGAGAGAGAGAGAGAGAGAGAGAGAGAGAAGCAGTACAATCACCAGATGGTTGCCATTGTTATTGTCACGATCGTCTTGGAAAGGAGCAGACCAAAGCGCAGCGTGTTGCACGAACATGATGCTTTATTTAATTAAAGCGAAACAACAAAACAAATAACGATTTGTGAAGTCCACAGTGACAATGACTGACTAGGAACAAAAACCCACAAACACAAGGTGAAAACAGACAGTTCAAATATGGCTCCCAATCAGAGACAACGAGCCAACAGCTGACACTCGTTACCTCTGATTGGGAGTCACTCAAACAAAGAAATACAACAACCTAGAACAACCCAACCAAGAAACAGAACACAAAGAAACGAACACACCCTGGCTCAACATACAGAGTCCCGGAGCCAGAGCGTGACAGTTATCAACATTCCACAACCACATTGGTGTCCAAAAGTAGAACAGAGGCTAATGACTGTTTCGTCCAGTGATGTAGTCGAGTCATTAAACTTCAAGTCCGAATTGAGTCCCCATGCTCAAGTTCTGGTCCAAGTGCTCAAGTGTGAGTCACTGGGTCCACATTAACTCTAAATAAAATGATTTAGCCAGATATAGACTGCCTTCAGAAAGCATTCACACCCCTTGACTTTTTCACATTAATGTTGTGTTGCAGCCTGAATTTAAAATGTATTATATTTAGATTTTTTGTCACTGGCCTACACACAATACCCCATAATGTCCAAGTGGAATTATGTTTATAGAAATGTTTTCACATTAATTAAAAATTAAACGCTGAAATGTCTTGAGTCAATAAGTATTCAACCCCTTTGTTATGGCAAGCCTAAATAAGTTCAGCAGTAAACGTGTGCTTAACAAGTCACATACTAAGTTGCATGGACTCACTCTTTGTGCAATAACATTACTTTTTAATGACTGCCTCATCTCTATTCCCCACATACAATTATCTGTAAGGTCCCTCAGTTGAGCAGTGAATTTCAAACACAGATTCAACCACAAAGTCCAGGGAGGTTTTCCAATGGGTAGCAAAGAAGGGCAACTATTGGTAGATGGATGAAAAAATAAAACAAGCAGACATTGAATATCCGTTTTGAGCATGGTGAAATTATTATTACACTTTGGATGGTGTATCAGTACACCCAGTCACTACAAAGATACAGGCGTCTTTCCTAACTGTGTTGCCGGAGAGGAAGTAAAGCTCTCAGGGATTTCACCATGAGGCCAATGGTGATTTTACAACAGTTACAGAGTTTACTAACCTAAATGACAAAGTGAAAAGAAGAAAGCCTGTACAGAATAGAAATTGTCCAAAACATGCATCCTGTTTGCAATAAGGCGCTAAAGTAAAACTGCAAAAAATGTGGCAAAGAAATTAACTTTATGTCCTGAATACAAAGCGTTATGTTTGTGGCAAATCCAACACAACACATCACTGAGTACCACTATTCATATTTTCAAGCATGGTGGTGGCTGCATCATGTATGGGTATGCTTGTAGGCAAGAACTAGGGAGTTTTTTAAAATAAAAATAAGCGTAATAGAGCTAACTAGGCACATGCAAAATCCTAGAGGAAAACCTGGTTCAGTCTGCTTTCCAACAGACACCAGGAGACAAATTCACCTTTCAGCAGGACAATAACCTAAAACACAAGGCCAAATATACACTGGAGTTGCTTACCAAGACGACATTGAATGTTCCTGAGTGGCCTAGTTACAATTTTCACTTAAATTGGCTTGAAAATCTATGGCAAGACTTGAAAATGGCTGTCTAGCAATGATCAACAACCACCTTGACAGAGCTTGAAGAATTGTAAAAATAATAATTTGCTAATATTGTACAATCCAGGTGTGCAAAGCTCTTAGAGACTTATGTATTTCATTTTCAAGAAATTTCTAAACATTTCTAAAAACTTGTTTTTACTTTGTCATTATGTAGGAGGGTGAGATATATATATATATATATATATATATATATATATATATATATATTTTTTTTTTATTTATCCATTCTGAATTCAGGCTGTAACACAACAAAATGTGGAAAAGTCAAGGGGTATGAATACTTTCTCAAGGCACTGTAGTGTAGTGGCAAGAGGAACTTAGTCAATAAATCCCTTTTCCTTTCTTTCTGTGCCACCAAATGTTTGCATATAGGCTACTGGTAATGTTACCAGGCCCACGTTCTGTTGCAAAACGTTGCAGATAGAAATTGTATGAATACAGCCAACGTTATTCCTTATTCAACATGTCAGAGAGGCATGTTTGTTCTACATAGCATATTTCTATCTGAATGTTCCAAAACGTTGCATCCTGCTGAACGCGCCCCAAGGTTGTTAGCTATAGCTAGCTAATGAGGTAAAATGACTGAACAAGATGTAGCCTAAACAAATGGTCCGGTCTGCAAGTAGCCTAGTTTTAGAACACTTTATCAAATCAAATCAAATGTATTGGTCACATACATATGGTTAGCAGATGTTATTGCGAGTGTAGCGAAATGCTTGTGCTTCTAGTTCCGACAGTGCAGTAATATCTAACAAGTAATATCTAACAGTTCCACAACAAATATCTAATACACACAAATCTAAGTAAAGGAATGGAATAAGAATATATAAATATATGGATGAGCAATGTCATTGTCAGAGCGGCATAGGCTAAGATGCAATAGATAGTATAGAATACAGTATATACATATGAGATGGGTAATGCATGATATGTAAACATTATTACAATAGTATAGAATGAATGTAAAATATGGCCGCAAAGACTGCTCCCCGCAGACAAAACTGATGTAGGCTGTGTGTGGCGTGTCCTTACCACTGCTGAACAGAACTGCGTTGCGCATCTGTGATGCTAATATTAATTGTGCTTATCACTGAAAAGCTCTCAGTCTCTCCAAAAACTCTTGTCCAGCCCATTTAGTAGTCAGATTTTAGTCACAGAGATAATCTCGTTTAAGTCAACTGAAATGAAAAATAATTTTTGTTTAGTTATAATTTCTTCTGGGTTTATGTACAGTGAGGGAAAAAAGTATTTGATCCCCTGCTGATTTTGTAAGTTTGCCCACTGACAAAGAAATGATCAGTCTATCATTTTAATGGTAGGTTTATTTGAACAGTATGAGACAGAATAACAACAAAAAAATCCATAAAAACGCATGTCAAAAATGTTATAAATTGATTTTCATTTTAATGGGGAAATAAGTATTTGACCCCCTCTCAATCAGAAAGATTTCTGGCTCCCAGAAGATTAGGAGCACATTAGGAGCACACTCTTAAAGGGAGTGCTCCTAATCTCAGCTTGTTACCTGTATAAAAGACACCTGTCCACAGAAGCAATCAATCAATCAGATTCCAAACTCTCCACCATGGCCAAGACCAAAGAGCTCTCCAAGGATGTCAGGGAAAAGATTGTAGACCTACACAAGGCTGGAATGGGCTACAAGACCATCGCCAAGCAGCTTGGTGAGAAGGTGACAACAGTTGGTGCGATTATTCGCAAAAGGAAGAAACACAAAATAACTGTCAATCTTCCTCGGCCTGGGGCTCCATGCAAGATCTCACCTCATGGAGTTGCAATGATCATGAGAATAGTGAGGAATCAGCCCAGAACTACACGGGAGGATCTTGTCAATGATTCCAAGGCAGCTGGGACCATAGTCACCAAGAAAACAATTGGTAACACACTACGCCGTGAAGGACTGAAATCCTGCAGCGCCCGCAAGGTCCCCCTGCTCAAGAAAGCACATATATAGGCCCGTCTGAAGTTTGCCAATGAACATCTGAATGATTCAGAGGAGAACTGGGTGAAAGTGTTGTGGTCAGATGAGACCAAAATCGAGCTCTTTGGCATCAACTCAACTCGCCGTGTTTGGAGGAGGAGGAATGCTGCCTATGACCCCAAGAACACCATCTCCACCGTCAAACATGGAGGTGGAAACATTATGCTTTGGGGGTGTTTTTCTGCTAAGGGGACAACTTCACCGCATCAAAGGGACGATGAACGGGGCCATGTACCGTCAAATCTTGGGTGAGAACCTCCTTCCCTCAGCCAGGGCACTGAAAATGGGTCGTGGATGGGTATTCCAGCATGACAATGACCCAAAACACACGGCCAAGGCAACAAATGAGTGGCTCAAGAAGAAGCACATTAAGGTCCTGGAGTGGCCTAGCCAGTCTCCAGACCTTAATCCCATAGAAAATCTGTGGAGGGAGCTGAAGGTTCGAGATGCGAAACGTCAGCCTCGAAACCTTAATGACTTGGAGAAGATCTGCAAAGAGGAGTAGGACAAAATCCCTCCTGAGATGTGTGCAAACCTGGTGGCCAACTACAAGAAACGTCTGACCTCTGTGATTGCCAACAAGGGTTTTGCCACCAAGTACTATGTCATGTTTTGCTGAGGGGTCAAATACTTATTTCCCTCATTAAAATGCTAATCAATTTATAACATTTTTTACATGCGTTTTTCTGGATTTTGTTGTTGTTATTCTGTCTCTCACTGTTCAAATAAACCTACCATTAAAATTATAGACTGATCATGTCTTTGTCAGTGGGCAAACGTACAAAATCAGCAGGGGATCAAATACTTTTTTCCCTCACTGTAGTCAGTTATAGTCTCGTCAAATGCCATTGAAAAATAGGTGTTGGACAAATATTTTTGTCACAGTTTTTGTAGACATGAACTCTGCGCAGGTGCCATCAGACTTTTATCTCTAACATTGGAACCCTATGGGTTATGAACTCAGTTCCAATTGCATCTGAAAGATGAGAATATGGTATAGAGACATTGAATGGAATCTAAATATGTATTTACATTTTTGTGTTATTTTTTAGTTATAGTGGCTGCCACTCCTAGGGCTGTAGCAGTCACAACATTTTGTCAGCCGGTGATTGTCAAGCAAATAACTCTCGGTCTCACGGTAATTGACCGTAATTAACATAAACACATTTAGCATTTCCTGGCTTCCACACATAGCCTACAAGCCACTGATGCAGACCTTTGGAACATCTACATTTAAAAAAGTCTAATAAATCCATGTAATATAGCCTACACCTTCACAATAAATCCATTATTTATTTTAGACAGATCTAAAGAAGCATGATATGAAGAAAATATAGTCTATTTCAGAAGAACAGAATAGCATAGTCTGAGTTGTCCTTATGTTAGGTCCGATCTGGCTATGCCAAATGGCTGTGGGCTACACTAGTTCATTTAGCAGACAAGATTTGCTTAGAATTCCGTGGCATTATTTTATATAATTTTATAGTATGAAGAATACAATTGAACAAAGCTGAATAAAATAGAAATAATATTTTCTCCAAACACATTGATTACTACATGATTCCATATGTGTTATTTCATAGTTTTGATGTCTTCACTATTATTCTACAATGTAGAAAATAGTAAAAATAAAGAAAAACCCTGGAATGAGTAGGTGTGTCCAAACATTTGACAGGTACTGTATATTTTGCTGAAGGGAGGGCCATCCATTTTCATTTCAGAGAAAAAGACACACTGATTTGGCATTGGAGAAATATGATAAGATGAACACATAGCCTGTAATTTCGGTAATTTGTGGGGTATTAAAAAATATTCTGCTAATATGTCAAAGAATGTATGTTTATAAAAGGCTATTTTTTCTCGTATCTGCAAATATGATGATAGATTCATGCAGTGCTTTTACTATAAAGGAGATGTTTCCACCCCTACTCGTGTCCATGGTGGTCTGTGAAACCACAACCTTCTGGCCCGCAGCCCTGTGCGCTATCAAATGTCCTGCGTTGCCATGTAATGCTTACAGGATGAAGAACAGTTTCTAAAATGGCATATCTAAAGCTCGGGTCTCTCCAAGAAGTGAGTGTAAACGATAGGCATGTTCTCTGCTATTCACTTTATGTTAGACATTTTTATTTTGGGTATAGGGGAGGGTCACTTGGTTTTTTTCAAGTGTTCAGGGAAGGTTTAGGTAAAATACACTACCAGTCAAAAAGTTTGGACACGCCTATTCATTCAAGGAAGACATCAAAACAATGAAATAACACATATAACACATTGATTACTACATGATTCCATATGTGTTATTTCATAGTTGTGATGTCTTCACTATTATTCTACAATGTAGAAAATAGTAAAAATAAAGAAAAACCCTGGAATGAGTAGGTGTGTCCAAACGTTTGACAGGTACTGTATATTTTGCTGAAGGGAGGGCCATCCATTTTCATTTCAGAGAAAAATAGAAACATTTTGGCAATGTAACATAATGTCACTCAAACACACATGGTATCAATACAGAAAGCATCTGTTGAGTTTATATGACCATGCCAAGAATTTATTGCACAAACTCAAAACTTCTACATTCACTTGTTTTCCTGAAACTGGCTGAAACAACAAGGGTGGGGTCCAAATTAAGCAAGCAAAACATTGTGCTCAGCAGAGGAAAATAACTACACCACCCAAATGGAAACATAATATTCACGCAGAAGTTACATTTTCATGTGTTCTCATACATGTGTAACGATCCCGGCTGTCTGAGTCGGGTCCTGTCTGGTGACTAGTGTTCCTGTTCGTAATCTCCAGTTTCCCGAGGGTTCGGGAACGCTCCGGGGAGCGCTCTTGTTTCCGCACCTGCATCCCATCAGCAATCTGCACACCTGGTCCTGATCATCACCCTTCTTAGGCTCTGGCCCAACATCCAGTTCCTGCCGGATCGTTAGCCATGAACAGTATGTTTGTCAGCGTATCAGTCTCTGAGCCATTAGTGTTAGTTTTGTTGTTTTGCACCTTTTTGACTTGCTGTGTACTGACCTCCGTTTTGTTCTGTCTGCAGTCTCTCACCCGGAACCTTCACCCAACCTCTGCCTGATGGTCGGCGGCTGCCGAGCCAGTACCGGACCAACCACTGCACCCTCAACAACCCATCCACGCCACCCGCTCTGTTCCCTGGATTATTCAGCCTCACTCGGAATCTATTAATAAACACTCACCTTTGTCTCAACGTACCTTGTCCTGGTCTGCTTCTGGGTTCTGGCTTAGTTAACCGTGACAGAACGATCCGGCCAGTAATGAACCCAGCGGACCTGGACTCTGTTCGCCATGCTATTACCCAGCAGGAGAAGATGTTGGGCCATCATAGCACGGTACTACAGGAGATCGCGTTGTCAGTTCGGAACCTTTCTACCGGTCTGACGGAGGTCCAGAACCAACGCAAGTGTCCGGTGGAGGATCCACTACCGGTTTCACCCATCTCGCCTGCCGCTTCTGAAGCTGTGTCCATCCGTGAGCCCAAGGTTCCGACGCCGGATAAGTATGAGGGGGAGCTGGGAAGATGCCGTTCCTTCCTTATGCAGTGTGGACTAGTGTTCGATCTACAGCCCTACTCTTATGCCACAGACAAGGCTAGGATAGCCTTTGTGATTGAGTTGCTGCGTGGTCGAGCGCTGGAGTGGGCTTCAGCCGTTTGGGAACGACAGGATCCCTGCATGGCTTCATACCAGGGGTTCACGGCCGAGATGAGGAAGCTCTTCGACCATTCCGTCCGAGGAGGGACGCAGCTAGGCGCCTGTTTTCGCTCGCCAAGGAACTCGCAGCGTGGCCGACTTCGTGATCGAGTTCAAGACGTTGGCTGTGGAGAGTGGGTGGAACGAGGAGTCTCTGCAAGCGGCCTTTTACCAGGGTCTGTCGGAGCAGCTCAAGGATGAGTTGATCTCCTATCCGGAGCCTAGTGACCTGGACAGCTTGGTAGCTTTGTCTATTCGGGTGGATAATCGAGTCCGAGAGCGAAGGAGGGAGAAGCAATGGGGTCCGTCCAATCGATCAGCTTCTCAGTTCCCAGTCGGGTCGGGTGGTGGACCAGAACACGTCGATCATTCTCCACCACAATGGATTAGTGGAGAGGTCCTCTCTCCCGATTCTGAACCCATGCAAGTGGGGCGGCACGGGTTAACCAAGGAGGAGCGTCAACATAGACGTAAGACCAACTGCTGCCTCTACTGTGGTAGCTCGGGACATTACATCTCCACTTGTTCCCGGCGGTCGTCAAACTGCCCGGCTCGCTAAAGTTGGGAGGACTTTTAGCGAGCCAGTTTCAACCTCTCAGTACCTCTGTCAGACCCCGTTTCCCGGCTACCCTTGTGAACAGGAATCAGAGCTTAGCGCTTAACGCTTTTATCGATTCAGGTGCCGATGGAAGCTTTCTTGATGCCGAGTTGGTGGAACAGCTGGGGCTTTCAAGGAGCAATTGCCCGGAAGCCATTAGGCGACCACTCTGAACGGCAGTAGTCTGGCACGTATCACGATGAGGACTGAACCGGTTAAGATGCGGTTGTCGGGAATCATTCTGAGATGATTTCATTCTTCATTCTGCCGTCTTCCCATGTTCCTCTGGTCCTTGGATACCCCTGGCTGAAGGAACACAATCCCACGTTCGATTGGGTGACGGGCAAGGTAACGAGTTGGAGCCTTGATTGTCATGCTAACTGTCTCAAGACTGCCTGCCCCCATTCGGTTCCCAGTCAGGTGATTGAGGCTAAACCCCTAGATTTGTCCCTGGTTCCCGAGACATATCACGATTTGGGGAAGTTTTCAGTAAGCAGAAGGCTCTGTCACTCCCTCCCCACCGACCATATGATTGTGCCATCAACCTGGTCCCTGGAGCTGTCTACCCCAAGGGAAGGTTATACAGTATCTCCCGACCTGAACGTGAGGCGTTGGAGACCTACATCAAAGGAGTCCCTAGCTGCTGGTCTCGTTCGTCCCTCGTCATCACCCCCTGGGGGCAGGATTCTTCTTTGTGGGTAAGAAGGATGGCTCTCTTCGACCGTGTATTGATTATCGGGGGTTGAATGACATCACGGTCAAGAACAAGTATCCCCTGCCCTTGATGAGTTCTGCCTTCGACTCCTTACAGGGTGCTACGGTGTTCACCAAGCTAGACCTACGCAATGCGTATCACCTGGTCCGGATCAGAGAGGGGGACGAGTGGTTGACGGGTTTCAATACACCCGATGGGTCACTTCGAGTATCAGGTGATGCCGTTTGGACTGACCAATGCTCCAGCGGTATTCCAGAGTATGGTGAACGGCGTCCTGAGAGATATGATCGGTCTCTTTGTGTTTGTTTACCTGGATGACATTCTGATCTTCTCGAAGGAACCTTCCGACCACGTCCAGCATGTCCGGCAGGTTCTGCAGCGATTGTTGGAGAATCGCCTGTTCGTGAAGGCCGAGAAGTGCGAGTTTCACGCCCACACGACATCCTTTCTCGGGTACATCATCTCCAGGGGAGAGATTAGGATGGACCAGAGAAGGTTAGAGCGGTTCTGGAATGGGCCCAGCCCGGTACGAGATTGCAGCTCCAGAGATTTTTGGGGTTTGCGAATTTCTACCGCAGATTCATCCGGGATTACAGCCGTGTGGCCGCTCCGTTAACTGCCTTGACTTCCAGTATCAGGACCTTCAAGTGGAATCCGGAGGCGGATCGAGCGTTTCTGGATTTGAAGAGGCGATTCACCAACGCACCGATTCTCTCTCAACCGGACACGGCCCGTCAGTTCGTCGTTGAAGTGGATCGCTCTGATGTGGGAGTTGGCGCCATCCTGTCGCAGCGATGCTCCACGGACAGTAAACTCCATCCCTGCGCCTACTACTCTCGTCGCCTTTCGCCTGCGGAGAGGAATTACGATGTGGGTAACCGGGAGCTTCTCGCGGTGAAACTTGCCTTGGAGGAGTGGCGCCACTGGTTGGAGGCGGAGCAACCGTTTATTGTCTGGACGGACCACAAGAATCTTGCTTACGTGCAATCGGCTAAACGTCTCAACTCCCGGTCAGGCCAGGTGGGCGTTGTTTTTCGGACGATTCAAGTTTGCCCTGACGTTCCGACCTGGATCTAAGAACGGCAAGGCGGACGCCTTGTCCCGGATGTTCTCCAAGACGGAGGAGAGTGGGTCCAAGACCGAGACAATCCTCCCCGGAACTGCGTCGTGGGAGCAGTTATGTGGAAGATTGAGGAGGAGGTGCTGGCGGCCCTTCGGACTCAGCCCGGTCCCGGTAACGGTCCACCCGGTCGGTTGTTTGTGCCTGAGTCGGTTCGTCCTGCTGTCCTCAAATGGTCCCACGCCAGCAAGATGGCTTGTCACCCTGGCGTGGCTCGGACAATGGCGTTTCTTCGCAGACGTTTTTGGTGGCCTGCCATGGCCGAGATACTCGGGGGTTTTGTTGCTGCCTGTCCAGTGTGTGCGCAGAATAAGAGTACCAATCGGCCCAGCTCTGGACTACTTCACCCCCTTCCTATTCCCCGGCGCACCATGGTCGCATCTGGCCCTGGACTTCGTCACGGGGTTGCCCGCTTCTGAGGGGAACACGGTCGTTCTGACTATCGTGGACAGATTCAGCAAGTTCGCCCACTTTGTGCCAATTGCCAAGCTTCCTCTGCCTCGGAGACGTCCGAGATCCTGGTTAGGGGAGGTTTTCAGGGTCCACGGTTTGCCCAGTGATATCGTTTCCGACCGTGGCCCTCAGTTTACCTCTGCTGTCTGGAAGTCCTTCTGTTTGGCCATTGGAGCTACTGTCAGTCTCACATCTGGTTTTCACCCCCCAATCCAATGGTCAGGCGGAGAGAGCCAACCAGAAGATGGAATCAACGCTACGCTGTCTGGTCTCTTCCAACCCCACCTCCTGGGTCTCTCAGTTGCCTTGGGTTGAGTATGCCCACAATACTCTTCCTACATCTGCCACTGGGATGTCTCCCTTCCAGTGCCTGTATGGCTACCAACCTCCCCTGTTTCCTTCTCAGGAGAAGGAGCTCTCAGTGCCTTCTGTTCAGGCCCATATTCGTCGTTGCCACCGGACCTGGCATCGGGCCAGAAAGGCGCTCCTTAGAGTTCGGACCGGTATCAGCTCCAGGCGAATCGTCGCCGGATCCCCGCTCCCACCTATACCATCGGAGATAGGGTTTGGTTGGCCACACGGGATCTTCCGTTACGGACTGAGTCTAGGAAGTTGTTACCGAAGTTCATTGGTCCGTTTGTGGTGGAGAAGGTGATCAATCCAGTGGCAGTTCGACTCAAACTACCGAGGACGCTCAGAGTCCATCCCACCTTTCATGTCTCCTGCCTCAAGCCTGTCTTCCTCAGTCCTCTGTTGCCTCCTCCGCCTCCTCCTCCTCCTCCTCGGATGATCGGAGGTGGTCCTGCCTACACGGTGCGTCGCATCATGGATTCCAGACGGCGGGGCGGGGTTTCCAGTATCTCGTGGACTGGGAGGGGTATGGCCCTGAAGAGAGGAGTTGGATTCCGCGGCGACAGGTCCTAGATGCGGACCTCATCAGTGACTTCTACCGCCTCCATCCTGGCGCTCGGGAGTCCGCCCGGTGGCGTTCGTCGGAGGGGGTACTGTAACGATCCCGGCTGTCTGAGTCGGGTCCTGTCTGGTGACTAGTGTTCCTGTTCGTAATCTCCAGTTTCCCGAGGGTTCGGGAACGCTCCGGGGAGCGCTCTTGTTTCCGCACCTGCATCCCATCAGCAATCTGCACACCTGGTCCTGATCATCACCCTTCTTAGGCTCTGGCCCAACATCCAGTTCCTGCCGGATCGTTAGCCATGAACAGTATGTTTGTCAGCGTATCAGTCTCTGAGCCATTAGTGTTAGTTTTGTTGTTTTGCACCTTTTGACTTGCTGTGTACTGACCTCCGTTTTGTTCTGTCTGCAGTCTCTCACCCGGAACCTTCACCCAACCTCTGCCTGATGGTCGGCGGCTGCCGAGCCAGTACCGGACCAACCACTGCACCCTCAACAACCCATCCACGCCACCCGCTCTGTTCCCTGGATTATTCAGCCTCACTCGGAATCTATTAATAAACACTCACCTTTGTCTCAACGTACCTTGTCCTGGTCTGCTTCTGGGTTCTGGCTTAGTTAACCGTGACAACATGGTACATTACACCCCTTTTTGTTGAATTGAGGTGGCGACTTAGTCAATTATTTCACCACCCTGAGACGCTCAAGGATTCGACTGGAGCTTACAGTGCATTCGGAAAGTATTCAGACCCCTTGACTTTTTCCACATTTTGTTACATTACAGTCTTATTCTAAAATGGATTAAAAATAAAAAATAAAAAATAATCAATCTACACACAATACCCCATAATGACTAAGCGAAAACAGGTTTTTAGACATTTTAGCAAATTTATATCAAATAAAAAAAACATAAAAACCTTATTTACATACAGTACCAGTCAAAAGTTTGGACACACCTACTCATTCAAGGGTTTTTCTTTATTTTTACTATTTTCTACATTGTAGAATAATAGTGGAGACATCAAAACTATGAAATAACACATATGGAATCATGTAGTAACCAAAAAGTGTTAAACAAATCAAAATATATTTTATATTTGAGATTCTTCAAATAGCCACCCTTTGTCTTGATGACAGCTTTGCACACTCTTGGCATTCTCTCAACCAGCTTCACCGGGAATGCTTTTCCAAAAGTCTTGAAGGAGTTCCCACATATGGTTAGCAGTTGTTGGCTGCTTTTCCTTCACTCTGCCGTCCGACTCATCCCAAACCATCTCAATTGGGTTGAGGTCCGGGGATTGTGGAGGCCAGGTCATCTGATGCAGCACTCCATCACTCTCCTTCTTGGTAAAATAGCCCTTACACAGCCTAGAGGTGTGTTGGGTCATTGTCCTGTTGAAAAACAAATGATAGTCCCACTAAGCACAAACCAGATGGGATGGCGTATTGCTGCAGAATGGTGTGGTAGCCATGCTGGTTAAGTGTGCCTTGAATTCTAAATAAATCACAGACAGTGTCACCAGCAAAGCACCCCCACACCATAACACCTCCTCCTCCATGCTTTACGGGGGAACTACACATGCGGAGATCATCCGTTCACCCACACCGCGTCTCACAAAGACACAGCGGTTGGAACCAAAAATCTCCAATTTGGACTCCAGACCAAAGGACACATTTCCACCAGTCTAATGTCCATTGCTCGTGTTTCTTGGCCCAAGCAGATCTCTTCTTCTTATTGGTGTCCTTTAGTAGTGGTTTCTTTGCAGCAATTATACCATGAAGGCCTGATTCACGCAGTCTCCTCTGAACAGTTGATGTTGATATGTGCCTGTTACTTGAACTCTGTAAAGCATTTATTTGGGCTGCAATTTCTGAGGCTGGTAACTCTAATGAATTTATAATCTGCAGCAGAGGTAACTCTGGGTCTTCCATTCCTGTGGTGGTCCTCATGAAAGCCAGTTTCATCATAGCGATTGATGGTTTTTGCCACTGCACTTGAAGAAACGTTTAAAGTTCTTGAAATGTTCCGTATTGACTGACCTTCATGTCTTAAAGTAATGATGGACTGTCGTTTCTCTTTGCTTATTTGAACTGTTCTTACCATAATATGGACTTGGTCTTTTGCCAAATGGGGCTGTCTTCGGTATACCCCCCTACCTTGTCACAACACAACTGATTGGCTCAAATGCATTAAGAAGGAAAGAAATTCTACAAATTAACTTTTAAGAAGGCACACCTGTTAATTGAAATGCATTCCAGATGACTACCTCATGAAGCTGGTTGAGAGAATGCCAAGAGTGTGCAAAGCTGTCATCAAGGCAAAGGGTGGCTATTTGAATAATCTCAAATATAAAATATATTTTGATTTGGTTAACACTTTTTTGGTTACTACATGGTTCCATATGTGTTATTTCATAGTTTTGATGTCCAAACTTTTGACTGGTAGTGTAAGTTTTCAGACCCTTTGCTATGAGAATCGAAATTGAGCTCAGGTGCATCCTGTTTCCATTGATCATCCTTGAGATATTTCTATAACTTGATTGGAGTCCACCTGTGGTAAATTCAATTGATTGGACATGATTTGGAAAGACACACACCTGTCTATATAAGGTCCCACAGTTGACAATGCATATCAGAGCACAAACCAAGCCATGAGGTCGAAGGACACAGGGTTGTGTCGAGGCACAGATCTGGGGAAGGGTACCAAAACATTTCTGCAGCATTGAAGGTCCCCAAGAACACAGTTGCTTCCATTTAAGAATGGAAGCAACTGTGTTCTTGGGAACCACCAAGACTCTTCCTAGAGCTGGCCGCCAGGCCAAACTGAGCAATCAGGGGAGAAGGGCCTTGGTCGGGGAGGTGACCAAGAACCCAATGGTCACTCTGACAGAGCTCCAGAGTTCCTCTGTGAAGATGGGAGAAGCTTCCAGAAGGACAACCACCTCTGCAGCACTCCACCAATCAGGCCTTTATGGTAGAGTGGCCAGACGGAAGCAACTCCTCAGTAAAAGGCACATGACAGCCCGCTTGGAGTTTGCTAAAAGGCACCTAAAGAACGCTCAGGCCTGAATGCCAAGCGTCACGTCTGGTGAAACCTGGCACCATCCCTACGGTGAAGCACGGTGGTGGCAGCATCATGCTATGGGGATATTTTTTAGCGGCAGGGACTGGGAGAATAGTCAGGGTCAAGGGAAAGATGAACGGAGCAAAGTACAGAGAGATCCTTGATGAAATCCTGCTCCAGAGCGCTTAGGACCTCAGACTGGGGCAAAGGTTCACCTTCCAACAGGACAACGATCCTAAGCACACAGCCAAGACAACGCAAGAGTGGCTTTGGGACAAGTTTCTGAATGTCCTTGAGTGGCCCAGCCAGAGCCCGGACTTGAACCCGATCGAACATCTCTGGAGAGACCTGAAAATAGCTGTGCAGCGACGCTCCCCATACAACCTGACAGAGCTTATGCAGAGAAGAATGCAGGCCAAATACAGGTGTGCCAAGCTTGTAGCGTCATACCAAAGAAGACTCAAGGCTGTAATTGCTGCCATGGGGTATTGTGTGTAGATTGATGAGGGGAAAAAAACAATTTAATCAATTTTAGAATAAGGCTGTAACGTAACAAAATGTGGAAAAAGTCAAGGGGTCTGAATACTTTCCAAATGCACTGTATTTCCTGTCTTTGCTCTCCATCCACTATTTGAGTAAGAGGGTCTGCAGTACCAGGTGGGACAGGGGGTCAAAAAAATGCCATTACTCAGAAATTTTGAAAGAATATTGTCTCTCAACCTTGAATATCTTAGCTGTCCACCGCAGCATACGTAAGAGGATAGTGAGTTTTAACCACCCTTAGGCAAACACTCAAATACCTCAGCAGACCCTCCCTGGCAGTGTGGCTGTGATGAAGGGATGATTTTGTGAAGCAGTCAGAAGTTGGCAGCTTGCTCAGCAGGGTAGTCCCTTAGCTGACTACTGCACAGCTAGACCATGGAATGTGCCCTCCATAACAAGCTGATATCAAAGGCCCCCGGCCGGCGAGAGGTCAAGACTGTAATTCAAACCTGAAAATATCAGACTTAATTCAAAAACACGACACCCCTGCCCTCGTCTGTGTGCTTATTCAACCAATCGTTTTTCCCCAGAGAGACCAAAGAAAATCCAATCATTTGTTTCAGTCAATTTTAGCTCTTTTCGTTTTCAAGGAATATGACACATAACTGCAATTGGTTAGAATACTGCAATTTGCAATATCTAAATATCACAAACTCTAGCCTACAAAGACAATAAATAGCAGATAGTAATAATCTACATACCTTAAAACCAGGCTGAGCCTGTGCTGTCTGTGTATTTTCTATCTGAAAAACAACCCCAAGCTGATTCTTGGAGTGCTCCCCCCAAAAAACTCTGATAGCTCCACACAGCGATGAGCCAAAATTAGTGCATTTGCTGCCAAACTGCAGCATCTTATATCTTGTTGGCTGGTCTGTTTGGAAGTTACGCCCTCTATATAAAGAGCTCTTGGCTCAAAGCAGTCAAATCAGAGCTGGTGAGTTATTGTTTGTTTGGGAGCTGTGGGGGTTTGGGATGGACTCTGGGGGTGAGAGCAGGCACAATGTCGACTGTTATGAGCCTTGCCATTAGTCTGCTGCTGTGCTGCACATAAAAAGGGGTTAGTTAGTAGGACTCTAGCTTAATGTGCCCTGATGCTGATGTGCCATGAGTTCCAGGGATGTCTGTTGGCTTCTTGGGAACTCCTTATACCTGCAGAGTTTCAAACCCAAAACATGTGATCTTTCCCAGCAATAAGTATTCTGTCTATGGCAGGGATTTTGGCAGTGTGGCTCAGACATTATAGGCCCTGTAATAGCCCCTTGGCCACAATTATTTAATTGAGTAAAAACCACCTGAGGTTGCAAAACAATATGGTTAAATGTATATGTAATGTGTGTTATGACACTGTATAATGTAATATCAAATGGTAATGCTATGATGTTAGAATTACAACTGAGTTATGATTAAGTAATAACAAGGTTATTATATTATTACACATGACATGTCTGAAAAATTACCTTCCCATTGGTACAGAGCTAGCAACCTTAAAACCTCTTAGATGTAAAGTCCCCTGTTTAGGGGACCTGTGTGGTCCTGGTACCGGTTCCGACCAACATTTTTGCTTATAAATCAACCTGTGGACACCGTAGATCAAAATGGCTTGCATTGAGTGATAGCCCTGGTTCCCATGGACACAGTTGTACAGTATATTTCTGGAGCATGTGTCACGTCAGATGTGAAATCTGGAAACCACTTGAAGCTGGGATGTATTTTACAGTTATAATTTTTTTTTTTACATTTTTGTCATTTAGCAGACGCTCTTATCCAGAGCGACTTACAGTTAGTGAATAATTTATTTTAATTTTTTATACTGGCCCCCCGTGGGAATCGAACCCACAACCCTGGCGTTGCAAACGCCATGCTCTATCAACTGAGCTACATCCCTGCCGGCCATTCCCTCCCCTACCCTGGACGACGCTGGGCCAATTGTGCGCCGCCCTTGAGTCTCCCAGTCGCGGCCGGCTGCGACAGAGCCTGGATTCGAACCAGGATCTCTAGTGGCACAGTTAGCACTGCGATGCAGTGCCTTAGACCACTGCGCCACTCAGGAGACATATAAGGAAGGTGAAATATTATAATTAGTGGTTTTATAATTTGATCAAACTATATTTAGAAATTATATAAGTCATTTCAAGCCTTATTCATACAGTTCTGTTGAATAGGAAAGTATTCAGACCCCTTGTCCTTTTCCATATTTTGTTACGTTACAGCCTTATTTTAAAATTGATTAAATCATTTTTTTCCCTCATCAATCATCCTCATCAATCTTCACATAATGACAAAGCAAAAATACGTTTTTATGAATTTTTGCAAATGTATTACAAATAAAAAAATTAAATATCACAGTTACATAAGTATTCAGACCCTTTACTCAGTACTTTGTTGAAGCACCTTTGGCAGCAATTAGAGCATCGAGTCTTCTTGGATATGACGCTACAAGCTTGGCACACCTGTATTTGGGGAGTTTCTCCCATTCTTCTCTGCAGATCCTCTCAAGCTCTGGCAGGTTGGATGGGGAGCGTTGCTGCACAGCTATTTTCAGGTCTCTCCAGAGATGTTCGATCAGGTTCACATCCAGGCTCTGGCTGGGCCACTCAAGTACATTCAGAGACTTGTCCCGAAGCCACTCCTGCGTTGTCTTGGCTGTGTGCTTAGGGTTGTTGTCCTGTTGGAAGGTGAACCTGTGGCCACTGTGTTCTTGGCGACCTTCAATGCTGCAAACATTTTGGGGTACCCTTCCCCAGATCTGTGCCTAGACACAATCCTGTCTCAGAGCTCTACGGAGAATTCCTTCGACCTCATGGCTTGGTTTTTGCCCTGACATGCACTGTCAACTGTGGGACCTTATATAAACAGGTGTGTGCCATTCCAAATAATGTGCAATCAATTGAATTTACCACAGGTGGACTCCAATCAAGTTGTAGAAACATCTCAAGGATGATCAACGGAAACAGGATGCACCTGAACTCAATTTCGAGTCTCATAGCAAAGGGTCTGAATACTTATGTAAATAAGGTATCTGATTTATATTTTGAATACATTTGCAAAAATTTATAAAAAACTGTTTTCGCTTTGTCATTATGGGGTATTGTGTGTAGATTGCTGAGGACTTTTATTTATTTAATCAATTTTAGAATAAGACTGTAACATAACAAAATGTGGAAAAAGTCAAGGGGTCTGTAATGAGTCTCAACTGAGACTGCTCTTCTCTGTGTCACGGAGTCTCTCCGCACTGCTAAAGCTAACTCTCTCTCCTCTGCTCTTATCCTTCTAGACCTATCCGCTGCCTTTGATACTGTGAACCATCAGATCCTCCTCTCCACCCTCTCTGAGTTGGGCATCTCCGGCGCTGCTCACTCTTGGATTGCGTCCTACCTGACAGGTCACTCCTACCAGGTGGCGTGGCGAGAATCTGTCTCCGCACCACGTGCTCTCACCACTAGTGTCCCCCAGGGCTCAGTTCTAGGCCCTCTCCTATTCTCTCTATACACCAAGTCACTTGGCTCTGTCATATCCTCACATGGTCTATCCTATCATTGCTACGCAGACAACACACAATTAATTTTCTCCTTTCCCCCTTCTGATAACCAGGTGGCGAATCGCATCTCTGCATGTCTGGCAGACATATCAGTGTGGATGTCGGATCACCACCTCAAGCTGAACCTCGGCAAGACGGAGCTGCTCTTCCTCCCGGGGAAGAACTGCCCGCTCCATGATCTCGCCATCACGGTTGACAACTCCATTGTGTCCTCCTCCCAGAGTGCAAAGAGCCTTGGCGTGACCCTGGACAACACCCTGTCGTTCTCCGCTAACATCAAAGCGGTGACCCGATCCTGCAGGTTCATGCTCTACAACATTCGCAGAGTACGACCCTACCTTATCGAGAAAGCGGCACAGGTCCTAATCCAGGCACTTGTCATCTCCCGTCTGGATTACTGCAACTCGCTGTTGGCTGGGCTCCCTGCCTGTGCTATTAAACCCCTACAACTTATCCAGAACGCCGCAGCCCGTCTGGTGTTCGACCTTCCCAAGTTCTCTCATGTCACCCCGCTCCTCCGCACACTCCACTGTCGACCAGTTGAGGCTCGCATCTACTACAAGACCATGGTGCTTGCCTACGGAGCTGTGAGGGGAACGGCACCTCCTTACCTTCAGGCTCTGATCAGACCCTACACCCAAACGAGGGCACATCCACCTCTGGCCTGCTAGCTCCCCTACCTCTACAGAAGCACAGTTCCCGCTCAGCCCAGTCAAAGCTATTTGCTGCTCTGGCACCCCAATGGTGGAACAAGCTCCCCTACGACGCCAGGACAGCGGAGTCACTGATCACCTTCCGGAGACACTTGAAACCTTACCTCTTTAAAGAATACCTGGAATAGTATAAAGTAATCGTTCTACCCCCCACCCCCCCATAAAAAAAAGAATAAAAAAAGTGGTTGTCCCACTTGCTATCATAAGTTGAATGCACCAATTTGTATGTCGCTCTGGATAAGAGCGTCTGCTAAATGATGTACAGTGGGGGAAAAAGTATTTAGTCAGCCACCAATTGTGCAAGTTCTCCCACTTAAAAAGATGAGAGAGGCCTGTAATTTTCATCATAGGTACACGTCAACTTTGACAGACAAATTGAGAAAAAAAATCCAGAAAATCACATTGTAGGATTTTTAATGAATTTATTTGCAAATTATGGTGGAAAATAAGTATTTGGTCACCTACAAACAAGCAAGATTTCTGGCTCTCACAGACCTGTAACTTCTTCTTTAAGAGGCTCCTCTGTCCTCCACTCGTTACCTGTATTAATGGCACCTGTTTGAACTTGTTATCAGTATAAAAGACACCTGTCCACAACCTCAAACAGTCACACTCCAAACTCCACTATGGCCAAGACCAAAGAGCTGTCAAAGGACACCAGAAACAAAATTGTAGACCTGCACCAGGCTGGGAAGACTGAATCTGCAATAGGTAAGCAGCTTGGTTTGAAGAAATCAACTGTGGGAGCAATTATTAGGAAATGGAAGACATACAAGACCACTGATAATCTCCCTCGATCTGGGGCTCCACGCAAGATCTCACCCCGTGGGGTCAAAATGATCACAAGAACAGTGAGCAAAAATCCCAGAACCACACGGGGGGACCTAGTGAATGACCTGCATAGAGCTGGGACCAAAGTAACAAAGCCTACCATCAGTAACACACTACGCCGCCAGGGACTCAAATCCTGCAGTGCCATACGTGTCACCCTGCTTAAGCCAGTACATGTCCGGGCCCGTCTGAAGTTTGCTAGAGTGCATTTGGATGATCCAGAAGAGGATTGGGAGAATGTCATATGGTCAGATGAAACCAAAATAGAACTTTTTGGTAAAAACTCAACTCGTCGTGTTTGGAGGACAAAGAATGCTGAGTTGCATCCAAAGAACACCATACCTACTGTGAAGCATGGGGGTGGAAACATCATGCTTTGGGGCTGTTTTTCTGCAAAGGGACCAGGACGACTGATCCGTGTAAAGGAAAGAATTAATGGGGCCATGTATCGTGAGATTTTGAGTGAAAACCTCCTTCCATCAGCAAGGGCATTGAAGATGAAACGTGGCTGGGTCTTTCAGCATGACAATGATCCCAAACACACCGCCCGGGCAACGAAGGAGTGGCTTCGTAAGAAGCATTTCAAGGTCCTGGAGTGGCCTAGCCAGTCTCCAGATCTCAACCCCATAGAAAATCTTTGGAGGGAGTTGAAAGTCTGTGTTGCCCAGCGACAACCCCAAAACATCACTGCTCTAGAGGAGATCTGCATGGAGGAATGGGCCAAAATACCAGCAACAGTGTGTGAAAACCTTTGACCTGTGTCATTGCCAACAAAGGGTATATAACAAAAGTATATAACAAAGTATTGAGAAACTTTTGTTATTGACCAAATACTTATTTTCCATCATAATTTGCAAATAAATTCATTCAAAATCCTACAATGTGATTTTCTGGAGAGAAAAAATCTCATTTTGTCTGTCATTGTTGACGTGTACCTATGATGAAAATTACAGGCCTCTCTCATCTTTTTAAGTGGGAGAACTTGCACAATTGGTGGCTGACTAAATACTTTTTTACCCCACTGTAAATGTAAATGTCTGAATACTTTCCGAAGGCACTGTACGTCATAAAATATTTCATATTTCCATATTTTTGTCATATTTGTACTGTGTACTTGAGCTTGTGTCATCAAAAGTGACTACACCTCAGCAATTTATAACTAGTTTTGGAGTATGCAGCATTACTAGCTATTCTTTATGGTCCTCTCATAATAAATAATTACTTTCAGGGATTACGTAGATTACATTTTAGATTACGTATAGTTACATTAAATTAAAGGCAGTGAGGTCCTTCATGTTATTTAGGATGTTGCAGGGGAACATTTTTAAATGGCAGCGTCCTAATCCTCAGGACTGCTGATATAGCACACAGCTGAGAATGCTATCTCACTACAGATTACTTTGAGCAAATGCTAATCAGAGAGAAGCACATTATAAAAGAGGGAGAGGTTTGAGTCAATAGGAAGTGTTTACAGTCATGCTCATGGAGATCCTATTAAATTACTATTTTGTGAACTCTCTCGTGCTCCCCCTGTAGAGACCCCCCCCACACACACACACACACACACACAGTATGGGAATGTGTCATTGGGTTGTGTAGCCTACTGTACTCAGCCTCTGTGCAAAGTTTTGTTTATAAGAATACAATATCCTACAGCTAACTAAACATTATGCCTGTCTCTCTCTCTCTCTCTCTCTCTCTCTCTCTCTCTCTCTCTCACACTCACACACAAAATGTGAAATCATAAATTATAGGCTTACTAATGCTTACTAAGGTAACGGTGCATGCTCATGTCATTTCGAGGTAGAGTGCAGTGCGTTGTTGTGACCATTAGACCTTCAGCTATAAACATTTGCTATTTGTGATCTAGGTTACTCTGTGGAGATTGCATGCACTGTGTTTGGTAAATTCGTTTGTTAAAATATTTTCATCCCCAAAACGGTGCATCCAAATTATTACAAATTTCGCTGACAAACGCTTGGCTACATCATTCGGATTCTACTTCCTCTCCCCAATAAGAGCTTTTGGCATGTGCAGTTTCAGAGGTCGTTATATGAGTAAAACGATTTACTTACATGAAATGTGGTGGGATGCTGTCACATTCAAACGCGCTCAATTTTCGCCACATAAAGTTGGTGGGTGTTATTCTTTTGAACCAACAGATTCGTTAAAGTTGTCGACTCGAGTCATTTGTCCAAAAAAACTTGCAAACTGGGACTGCATTCATTCCTAAATCGTTATGGTGGTGGTGGCGCGGGCACATGCAAATCAGCAGGGGACCCGGCTGCTCCAAATTCCACCAGAAGCAGGGATTTTTACAAATCCAGGATTTAATCATTTAGCCTACCTACTATAAGAATTTGCATCATAACATGTACTGAAGTTTACTTGGCTTATAATGGAACGTTTATGATGGAACATTAGCCTACACAGATGTGGTATTGAACACTATCCATTCTGATGGTAAGCATCCTATGGGGAAAAACAAAGCCAGAGCACACTCAATGTTTGAAGGAAACATCCCTGTGGACACTGGCGAAGTTACCATTAGGCAGAATATGCAATTGCCTTAGGCCTCTCATCATCACTGGGCGTCATGAGCTGGGCATAATAAAATATAAAAATCAACACTTTTTTGTTTGTTTTACTAATTTCCCCGCTTGTGGCCCCCCATGCTCCGCTCAAGGCATAATAAAATAAAAAATCACAATCAAAATCCGTCTGTTTAATATGGATATATCTTTTTTACATGGGCTCTGTCTCAGTCCACTGCATCCGCCTTCAGCATAGCTACAGCGGTGTTTCAGACCAGGAAAACATCGGTTTGGGCTACACACTAACATGACCCCTTTATGGAACAATGACACACGATTATGTTCTCTGTTTTGCTCTAAGACCCCCCACAAGTATCACGGGACTCGTAACCTGGTACCAGGCCGTAAAATGAATAGAAGTGAATATGGCATTTCCATGTGAAAGGTATATGGGTAATTCCACGGTATAAATATATACACTGAACAAAAATATAAGCACAACATGTAAAGTGTTGGTCCAATGTTTCATGAGCTGAAATAAAAGATCCCAGAAATGTTCGATATGCACAAAAAGCTTATTTCTCTAAAATTCTTTGCACAAATTTGTTTATATCCCTGTTAGTGAGCATTTCTCCTTTGCCAAGATAATCCGTCCACCTGACAGGTGTGGCATATCAAGAAGCTGATTAAACAGCATGATCATTACACAGGTGCAACTTGTGCTGGGGACAATAAAAAGCCCCTCTAAAATGTGCAGTTTTGTCACACAACACAATGCCATGTCTCAAGTTTTGAGGGAGCTTGCAATTGGCATGCTGACTGCAGGAATGTCCATCAGAGCTGTTGCCAGAGAACTGAATGTTAATTTCTTTACCAACGTTGTTTAAGAGAATTTGGCAGTACATCCAACCGGCCTCACAACCGCAGACCACGTGTAACCACGCCAGCACAGGCCCTCCACATCCAGCTTTTTCACCTGAGACCAGCCACCCAGAAAACTGATGAAACTGTAGGTTTGCACAACGGAAGACTTTCTGCACAAACTGTCAGAAACCATCTCAGGGAAGCTCATCTGCGTGCTCGTCATCATCACCAGGGTCTTGACCTGACTGCAGTTCGGCATCGCAACCGACTTCAGTGGGCAAATGCTCACCTTCGATGGCCACTGGCATTCTGGAAAAGTGTGCTCTTCACGGATGAAAGCAAGTTTCAGCTGTACCAGGTAGTGTGGGCGAGCGGTTTTCTAATGTCAACGTTGTGAACAGAGTGCCCCATGGTGGCGGTGAGGTTATGGTATGGGCAGGCATTAGCTACAGACAACGAACACAGTTGCATTTTATCGATGGCAATTTGAATGCACAGCGATACCGTGACATTCCTCCGCCTCCATCACCTCATGTTTCAGCATGATAATGCATAGCCCTATATCAGAAGGATCTTTACACAATTCCTGGAAGCTGAAAATGTCCCAGTTCTTCCATGGCCTTCATACTCACCAGACATGTCACCCATTGAGCTTGTTTGGGATGCTCTGGATTGACGTGTACGACAGCGTGTTCCAGTTCCTGCCAATATCCAGCAACTTCGCACAGCCATTGAAGAGGACTGGGACAACATTCCACAGGCCACAATCAACAGCCTGATCAAATCTATGTGAAGAAGATGTGTCGCGCTGCATGAGGCAAATGGTGGTCACACCAGATACTGACTGGTTTTCTGATCCACGCCCCTAACTTTTTGTTAAGGTATCTGTGACCAACAGATGCATATCTATATTCCCAGTGATGTGAAATCCATAGATTAGGGCCTAAATAATTTATTTGAATTGACTGATTTCTTTTATCCAAAGCGACTTAAAGTCATGCGTGCATACATTTTTGTGTATGGATGGTCCCGTGGATTGAACCCACTACCTTGGCGTTACAAGCGCCGTGCTCTACCAGCTGAGCTACAGAGGACCAGAAGCGTCCCCTCAATACGGTGCAGTCGTCCTGTCCCCTTTGCAGAAAAGCATCCCCAAAGAATGATGTTTCCACCTTCATGCTTCACGGTTGGGATGGTGTTCTTGGGGTTGTACTCATCCTTCTTCTTCCTCCAAACACGGCGAGTGGAGTTTAGACCAAAAAGCTCTATTTTTGTCTCATCAGACCACATGACCTTCTCCCATTCCCCCTCTGGATCATCCAGATGGTCATTGGCAAACTTCAGACGGGCCTGGACATGCGCTGGCTTGAGCAGGGGGACCTTGCGTGCGCTGCAGGATTTTAATCCATGACGGCGTAGTGTGTTACTAATGGTTTTCTTTGAGACTGTTGTCCCAGCTCTCTTCAGGTCATTGACCAGGTCCTGCCATGTAGTTCTGGGCTGATCCCTCACCTTCCTCATGATCATTGATGCCCCACGAGGTGAGATCTTGCATGGAGCCCAGACCGAGGATGATTGACCGTCATCTTGAACTTCTTCCATTTTCTAATAATTGCGCCAACAGTTGTTGCCTTCTCACCAAGCTGCTTGCCTATTGTCCTGTAGCCCATCCCAGCCTTGTGCAGGTCTACAATTTTATCCCTGATGTCCTTACACAGCTCTCTGGTCTTGGCCATTGTGGAGAGGTTGGAGTCTGTTTGATTGAGTGTGTGGACAGGTGTCTTTTATACAGGTAACGAGTTCAAACAGGTGCAGTTAATACAGGTAATGAGTGGAGAACAGGAGGGCTTCTTAAAGAAAAACTAACAGGTCTGTGAGAGCCGGAATTCTTACTGGTTGGTAGGTGATCAAATACTTATGTCATGCAATAAAATGCAAAATAAATACTTAAAAATCATACAAAGATTAGATTCCATCTCTCACAGTTGAAGTGTACCTATGATAAAAATTACAGACCTCTACATGCTTTGTAAGTAGGAAAACCTGCAAAATCGTCAGTGTATCAAATACTTATTCTCCCCACTGTATAAGTGAAATAATCTGTCTGTAAACAATTGTTGGAAAAATTACTTGTGTAATGCACAAAGTAGATGTCCTAACCGACTTGCCAAAACTATAGTTTGTTAAAAAGAAATTTGTGGAGTGGTTGAAAAGCTAGTTTTAATGACTCCAACCTAAGTGTATGTAAACTTCCGACTTCAACTGTATTTCTGACTATTTTTCAGAGAAGAAGTTTACTACTGACTTTCAGCATACATATAGAGAAGGGCATTCAATGATTCAATGATGACTGATAATTTGTTAAAATAAATGGATAGTTAGATTTCAGTGCAGCCTTTGATGTTATTTATCATAAATTGAATTGTTTTGATAATACTCACTTGCTATGTCTTTACATCACTTGCCATCACATGGTTGGAGAGTTATTTATCCAATAAATCCCAGAAAGTGTTCTTCATTGGAAGCTTCTCTAACATCAGATATGTACAATGCGGTGTCCCTTAGGGCAGTTGCCTTGGGCCGTTACTCTTATCTATTTTTACAAAAGATTTGCCACTGATCTTACACGAGGCTAGAATCCCAACATTTTTTGGTACCCAACCCCAGATCTGTTCCTCAACACAATCCTGTCTCAGAGCTCTACGGACAATTCCATCGACCACATGGCTTGGTTTTTGCTCTGACATGCACTGTCAACTGTGAGACCTTATATAGACAGGTGTGTGCCTTTCCAAATCATGTCCAATCAATTTAATTTACCACAGGTGGACTCCAACCAAATTGTAGGAACATCTCAAGGATGATCAATGGAAACAGGATTCATCTGGCTCAATTTCGAGTCTCATAGCAAAGGGTCTGAATACTTATGTAAATAAGGTATTTCTGTTTTTTATTTTTAATACATGTGCAAAAATGTCTAAAAACCTGTTTTTGCTTTGTCGTTATGGGGTATTGTGTGTAGATTGATGAGGACATTTTTTAGAATAAGGCTGTAATGTAACAAAATATGGAAAAAGGGAACAGGTCTGTATACTTTTCGAATGCACTGTATATTTTTGGATACTTACAGGGGTCCTAAAATTCCAAATCAAATAGCTAAATGATCCTTGATATGACCATCTTAAAACAATTCTATATGTTAGCTTAGTAGAAACCCAGCCCCGGGCCCATAGACTTTAGGGCATGGGTATTCAACTCTTACCCTACTAGGTCCGGAGCCTGCTGGTTTTCTGTTCTAACTGATAATTAATTGTACACACCTGGTGTCTCAGGTCTAAATCAGTCCCTGATTAGAGGGGAACAATGAAAAAAAGCAGTGGAACTGGCTTCGAGATCCAGAGTTGAGTTTGAGGGCTCTAGGGGGATACGATACACATTTCTTTAGTTAAAAAGACAGGTGCTGCTGATAATACTGCCATTGTTGTCAAGGCAGAGGACATGTATGTGTAGCCCAGCGTTTCCCAAACTCGGTCCTCGGGACCCCAAGGGGTGCACGTTTTGGTTTTTGGCCTAGCAGTACACAGCTGATTCAAATTATCAGAACTTGACGATTAGTTGATTATTTGAATCAGCTGTGTCCTGCCATGGCAAAAACCAAAATGTGCACCCCTTGGGGTCCCGATGACCAAGTTTGGGAAACCCTGGTGTAGCCCATGTATCTGATGTTGTCTGGCCAAAAATAGTATGGCATGTCATACTATTTCTGTCCAGACAGCATCAGATACATGGGCTACATATACGAAGACAGAGGGGCGCTGTTTCGCTCGCTCGGATGCTTTCTCCGGTGAGATAGTTTCAGCCACTTGTGAATTGAAGGAAAGTTGGCGGGTGCACAGTGCACTGCTCAGATGCTGGAATTATTTTAGATGAACGTGTGGAGGTAACCTACTTTTTGAAGTGATTTTTTTGACAATCATATGAAAACATCATGACTGATTGTGTTCATGGCACATTAAAAGGTAATACATTTGTACATTTTTTAACCCCTTAAAAAATGTAGGAGGGAGGAGCTCAGACCGGCCCCTGCCTGGGGCCTCCAAATCACTAAGTCCGCCCCTGCCTGTGGATGCAATGTAACAAGTTGTTATTGTCTCTAGGGAAAATGTAGTCATTCCCTGCAGAGATAAAGTGAGGGAGTCAACTCTGGGTCACAAGCATGTTATCTATTTGATGTAGCATAATGCACTATGTCTCAATGTTTCAATTTGCCTCCATGTTCATTTCACTCTCCATTACTGACATGACTCAGCACCTCCCAAATAGGAAGCCACAAAACGCACTGACACTGGGGGAGACTCACAAAGGTCTGCTATAAAGATCCACTTGAGGGGCTATTTTGGTGGGCCTTATTCATTTCCCTCTCCTATACAACTGTGCTAGTCCACCAAGAATAACAAAGCAACTGCAACAGCATCAGATGTTGTCCTGCTTTTAATAGCCAACCCTAACAGTAGTGATATCTAGGGTAGCAGGTGTGACCTCCTCTAATGATATTGTTCATGCATTATAAATTCATGCAGGCTCATGCAGTCAATCAAGGGCAAGGAATGCCAGAGGAGATAATGAGTTTTGTCTTGCTACTGAGCTGATGTGGAAATACCACATTAACTTCTCCATCAAGGCAACATTAGTTGTTTTGTTTGAGTAGGCCTATGTGGACTGACGTTTTTGAACTACCTTATACTACTATACATTATGACAACAATATACAAGCACTTGTGAAATCCTCTTTAAATAAATGTTTTATTATGGATTGCAAGTAAATCCAATTTCTTTGATAACATTATGGTTTTGAAAAAAGTTGTAACATTTTGTTTTCATTCACATAAGAATTGGATGATGAGTCAATTGAGTCCGGAATACATACAGTGAGGGAAAAAAGTATTTGATCCCCTGCTGATTTTGTACGTTTGCCCACTGACAAAGAAATGATCAGTCTATCATTTTAATGGTAGGTTTATTTGAACAGTGAGAGACAGAATAACAACAAAAAAATCCAGAAAAACGCATGTCAAAAATGTTATAAATTGATTTGCATTTTAATGAGGGAAATAAGTATTTGACCCCCTCTCAATCAGAAAGATTTCTGGCTCCCAGGTGTCTTTTATACAGATAATGAGCTGAGATTAGGAGCACACTCTTAAAAGGAGTGCTCCTAATCTCAGCTTGTTACCTGTATAAAAGACACCTGTCCACAGAAGCAATCAATCAATCAGATTCCAAACTCTCCACCATGGCCAAGACCAAAGAGCTCTCCAAGGATGTCAGGGACAAGATTGTAGACTGTCATGTACGTTGAAGGACGGGTCAGACCAAGGCGCAGCGTGAAATGCATCCATGTTTATTAAACCGTATAAACATACAAAAACAACAAAAGTCAACGAACCGTGACGTCGGAAGGCTATACACACACAAACCAAACTCACCGAACACAAACAAGATCCCACAACACAGGCAGGAAAACTGTCTGCCTAAGTATGATCCCCAATCAGAGACAACGAGCGACAGCTGCCTCTGATTGGGAATCACACCCGGCCAAACATAGACATACAAAACCTAGATCTAAACATAGATCTACCATCACATCGAACTAAACATGCACACCCTGACCAAACCAACTAGAGTTATATAGGTCAGGGCGTGATAGTACCCTCCCCCCAAAGGTGCGGACTCCGGCCGCACAAACCTGACTTAACAGGGGAAGGTCCGGGTGGGTATTCCGCCTCGGAGGCGGATCCGGCTCCGGGCATGACGACCTCATTCTCTCAGCCTCCCCGTTGTGCCCCTGGTCTGATCTGGACCTCGGCGCGCAGCTTCCCCTCACCTTCCTCCCACGATGCACCAAGCCCTGTCTGAACCCTGGTGTGGGAGACCCCGAACCTGAAGAGGGGCTGACGTCTGGGTCTGGACTGGAGCCGCTGACCGGAGCGGACTGCTCTGGCTCCGGAGTGGAGCTGCTGACCGGAGCTGGACTAGGCACCGGTGGAGCGGACTGCTCTGGCTCCGGAGTGGAGCTGCTGACCAGAGCTGGACTGGGCACCGGCGGAGCGGACTGCTCTGGCTCCGGAGTGGAGCTGCTGACCGGAGCTGGACTAGGCACCGGTGGAGCGGACTACTCTGGCTCCGGAGTGGAACCGTTGACAGGAGCTGAACTAGGCACCGGTGGAGTGGACTGCTCTGGCTCCGGTGGAGCGGACTAATCTGGCTCCGGAGTCGAGCGGGCACGGTCCGTGCCGGACTGGAAACACGCACCACTGGTCTGGTGCGAGGAGCAAGCACGGGCCGGACTGGGAACACGCACCACTGGTCTGGTGCGAGGAGCAGGAACGAGCCGAGCCGGACTGGGAACATGCACCCCTGGTCTGGTGCGAGGAGCAGGAACGGGCCGGGCCGGACTGGCGACACGCACCACTGGCTTGGTGCGGGGAGCAGGCACGGGCCCGTACCGGACTGGGAACACGCACCACAGCCTTGGTGCAAGGAGCAGAAACGGGCCGGGCCGGACTGGGAACACGCACCCCTGGTCTGGTGCGAGGAGTAGGAACGGGCCGGGCCGGAGTGGCGACACGCACCACTGGCTTGGTGCGGGGAGCAGGCACGGGCCGTACCGGACTGGGAACACGCACCACTGGTCTGGTGCGAGGAGCAGGCACGGTCAGGGCCGGACTGGAGACACGCACCACAGGTCTGGGGCGAGGAGCAGGAATGGCCGTGCCGGACTGGATACACGCACCAATGGAGCGGACTACTCTGGTTCCGGAGAGGAGCCGCTGACCGGAGCTGAACTGGGCACCGGTGGAGCGGATTGCTCTGGCTGCGTAGTGGAGACGCTGACCGGTGCTGGACCAGGCACCGGTGGAGCGGGCACGGTCCGTGCCGGACTGGAAACACGCACCACTGGTCTGGTGCGAGGAGCAGGCACGGTCCGGACTGGGAACACGCACCACTGGTCTGGTGCGAGGAGCAGGAATGAGCCGGGCCGGACTGGGAACACGCACCCCTGGTCTGGTGCGAGGAGCAGGAACGGACCGGGCCGGACTGGCGACACGCACCACTGGCTTGGTGCGGGGAGCAGGCACGGGCCGTACCGGACTGGGAACACGCACCACAGGCTTGGTGCGAGGAGCAGAAACGGGCCGGGCCGGACTGGGAACACGCACCCTGGTCTGGTGCGAGGAGTAGGAACGGGCCGGGCCGGACTGGCGACACGCACCACTGGCTTGGTGCGGGGAGCAGGCACGGGCCGTACCGGACTGGGAACACGCACCACAAGCTAGGTGCGAGGAGCAGGAACGAGCCAGACTGGCGACACGCACCACTGGCTTGGTGCGGGGAGCAGGCACGGGCCGTACCGGACTGGGAACACGCACCACTGGTCTGGTGCGAGGAGCAGGCACGGTCAGGGCCGGACTGGAGACACGCACCACAGGTCTGGGGCGAGGAGAAGGAACGGCCGTGCCGGACTAGATACACGCACCAGTGGAGCGGACTGATCTGGCTCCGGAGTGGAGACGCTGACCGGAGCAGGACTGGACCCCGGTGGAGCGGAATACTCTGACTCCGGAATGGAGCCGCTGACCGGAGCAGGACTGAACCCCGGTGGAGCGGACTGCTCTGGCTCCGGAGTGGAGCAACCGACCGGAGCTGGATCGGGCACCGGTGGAGCGGATTGCTCTGTCTCCGGAGTGGAGCCGCTGACCGGAGCTGGACTAGGCACCGGTGGAGCGGATTGCTCTGTCTCCGGAGTGCAGCCGCTGACCGGAGCTGGACTTGGCACCGGTGGAGCGGACTGCTCTGGCTCCGGAGTGGAGCAAACCTCCGGACCCACATCCATCCCCATCTCTGGAGCAGGACTAAACGCCGTGCCCAGCCTGGGCACCGATGCAGAGGAAAATTCCAGGCCTGTAATAGGACTGGTTGCCGGCCCCAGACTGGGCACCGACACGTTTAGGAGCTCCCTGCAGGGGACCGTCGCTGGAGGTCGGGTGAGTTGTGTGGTTGGAGGAGGTGTAGAAACGCCACCTCTCTCCCATCGCTCCAATGTACTCACCATGCGCACCATTGCGCTGCCGAGCGCCTGGATCCTGCTCGTCTGCCGTTGGATACGTTCCTCCCAAGATTCGGACGGACCGACTGTACCTGCTGACTTCATTTTAGGTGTGTGTTTCTGTCCTGGAACTGGCTGTGCCGGACTGGGAACACGCACCACTGGCTTGGTGCGGGGAGCAGGCACTAGCCGTGCCGGACTGGGAACACGCGCCACTGGCTTGGTGCGAGGAGCAGGCACGGACCGTGCCGGACTGGGAACTGCCGTCGAATATGTAGGACCGTTCCAGTCCTTCTCTCTCCGCGCCCAATCCTCCTCCAGTGAGGACTCCTCCGGGAGCCCCCACGAGTTAGGGAACAGAAACTCATTGTCGTCGTCATCCTCCCCAGTGTAAAACTGTTCCCATTCCTGTTCCCATGGTCGTAGGGACTCCAACTGGAACCCCACCGGGTGCAGTGGTCGGGGCTCCTCTCTCTCGATCCGCAGGTCTTGGAGGACCTCTAAAATAGCGTCCTCCTCCTCTCTCGTCAGCCCATTCCCGGCCTCCTGCTGCCTCGTCGTCCACCCCGTGAGTCCCCCCTCAACATTTTCTTGGGGCTGCTTCTTGGGCTTCCTCCTCGGCCGGCGCCTTCTGTGTTGCCGTTGCTCCTCTCTAACCCGGGCCTCCACTGTCTCCTCCCAAGGACGGTGATCCATCCCCACCTGTGTCCAGGGTGTCTGCTCCTAGGCACGCTGCTTGGTCCATTTGTGGTGGGATCTTCTGTCACGTACGTTGAAGGACGGGTCAGACCAAGGCGCAGCGTGAAATGCATCCATGTTTATTAAACTGTATAAACATACAAAAACAACAAAAGTCAACGAACCGTGACGTCGGAAGGCTATACAAACACAAGCCAAACTCACCGAACACAAACAAGATCCCACAACACAGGCAGGAAAACTGGCTGCCTAAGTATGATCCCCAATCAGAGACAACGAGCGACAGCTGCCTCTGATTGGGAATCACACCCGGCCAAACATAGACATACAAATCTAGATCTAAACATAGATCTACCATCACATCGAACTAAACATGCACACCCTGACCAAACTAACTAGAGTTATATAGGTCAGGGCGTGACATAGACCTACACACGGCTGGAATGGGCTACAAGACCATTGCCAAGCAGCTTGGTGAGAAGGTGACAACAGTTGGTGCGATTATTCGCAAATGGAAGAAACACAAAATAACTGTCAATCTCCCTCGGCCTGGGGCTCCATGCAAGATCTCACCTTGTGGAGCTGCAATGATCACGAGAACGGTGAGAAATCAGCCCAGAACTACACGGGAGGATCTTGTCAATGATCTCAAGGCAGCTGGGACCATAGTCAACAAGAAAACAATTGGTAACACTACGCCGTGAAGGACTGAAATCCTGCAGCGCCCGCAAGGTCCCCCTGCTCAAGAAAGCACATATACATGCCCGTCTGAAGTTTGCTAATGAACATCTGAATGATTCAGAGGAGAACTGGGTGAAAGTGTTGTGGTCAGATGAGACCACAATGGAGCTCATTGGCATCAACTCAACTCGCCGTGTTTGGAGGAGGAGGAATGCTGCCTATGACCCCAAGAACACCATCCCCACCGTCAAACATGGAGGTGGAAACATTATGCTTTGGGGGTGTTTTTCTGCTAAGGGGACAGGACAACTTCACCACATCAAAGGGACAATGGACGGGGCCATGTACCGTCAAATCTTGGGTGAGAACCTCCTTCCCTCAGCCAGGGCATTGAAAATGGGTCGTGGATGGGTATTCCAGCATGACAATAACCCAAAACACACGGCCAAGGCAACAAAGGATTGGCTCAAGAAGAAGCACATTAAGGTCCTGGAGTGGCCTAGCCAGTCTCCAGACCTTAATCCCATAGAGAATCTGTGGAGGGAGCTGAAGGTTCGAGTTGCCAAACGTCAGGCTCGAAACCTTAATGACTTGGAGAAGATCTGCAAAGAGGAATGGGAAAAAATCCCTCCTGAGATGTGTGCAAACCTGGTGGCCAACTACAATAAATGTCTGACCTCTGTGATTGCCAACAAGGGTTTTGCCACCAAGTACTAAGTCATGTTTTGCAGAGGGGTGAAATACTTATTTCCCTCATTAAAATGCAAACCAATTTATAACATTTTTGACATGTGTTTTTCTGGATTTTTTTGTTGTTATTCTGTCTCTCACTGTTCAAATAAACCTACCATTAAAAGTATAGACTGATCATGTCTTTGTCAGTGGGCAAACGTACAAAATCAGCAGGGGATCAAATACTTTTTTTCCCTCACTGTATGAGGAACTTGGTAATTTCTCCTTGTCAGTCAGACATTCCTCCTTTTCAGAACTTCCTTCTCAGAACTCAGAGCATCATCCTTCCTCCTCAGAACACCCCTCCCTAGTCATATCTCAACCCTGCATTAGTCAAGCGTCACCCTTCCTCCTCAACCCTCACCCTATTGGTGAGATTGACTGATGCACGGGTGAGAGAGGTGAGGCGAATGGGTGATACCTGACCAATGCAGGGGTGAGGGTTGAGGAGGAGGGGTGACACTTGACTAGTGCAGGTTTGACACTTGACTAGGTGAGGGGTGACGTCTGACTGAGAGGAATGACAACATTTCTAATATGTATTCTATAATCCAGACCTCATGTCATCTACCTCATTCAACAAATCATTATCTTGTGTATGGGAAGTTTGGGAAGTTGGGAAGTTTCAATTAAATACTTTTTTGAAACAATACTTCTGTGTCCTGTTTCCAGATAAGTTTTTCAGCTGTCTGCTTCCTCTGTCTCCCTTTCTCCCCTCTGGCTGAAAATACCACAACATGGGTGTGAACATGGGTGTGACATGACCGCCCAAACGGCCAGATGGTTTTCGGTTCTGGTTGTGTAGGCGCCAAACTCCCCTCTGACAGCCCCCTAAATCCTTGTAATCTATGGTGACATTACAGTCGCTGGCCCGACCCATATAAAGAAAATCCTTAAAATTCCTTGAATAATTAGCACGTAATTTAACTTTGTAGGAGATTAACCTTTTTTCTGAAACATGTGTGGCGGCCTGCCCAGGAAGCCTGATTATTTAATCCACAGGAATACCCTAGTCTTGTATGAAGACTTTTAGCAACATGGGGGGCAAATGGTGAAAGATGATTTGAAACCGGTGTGTCTGATCTGTCTTGTGATAACATTGTCTTCCATTGTTGAACCAAGTTAATTTCCAGGTCTACATAGGTGGTCAATTGTGTCTTTGGGATGGTTTTTGTAGCTAGTTGTTTCACTATTTTGGCAGGGGCACCGAGGCTAAGCCCTATAGTTGGAACTTTGGGCTTGTATTCTTTGAAGTGGGTTTGATTTCCGGGACCACCCATACATAAAATGTATGCACGCATGACTAAGTCGCTTTGGATAAAAGCGTCTGCTAAATGGCATATGTTATTATTATATTATGATGGTGCACACAGACGTAAGCATGCACACACGTTACATTATGACCAGAAATGTAATAGGCTATCAACAACTGAACGTCATACATACAGTGCCTTCGGAAAGTATTCAGACCCATTGACTTTTTCCACATTTTGTTATGTACAGCCTTATTCTAAAATTGATGAAATTGTTTTTTTCCCTCATCAATGTTTATTTTGTAAAAATTTTTTAACCTTTATTTAACTAGGCAAGTCAGTTAAGAACAAATTCTTATTTACAATGACGGCCTACACCGGCCAAACCCGGACGACACTGGGCCAATTGTGCGCCACCCTATGGGACTCCCAATCACTGCCGGTTGTGATACAGCCTGGAATCGAACCAGGGGGTCTGTAGTGACGCATTAAGCACTGAGATGCAGTGCCTTAGACCGCTGCGCCACTCGGGAGCAAATGTACACACAATACCCCATAATGACAAAGCAAAAATAGGTTTTTAGAAATGTTTGCAAATGTTTTACAAATAAAAAACGGAAATATCACATTTACATAAGAATTCAGACCCTTTACTCAGTACTTTGTTGAAGCACCTTTGGCAGCGATTACAGCCTTGAGTCTTCTTGGGTATGATGCTACAAGCTTAGCACACCTGTATTTGGGGAGTTTCTCCCATTCTTCTCTGCACATCCTCTCAAGCTCTGTCCGGTTGGATGGGGAGCGTTGCTGCACAGCTATTTTCAGGTCTCTCCAGAGATGTTCAATCGGGTTCAAGTCCGGGCTCTGGCTGGGCCACTCAAGGACATTCAGAGACTTGTCCCGAAGCCAATCCTGCATTGTCTTGGAAGGTGAACCTTTGCCCCAGTCTGAGGTCCTGAGCGCTCTGGAGCAGGTTTTCATCAAGGATCTCTCTGTACTTTGCTCCGTTCATATTTGCCTTGATCCTGACTAGTCTCCCAGTCCCTGCCGCTGAAAAACATCCCCACAGCATGATGCTGCCACCACCATGGTGCCAGCTTACCTCAAAATGTGACGCTTGGCATTCAGGCCAAAGAGTTCAATCTTGGTTTCATCAGACCAGAGAATCTTGTTTCTCATGGTCTGAGAGTCTTTAGGTGCCTTTTGGCAAACTCCAAGCGGGCAGTCATGTGACTTTTACTGAGGAGTGGCTTCCGTCTGGCCACTCTACCATAAAGGGCTGATTGGTGGAGTGCTGCAGAGATGGTTGTCCTGCTGGAGGTTTCTCCCATCTCCACAGAGAAACTCTAGAGCTCTGTCAGAGTGACCATCGGGTTCTTGGTCACCTCCCTGACCAAGGCCCTTCTCCTTCGATTGCTCAGTTTGGCCGGACGGCCTCCTCTAGGAAGAGCCTTGGCGGTTCCAAACTTCTTCCATTTAAGAATGATGGAGGCCACTGTGTCATTGGGGACCTTCAATGCTGCAGACATTTTTTGGTACACTTCCCTAGATCTGTTCCTCGACACAATCCTGTCTCGGAGCTCTACTGACAATTCCTTCGACCTAATGGCTTGGTTTTTGCTCTGACATGCACTGTCAACTGTGGGACCTTATATAGACAGGTGTGTGCCTTTTCAAATCATGTCCAATCAATTGAATGTACCACAGGTGGACTCCAATCAAGTTGTAGAAACATCTCAAGGATGATCAATAGAAACAGGATGCACCTGAGCTCAAAGGGTCTGAATACTTATGTAAATAAGGTATTTCTGTTTATTATATTTAATACATTTGCTAAAATTCCTAAAAAACTGTTTTCTCTTTGTCATTATGGGGTATTGTATATAGATTGTTTTTGATTTTTTAAACTTTAATCCATTTTAGAATAAGGCTGTAAAGTAAACAAAATGTGGACAAAGTCAAAGGGTCTGAATACTTTCCGAAGGCACTGTATGCTGTATGAAACTGTTACTAGTAACACATTACTCAATCTGTAAGTAGGCGTATTCAATTAATTGCAAAGTTAGATGGATGTTTCCTCCCATCTGCTGGTCAAACATGGGATAGGTCCCAGGTTTATTTTCATAAACCAGGGGTGTCAAACTCATTCCATGGAGGGCCGAGTGTGCTGGTTGTTGATTTCACCTTTCAATTTGTGTCCAATTAAGACCTATACAACCAGTTGAGGGGAGTACCTAACTAATCAGTGACCATAATTCATTAATTAGGTACAAGGGAGTGAAAACCCACAGACACTCTGCCCTCCATGGAATGAGTTTGACACATAAACAGTTAACACAACAGTCAAAGTGGTCAGTAAAACAGTCCTGTGCAGCGACACATTCATGTTTTGATATTTGAATGCTTTGGTGTCTGGATAAGAGCGTCTGCTAAATGACTAAAAATGTAAAAAATGTAAAATGTTTTATACACATTAAGTTTTTTAACACAATGCAATACTGTACTACAACTGATAAATGTTTATGTTTTGGCTAAATGTATTTGTTTACTTATGGTAATCTATGTTTGTATTTCAATACTTACGGTAGTTGAGAATGTAAATAGACTGCAACTATGCATGTGCGTGCGAAAAGCAACATGTCAGCGCCCTTGAGCAGCAAAAAATAATAATAATAAATAAACGCTCTGCTTTTGGTGATGGTTAGCTAGCTAGCTAGGATAAGTGAAAATCCAGAAAACAATGTGAATGCAAAATAGTCGTTATGGTCGATACAACTGCAGCTACAACCTATCCAAAAAGCTTCAGAATGTCGTGCCACTTCAATTAGCTGTCATTGTGTAGCGTTAACGTACTTGTGTTCCCCCATGTACTTTTTGTATTGATTTGTTTTTAATAAAATACAAAAATCTATATATACATTGAGGGAAAAAAGTATTTGATCCCCTGCTGATTTTGTACATTTGCCCACTGACAAAGAAATGATCAGTCTATCATTTTAATGGTAGGTTTATTTGAACAGTGAGAGACAGAATAACAACAACAAAAATCCAGAAAAACGCATGTCAAAAATGTTATAAATTGATTTGCATTTTAATGAGGGAAATAAGTATTTGACCCCCTCTCAATCAGAAAGATTTCTGGCTCCCAGGTGTCTTTTATACAGGTAACAAACTGAGATTAGGAGCACACTCTTAAAGGGAGTGCTCCTAATCTCAGCTTGCTACCTGTATAAAAGACACCTCTCCACAGAAGCAATCAATCAATCAGATTCCAAACTCTCCACCATGGCCAAGACCAAAGAGCTCTCCAAGGATGTCAGGGACAAGATTGTAGACCTACACAAGGCTGGAATGGGCTACAAGACCATCGCCAAGCAGCTTGGTGAGAAGGTGACAACAGTTGGTGCGATTATTCACAAATGGAAGAAACACAAAAGACCTGTCAATCTCCCTCGGCCTGGGGCTCCATGCAAGATCTCACCTGGTGGAGTTGCAATGATCATGAGAACGGTGAGGAATCAGCCCAGAACTACACAGGAGGATCTTGTCAATGATCTCAAGGCAGCTGGGGCCATAGTCACCAAGAAAACAATTGGTAACACACTACGCCGTGAAGGACAGGGCCATGTACCGTCAAATCTAGGGTGAGAACCTCCTTCCCTCAGCCAGGGCATTGCAAATGGGTCGTTGATGGGTATTCCATTATGACAATGACCCAAAACACACGGTCAAGGCAACAAAAGAGTGGCTCAAGAAGAAGCACATTAAGGTCCTGGAGTGGCCTAGCCAGTCTCCAGACCTTAATCCCATAGAAAATCTGTGGAGGGAGCTAAAAGGTTAGAGTTGCCAAACGTCAGCCTCGAAACCATAATGACTTGGAGAAGATCTGCAAAGAGGATGTCTTTGTCAGTGGGCAAATGTACAAAATCAGCAGGGGATCAAATACTTTTTTCCCTCACTGTATATATATATATATATATAAAAAATATATATTTTTTAAATCTAGCGTTAACGTTAGTTAGCTAGATAAAATGCAAAACAAATCAACAAATGATAGCAATATTTTTCCATTGTTGAATTGAGCCTTTCATGCAAACAGTATCGTTTAGTGTGGCTTTTACACAAGCTGTCAAAATGCACTTAGGAAATGTGTATGGCCGGTCCTTGATGTCCTCTTACCAGAGGTGGTCAACTGTCATGTTTCAAAGAGATTACCGAGCAGTTCTATGTGGTAGATGTTGAAATCCGTCCCCAAAGCTTTGCCCAAATAGTAGAGTTATGCATGCAACTCAGCCATTGATGATTACGAAGTTACTGTTTGTGGACGACATCTTTGCCAGAAGATCACTACAGGACTACATGAAGAAGATGTAGACAGAGTACTGTGATAGTCTGACAGTTGTCAACATGACAGATAGACAGCAGGATGGTGAAGAGGAATTGAGAGTGAAGAGAACAACACTTTCTGTACTAGCCCCAGTGATCCAGTACATCAGAGAGCTTCAGACAAAACAGCTGAATCTGAAACATTACTGAAAGGTGAGGCCACACCTAATGTGTGATATTCTATCAACAGATGCAGCAGGACATTGGGCATCTCATGGCCATTAGGTCTCAGCAGCTTGAGAGTTTGCTGATGTCATAAACTACCCATCTTGTACGGTGCATTCGGAAAGTATTCAGACCCCTCCCTTTTCCACATTTTGTTACATTACAGCCTTGTTCTAAAATGGATTAAATGAATAAATGTCCTCATTAATTTTCACACAAAAACCCATAATGACAAAGCGAAAACAGGTTTAGAGAAATGTTTGCAACTTTTTAAAAATAAAATCAATTAAAACGTATTTACATAAGCATTCAGACCCTTTGCTATGAGACTCGAAATTGAGCTCAGGTGCATCCTGTTTCCATTGACCATCCTTGAGATGTTTCTACAACTTGATTGGAGTCCACCTGTTGTAAATTCAATTGATTGGACATTATTTGGAAAGGCATACACCTGTCTATATAAGGTCCCACAGTTAAAAGTGCATGTCAGAGCAAAAACCAAGCCATGAGGTCAAAGGAATTGTCCATAGAGCTCTGAGACAGGATTGTGTCGAGGCACAGATCTGGGGAAGGGTACCAACCAATGTCTTCAGCATTGAAGGTCCCCAAGAACACAGTGGCCTCCATCATTCTTAAATGGAAGAAGATTGGAACCACCAAGACTCTTCCTAGAGCTGGCAGCCCGGCCAAACTGTGCAATCGGGGGAGAAGGACCTTGGTCAGGGAGGTGACCAAGAACTCGATGGTCACTCTGACAGACCTCCAGAGTTCCTCTGTGGAGATGGGAGAAACTTCCAGCAGGACAATCTTCTCTGCAGCACTCCACCAATCAGGCCTTTATGGTAGAGTGGCCAGACGGAAGCCACTCCTCAGTAAAAAGCACATGACAGCTCGCTTGGAGTTTGCCAAAAGGCACAAAAGGACTTTCAGACCATGAGAAACAAGATTATCTGGTCTGATGAAACCAATATTGAACTCTTTGGTCTGAATTTTTTATTTAATTTTTTATTTAACCTTTATTTAACCAGGTAAGCCAGTTGAGAACAAGTTCTCATTTACAACTGCGACCTGGCCAAGATAAAGCAAAGCAGTGCGATAAAAACAACACAGAGTTACATATGGGGTAAAAAACATAAAGTCAAAAATACAACAGAAAATATATATACAGTGTGTGCAAATGTAGCAAGTTATGGAGGTAAGGCAATAAATAGGCTATAGTGCAAAATAATTACAATAGTATTAACACTGGAATGCTAGATGTGCAAGAGATTATGTGCAAATAGAGATACTGGGGTGCAAAATAGCAAAATAAATAACAATATAGGGATGAGGTAGTTGGGTGGGCTAATTTCAGATGGGCTGTGTACAGGTGCAGTGATCGGTAAGGTGCTCTGACAACTGATGCTTAAAGTTAGTGAGGGAGATAAGAGTCTCCAGCTTCAGAGATTTTTGCAATTCTTTCCAGTCATTGGCAGCAGAGAACTGGAAGGAATGGCGGCCAAAGGAGGTGTTGGCTTTGGGAATGACCAGTGAGATATACCTGCTGGAGCGCAGACTACGGGTGGGTGCTGCTATGGTGCCAAGTGTCACGTCTGGAGGAAACCTCGCACCATCCTTACGGTGAAGCATGGTGGTGGCAACATCATGCTGTGGGGATGTTTTTCAGCGGCAGGCACTGGGAGACTAGTCAGGATCGAGGGAAAGATGAACGGAGCGAAGTACAGTGAGATCCTTGATGAAAACCTGCTCCAGAGCGCTCAGGACCTCAGACTGGGGCGAAGGTTCACCTACTAACAGGACAACGACCCTAAGCACACGGCCAAGACAACGCAGGAGTGGCATGGGAACAATTCTCTGAATGTCCTTGAGTTGCCCAGCCAGAGGCCGGACTTGAACCCGATCTAACATCTCTGGAGAAACCTGAAAATAGCTGTGCAGCGACGCTCCCCATCCAACCTGACAGAGATTGAGTAGATCTGCAGAGAAGAATGGGAGAAACTCCCCAAATACAGTTGTGCCAAGCTTGTAGCATCATACCCAAGAAGACTCGAGGCTGTAATTGCTGCCAAAGGTGCTTCAACAAAGTACTGAGTAAAGGGTCTGAATATTTATGCAAATGTGATATTTCAGTTTTTTTGTTTTAATACATTTGCAAAAATGTCTAAAAACCTGCTTTTGCTTTGTCATTATGGGTTATTGTGTGTAGATTGATGAGGGGAAAAAACAATTTCATCAATTTTAGAATAACGCTTTAACGTAACAAAATGTGGAAAAAGTAAAGGGGTCTGAATACTTTCCGAATGCACTGTATCTGTCAGTAACCCGTTTCCATCCACAATTTTTAATGCGAGTAAAGTCATACCGTATATTTAAAAAAAATCACGACACTTGTGATGGAAACAGGACGTTTCTATACAATTTTATAAATGCCGACAGATAATTTGTTAGTTCGACATGGTGGGATCTTTGTGTGTCTGTAAAATGTATAATGCGAGAAATGGAGGTGGAAATGCCTTAATGCGCAAATATTGATATAATAACCATAATATTGAAGTAAACTTGGAGTCACGCCAAGATATGGTGTGTAGTCCTCTCACTACGACTCGGGAAACTGATAAGTTGCGTCAATTCAAATCTGGTATTGGAACAAAAGAGGTCAATACACGTCTTCTAAAATAGACTAGTATTTTAATTAATGCAAAACACTTCAATGGTAAATATGATGTTCGTATATACGGGTCCACTGAAATACCACGCAGGGCAGACAGAGAACTGGTCCATTGTTATGAGTTCTTCTTTAAATACTCTGACAGAGATAGTTCCCGCTCCCTGCTGGCCTATCAGAGTAGAGGCTGGTCCCAGCCCCTTGGCGCTTCACTGTTGCCAGGCATCAGTTGTTTTGCAACTTGTCCAGAGAGTCAGCACTTTTGCAGTACACATGTCCTTGAGCGTTCTAACAAAGAGGCAGTGTGTATGTGGTGAATCACAAGTCTTATCTCCCCCTACTCCCTAACAGTTCCTCACATGAATCACAGCTTGTTAGGTTAAACAATTTATATCAGTACAGTACAAACCTTTTATGTTTAATCATTAATGCTTTCTTATTAAGCTAACAGCACATCTAAAATATAAGAGAATAATTTCCCACAAAACCATGCAGTTTATTACAATGAATGAATGAATTAAATGAATAAATGAAATTTTAATTTTGTGTCAAATTTCCAATTGGAAACCCATCCCTTATGGGATTAATTGACACAAACAAATATTACAATAATTCACTGTGGTAATTCAATGATAATTCTTCTTCCAGTGTTCTCTGCATTGCGCATCGCATAAAGAGTTGTAAAAAATTATGGTAAAAATCAATACATAATAGTAAATAAGGTTATCCAAACAATAATTATATCCCTAGAGCAGTAAAATAATATACATACAGTACATACATACATATACATGTTTCAAGCAGACCACTATAGTCCCCGTGCCCAAGAATGCCAAGGTAACCTGTCTAAATGACTATCGCCCTTAGCACTCAGATCTGTAGCCATGAAATGCTTTGAAAGGCTGCTAGCTCACATCAACACCATCATCACAGACACCCTGGACCCACTCCAATTCGCATACAGCCCCAACAGATCCACAGATGACACAATCTCTATTGCACGCCACACTGCCCTTTCCCACTTGGACAAAAGGAACACCTACGTGAGAATCCTGTTCATTGACTACAGCTCAGTGTTCAACACCATAGTGCCCTCCAAGCTCATCACTAAGCTAAGGACCTTGGGACTGAAGTTACCACCCTCTGCAACTGGATCCTGGACGTCCTGACGGGATGCCCCCAGGTGGTGAGGTTAGTCAACAACACATCTGCCATGCTGACCCTCAACACGTGAGCCCCTCAGGGGTGCATGCTTAGTCCCTGTCTGTACTCCCTGTTCACCCACGACTGCGTGGCCAAGCACGACTCCAACACCATCATTAAGTTTGCTGACGACAGGATGACAACCTCTCCCTCAACGTCAGCAAGACAAAGGAGCTGATTGTGGACTAAAGGAAACAGAGGGCTGAGCACGTCTCCATTTACATCGACGGGGCTGAAGTGGAGAGGGTCGAGAGCTTCAAGTTCCTCGATGTCCACATCATGCCATAAAACTGCTAAGTATTTAGTAAAATAGTCAACCAAATAGCTACCCGGACTATCTGCATTGACCCTTTTTGCACTAACTTTTTTGACTCATCACATATGCTGCTGCTCACGTTTACTATCTATCACTTTATTCCTAGTTATATCTAGTTATATCTACCTCAATTACCTCATACCCCTGCACATCGACTCGGTACTGGTACCCCTTGTATATAGCCAAGTTATCGTTACTCATTGTGTATCTATTATTACTTTTATTATTACGCGTTTTACTTTTCTCTTTTCTTTCTCTCTGTATTGTTGGGAAGGGCCGTAAGCATTTCACTGTTAGTCCACACCTGTTGTTTACTAAGCATGTGAAGAATAACATTTGATTAGATTTGAAATAACTTATGAATAAATATAAATATCAAGGGTATTATTCTGGTGACATGATGATTGATGCTTGACTGCTCTTATCCATAAGACTAGCCTACCCGCACTGTATCTGCAAGCTGTTGGCTAGAGCGCACTTACCAAGACCAGAGTAGGCACATTTGCTATTTAAGGCAACAGTTTTTGTAGTTGAAAATGCGATGTGAACACATTTAACTTTAGATTTTTATTGGGTACATAAAAATGTATGCGAAAAAGTAGATTTTGTGTGCACTATGTCATCAGGCACTGATTTTTATCCACAACAAATCCATTTGGTGTGAAAATAGGCATATTTTTTCTTCATGTGGATTTTGGATATTTTTCACCAATTGGATGGAAACCTAGCTAGTGACTGCCAAGTGTCAACCACTTTTATCATGATGTGCTGACAGTCATTTTCTTTGAACATATTTCAACAACAAAAAAGAAAAGCATTGCACCAATATTTTTAACGAATCAGCTCTACCTCGCTGTATTTCTACTGTATTTGCAAAGAGAGGTAACTGGTTGTTACCTCTCTTCTGTGGAGCTCATGCGATTTACGCTCTGACGTTTGACGTCAGCATGCGCTTTTCTGTTCTACCATTGGTTCCCCGGTTTAAAGGTAACTTCCCTCATTGGTTTGTGACATTTTGGATACGGATTTCAAATGTGTAGGGAACTGGCGCTTTTTCCATCTTTTCCTCATTCAAATATCAAGAAAGTTGCCGAACCCAGGCTAGCTAGCTAATGTCGGTAGTAGACCAGAAATAGGTGAAGTTACCTTAAAGGTATGCAATATTTTTCTTACCTAAAGCAGCAAGCGTGTTATTATATTGTTAGCTAGGCTAATAGCTATGTTTAATTTGATTCAGGCTAGTTACGCAAAACTTTTGACGTTAATTTGACAAAGCTGCATCCCTTCTAGCCATGATGACCCTAGTTTGTTGCAACGTTAGCTAGCTAACGCTACTCGCTTGCCATCTTGTCAACCTAGCTAGTTAGCTACTTGACTAACTAGCGGTAGCTAGCCATACCTAGCCTAGTTATGTCACTGTAGTTAGCTGACGTTAGCTAGTTTAATATTTATCTAACGTTAGGTAACTGTGTAGTTAACTTACGTAGTTATACATCTTGCAATAGTTGGCTAGTTACATGTATAGTTTTGACGTTATAGTTATTGGATATTGTATTTTTAAGTTTAAATCCACTTAGCTGCTCAACATGAGACTAGTTAGCATTACCAATGCCATGGGCTGTCCTATGAATATAGGGAACGTTAGCTAGCTAACGTGATGGTGGAAACGACTAAAATTATAACTTTTGAAATCATTTAGTACGTCATATGGTACTTTAAATGCTTATTTTGTACTAACTTACTATGCATGTAATGTTAGTTAGGTATTGTGATATCAATGACCTTTATGCCAAATTAGTTGGCCTCCTGGCTAACTAGCAATGCTACAATGTAAATTTGGGGGGAACAAGGAAGGTGCACTATGGGATTGCAACTAGTTAACTACTTTTTGATCAACCAAAATAACATACACTTAGTTAACGTTAATAATGTTACGTTTTAGAATGTAGCTAACTCGAGTAACTGAGTGGGGCAATCCACTGTGTTTTGAAGCACAATTTATGTACTGTAGCTAGCCAGTTTGGCGCGTTTTGATTGTGAGATGGAACTGGCTAATGCAGTGTATCTTCTCTTCCGGCTCAGGGCTACAGTTTGAAGTCAATGAAAATGAAGTGTCTGTCCAACTACGAGGAACCCCGCTTTCCATGTGGCATGGAGAAACATGTCACATACAAGGAGTCAGGCCTCAAAACCTCACCACTCATGGGATGCGTCCAAGTAGTAGTCAAACAACTCTCTCCAGGTGTCACCTCTGCCAATGTTTGCCTCAAGGATGATGTGAAAGGTGTTCACAATAAGGAGAACAACCATCATGACAGGACCCTTGACGAGGTGAACCTAGGCTGTGAAGCATTCGAGGACAGCGGTTACCTGTCTTTACAGAACAGCCAGATAGAGGACTTTTATAACGTAAAGGAACAAGGGGAGTCACTAGGACAGGATATATTCTCCCCATGTACTCCAGTTGCTGATTATCACAAGGCTAAGCATACTGCCTCTCAACTCCCCATACTGAAGTTTCAACATGCCATATGCCAAGAACTCACCAATAGCTTCAAGAGGACCCAGAGCTATGACTGGACTGTCATTAGCCGGCTAGCAGAGGACTCCGGCCTTGAAAGGGTTATTGGTGGGAATATGGGCCTTGAATGTATGGATGTTTTAAAAGCACTGCTGGAGAGGGACATGAAGCACATCCTAACCAGGATCCTGCGTCTGCTTGATGTTGACTTGATAAGGTAAACATTTGACCTTTACTGATCTTATGACAATTGTAGAGGTTTTTCAACATGAAAATAGTTTTGTACTCTTATCATATATTCATGGTGGTTTTTCTCGTTTTCGTCACAGCTGTAGAAAAGTGAGCAAGACCTGGAGAAAAATAATCTGCCAAGACAAGTCTGCACTCCGTAAATGCTACCAGGCTGAACAGAGACTCCGGGTAAGCGCTAACATTTTAAATGGGTTTCCTTTAGTCATGTATATCAGGTATCAGTGGTTTTAATTCACATTGATGGTTTAGTTTTTTAAGCTTACAGAGGCTCCCAACTTTGCTGATATGTTCTTTATTTGCATTTATTTAGAGGCCCTTTGCAGTACTTCAATCTTAATTGCCTAACCATAGGGTAATCCACTGCATGAGTATTGTATGCTAAATAGCAATGTCCTTTTTTGTTATAGGACTCAAGAACCCCTGTAGGACTGGAGAATGTGGGCTCTTTGACGCGAGACGTGACCCTGTCCAGGGTTGTAATGTCCTGCATGCAGAGAGTAGCTTCAACCCCTATCCAGAAGTCTACCAAGAGGATGCTCTCCCAGAGAGAATGCACACAGGCGCCGTACTGCTGCCAGCAATCTCGCTTCAGAGAATACCAAGAGGTGAGGGTTCCTCTATTCACTTTGCATGTGAAGGTTCAGAGGACATGATGGTGCTCAGTGTGTGTGTACTTATTGGGTTGGTCACCTTCCAATCAGTTCCAAAAAAGTCATTGACATTATGTTCATGTTACCAATGATACATATTGTGAGTTAAACTCTGTAGCCTTATACATTGTTTGGTTGTGTTCTCTAGGCTGCCAGTTTGCTGAAGCAGCACGAGTCGCTGAAGCCCTGTAAGCGCTGCGGCTCTCCAGCCAAGCACAACGCAGACGCAATGAGGGCCACCTGTACCCGCTTCAGTTGTGCCTTTGACTTCTGCACCCAGTGCCAGGGCCCCTTCCATGGCTCCTCAGCCTGCCGCACGCGGCTGACCTGGCGGTCTTGCAGCTCCAGAGCCACCCCCATCCTCATTGGCAGTGCTCGCAGCAAGCGGAACATCAGGCGCCTGTGAGATCAACACAGCCTGCGATAAAGACCCAATCGCTCACCTTTTTTAAAACTAACAGAAGTTCTAAGGAATATTTGTTTTATTCATAGGCCTTTTAGCCCACTGCCTCCTCGCCACAGACCAAAGGGATCTCGGCTATTGGAATACTCTGCTTTAGAATACTACTGTATTCTGGGGCTATCAAGTGATGCCAGTTCTCCGGCATATGTCGTCAGAAAGTGACAATCGTACTGGAAGCCCAAAACAAGAACGTCCCACTGAATGCAGGGGAATTTTTCCTAGACTTTTATTTTTCTTAATGAAATGTCCTTGTCCTCTTCATATATTTGTAAGTCTTTTAAATGTGAGATATGTAAATATTTATATTGTTTAAATAAATGTATCTTTTGGGATTTTCAAGAAAACTGGTATATATATATTTTTTTTTCTCCAGTTTATTTTTCAAAGCAAAATACAACCAGAAACCACACGACATGCACAAACTTGCTTTCAGAACTTATCAAGCAGAGCATGTTAAAATGCCAATAAGGTCTGAAAGTTACATCATACTTTCAGGGTCAGTTCCCACATTTTTTCAAGGGGCTTGACAATTATATCTTATAATTCATGAAAATGCATCCATTTAAGATATATATTATGTATACAATATATTTGTGGATTAGTTTACTCTAATCTATTCAAGACTATTCAAAAAGCCTACAAAAGTTCATAAACTACAAAGCTACTTCCTGGAAAATGATGTCACTTTCATAGCATATTGTTTGCCACTTGCTTCGAAAGCTGTAACAACTGGTGAAAGTAAGCCATTCATCCATTAGATGGTGCCATAATGCAGCTCTAAAAACATGTCTCACTATCTGGAAAGATTAAATGTTAAGGAATTGAGAAGACAACATAGTAGCTCAGTTGGTAGAGCATGGCGTTTGCAACGCTAGGGTTGTGGGTCCGTTTCCCACGGGGGACCAGTATGAAAAAAAAAAAAGTATGCACTCACTAACTGTAAGTCGCTCTGGATAAGAGCGTCTGCTAAAATGACTAAAATGTAAATATAGCTGAAAACAGCCAAGATTTACACGTCCTTAATGGTGATTAATGGTTTAATATGATTCACGGTTATACTACCGGTATTCTCCAATAATTAAATTACATTCAATGTGTAGGCTTATCTGAAAAGTATGGTCTTCTACAGCTGGATGATGATGATGCAGTTCTGTAAAGGAGTAGCTTGAGTGGAGATGGCGTTGATGGTACAGCCAGGGAGGGAGAAACAGTCCGACAGGCAGGCACAGAGCTCTTCATCAGGCACCTCAGTCTCTGAAGTTCACAGCTAGTTCTCTGTAGGTAGGTTGGAACAGATCCACCACCGAAAAGTGTAGCACCCACCTACCTATTATGGGCTTTCAATTCATAATTGAGGTATGTAACATATGTTCAATTAAAATGTCTGGGTAATACAGTTTCTCCCCAGTCTGACTGAAATTGATTTCATAGGCCCTATCTGCCGCCTGAAATAATCTGTGGTGCTTGCTCTATTCTAAAGCAACAATTATATAATTTTTGCACCATTTGGTAACTTTTGTCTGCCGGACATATTTAGAATTATTCATATCCACACTCAATCACAAAATATTATTAGGAAATGAGAAAAATAATGCATCATGGAGAGAGGTTGTTTTCTGGGTACATTTTAGAGGAGGCTCAAATTTGGGCCTACTCGTAAATGGTAAGCCTGCATATCATCTTTCAATAGTGATTAGTGATGCCAATCTACATATCATCTTTCAATAGTGATTAGTGATGCCGAATTCAATACGTTACCACATGAAACATGCTCTCTGCATTAAAAGCAGTTTGCTGTCATTTAAAAGGGTTGCCATTGTTTTTCTCCTGCAGACCCAATACATCAGTGTTTTTTCCAATTAGCCTCCCTCTGTGTGCGTCTGCCCCGTCCATCAGTTTCTGGCCACAGTTGTGTCAGCTCCCTCTGCACCTCTATCCTGGGGCTATGCTCTTTAGTTGCCTGCTACACAACATGTCAATGTGCAGTTGACTGTTCTGTCACTATCCCTAAGTGTCCTGCCAGCCATGGTGACAAGTAGCCATTTTTGTGATTTCCCCCTCCTGCTCTGGGCAACGCCCTCAGTGGTGGAACTAAATGTAGCACTCCTACCTCTCAACCGGCCCCTGTTTATTTCCTCCACTAATTGATTGGAGTGTATGGGCAAAGGATAAAAAATAATTCATATATGTAGAGTATACAAATAAGATAAGATGCCCAAGGTTACCACTGTATCTGTTTGCTATGAGTCAAACATGGCTGTTGATTGGGATTATCTGTCAAATTGGATTATGTTTACTCTTTCTCACATACACAGATGCATTCTTATTCTAGATAGGTTCTTTCTTACATTCACAGAAGCATTCTTATTCTAGATAGTTTCTTAAAGTGAGTAAGGCCATGCAAATTGAATTAAATGTTTAACGGATGCCCCAAATGCCTTCTCCATCTTTCCGGAGACTGCATTTGACTGTGCGTATGTATCAGATGGCCTTTTTGCTCTCAGTACACCAGATAATTAATCTCTTAGCTGCCCTTTCCAGGACAGAGCACCACATGGGTCATTCATTACTCTGATTTATTGAACTCCAGCAACACTGGGACACTTCTCCAAATGAAAGCTCATAATTGAAGCAATTAGACTTTCACACAATCAGGTGTTTACCTATCATTTACCTACCCTGTTAACGTCAACAGTGAAATTGTGTATGAGTCATACAAGGCATACTACAGTAACTTATTTTCATTGATCTGATTCTGACAATTCTCTGATATTAGCCTTTTTTTTGCCATGACAAAACAGACAAGTTCCATGATTGTGTTTGTCAAAATCTGCAGCGAGTGCCTTCTGTACCAGCAATACTTTCCCTGTTCCCACAAAGATGGAGAGGTAGATACACTATATACAGTATACAAAAGTATGTGGACACCCCTTCAAATTAGTTGATTCGGCTATTTCAGCCACACCTGTTGCTGGCAGGTGTATAAAATCGGGTGCTGTTATTGTGAAGTGGAACCGTCTAGGAGCAACAACGGCTCAACCGCGAAGTGGTAGGCCACACAAGTTCACAAAACGGGACCGCCAAGTGCTGAAGTGCGTAGTGCGTAAAAATCGTCTGTCCTCAGTTGCAACACTCACCGCTGAGTTCCAAACGGTCTCTGGAAGCAACGTCAGCACAATAACTGTTCGTTGGGAGCTTCATGAAATGGGTTTCCATGGCCGAGCAGTCGCACCTAAGCCTAAGATCACCATGCGCAATGCCAAGCGTCAGCTGGAGTTGTGTAAAGCTCGCCGCCATTGGACTCTGGAGCAGTGGAAACGCGTTTTCTGGAGTGATTAATCATGCTTCACCATCTGGCAGTCGGACAAATCTGGGTTTGGCGGATGCCAGGAGAACGCTACCTGCCCCAATGCATAGTGCCAACTGTAAAGTTTGGTGGAGGAGGAATAATGGTCTGGGCCTGTTTTTCATGGTTATTTCCAGTGAAGGGAAATCTTAACACTACAGCGTACAATGCCATTCTAAACTATTCTATGTTTCCAACTTTGTGACAACAGTTTGGGGAAGGCCCTTTCCTGTTTCAGCATGACAATGCCCCTGTCACGAAGCGAGGTCCATACAGAAATGGTTTGTCAAAATCGGTGTGGAAGAACTTGACTGGCCTGCACAGAGCCCTAACGGATGAATTGGAACGCCGACTGCGAGCCAGGCCTAATCGCCCAACATCAGTGCCCAACCTCACTAATGCTCTTGTGGCTGAATGGAAGCAAGTCCCCGCAGCAATGTTCCAACATCTAGTGGAAAGCATTCCCAAAAGAGTGTTGTTATAGCAGCAAAGGGGGGACCAACTCCATATTAATGCCCATGATTTTGGAATGAGATGTTCAACGAGCATGTGTCCACATACTTTTGGTCATGTAGTGTATGATGTATGTGTCCTGACTTTCAGGTTTGCCATGGCCTTATAGAGCAGTTTGACAGTCTGAAACCTAGCGGCCATAGACAGCCGCCTATACAATTAGCCTGAAGGACAGTTTCATGAGCCAGAGGAATTCTGAACATATGTCCCTGTAGTGTGGCTGAGAGGGCATTGTGTTCCCGAGTGGCGCAGTGGTCTAAGGCACTGCATCGCAGTGCTAGCTGTGCCACTAGAGATCCTGGTTCGAATCCAGGCTCTGCTGTAGCCGGCCGCAACCGGGAGACCAATGGGGCGGCGCACAATTGGCCCAGCGTCGTCCAGGGTAGGGGAGGGAATGGCCGGCAGGGAGGTAGCTCAGTTGGTAGAGCATGGCGTTTGCAACGCCAGGGTTGTGGGTTCGATTCCCACGGGGGGCCAGTATGAAAATAAAAAAGGATAATGTATGCACTAACTGTAAGTCGCTCTGGATAAGAGCGTCTGCTAAATGGCGTAAATGTAAATGTGATCTACAGATCTTCCACTCTACTAGAACATTGGGGTAATGCTGGCTCTTTGGGTAATTCTCCAATCAAAGAGCCATTTCGCTAGCCTGACAACCCATCCACATCGCTCCAGCCAAACGCCACGCCCATTAGTGTTTCTGGATTTCCTTTCCTCCCCAACGTCTTGTGGCGAAAACATTCTGACCCTTGGAGACAGAACCCGATGGGTTGGGCCAGAGCCGGTCTACACAAATCATGAATCATGTCAAAGACAGTACCCGCAGCAGGCCAGACCTAGTATTCAACATCTTACAGGCACTTCTCAGGATCCAACACCAAGCCATTAGAATCAAAATCTGAAATAAACTCATTAAAATCAAAATCACAGACAAATGGCACAAGGAATGGACAGAAGGGTAAAAAGTAAGGCATCTGTACTCCATCCAACCACCAGTTTCAATCAGCAATAACCACAAAGGACTCTCAAGATGATCAGAAACCATAATCACCCGTCTGCGAATAGAACACAATGGCCTCAATCACTCTCTAAAAGATAGGAAAACACAGGTTCATGTTCTTACTGTCCAGCAGCAGAAACTACAGATCACGTCCTCCTTCACTGTCAAACTTATGAACATCAAAAAGCAAGTCCTGCAGGCTCTAGTTTTGTCTTATCTTGATTATTGTCCAGTCGTGTGGTCAAGTGCTGCAAGGAAAGACCTAGTTAAGCTGCAGCTGGCCTAGAACAACGTCTTGCTCTTCATTGTAATCAGAGGCCTGATATAAAAAATATGCATGCCAGTCTCTCTTGGCTACGAGTTGAGGAGAGACTGACTGCATCACTTCTTATTTTTATAAGAAACATTAATGTGTTGAAAATCCCAAATTGTTTGCATAGTCAAGTTACACACTGCTCTGACACACACACTTACCCCACCAGACATGCCACCAGGGGTCTTTTCACAGTCCCCAAATCCAGAACAAATTCAAGAATGAGCCCTGTGTAGCTCAGTTGGTAGAGCATGGCGCTTGCAATGCCAGGGTTGTGTTTTATTTTATTTTTTTATGTATGCACTCACTAACTGTAAGTCGCTCTGGATAAGAGCGTCTGCTAAATGACTAAAATGTAAAATGTAAAGAAAGTACAGTATTATACAGAGCCATTCTATAGAGTCATTATTGCATGGAACTCTCCATCTCATATTGCTCAAATGAACAGCAAACCTGGTTTCAAAAAACAGATTAAGCAACACCTCACGGGACAACGCCTCTCCCATATTTGACCTAGATAGTTTGTGTATATTTATTGGTATTGATATGTAGGCTACATGTGCCTTTTTTTATTTTTTTATTTTTATTTATGTAGTTCTGTCCTTGAGTTGTTCTTGTCTATTAATGTTCTGTATTATGTAATGTTTCATGTTTTGTGTGGACCCCAGGAAGAGTAGCTGCTGCTTTTGCAACAGCTAATGGGGATCCTAATAAAATACCAAATACCAAAAAGAACGATCACATCCCTGGGAATAAGCTTCACCCTCTCCAATTTACTCAAAACCAGCCCCGAACAAACTGTAATCTACTTAGCAATCATTTCCTTCCTCCAGTCATGTAGGGCGGCAGGTAGCTTAGTGGTTAAGAGCGTTGTGCCAGTAACCGAAAGTCGCTCTGGATAAGAGCGTCTGCTAAATGACTAAAATGTAAATGTAATGTAGACTAGAGTGCAGAATCTAGAACACCTCCATAGTCTAATACTGGTATGCACAACGCCATAAAACCCCAACGCAGAAGAAATCCCATATCAGGCCTCCCGAGTGGTGCAGCGGTCTAAGGCACTAAATCACAACGCTAGAGGCGTCACTACAGACCCGGGTTCGGGTCTTAGTGTCTTAGCCGGCGGCGGCCCGTGTTTGGCCGGCCAGGCGTATGCACGCTGACTTCAGTCACCAGTTGTACGGTGTTTCCTCAGACAGTGGTGCGGCTGTTGGGGAGAAAAAAGTAGAAAAAAGTAACGCTCTTCTCGCGCCGAACTGCGCATACGTAGGCCGTCAAATCAAAAGGCACTCCTTCGATATAAAGTCGTTTTTGATGAAAATGAAAACGTGTCAATTTGTCACTTTCATGAGGTTGGAGTGTTCAACTACTTAAGACATTGGCTCGATTCTAGGTTGTGCCTTTAGATTTTGAGAAAATTAACAACTAAGGAAGAATCTTTCACTCTCAAACCCCGGCCTGGTCTGTTTGGTCTGTTTCACAGCGTTCCCGGAGGTCTCGCGATGTTGCACCTTTGGGTTTAGAAAGTCTGTGATCACGTCATTGGCTTTCATCAAACTCTGTGCTTTTATATTCTGTTTAGAGATGATCCAATTGCTGATGAATTTGTTTTGTACAACGCCCCTCATTTTAGGATCAGGCAACCATTTCGCTACCTTTCTCTATTCTCTGCTTCTCTCTCAACCTCATATCTCTCAGTATGTGATGGTGACACACACACACGTCATTAATCACACACAGTGCTTGATGCACATGCGCATGTACAGACACAACCCGCGGGTTGGTGTATGATGGAGCTCTGGACCATGTGACACTGATAAGGAGTGACTGGCACCTGTCGCCCGGCCATATGTCACACAGCCAAAGGTCGATCCCATTCCATGCTGTCACAGACTTTATGTGGCAACACCGCTAGGCAAGAAACAGGAAGCCAGGAAGAAGTACTATTCCCCCCTGAAATCAGCTGCCCCCACTCCCTTCCCAAATACTCTGATCCCCTGAGTCAAGACTGAATCACCACACACTGATAGTATCACTAGAGTGTAAAACTGGTCTAGGATGAGTGGTCCAACACTCAGCTAAGTAATTACCAAGATATGTTGAGAGCATTAGAAGGGTACACTTTTCAGGATGGCAGTCACATTGCGACTTATTACTTTTTTCCCCCACATTGAGAAAAAAGTGTGGTTGGAGGGCTGGGTGGAAAGGCATAGGTGCATACTGTAGATGCAGGGACATACACACACACACACACACACACACACACACACACACACACACACACTGTCCATTTGTCCATATCTGTAAGGATGGGTCGCTTTAGTGGTAGTGTTCCAATTACTGCCCAGAGCCAGTGAGAGCATTCAGTTAGAGCTCAGAGTAAAAATGCTGGGGGCCTGCAGGGGCCATTAAGATCAACAGTAATGAGAGTTAATGAGTCTGGCCTCGCCACAAGGTAGGGAATAATCACATATCATTCGCTTTACACTGGGGAGTGGACACACAAACACACATATGCGCATGCCAGTGGTGGCTGGTGACACTTTAAATGGGGAGGATGGGCTCATAGTAATGGCTGGAACAGAATAAATGTAATGATCTCAAACACATCAAACACCTGGTTTCCATGTGTTTGATACCCTTCAATTTACTCCATTCCATTCATTACTATGAGCCGTCCTCCCCTCACCAGCCGTCTCTGGCGCACACAGACATGCACACACAGACGTTACTTGACTTATTGGGGATATATTGAATAGGGCCACAAGGTTGACCACCCTATTCAACTGGAAATGTTTGTGTCTTTGTTTGCTGTCCTTAGTCACCGCCATGGTGTTTTGCTTCACCCCAAGCACCTTAACGATGGGAATATGATGTGACAAATTGAGATGCATGGAGCACAGAACAAACTTGATCAGTGTAATGTATTTAAGTATTTTTGTTTGCCCTGCCTTCAGGGAACATGGCTGTTGTTGACACTGAAAGATGATGGAAAACTAAACCAAATATGCAAAGCACTGCTATATTTGATTTATAAGGACATTTAATAATCACAAAAGATAGGTATTGTCAAATTGTGCTTGAAACAGGTGCATGGTTACCACAGCAACGTGGTGAGAGGATAGTTTAGATAATGTGTTGGTCAAAGGAATCATCATGTGATTGTTTTCCATATCTACAATATGTGGATCCTGTACTTACTGTTGGAATGGTTATTTCCTGGTAATTAAAAGCTTTGACATAGATGCAACTTGACAGTGATTTGAATGTATTTTCTCATTTTAGATCCCACATAAGTTCCTGCTAATAATGTCATTTAATTTGGACCCCCCTCTTGCAGCGCATTGCTTATGACATTTATGAGTCAAATATCCTGTGCCCTTTCGACACTTGTAAACACACTGAGTCATGACTTTTGTGGCACGTTTTCACACTGTCTTCGATGATTCCAACATAGTGAGTATTCATCCCAAAATAATGTAGGAAATGTGACAGTGTTTTCTGTTCATATGAGTTATGAATTTAACATCACCATGTAAGAGGGTCAGTGAACACTTTTTTACTTGTCGATGAAGAAAGCACATTCTATTCAAAGAGGTAGGATAGTCTTCTTATACCATACCAGAAACTATACAGTGAACTAAACATTGTACAATTAAGCAATAAGGCACGAGGGTGTGTGGTATATGGCCAATATACCACGGCTAAGGGATGTTGTTATGAATGACGCAACGCAGAGTGTCTGCATACAGCCCTTGGCCGTGGTATATTGGCCATATACCACAAACCCCCGAGGTGCCTTATTGCTAATATAAACTGGTTACCAACGTAATTAGAGCAGTAAAAATAAATGTTTTGTCATACCCCTGATATACCACGGCTGTCAGCCAATCAGCATTCAGGGCTCGAACCACCCAGTTTATAATACAGTATAGTCAATGACATGGCTTGTTTACAGTCCTTTTCACTCCCATGATTACACTTAGCTTGTTAGGAGGCCGAGGAGGCCATCAAATTAGCCCTGGTGGCTGGCACTGATTGCAAGAGTGATTGAACACAGGTTAACATACAGTGAGATGGACACACTACCGTACCATATGTAGCCTACACTGTATACATGCTGAGGCCCATGCATATTACAAAAACAATTTGACCTTGATCAATATGCTTACTATGTCACTGTAAATAACAACCAGATTTTTACCAAAATATATCAATGCTTCATAATGCAAATTGAATATGGCCATTGTGATTGAGATTATTCTTGTAGAGGTGAGATTAGAGGTGTACACAAATATCATGTCTGTTCAGGTCCCTATTAAAAGAAATATATATACATTGCTCTAGCTGAAAGCTAAATGAAGGCTGTTCTTTGTTATTCAGTATGCCAATTGAATCCTTCTATAATGGCAAAAAGAATCACACATAAAAACAATTGCACAAGTATAGACTATATCATTTTATTCACTGAATATATTCAAAGTTACATTCGTTTAAAAAAATGACCAAATAATTCTCGCTTTGTGCCAACAATTTCTCTATCATCTTTCTCACAGTCCTCTCAGAATGTTGATGATTAGAAGAAAGCCTATGACTTATCTATGTCTGTTGAAATAAATGAATGTTAATGTGTATCTGCTATGCTATGCTTTGTCTCATGTCTTTGAAGTGAATAATGAAAAAAATAAGATCCCTGCCGCTATCCTTAAGCATCTGCTTGAAACAAGTTTGAATATTTCCACTGTATAATTAAGACAGAAGGTAGTTGCTTTCAAGTCCTTCTCTATGTTTTGCTGATTTGATCTGATAGCCAATAACATGCTAATTTTGCATTTGTATTGTAATTAAACTGATCATCTCATTTCAAATGGTATGAAGTTGATATGCATGAAATCAAATGTAGTAGTCTTTGTTTACCATCTTCCTTTAGGTCAGCAGGTCATCAAAGCACATGTTGAGTGCAACTATAAGTTTGTGGCCTAATTTGTCATTTTGTGTGGAAGTAAGACCTCTATAATATCTTTGCAATACTTTTTCTCCTAGCAAGTTTGTTTTTCACATGAAAATAAATAATCAACATCAATATTTACTTACAGAATTACTCAGCTTTGAAAAATAAATGGACATCTTTTATTTGGTGAACGGTTTTACATAACTAAATTCTCTAGGTAAGTTTTTGCACACAGTATAGCGTTGTTCCACATGGATATAAAGTGAATATACGTATCAGTGTCGCTCTAAATGTGGTCCTCTTCTGTATGAGCTGATTGTACTTTATACCAGTATAAAGCTTGTTTTAGGAATGCATTTATTGAACTACCATTTACAGTCCTGGTCAAAGCAAATCTATCTGATCCCAGGTGGACATATATAGTATTTACTGTGGCCTACATCTTCAGGCCAATATTTTTAGTTTTAGTATATCTTGTATACAACGTAAACATTTACTTTATACTGTAGAGATCACCACACTTGACTTTGAGACATGTCTGTTGTTGAAGAACATAAATATTGTTTTGGATGGCAAATCAATGAGGTTGACTGATTGAGGTAATCGCACCAGTGGGTCTTCCTCAGAGTGGCTGAAAAAGACAGTTGGAGCAGAGGGAAAGAGTGAGGGAGAGAGGGAGGGAGAGAAAGGTGCAGATAATTGATTATTGATCAGAATAGTACATGCAACAGAGTTTCAGATCATGGTGTGAGAAGACACATGATGAGGGCATTCATTTAATAGAAACATTATACTGTATTGTCCATAAGTTTTCAATAGCTGAGCTCCTGTAGTAAAAATTAAAGTAGCCCTATGGCTATACAGTATATGTAAATGCAGCTACGTTTGTCCACTACAACTCCACTATACAGATGTCAGGTCTTGCTGTCTCTATGGGTAGCAGTGCGACCACACTGTGTTCCATACCCTCTCTATGCAATGACCACCACAGTAACAACCCAATGGAGATGGCGTTCAACTAAACCTATAAATGAGGGTGGCGTGAAAGTGAATGGAGGAGGAGGAGGAAGAGGAGAGAGACTGAACCTACCAGTTGGAAGTTATTGAGAAGGTGATCTACATTGACGTCATCGTAGTTCTCTAGAAACGAGGGCTCACTTCTGGATTCTTCTTGCATGGGAGGGTCTTCTTGACTGAAAAGACAAGAAGGGTACATTTGACTTTTCTCACACTGTGGAGGCACACTGCAAAAATGCACATGCTGACATACACATGCATGCACACTCGCAAACACACACACACAATCCATTATTGTGCTCTGTACTTGTTCCCACCTTCTCTTTCCCGTCAGAACTGAGTTCAGGTATTTCTTCACAGCCATCTGTTTGCGGAAGCGACTGTAGTTGTCTGTGAATATGGCATCTGAGTGGCGCTTCACTGGTACCTGATCCTCCATCATGTCATCACTGTGACAAATTAACCATAACACATTTTAGTCCATCATTTTGAGACTTTTGCTAACCTGTTTAGGCTTTTACTAAACTTATCCAATAAATAGGGTTATTTAAACCATAAGTGAATCACTATTGAGATGACAAATCTCATACAATTACAACAAATGAGATTATTAGACGTTTTCATGGCAGGTATGCTAATACAACTTTCTTAAGGATATATCCACATGTTTTCAATGAGACTAAAATCACAGAAATATGCATACAGGAAGACAATTTTGTGGAATAGGTATTTCTGTCAAGCTTCCTGACTCTACATGTTTTCAATAAACCTGAATGCTCCTGAAAATATGTGGATATCAATGTTATCATACTGTTAAAATACGCGTTTAATAGGGGCATCAAACTCCGCGCGCTGATCTGAAGGAAAAGCATGAACTACAGTCTACCTGACTCGCTTTCCAATCAAGGATTCCAGGTACCGCCGCGCCGATAGCTGTCCAAGAAGTTTGCTGTATCCACTAGTAAAGAGACCGTCTGCGTGTCTCGTCGGTCTGCAAACAGATTAAAACAGTTTTAAGTCACACTGTCTAGCAAAAATCTGAAAAGGGGGTTTGAGAGTCATTCATGGGCGGAACGTTTCAATAGGCTACATTGGGGTAAAACAAATATTGGCGTATGTCGATTACTCTTAGACAATACCAAAACGACATTAAGTTGTCATGAGGCAGACAGACACTTAAATTCGTAATTTTTTGTATCCTGACATCCAATATTCCATTGGAAGAAATTACCACGTTCCACTGATTATTCATTACTTTCTTAATCATCCAGAGAACACAATCAATATTCACTTATATAAAAGTAGCCTGTCGGCTACATAAAATAACATTTCTCAAGACTTAAATGTTATTGTTAGAAAGTAGTATTGTTCTAGGATATAGTCGACGAATTAATTGTTGATTATCTTGTTTATTGATTAACCCAGAGTTAGAATAAGTTAAAACACTAACACTATAGCCTATAATTTATTTGTCTATGATGATAGGCTATTATTATACATTCCTATTGGTACACATAAAGTTATTGGCCTACAGCATATAATATAACAAGTGAGTATGTCCTTGCAGTTCTTGAACTCTTTGGCAAAAGTAACTTTTTATGCTCTTTTAGACCTTTTATGTCCTCATGCACAAAAACAATATATTTTTAAATGAGTAATAGCGGTATTATTCCTACCTCATAGATGTATATGGCAAACACTGAGTCCGGGAATATAACACACTGCACAGGGCTATTAGGAAAAGGAGCTGGGAGCCGTTCCTTTGTAACATCGCTTTATACCTGTAAAGGGAGATATGGGTTTTCTTTCACATAGCCTACATTCTTATGGTCAATATGAAAACGACAACATTTCTTAAAATCATTGCCTCGTTATTCGGTACCACTTTATGCACAGAATTTATCAACACCGTCTCTTTCTCTTGTATATTGTTAAGGAATAAGAGTAAACCAGATGAGTAAACCACAAGATTCAAACGTTGAGAATGAAAACAAATGCGCAGTTGCGCAGTTGGTGAGGACTTGGTTTCAACCTTTGAATGAGCATTTGTGTATGTTCTCAAATGCAATTGCCAATCACAAATCAGTCTTATATTTGGAATCAATAACTATTTAAAGCTATTAATTTGCTGGACGATGGATACAATGACTAATAAATCCAAAGATGTGCCCAAAACTTTTACCCTAGATAGCAAACTGGGGTAAAACACATTGTAGCCTATGCAATTACAATATGATGTGAAGCCTAACTGAAAAGAATATCTAACAAATATCATAATTATCAAAAACAAATAGCACAATTTGAAAAAGTCTTACATTTTCTTTAGTTAATGATCTGCTGTTCCTGTTGGGTATCGGGTGCTGTCCAAGGTCCTGGAATGCTTTGTGGTTGTATCTCCTAGAGAAGTCACGGAACACTGTTCAGTACCTCAGTTGCTTCTTCACTGGTCAGCGTCTCTTACTATACCTTCAATCCTTCCCTCGTTTTATACATCTGAATACTTTTCATCAAGCAGGAAGGCAATCAGATTTGATCAAGGTTGATACGTCATATAAGTCCCATTGGGAGTGATGCATTCGTCATTGGCTTGTTGGCATGCTCAGCCAAACCAACCCTATGGTAAAATTAGTTTTGCTCATACAATAATTACTTATTTCATATCACGGGGGTTGACTCATCTTATGTTATACACATTTGCAATGGTATAGGCCTAATAGTTATGAATAGGGGTAAACAAAACACTAAAAAACAGTAAAAATACCTTTAAACATTTGGTAAGCAAAGTAAATATAATGTTATACACAATGTGGACACCGTGGATCTTTCCATCTCCCCAGATTGTATTTCAGGTACATAACTTGAAATTGGTTTATGTAATTGTGTGATATCTTGGACTATAACTCCCTCTGAGTGGTTGTACAGTGTCTGCATGATAGCCATGAAGAAAAAAATAATGCTTGAAACCATGAATAGTCTTTATCAGTTTAAGCACCTAAATCTCCTGCGTTTCTCCTCTTCTACCTCCTCTCTCCACCTCTCCAATTTCATAATCGTTCTACTCTATATCACTCTCTCCTCCTCCTAACCACCCTCAATCCCAGCCCTGCCTATTGTCTCTCCCAATATAAAGACATTAAACATTGACATTCCCTTACACAATGCAGATGAAAGGCTCAGTTGACACAGATGTCAGATACTCTCATGGAATAACCTTACACACTTCCATTACACCAGAAGCAATCACATACAAATCCCATCATCCCCTTATTAGGTTGAACTAAGTAAAGATTTGCACAGATGTTCTGATTGGAGAGAGTGTATTGAAAAGAGTTGTTCCCAGAGGCAATTAATACTATAGACTTTGTGAACTTATTTGTAGTGTGGTAGATGCAAGACCGTATGTATGGCTGTTGTGCTGGAATGTTGGTGGTTCCATGGGAAAATAGATCAATCATTTAGAATATCCCTCAAGGCTCAAGTACTGACAAATGTGTTTCTATAACCCATAATGTTTTTGACACTGGTTAATTTCAGTGATATGCTTCAGGTTTGAGCCATAGTGTCGTACTTCTGCATTTGGATTCAGTATCAGTGTTGGACTCTAGTTTAGCTGTACTGATTCTCAGTGTTGGGTCCCATTGTTTGCATCTCATATATTCAAGACTGGGTGACATTGTTGAATGCATCTCATATATTCAAGACTGGGTGACATTGTTGAATGCATCACATATATTCAAGACTGGGTGACATTGTTGAATGCATCTCATATATTCAAGACTGGGTGACATTGTTGAATGCATCTCATATATTCAAGACTGGGTGACATTGTTGAATGCATCTCATATATTCAAGACTGGGTGACATTGTTGAATGCATCTCATATATTCAAGACTGGGTGACATTGTTGAATGCATCTCATATATTCAAGACTGGGTGACATTGTTGAATGCATCACATATATTCAAGACTGGGTGACATTGTTGAATGCATCTCATATATTCAAGACTGGGTGACATTGTTGAATGCATCTCATATATTCAAGACTGGGTGACATTGTTGAATGCATCTCATATATTCAAGACTGGGTGACATTGTTGAATGCATCTCATATATTCAAGACTGGGCGGCTGTAGCCCTATCTCTACCAGCAGCCTCTGGAAGCCTAATCACAATTGTGATGTCATCATGCCAAACATCAAGTAGATTATAGACAAAGGACTAGGAAACATGCTCATTTAATTGACAGTGATGATTTAAAAACAGAGTCTGGAAAGGACCCTGTCATACAGGAAACACATGCATTATTTTGATGGAATGTGCAGAGTTTGCAAGTTCCATTGGATGAGCCAGTTATATATCCTCATAAACTACTGCATTGCTGAAACCATAACTTTGGTGTTATGATGCACAGACTTTCCTCTCAGTCATCCAGCAATAATGTCAGCAACAATAAGTTGGGTGAATTTTGGCCCATTCCTCCTGACAGAGCTGGTGTAACGGAGTCAGGTTTGTAGGCCTACTTGCTCGCACATGCTTTTTCAGTTCTGCCCACACATTTTTTATAGGATTGAGGTCAGGGCTTTGTGATGGCCACTCCAATACCTTGACTTTGTTGTCCTTAAGCCATTGTGCCACAACTTTGGAAGTATGCTTGGGGTCATTGTCCATTTGGAAGACCCATTTGCGACCAAGCTTTAACTTCCTGACTGACGTCTTGAGATGTTGCTTCAATATATCCACATAATTTTCCTTCCTCATGATGCCATCTATTTTGTGAAGTGCACCAGTCCCTCCTGCAGCAAATCACCCCACAGCATGATGCTGCCACCCCCGTGCTTCACGGTTGGGACATCATTTTCTGGAATTTTCCAAGCTGTTTAAGGCACAGCCAACTTAGTCTATGTAAACTTCTGACCCACTGGAATTGTGATACAATGAATTATAAGTGAAATAATCTGTCTGTAAACAATTGTTGGAAAAATTACTTGTGTCATGCACAAAGTAGATGTCCTAACCGACTTGCCAAAACTATAATTTGTTAACAAGAAATGTGTGGAGTGGTTGAAAAACGAGTTTTAATGACTCCAACCTAAGTGTATGTAAACTTCCAACTTCAACTGTAGATCATTGGTATGTTCTAAACTGTGTACTTGGTTTTATTTAAAGAAAAAAAATCCACATTTCATTCAAGATTTCGACTTTGTTAAGCTACTGCATTTGGATAAATATTACATTTAGGCAATAAAAAACAATAACTTTGACCCCAAATGGGCCCAAATAAAACACACACTGTATGCTGATGGTACACCTTATTTTGGGCCCATGGGGGACCTGTAATCATGGTCCTGTTTTAGGCTGAAATCCCTGCAACGGATCAATTATATGAACAGTTCTTCATTGCATCCCAACTAATTCTGTAAATACATTAGTGTCTCAAGCCATATGGAAGACATTATGACCAGTAATGGTCTCAGTGCTTCATTAGTCCAGTAATCAAAGGCACAAACCACCCTACAACAATCCTGGGACCACCAGTCATCAGATCCAATCACATTACAGCTTTTTCTCTCTGGGTTGCTCTCAGAGGTAGAGCCATGCATAACATTTCCTTCAATACTAACAAGATAAATTGTATTTAAGGAATGTCATTCAACTCTCTGAGGAGATGGTTCTCTGGATATCATCTACACTATATATACAAAAGTATGTGGACACCCCTTCAAATGAGTGGATTCGGCTATTTCAGCCACACCCGTTGCTGACAGGTGTATAAAATCGAGAACATAGCCATGCAATCTCCATAGACAACCATTGGCAGTAGAATGGCCTTACTGAAGAGCTCAGTGACTTTCAACGTGGCACCGTCATAGGATGCCAACTATCCAACGAGTCAGTTTGTCACATTTCTGCCCTGCTAGAGCTGCCCCGGTCAACTGTAAGTGCTTTTATTGTGAAGTGGAAACATCTAGGAGCAACAACGGCTCAGCCGCGAAGTGGTAGGCCACACAAGCTCACAGAACGGGACCGCCGAGTGTTGAAGCACGTAGCGCGTAAAAATAATCTGTTCTCGGTTGCAACACTCACTACCTAGTTCCAAACTGCCTCTGGAAGCAACGTCAGCACAATAACTGTTCGTCGGAATCTTCATGAAATGGGTTTCCATGGCTGCATACAAGGCTAAGATCACCATGCGCAATGCCAAGCATTGGCTGGAGTGGTGTAAAGCGCACCGCCATTGGACTCTGGAGCAGTGGAAACGCGTTCTCTGGAGTGATGAATCACGTTTCACCATCTGGCAGTCTGACGGACAAATCTAGGTTTGGTGGATGTCAGGAGAACGCTAGCTGCCCCAATGCATTGTGCCAGCTGTAAAGTTTGATGGAGGAGGAACATTGGTTGGCGGCTGTTTTTCATGGTTCAGGCTAGGCCCCTTAGTTCCAGTGAAGGGAAATCTTAATGCTACAGCATACAATGACATTCTAGATGATTCTGTGCTTCCAACTTTGTGGCAACAGTTTGGGGAAGGCCCTTTCCTGTTTCAGCATGACAATGACCCATACACAAAGCGAGGTCCATAAAGAAATGGTTTGTCGAGATTGGTGTGGAAGAACTTGACTGGCCTGCACAGAGCCCTGACCTCAACCCCATCGAACACCTTTGGGATGAAATGGAATGCAGACTGCGAGCCAGGCCTAATTGCCCAACATCAGTGCCCGACCTCACTAATGCTTATGTGGCTGAATGGAAGCAAGTCCCTGCAGCAATGTTCCAACATCTAGTGGAAAGCCTTCCCAGAAGAGTGGAGGCTATTATAGCAGCAAAGGGGGGACCAACTCCATATCAATGCCCATGAATTTGGAATGAGATGTTCGACGAGCAGGTGTCCACATACAGTCAGACAGCCAGATACGCATCACAGATTCTACTGCTACACAAGAATAGTTGCATTCAGAGGAAGTACTTATGGGGAAGATAGGAATTCTTGCTGAGATGCTGAGAGATGCTTCAAAAATATTTTCGTAAAAATGTATTCTTATGGTGTAAATTTTGCCCTGTCCTAGACACACATCATGACATAGGGGAGAGCAGTTAAAAGTGAGTGATTACTACAATATATAAATAATTATCAAGTTCAATAACAGGTGTGGAGGCACACTCTTTTGTAATGTACCTCAGGACAAACAGGAATATTGCCAGAGAAGACAACCTAGTTTAGCAGGCACACTGTTGGAAGGAATATCTCCCTAAATCTTTCTATTAAACTCATATTGATCTGACATGTCATCTCTAGTCCCTATGTCACCTGCATTAGTGAGCATCAATCACAATGAAAAATAATGGAGACAAATAAGAAAATCTGGACATGGCCTATATCAAAGAGCTCAAGCATGTTTGGCACCTGGCATAGTCCTATTGCATCCCAGACAGAACATCATTGAGATTAATACTTTTTGCATTGCAATTTCTTATAATAAATGAAATGTTAAGTGCCATATTATTCACTATTTGGATAGGCCTACTTACACTACATTATCAAAAGCTTCTAGAGGCAGTTTGGAACTCGGTAGTGAGTGTTGCAACCGATGACAGACGATTTTTACGCTCTACGCGCTTCAGCACTCGGCGGTCCCGTTCTGTGAGCTTGTGTGGCTCAGCTTTGTTGCTCCTAGAACTTTCCACTTCACAATAACAGCACTTACAGTTGACCGGGGCATCTTTAGCAGGGCAGAAAGTTGACGAACTGACTTGTTGGAAAGGTGGCATCCTATGACGGTGCCACGTTGAAAGTCACTGAGCTCTTCAGTAAGGCCATTCTACTGCCAATGTTTGTCTATGGAGATTGCATGGCGGTGTGCTCGATTTTATACAGCTGCCAGCAACGGGTGTGGCTGAAATAGCTGAATCCACTAATTTTGTATATATAATGTATGTTCCATTCTCTCTGGCTACAATGTATCTATTGCTGGAAATATAATTGTGGAAATATAACCGCTTGACACATGGTGCGTCACTTTCCTCCATCCTACTTGATTGGTTGATAAAGTGAGGATAAGAATCTCGGGACAGCAAGATGTCCGCGCACATTTGAAAAACTGATGTAGCTAGCTATATTCTTATTTTAGGTGTTGCTTTAAGTTGTTTTTATGTTGACAATACTGATTACGTGGTACTCGAGGAAGAGTCATATAAAGAAAAGACAAGGACTCCGAGACAAGAGCCAGACTATTCCTTATTATCAGGTTCGCGCCTGTGCCACGGCAGCATGCTAACTAGCTAGACACTGCATGTATGATAGTATGCTAATCTAAACATGGTTGCTAGCTAGCCAGACACAAACATGCAACACTCAACGTTATATATATATATATATATATATATATATGTGAGTTCTTGAAGTTTACGAAATGTATCCAGCTAATATTAGCAATCTGCTATAACGTGAGTCTTTCATGCTGAACGTTTTGCTACTGAATTAGTTAACCGGCTAGCCTAGCATTGCAACAGCTAGCTAGCTAACGTTAGTTTGGTAACGGTAATTAGCTGGCTGGCTAGCTAATTAAGTCATGATACAAAAAAAGTAACGATGACCACAGACCGTAGCTAGCTAGCAACTATTTTATCTTATTTTCAAGCCAATTGCTAGCTGCAGTAGTTTAATAGTTCGCTAGCTATAGTTATTAAGCTGTTATAGCTAGCTACTTGTCTGCCGTTGAGCATGTTCTACCTAGCTAGCAGTTGAGTTGGCTAGCAAAATAAACAATTCACAATGAGCTGTCCAGCTAGCTAGTACAACTTCTTGACTCTGACCAACATGTTGTCATGTCATTTCACCCCATGTTTCCAGACCTGAGCATCCCTTCAGTCTGGTGAACACTCTCTGCTTCATCACTGTATCATCATTGTATTTTCGAAGTATTTCACAGCATTCTACAGGTGAAGTGTAACAGGATATTTCTAAGTGATGTATACTGTCAGATGTTTATAATGTATTTGACTTCATGCAGTAACATACACTCTCTCTCTCAGAAATAATGCTGATATCTGGAACTCATGTCGAACGTCTATGAAGAGAGAGCCACAATGATAGCCGCAGGGGAATTGCAGTCGTTTGGCCCGTTTGGCCGTGAGCACTGCAAGAACCACCCAAACGCTGTGAACCTGCAGCTCCGGCAGCTGCAGCCAGCCTCTGAGCTCTGGTCCTCAGATGGAGCAGCTGGTCTGGTGGGCTCCCTCCAGGAGGTCACTCTACAGGAGAAGAAGAGGGTAAGACTGGGTGGAAACTCTTGGTCATCTTCTTCTCTCACATGTACAGGGTGCTACTGATAAATATGTATAGCTATATCTGGGATAAATAACCAGTTTGCCAGATAGCTTCCTTGCTTTGGTTCAAATAAGATCTCCTCACTCGGCTTATGGTTTCAGCTGCATACTTTTCTTTAAAGCGCCGTCTGTTGTGTGGTGGTTCTGTTTGATACATAAGCCAAGTAAGGAGATTTTTTTTCACCATTGTGTGTCTGTTTGCAGGAATGCTGGTTGCTGAGAAAGGGTTCCAGCGTGGACAGTGATGAGATGGAGTATGATGAGGAGCTCTATGCAGCAGGAAACATGGTCATATGGAGCAAAGGGAGCAAGAGTCAAGCCTCCCATGTCTACAAAGCTTTTACCGTGGACAGTCCAGTACAACAGGTAATCACAACATCAAACTAAACATGTCATATTAAACATACATACCTATACTCTGTGTGTACATTATATGGCATGTATGTTGTCATCGTCAACATTATGATATTAGACAGCTTATCAAGCATTTCAATAATTCTTTTTTTCAGGATGTATATCCAGTAATATCTCTCTACATCCCTTTTCAGGCATTATGGTGTAACTTTGGTATTCCACAAAAGAAGAAAGATGGTAAGTAGGCCGATGCCACATCCTCATCGTCACAATTTATCTTCATTAAATTCTATAGCTCATTGATGTGTATATATATTTTTTAATGTTTTATCTCAGTAATGTTGCGAAGATGTTCATTTGCTCTATTGTATTCCAGAGCAGGAGATTATGGAGCAGACAGTGTGTATTGTCCAGAGCAGCTGTGTGAATGTGCACAGTGTGACAGGGAAGGACTTTATCTCCCCTCTACCCTTTCAGGTGAGTTCCTCATCACTGATTGATATGCTGTTACATTGTCTAAAATGTGTGGTATCATCGCTGGATGGTCTGTCATTTGACATTTCATGGTGTTCATTACGTGTTGAATTTGGTGAAGTACTACTTGTGATGACGTCTTGAAATGTGATTTACTATGAACATTTGTTAGATAAATCCTTATTTGTACATTATGTAAAATATGTCTCCCAGTTCTGGCTGTCTAATTTCCTAATTAGAATCCCTTAAGGAGAACTAGCAGATATGGACAGTAATTATGGTTGTTTTACAGTTATTGATGTTCCCCAGGACCAGTCCATTGTCTTCTTAACCAATGGTAATGGATGATTTGGCACACTGACAGCTGACAAGAGGCTTCAGATTACAATGAAAACACCATCATGCAATTAACTGCCTCTGCATGTATGTGTGATTCTTTTTCACATCGAAATCCACTTGACATGATTGAATTTGGTTTTGTTTTCCTGGTGAGTTGCGGGAAAAACACTGCGTAAGCCTAGGCCTACTTTGTGACATGCAGGTTAAATTACGTTGCTTTCTTGGGAGCTAATTTAGCTGACGTTGATTGGGTCCACATTTACAGACCAGATTTGTGTTGCTGGATGCATTTCTTTTAAATACATTTTTTTAACCAGTTCAGTTGTAGTTGATAATACATGACTCATGAGCCGCCGTCAGACTCCAGCATTATTCTACTGTAAATAGGGACATGTCTTGATTCCCACCAGAGATACTATGAAAATGCAAACTGCCTGTTTATTTAGTGAGCCATTCAAGTGAGTCATGATTCACAAGGTTATCAAATTGTTCTCCAACATCACCTTGAATTAGATTTCATGAAATTAAGTACTGTGACTCTCGCCTTTTACAGGTCTCTAATCTGTGGCCTACTAAGTTTGGTCTGCTGTTGGAACGCAAAAACCCTGCACCCGATGCTCCTCTGAGTCCTCCCAGGTACACAGCAGAAACCTGTAAAACACACATCCTGCTGTTTCTGATATATTTTGGTTCATGCTAGTGTGTCAGGAGAGTTTGTTTTGAACATACCACTGTTTGTTTATCTGTTCTCAGGGAACCTCTCCCAACAGTATTCAGCATGCTGCACCCTCTGGATGAGATTGCCCCAGTGGTGTGCAGGCCTACAGGTGAGACTCTCAACAGAAACACGCATACATAGAAATTGTCACTATTTGTTTCACATTGTGTTTACAAAGAGCATGGCGGAAAGCACCATACAAATAAACTATAATGGATGTTGAAACCTGAATGTTGGAGCCAGCGTATTGTTGGCTCTCTTGCACTCCTTGGCTGCCCTGTTAGCTGGCTACCGGTACCTTAATTGCTGGCCCCATTATGGCTTGTTAATTGCTCATCTCCTGTGTCTCTGGCAGGTCTGTTCGAGGCTGCACGTGTACAGTACGTCTCTGACAGCACCATGAAAATCGTCTTCTCCAACTGTGAGCCTTCCATAGTCATGACATACGACACCGTGCAGTGCATACACTCTGTGTGGGCGCTGCGGAAAGTCACTCCAGATGTAAGATAACATGCAAGAAAAACACTGTTATTACTGTTCCATTACTGCTACCTCTATGATTCTTCAGTGGTAGAAAATGTAATGTTCATGTATCAATGGAATTGGAAAATAATTCTCATCGTAGCATGAGTGATGACTCAAAGGCCTATCTACGACCCCTAAGAGTGGATTTAAATTGGTCCGACTTGTGCCAGGGATAATTACAAAATGACACACTGTTTCCAAATGCTAATGTTCTAGTGTTTGTGGCACAAATCCCATTCGGGTCATGGTACCAATATTATAATTTCCAAATAATTGATTGTGAAGCTCAACAAAGTCACTTGTAGATGATTTGAACATGGTTCACAAAAAATGCTAATATTGGTACCATGACTTCAGTGGGATTTGTGCCACATGCTAAAACGTTAGCATGTGGAAACTGTGCCAGGTAAACTACACAAAAGCATGGATTGCTTGTCCATAGACTGCTTACAGGGTAAGGAAACCAGTATGTCATTTTGTAAATTGTGTGAGGTAGCACCATTGCTTATATGTGAATTAGAATTTGGAGCATGTTTGACACGTGTTGGAAGCCAGGAAAATCTAATGTTGGTTTGGTCTCCTTTGACAAATGTATTGAAGTATTTTTACTTAAGTACTTTACACCACTGCCACGTGGACAGAAAGCGGATGCAGTGCTGAATTTGATGAAATGCAGGCGATATCATCATTTGATTTCACTGAATCATTTTGTCGGCAACGTCACACTTTTTACTCACTCTGACTGGGACTGTATCACACTTCCTACTGGAATGTATTTCTCAACACCAGTAGGCCTAGATCTTATGAGACAAATGTTTAACATTATTAGAAAGACCAAGGTCTTTGGTTGAAATATGTTCCCTTTTATCCTTATAGCTTATTCCAAAATGGAGTTATTACCTATCAAACACACTGCCCACTTGAAATGAAGAAATGAATGTTGCCTACAGAAATGGCCTTAGAAATAGCCAGGCTATTGATTTTGATTGGACAGTATTCCTTACAAAATTTAATAGTTTATACACTCTAGATTGGTAATAGACTAAGAGCTGACACACTAAGAGTTTTCTGGCCCAGAGTACTTAGCACCTCTGAACATAATTAGCAAACCAAGTGTGCACCGATTTTCACATTTAGAATCAAGTGGAAAATGTTGGCAGTCAGACGTCTACAGCGGGAGGTCGGCAGACGAATACTGCCCAGTTATTAGAGCATGTTGTTGGAAGCAAAAGTAAAAATTTGAAGATTGGGACACTCAAGTGATACTCCATGATTAGACTATCATAGATTGATTTAAGGTGAGCATTTTTGTTCAATAAATGACTTGCGTGTATACATGGTTTTGTTTAGGCATTTTAGTAAGTTTTGACAATGTGAAACCAACTGGACCAAATGGGGGCAAAAAAGACAATGTAACAAATAATCTAACCCTGATCCGAACTATAGCAACCAAACTGTGAAAACGGCACCCGGACCCTGCCCATTTTTGTTTGCGCACCATCGGGACCACAGACTGCACTAAATTGCTAGTTTGGTCATGGGGTGGAGGCTTTCTGATGAGTTGGGTCTGGGGGGGTTGGAACAGAATCTGTTGGTTGTATATCATTTTAGTTTAACCTTTAACTCTGTCCCACAGGAGCAGTCCACAGTGCTGAAGTGTCCGGAGCAGGTAGCCACGCCCCAAGGCCTGATGCCGCCCAGCTTTCTGACCACACACCTGAGGAACGTCTCCAGGATGGACTCGCCCGGTTCACCCTTTCATTGCCACGCCCTGCACAACCAAAACAGGATGACCTCATCACCAGGCCTCCACTCACGGACACACTCACCCAGCATCTCCAGCATGGCTGCACTCAGGTAAGTTTATACCAGGTGTCTTCAGTTCTGGTCCTGGAGCGCTGCAGAGTGCAGGCTTTGAGTCAAATACCCAAATAGGATGTAAATACCATATACTATAAATTGGATCTCTGCTGTCCCACAGGATTATACACAGTTTCAGTCAAACATTCACCCTCAAAAGCTCATGACTCATTTACAACAACCACATCATGGACCATAACTAACCACCCTTCTGCGCTCTTTTGACCCATGTCTGTAGCCGGTCCCACTCCCCTGGCATGGCGGCACCCTCCTTCTCGGTTGCGGCACGGTTTAACATGTCGTACCACTCATCGTCCCCCAGAGGGCACAGCTTCCTGCCCTCGCCCAACAGCACGGCCAACGAGTCTGTGCTGGTCCCGGAGATGGAGCCCATAGTGCCTGACCTATGCATCGAGCAGCTGTGGAGTGAGACGGCTTCCTCCCACAAGTCAGTGTCTGACATTCACCTCTGCACCGCTGTCTACAGTGGTTGTCATGAATCCTGCTCTGTGGTCTAGTTGGTTGAACCACTCCTAGTTTATAATTAGGGCTGGGAATTGCCAGGGACCTCACGATACGATATCACGATACTTAGGTGCCGATTCGATATGTATTGCGATTCTCACTATTGCATATGTATTGAAATTTGATACTGCGATTTGATGTTTCAAACATACAGTGAGGGAAAAAAGTATTTGATCCCCTGCTGTACGTTTGCCCACTGACAAAGAAATGATCAGTCTATAATTTTAATGGTAGGTTTATTTGAACAGTGAGAGACAGAATAACAACAACAAAATCCAGAAAAACGCATGTCAAAAATGTTATGAATTGATTTGTATTTTAATGAGAGAAATAAGTATTTGACCCCCTCTCAATCAGAGATTTCTGTCTCCCAGGTGTCTTTTATACAGGTAACAAGCTGAGATTAGGAGCACACTCTTAAAGGGAGTGCTCCTAATCTCAGCTTGTTACCTGTATAAAAGACACCTGTCCACAGAAGCAATCAATCAATCAGATTCCAAACTCTCCACCATGGCCAAGACCAAAGAGCTCTCCAAGGATGTCAGGGACAAGATTGTAGACCTACACAAGGCTGGAATCTGCTACAAGACCATCGCCAAGCAGCTTGGTGAGAAGGTGACAACAGTTGGTGTGATTATTCGCAAATGGAAGAAACACAAAATAACTGTCAATCTCCCTCGGCCTGGGGCTCCATGCAAGATCTCACCTCGTGGAGTTGCAATGATCATGAGAACGGTGAGGAATCAGCCCAGAACTACACGGGAGGATCTTGTCAATGATCTCAAGGCAGCTGGGACCATAGTCACCAAGAAAACAATTGGTAACACACTACGCCATGAAGGACTGAAATCCTGCAGCGCCCGCAAGGTCCCCCTGCTCAAGAAAGCACATATACAGGCCTGTCTGAAGTTTGCCAATGAACATCTGAATGATTCAGAGGAGAACTGGGTGAAAGTGTTGTGGTCAGATGAGACCAAAATGGAGCTCTTTGGCATCAACTCAACTCGCCGTGTTTGGAGGAGGAGGAATGCTGCCTATGACCCCAAGAACACCCTCCCCACCGTCAAACATGGAGGTGGAAACATTATGCTTTGGGAGTGTTTTTTCTGCTAAGGGGACAGGACAACTTCACCGCATCAAAGGGACGATGGACGGGGCCATGTACCGTCAAATCTTGGGTGAGAACCTCCTTCCCTCAGCCAGGGCATTAATAATGGGTCGTGGATGGGTATTCCAGCATGACAATGACCCAAAACACACGACCAAGGCAACAAAGGAGTGGCTCAAGAAGAAGCACATTAAGGTCCTGAAGTGGCCTAGCCAGTCTCCAGACCTTAATCCCATAGAACATCTGTGGAGGGAGCTGAAGGTTCGAGTTGCCAAACGTCAGCCTCGAAACCTTAATGACTTGGAGAAGATCTGCAAAGAGGAGTGGGACAAAATCCCTCCTGAGATGTGTGCAAACCTGGTGGCCAACTACAAGAAACGTCTGACCTCTGTGATTGCCAACAAGGGTTTTGCCAACAAGGGTTTTGCCACCAAGTACTAAGTCATGTTTTGCTGAGGGGTCAAATACTTATTTCCCTCATTAAAATGCAAATCAATTTATAAAATTTTTGACATGTGTTTTTCTGGATTTTGTTGTTGTTATTCTGTCTCTCACTGTTCAAATAAACCTACCATTAAAATTATAGACTGATCATGTCTTTGTCAGTGGGCAAACGCACAAAATCAGCAGGGGATCAAATACTTTTTTTCCCTCACTGTATAGGGCATCATGTGAAATAGGTGTGAGAATGCAATTAAATAGATCTTTATTGTCCCTTTGGGGCATTTCTTGTGCTGCATAAAAATAAATGTACATTCATATACACAGCAAATATCCATTGACAAGGGGAATATTAAAAAGCATTGAAGAAGAGCCATAGATGTACAAAATATACAGTAAATACACTGCTCAAAAAAAAAAAGGGAACACTTAAACAACACATTGTAACTCCAAGTCAATCACACTTCTGTGAAATCAAACTGTCCACTTAGGAAGCAACACTGATTGACAATAAATGTCACATGCTGTTGTGCAAATGGAATAGACAACAGGTGGAAATTATAGACACCCCCAATGAAGAAGTGGTTCTGCAGGTGGTGACCACAGACCACTTCTCAGTTCCTATGCTTCTTGGCTGATGTTTTGGTCACTTTTGAGTGCTGGCGGCGCTTTCACGCTAGTGGTAGCATGAGACGGAGTCTACAACCCACACAAGTGGCTCAGGTAGTGCAGCTCATCCAGGATGGCACATCAATGCGAGCTGTGACAAGAAGGTTTGCTGTGTCTTTGCCTAGTGTCCAGAGCATGGAGGCGCTACCAGGAGACAGGCCAGTACATCAGGAGACATGGAGGAGGCCGTAGGAAGGCAACAACCCAGCAGCAGGACTGCTACCTCCGCCTTTGTGCAAGGAGCAGCAGGAGGAGCACTGCCAGAGCCCTGCAAAATGACCTCCAGCAGGCCACAAATGTGCATGTGTCTGCTCAAACGGTCAGAAACAGACTCCATGAGGGTGGTATGAGGGCCCGACGTCCACAGGTGGGGGTTGTGCTTACAGCCCAACACCGTGCAGGACGTTTGGCATTTGCCAGAGAACACCAAGATTGGCAAATTCGCCACTGGCGCCCTGTGCTCTTCACAGATGAAAGCAGGTTCACACTGAGCACATGTGACAGACGTGACAGAGTCTGGAGACGCCGTGGAGAACGTTCTGCTGCCTGCAACATCCTCCAGCATGACCGGTTTGGCGGTGGGTCAGTCATGGTGTGGGGTGGCAGTTCTTTGGGGGGCCGCACAGCCCTCCATGTGCTCGCCAGAGGTAGCCTGACTGCCATTAGGTACCGAGATGAGATCCTCAGACCCCTTGTGAGACCATATGCTGGTGCGGTTGGCCCTGTGTTCCTCCTAATGCAAGACAATGCTAGACCTCATGTGGCTGGAGTGTGTCAGCAGTTCCTGCAAGAGGAAGGCATTGATGCTATGGACTGGCCCGCCCGTTCCCCAGACCTGAATCCAATTGAGCACATCTGGGACATCATGTCTCGCTCCATCCACCAATGCCACGTTGCACCACAGACTGTCCAGGAGTTGGCGGATGCTTTAGTCCAGGTCTGGGAGGAGATCCCTCAGGAGACCATCCGCCACCTCATCAGGAGCATGCCCAGGCGTTGTAGGGAGGTCATACAGGCACGTTGAGGCCACACACACTAATGAGCCTCATTTTGACTTGTTTTAAGGACATTACATCAAAGTTGGATCAGCCTGTAGTGTGGTTTTCCACTTTAATTTTGAGGGTGACTCCAAATCCAGACCTCCATGGGTTGATACATTTGATTTCCATTGATAATTGTTGTGTGATTTTGTTGTCAGCACATTCAACTATGTAAAGAAAAAAGTATTTAATAAGATTATTTCATTCATTCAGATCTAGGATGTGTTTAAGTGTTCCCTTGATTTTTTTGAGCAGTGTATATGGCTGTTATACAGTTCTGGTGTTTAAAGGTGATGCTGTGTGTCTGTGTGAGAGGTAAATAACACTCTGCTTCTGCAGGGAGATGAGCTGCCAGGCCTCTAAGGTGTTCATCACCTCTGACCTGTGTGAGAACAAGTACCTGTGCTTCCTCGTGGAGTCCCACCAACAGCTCAGGTCAGGGAACAGCTTTCTGTGTCCTTTCTGTCACTCTCTCTCTTTCTCTGTCTCAGTGAATCACTCTCACATGTTGATTTGTTTATCTTCATAGATGTGTAAAATTCATTGAGAGCAACAATCCTTCTCAGCTTATCTTTGCATCTGTTGCCACTATCCCTGCAAAAGACGCAGCACCATTGCAGGTAAAGTCAACCTGACTAATTGCTTTGCGTTTCCCCTAGCGGTGGCAAAGATTCTGCTAAACAAAAGCATACTGTACTTTTATGATGGTCAAGATCCTATCTTATTGACTGCTTTATTCTACGTGTGTAAAATGGTGTGTTGCTGTGTCCATACAGTGCATTCGGAAAGTATTCAGACATTTACATTTACATTTGAGTCATTTAGCAGACGCTCTTATCCAGAGCGACTTAGTTAGTGAGTGCATACATTTTCATACTGGCCCCCCGTGGGAATCGAACCCACAACCCTGGCGTTGCAAGCGCCATGCTCTACCAACTGAGCTACAGACCCCTTTACTTTTTCCACATTTTGTTACCTTACAGCCTTATTCTAAAATGGATTAAATAGTTTTTTCCTTTTATCAATCTACACACAATACCCTATAATGACAAAGCAAAAACAGGTTTTTAGACATTCTTGCAAATGTATAAAATAAGAAAAACGGAAATATGACATTTACATAAGTGTTCAGACCCTTTACTCAGTACTTTGTTGAAGCACCTTTTGGCAGTGATTACAGCCTCAAGTCTTCTTGGGTATGACGCTACAAGCTTGGCACACCTGTATTTGGGGAGTTTTTCCCATTCTTTGCAGATCCTCTCCAGCTCTGTCAGGTTGGATGGGGAGCGTCGCTGCACAGCTATTTTCAGGTCTCTCCAGAGATGTTCGATCGGGTTCAAGTCTGGGCTCTGTGTTGTCTTGGCTGTGTGCTTAGGGTCGTTGTCCTGTTGGAAGGTGAACCTTCGCCCCAGTCTGAGGTGCTGAGCGCTCTGGAGCAGGTTTTCATCAAGGATCTCTCTGTACTTTGCTCCGTTCATCTTTCCCTCGATCCTGACTAGTCTCCAGTCCCTGCCGCTGAAAAACATCCCCACAGCATGATGCTGCCACCACCTTGCTTCACCGTATGTATGGTGCCAGGTTTCCTCCAGATGTGACGCTTGGCATTCAGGCCAAAGAGTTCAATCTTGGTTTCATCAGACCAGAGAATGTTGTTTCTCATGGTCTGAGAGTCCTTTAGGTGCCTTTTGGCAAACTCCAAGCAGGCTGTGATGTGCCTTTTACTGAGCAGTGGCTTCCATCTGGCCACTCTACCATAAAGGCCTGATTTGTGGAGTGCTGCAGAGATGGTTGTCCTTCTGGAAGGTTCTCCCATCTCCACAGAGGAACTCTGGAGCTCTGTCAGAGTGACCATCGGGTTCTTGGTCACCTCCCTGACCAAGGGCGGCCAGCTCTAGGAAGAGTCTTGGTGGTTCCAAACTTCTTCCATTTAAGAATGATTGAGCCCACTGTGTTCTTGGGGACCTTCAATGCTGCGTACATTTTTTTGATACCCTTCCCTAGATCTGTGCCTTGACACAATCCTGTCTTGGAGCTCTACGGACAATTCCTTGTACCTCATGGCTTGGTTTTTGCTCTGACATGCACTGTCAACTGTGGGACCTTATATAGACAGGTGTGTGCCTTTCCAAATCATGTCCAATCAATTGAATTTACCACAGGTGGACCGCAATCAAATTGTAGAAACATCTCAAGGATGATCAATGGAAACAGTATGCACCTGAGCTCAATTTAGTCTCATAGCAAAGGGTCTGAATACTTATGTAAATTAGGTATTTCAGTTTTTTTATTTGTAATACATTAGCAAAAAATTCAAAAACTTGTTTTCGCTTTGTCATTATGGGATTTTTTGTGTATATTGATGGGAAGAAAATATATTTAATCCATTTTAGAATAAGGCTGTAAGGTAACAAAATGTGGAAAAAGTCAAGGGGTCTTAATACTTTCCGAATGCACTGTGTGTATATGTGCTTATGTACTATGTTATTACATGTTTATAAACATCATTGGTTTGGTCTCATCTCAAACTGTTATTTTTCCTCTCAGGATATAGATGCCATGCTAGTTCTGGAAGCCAATGGAAGCTTGGTTCTGTACACTGGAGTGACGAGGGTAACTAGAAAGTAGTGCTCGTACTGTTTAAATGTGTTTATCGGTGATGCAAGGTCAAATGGTCAAATGTGTTCCGTCCACAGGTGAGCAAAGTGTTTGTCCCTGGCCTCCTGTCTCCCACCTTCAGCCTGTCCAACCACGTAACCCACCTGAGCACCCCCATGGAGAGTGTGAGCACTCCCGCCAAGGCCACAGGGAGACACATAGGAAGACTAGAGGAGGTACCACTGACACCTGAGACAGGGGTGTATATGTATTGGGTTGGTTATTAGAATGATAAGTGTAATTGCAATGAATGTATCAAAATAATTAAGCTGCTCTCATGGAAATTCAGTCAGATTACTATGACAGAGTATAACTAACCACCAAACTGAAAGCAGGTAGTCACTGGTAATGCAAATGGTGTAATCTCAATCTGAATTACAGTGAAGAATTGCTGTCCCTCCATTTACAGTAGAGTGAAGCTGCAGAATTAGTCTGCATTAGTCTGCAGTAGAACAGCCAGTGACTAATGGAGACTATATTATGGAACCTGATCAATACTCTAATTAGATTTAAACTTCAGACTGTGTGACGTGTCTGTACCAATCTATATCCTTAAAAACAAAGGGAGAAACTAACAGTATATTAATCAATTTAATATATGTTGCATTCATTACAGAATTGCTGTAGAATGTAGAGCTGAAGTGTATGGATTAGTTCCCCCAACTTGCAACTAATCATCTTGATTGTGTCTATACATCCTGGGAAGCTGAGTTGTTCCTTGTACCTCCTCCCCTCCCTTCCTGTTGGCCAGGTGGCCATGCCATCCCCTGTATCAGAGCTGAGGGGCTCAACCAAGCACCACGAGACCTCCTGGCTGGGCGACTACACCTTTCAACAGTCTGTACCCTACATCCACGGCCTCAGAGACCCTGTCAGCAGCAGAGTCACCCTGGTGTGTGTGTGTGGGGGGGTCTGTGTGTGGGTGGGTGTGTGTATTGATATGAGTGAAAGGTGGAGGGTATAATGAGTCTGAGTCAGTGTGTATGTGTCTGGCTGGTTGGCACGTGAGTACTTAGACCTCCAGGGGTGAATGTTTCTTAAATGGACACTAATTGAACAGCTTAATTTGATTTAATTGGAATGGAGAAAAGCTCTGCCTGTGTACAGAACTGAGCACCAGAGGCCTGTCAGTATGTTTACTGGGTCCAATAAGGTTACAGTTCTCTGGGTGGACATCGCTACCTGCAGGGGCAGTTTTGTTAAGACCGGTAAAGACATGTCGTTCAGCCAAGGGACTTTTCCTCTCAGACCTGTCAGTCATTTTCAAGCCCTTTTGAGAGAGCCACTCTTGACTGAGATATATATATATATATATATATATATATATATATATATTTTTTTTTTCAGAGACTTGTAAATGTCCAACTGCATATGTTATGACATGTCATATTGATTGTTTTATCCCCTGATGTCTTCATCTATGTCAAATTATTTAATTGATAAAAGCGTTCAAGAGTTGACTGAAAGGTAGCATGTAGACATCTCTAACTTATTGTGAAATTATCTCTATCCCTCTGTTTGTTTTTGTAGGAGCTAAGCAATGGCACAATGCTGAGGATAACGATCCCTGAAATTGCTACCTCAGAGCTGGGTAAGGTTAACACGACAATGTGCAAAACCAATGTGCGTGACAAGATTGTGCATTGGCTTAGGTGTCACAGCTGAGTCATCCAGCGTTGATGGCCTGAAAATTGGGTTGAAGTGCTGCCAGCCTCCCGCTGTCACATTGACGTAAACCTAAGGGGACCCCACCCCACCGTTCCTCGCTCGTACTTACACACTCACCATTCCCCTACACACACTTGACATCCCCCACCCCACCCACTCTCATATCTCCTGGCATTCCACATGACACACACACACAGTGTCTATATACACTCCGCTCTATCTGGGTAAGCCACAGCATTACGATGGCGTCACCACAGCAGCTACTCCACGCCAGGCAGTTGTAGGTGCTGTTTGTTATGGTGGGATTTCCATGCCTTTATTCAGCCCAAGATTCAATTGGGCCCTGGAGTGTCGATTATCCAGCTCAGTTGCGGGGGACAGGGGATGCTCTGGAACATGATGTTGATGAGGGTGGAAAGGAGGGATGGGGCAATAGACGAGAGGGAGAGCTGATTCTGCTCCGTTTCTATCCTGCCCAATGACATGCTCCGTAGTGCTGGGATATAATGTGAGTCTGTGTTCAGGTAGATTATTAGTAAAACATAAGACAATTTCTGTAACTGTCAGTAAAAGTGGGTATATTAACCATGGTTCCTTGCGTTTGTGCGTGAAGAGTCTGCGTCTGTGACTGTCTTTACTCTATCTAATATAGAAATGGCGTTCAATACACCCTTTCGTCACCCATTTAGTATATCTAAAGATGGGTACTTTTTTTTGTAAATGACTTTATGTATGGGACCTATACTGAAATCATGCACGATTCACACATCTTTCCGGTGGTGATATTTGAGCCTCTGCTGATGCAGCCTTATCCACCAGTACATGCATGTACTGTAAAACATGCTGTGGCTCATCTTTCTACCCAGCTGTAGATAACTGTAATAGCGTATCATTTTACACCGTAATTAAGGAAATGGAGCACTCGGGTGTGCCAGTATTTACCTTACAACCCTAATTGGCTTTTTGTGCGTTTTTAAGGTCTCTGCCTTCGTTTATACCATGATTCTAGTCTTTTGATCCTCCATCTTTTGTTTTGTGAAACCACTACCAATTACCGCATAGTGTTGTTCCCAGTTCCCACATATTAGTGCCTAATTGATTCAAAAGGCAGGACTTCTCAGTCTAATGAAATGGCATTTCTCCTGCTCTGCCTTGACCTTTGGAGTTTGTTGTCCAATTAGAGATTGCGGTGGAGTTAATTACCTGTCAGATTGGGTGGACATGGGAGATGGCACGGATGCTAATCAGACTTTCGTGTAGTTTGATGTCAATGGAACTTGATTAGGCACAATGAATCAAGCAAAACAAAAATATAAAGACAACATGCGACAAGTTCAAATCAGTCAATGAAAATAAATTCATTAGGCACTAATCTATGGATTTCACATGACTGGGAATACAGATATGCATCTGTCACAGATACTTTAAAAAGTTAGGGGCGTGGATCAGAAAACCAGTCAGTATCTGGTGTGACCACCATTTGCCTCATGCAGCACTACACATCTGCTTCGCGTAGCGTTGATCAGGCTGTTGATTGTGGAATGTTGTCCCACTCCTCTTCAATGGCTTTGCGAAGTTGTTGGATATTCGCGGGAACTGGAACAAGCTGTAATACATGTCGATTCAGAGCATCCTAAATATGCTCAATGGTTTACATTTCTGGTGAGTGTGCAGGCCATGGAAGAACTGGGACATTTTCAGCTTCCAGGAATTGTGTACTGATCCTTGTGACATGGGCTGAAACATGAGGTGATGGTGGCGGATGAATGGCATGACAATGGGCCTCGCCCACATGACGCCATACACATGGTCTGCGGTTGTGAGGCCGGTTGGACGTGCTGCCAAACTTTCAAAAACCATGTTGGAGGAGGCAGCCTATGGTAGAGAAATGAACATTAAATTGTCTGGCAACAGCTCTGGTGGATATTCCTGCATACAGCATGCCAATTGCACACTCCCTCAAAACTTGAGACATCTGTGGCATTGTGTTATGTGACAAAACTGCACATTTTAAAGTGGCCTTTTATAGACCCCTTTCTGTGTTTGCAAACATTGCTGCACATGGGGGATGCGTACAAGTTGGTGGCATAACACATGGGATTTCTTAGAGAATGCCAGCAACAACAAAAAAGCCTATAAGTGCATTTCACACTACTTTTGGATTATAATAGGATTTTAAGGCTCGTATGAATGTCCTGCCTAATATAATGTTTGTCATCGCAAATCAAATGCATTATACTTAAAAAACATTTCAACTTCAACCAGTACAATGGTTCTGAGGCTGGCTTTTGCTACAGCCTATATCAGTGAGCGTTAGCATTCTAGCTAACAACTGCTGCATCCTAAATAGTTATTTTGCAAAGATCACAACCAAATATAATCTTAGCGACTGTTCACGCAAGAATCTAAACATAATTGTAAGCGTATGAGAACCCACATTTTTTATTTTCTTTAGAAGTAATAAAAACTTAAATCTAAGCTATGTTGAATGGGCGCAGATGGCGATGGCTTTCTTACTGCCGCACGCATCTGTCCGTGACGTCAGTGTGTTGTGAACTGTAAAGGGGTATATTATCCCTAGCACATCCCTAGTGGAGGCTGTTTAATCCGCTTCTTGATATGCCACACGTGTCAGGTGGCTGGATTTTCTTGGCTAAAGAGAAATGCTCACTAACAGGAATTTAAACAAATTTGTGCACACAATTTGAGAGAAATAAGCCTTTTGTGCATATGGAACATTTCTGGGATCTTTTATTTCAGCTCATGAAACATGGGACCAACACTTTACATGTTGCGTTTATATTTTTGTTCAGTATAGATTTATTATTTTAACCACTCCACTTTAAAAATAAATAAATTACAGTTATACAAATCAGCACAAGTTTGATACATACTAATGTCAAATTTGCTGTGTGAAGTGAACCTATTGTCATTGTGCATTGTCTGACAAATGCTTCCTCATCCCACTCGTGTCCGTAGTGAGGAAGTGCCTCCAGGCGGTGCGCTTCATCCTGCCCAAGGAGACAGCCATGAAGGTGCTGATAAAGTGGTACAACATCTACAACGCCCCCGGGGGGCCCAGTGCACACCTGGAGTGGAACCTGTTTGTCACCTGCTTCATGACTCTCATGGGCTACAACACCGAGCGGCTGGGCTGGACACGCAATGTGAGTCGCCCTGGCAACGGTGCTGTCATTCACAGGAGAGGGAGTGACACAAAGTAGACGTAGTGCAGAGCTCATTAGGAGGATAGTCTTACTGACTACACAGTGTATATCCAAGTACGTAGAAGTGCCTCAAGCTAGGTCACACCAATGTCACCTAACCCTGCACATCTCTGAAATCCATACATAGAGCCTAAGCCACAGATGTAGGTTGGCAAGGGAACACAGGAAAGACCTATGTTGTTTATCAGATGGTTAATTGGTCTGTAGCCCTACCATGCTCTTGACCTTTGTGTTTCCCCCACAGCTCCATTTTGAAGTGCCCCTCTCTCCTGTGATTGCACCAAAGAAGGCCCGGCCTTCGGACACAGGGTCTGATGAGGTAGGTAGGGGTTACCCCCGTAGGCCATGCTTTAAGTGGAAAGCATAAGACAATTCCTGTTACTCTCAAGCTCTGAGGTAGCGATGAGGTCAACTTATGAGTGAATTCGCTTTTCTGTCATGCATAATAGGAATTTCAGGAATATGTTTAGTTCATATACAGTTCACTACTATGAAATGGTTGAAACCCAAGTTACGTAATCTTGGATTAGAAATTCTGTTCCAAGTGCAGTATGTTATTTATAGATGTATTGAAGATGAGGGTAAGGTTGATAAATAACCTGTAGTGCTTCTTTCCTTCATCCATTTGCCCTGTGTGTTATTAATTCATGTGGAATGTGAGTGGTGTTAAAAAAAAAACATGGGCTGAAGTAGTGGCGCTGTACTGTAGCATGGAATCCTGGCAGGGGTCATGGCCCAGGGTTGGGAGTGCACAGTTGAACTGGGGAGTTGTGTAGAGTTCACCCTCTGGCTGAGAGTTGTTACTTAAGAAAGGAAGTGCATGTAGAGGTCGTTGGGAAACTGCTGATTCAGACTAGGCATCAATGTTGTTCCTTAACCTTCTGACCTTTTTGTATGTGTGGCTTTGGGGCCTGTTTCTGTGTATGCATTGAATTTAAGTGTGTGTGTTTCTGTGTGGCTTTGTGTGTGTGTGTGTCTGCATATAATCCACCAGGACTGGGACTACATGCGTTGCTCAGACTACCACAGACAGGTGGTGTTCAGGCATGTGTGTGGTGCTGTGAGTCTGGAGTCCACAGACACATCTGGTTGTGAAGAGTCTCTGTCTTCCACCCCTGCACTGCATCTGGACCCCTCTGCCCCACTCTTCCCCCACATCCCAGCCCTGTTCTACGTGCTGCACTTGCTCTATGAGGAGCTGAAGCTGGACGAGCTGCAGAGGAGCGGGGGGCGATCACTGGTGGGCCTCCTGCAACAGCTGGCCAGGTACTGGTGCTCCGTCTTCACAATCTATGTTAACGCTCAAATAATTCTGGAAACCCAGAAATAAAATATTGCATAATTGCGTCAGATGCTTGATTATGTTCTGGGGGAGATGAGAAAATAAAGGATACTAATGAGACCAGTGAACTCTCAAACTCTCAGCCAAAGCATGTGCCAAATGTCCCCTCTCCCTCTGAAATTCGAAAGATGCGAAATCATGATTAGTCCAAGTGAAGAAATTCCAGTCTGTTGACAGACGCCTGGATACCATCCTGTCCACGAGAGATTTACTCTCAAATGACTCCAGTTAAATTTTGTGGATTTATTATTATAGCAATGGCCTTTCAGAGACAAATTAAAGCGACAGGTCGCAGGTGAATCTTTTCAATTCAGCTATTCAATTCAGAACGAACACTATTTCATGAAGCTGTTAAACATTTAAATTCAAAAGTATGCCCGATGAATCACTGCTCAATAAAACCTGATGAATATGGTCTCTCCTAAAACGTTTATATTACCAGGATAAGAAAATGGCATTAAAACGGTTTCAAGTGTGTCAAGTGGCCTCGTCCACAGTCCCATTTTACATTAAAAGAAGAGCTGAAGTGGTAGAATCAACTGGCACTTGAATTGCTTAGTGCTTATTTGGGCCTTGTTTTAGTGTCCTGGTCATTTAGGATTTCCAGGCTGGTCGACACAACAGTTGGTGCTTCAGCCAATTAATAATTGTTTATTGTCTTTGGCGTACATACTGTACAAAGAGATACAGTAGCTAAAATAAAGCACAAACCAATCTGGCAACCCGGCTAGGCCTGTACCACAATGACCTCACTACAGCTAACCCAGCCTGAAACCCCCACATTAGTAGCAGAAGTTTAAGTGGGTGTTAGCTTAATCATAGTTCTGATTTAGTTTATCTGCTTCATGGTGAGAGTAGAGCAGGTTGGGGTATTAAAAGTATTGATTAAATGGCTCTGGTTAGATTAACAGCCCCTCTTATGACCTGCTGCTAATTGTACTGTTTATTAATAGGGATCTGCAGCTGGAGGAGTATATTGATCTGTACTGGCGAGATTACCCCTCATTCATCACCACGTTCAAGGAGTCCTGCATCATCGATCAGGGTAAGAGGCAAATCAACCTCTCTACAGCGTGTGTAGTCCCCTCTGCTCACGTAGAAGAGAGGGCATGTCTACCACTTTGGCTTTTCCTGATGGAGAAAAAAACTGATTGCTCATATTGATTGAAATGATGGTCTGACTGAGTGATAAGGACAGGTGTGTCTGTAGTCGCAGAGCCTGTTGTGACAGTTTGATTGACAGTCTCCGTGGCCCCTCCCTCTCCTGCAGCCCAGATGGAGCAGATGCTGCGTCCGTCCTTCCTGAGGGCGGAGCCTCCGTGTGTGTTCAGCTGGCTCAGCAGCTGTCTGAGGGGAGAGGAGGTAGCACCCTTCCCCTACCTGCCCGGCATCTGTGAGAGGACCAAACTACTGGTGCTGGTATGCTATCATCATGTTTCGATCTTTGCCTCATGATGACAAGGGAAATTTACGGAACCATATATCGCTCTGGAAATGTATACAATACACTTTTTTATCAAGAGATGATAGCCATGCAGGTGGCAGTTTTAGTTGGGTTGCGATATAGACATCTCCAATAGGGGGTGCCACAGACAACTGAAAACCCTACTAGGGAATTACCATTTACATTGTCCTTGGTGTGGTGTGAGGAAAGTAGATTTCCCATCACCTTTGGCTTGGTTAGCTACAGCATGTGTGCACAGCTAGATGACCTCACCACCTGACTGACATGTTACATAAATACTGTTTGGACAACAAATCGTTTCTGAATATTTTGAGTGACCAATGTCAACACAGCCAATCGTATTCTAAATTAACCTTCTTCTCCCTGGGTTGGTTTGCGGTCCCTAGCCCCTGTGTAGCCAATGGCAGTTTATGTTCAAACATGATTTCCCAGTTAAAAGGAGTCATCAAACACTGACACGCACACACACACTCTGCTTAAATGTCAAAGGGCTATGACATAGGACTTCATGCCAATCAGAGAGAGGGGGAGAGAGAAAGCCATTTTGCCTATGTGTAAAAACTAGGGATGTGCATCTCTCCTTTCATGAACGATTCGATACGGATCTACATACATGGTCTCAGATACGATACAGGAACGATACGTTTAATTTGAAACGATTCGGTTTGATTAGGGGAATGAATTGATGTGAATTCGGACAATACATTTTTTTACATGAACACGTGCATTTTCCATTTTAAATTAATATCTGCTCCTGATGGAGCCTCTCTGAGCTGGATCTGTCTGAGATGACTTTTTTAGCTGAGTGGCCCTCTGTTTGTGTGTGTGTGTAGGCACCTTAGCTGAGCCATAGGGCAGATTGGGAATCTACCACCCGACTATCAGATTAGGGGTGGGGGCAATTTATGGTGCCCCCACTTTTTTATCAGAAATCACCATCACCCACGGATTAACTTGTAGTTTTTCCAGATCAAAAATGTTTTGACATAGTACTGTCAATATTTATCTTTAGAAATTAGCAATGGCATTTAGACAATTAATAGAATGCTGCTTTGGATTTTACCCCCGTCCCAAAAGTGAATTGTTTAGACTGATTGGAATTTTACAGAGAGCTTCTCCCACTCTGACCAATGAATGCAACCATGCGCAGCTCACAAAAACTATTGCTGTCCTTTATGAAATTACCCTGTTCATGTAAAAATGACCAAATACACTGACTGTTTAAAGTAAACTACCAAAACTATTTCTTATTGTGAACCTGAACAATCTAAATTAAATCTGAATGATTGAAAACCCCAATCAGCAGTTAGATGTGAGTTGTGTCCAATCCGGTAGGTTCCACAACTCCTGTAAAACCCAATTTTCTACAGTGCATTTGGTAACAATGACCCAGCAAATTACACTGAACAAAAATATAAACGCAACATGTAAAGTGTTGGTCCAATGTTTCATGAGCTGAAATAAAAGATCCCATAAATGTTCCATACACACAAACTTAATTCTCTCAAATTCTGTGCACAAATTTGTTTACATCCCTGTTAGTGAGCATTTCTCCTTTGCCAAGATAATCCATCCACCTGACAGGTGTGGCAGATCAAGAAGCTGATTAAACCGCATTATCATTACACAGGTGCACCTTGTGCTGGGGACAATAAAAGGCCACTCTAAAATGTGCAGTTTTGTCAAACAACACAATGCCACAGATGTCTCAAGTTTTGATGGAGCGTGCAAATTGGCATGCTGACTGCAGAAATGTCCACCAGAGCTGTTGCCAGAGAATTGAATGTTCATTTCTCTACCAATGTCATTTTAGAGAATTTGGCAGTACGTCCAACCGGCCTCACAACCGCAGACCATGTGTAACCACGCCAGCCCAGGACCTTCACATAGGCTTCTTCACCTGCGGGATCGTCTGAAACAAGCCACTCCGATAGCTGATGAAATTGTGGGTTTGCACAACCGAAGAATTTCTGCACAAACTGTCAGAAACCGCCTCAGGGAAGCTCATCTGCGTGCTTGTAATCCTCGCCAGGGTCTTGACCTGACTGCAGTTCGGCATCATAACCGACTTCACTGGGCAAATGCTCACCTTCAGTGGCCACTGGTACGCTGGAGAAGTGTGCTCTTCACGGATGAATCTCGGGTTTCAACTGTACTGAGCAGATGGCAGACAGTGTGTATGGTGTTGTATGGGCGAGCGGTTTGCTGATGTCAACATTGTGAATAGAGTGCCCAATGCTGGCAGTGGGGTTATGGTATTGGCAGCCATAAGCTACGGACAACGAACACAATTGCATTTTATCGATGGCAATGTGAATGCACAGCGATACAGTGACAAGATCCTGAGGCCATTGTCGTGCCATTCATCTGCCGCCATCACCTCATGTTTAAGCATGATAATGCACAGCCCCATGTCGCAAGGATCTGTAAACAATTCCTGGAAGTTGAAATGTCCCAGTTCTTCCATGGCCTGCATACTCACCAGACATATCACCCGTTGAACATGTTTGGGATGCTCTGGATCGCTGTGTACGACAGCGTGTTCCAGTTCCCACCAATATACAGCAACTTCAACTTCGCACAGCCATTGAAGAGGAGTGGGACAGCATTCCACAGGCCACAATCAACAGCCTGATCAAGATGGAGATGTCGCGCTGCATGAGGCAAATGGTGGTCACACCAGATACTGACTGGTTTTCTGATCCACGCCCCTAGCATTTAAGGTATCTGTGACCAACCGATGCATATCTGTATTCCCATTCATGTGAAATCCATAGATTAGGGCCTAATTTATTTATTTCTATTGACTGATTTCCTTATGCAATTGTTGCATTTATATTTTTGTTTAGTGTACATTTGGTTTTCACTCAAAGTATATTATACAAGCATCTGAATGCTGAAGGCGCCGTGCAGATGTACGAATAGCCTATTAGAGCAGGGATAGGTCTACAGTGCCTTCAGAAAGTCTTCATACCGCTTGACTTATTCCACATTTTGTTGTTACAGCATGAATTCAACATTTATTAAATATTATTTTTCATCCATCTTTTATTTATTTATTTATTTTATTTTACCTTTATTTAACTAGGCAAGTCAGTTAAGAACAAATTATTATTTACAATGACGGCCTACACCGGCCAAACCCGGACGACGCTGGGCCAATTGTGCGCCGCCCTATGGGACTCCCAATCACGGCCGGTTGTGATACAGCCTGGAATCGAACCAGGGGGTCTGTAGTGACGTCTCAAGCACTGAGATGCAGTGCCTTAGACCACTGCACACAATACCTCATAATGACGAAGTGAAAACATGTTTTTTGAAAATTTTTCACATTTATTGTTAATGAAATACAGATATCAATACTTTGTAGACCCACCTTTTGGCAGCGATTACAGCTGTGAGTCTTTCTGGGTAAGTCTCTAAGAGCTTTCCACACCTGGATTGTGCAACATTTGCCCATTTATTATTTTCAAAAATCTTCATGCTCTGTCAAATTGGTTGTTGATCATTGCTAGACAACCATTTTCAGGTCTTGCCATAGATTTTCAAGGCCATTTTAAGTCAAAACTGTAACTTGGCCACTGTAGATTTGGCCTTGTGTTTTAGGTTATTGTCCTGCTGAAAGGTGAATTAATCTCCCAGTGTCTGGTGGAAAGCAGACTGAACCAGGTTTTCCTCTAGGATTTTGCTGTGCTTAGCTCCATTCAGTTTCTTTTTTTTATCCTGAAAACTCCCCAGTACTTAACGATTACAAGCTTACCCATAATATGATGCAGCCATCACTATGCTTGAAAATATGGGAAATGGTACTACATAATGTGTTGTATTGGATTTGCCCCTAACATAACACTTTTTGTTCAGGACAGAAAGTTAATTGCTTTGCCACATTTTTTGCAGTATTATTTTAGTGCCTTGTTGCAAACAGGATGCATGTTTTGAATATTTTTATGTACAGGCTTCCTTCTTTTCACTCTGTCAATTAGGTTAGTATTGTGGAGTAACTACAATTTTGTTTTCTCCTATCACAGCCATTAAACTCTAACTGTTCTAAAGTCACTATTGGCCTCATGGTGAAATCCCTGAGCTGTTTCCTTCCTCTCCGGCAACTGAGTTAGGAAGGACGCCTGTATCTTTGTAGTGACTGTGTATATTGATACACCATCCAAAGTGTAATTAATAACTTCACAAAAAATCTGGATTTAATTTACTTAAAATTCAATTAACACAACAAAATGTAGAAAAAGTCAAGGGGTGTTAATACTTTCTGACGGCACTGTACCTTGCGAGCAGCCGTCTCCCGCACTGTGCACAGTAGTTATCTGACAGTCATATGCAGTTGCAAAAGTCACAACAGATGAGGTATTTTCGGCATAAAACATGAGTAAAAAACATCAGCGAACCAGCTATTCCTAAAGTTTGGATCGGTTTTCTGACCGATGCATGCTTAATTTGGATCGGTTTGGGCTCCCACCAACCGACTGATATACTTGTATGCGTTTTTACTAGGGATGTACAGTACCAGTCAAAAGTTTGGACACACCAACTCATTCAAGGGTTTTTCTTTATTTTTACTATTTTCTACATTGTAGAATAATAGTGAAGACATCACAACTATGAAATAACACAAATGGAATGATGTAGTAACCAAAAAAGTGTTAAACAAATCAAAATGTTATATTTGAGATTCTTCAAATAGCAACCCTTTGCCTTGATGACAGCTTTGCACGATCTTGGCATTCTCTCAACCAGCTTCATGAGGTAGTCACCTGGAATGCATTTCAATTAACAGGTGTGCCTTGTTAATTTGGGGAATTTCTTTCCTTCTTAATGTATTTGAGCCAATCAGTTGTGTTGTGACAAGGTAGGGGTACAGAAGATAGCCCTATTTGGTAAAAGACCAAGTCCATATTATGGCAAGAACAGCTCAAATAAGCAAAGAGAAATGACAGTCCATCATTACTTTAAGACATGAAGGTCAGTCAATCTGGAAGATTTCAAGAACTTTGAAAGTTTCTTCAAGTGCAGTCGCAAAAACCATCAACCGCTATTTTGAAACTGGCTTTCACGAGGAACGCCACAGGAATGGAAGACCCAGAGTTACCTCTGCTGCAGAGGATAAGTTCGTTAGTTACCAGCCTCAGAAATCGTCAATTAACTGCACCTCAGATTGAAGCCCAAATAAATGCTTCACAGAATTCAAGTAACAGACCCATCTCAACATCAACTGTTTGAGACTGCGTGAATCAGGCCTTCATGGCCGAATTGCTGCAAAGAAACTACTACCAAAGGACACCAATAAGAAGAAGAAACACGAGCAATGGACATTTAGACCGGTGGAAATCTGTCCTTTGGTCTGGAGTCCAAAATTGAGATTTTTGGTTCCAACCGCCATGTCTTTGAGACGCAGAGTAGGTGAACGGATGATCTCTGCATGTGTGGTTCCCACCGTGAAACATGGAGGAGGTGGTGTTATGGTGTGGGTGTGCTTTGCTGGTGACACTGTCTGTGATTTATTTAGAATTCAAGGCACACTTAACCAGCATGGCTACCACAGTATTCTGCAGCGATACGCCATCCCGTCTGGTTTGTGCTTAGTGGGACTATCATTTGATTTTCAACAGGACAATGACCCAATACACCTCCAGGCTGTATAAGGGCTATTTGACCAAGAAGGGGAATGGAGTGCTGCATCAGATGACCTGGTCTCCACAATCCCCCGACCTCAACCCAATTGAGATGGTTTGGGATGAGTTGGACCATTGAGTGAAGGAAAATCAGCCAACAAGTGCTCAGCATATGTGGGAACTCCTGCAAGACTGTTGGAAAAGCATTCCAGGTGACAACCTCATGAAGCTGGTTGAGAGAATGCCAAGAGTGTGCAAAGCTGTCATCAAGGCAAAGGGTGGCTACTTTGAAGAATCTCAAATATAACATATATTTTGATTTATTTAACACTTTTTTGGTTAATACATGATTCCATACGTGTTATTTCATAGTTTTGATGTCTTCACTATTATTCTACAATAAAAATAAAGAAAAACCCTTGAATGAGTAGGTGTGTCCAAACTTTTGACTAGTACTGTAGGTGTGTGTGTGAGTAATGTGTTTGAGACAACGAGTGTGTGTGTTTTGTGTCTGTGTACTCTACCATGATTAATCCCTGGTCGGATGGAGGGCTGAATCACAAGCGGGTGGGGTGAAGGGGGGTCAGGGGGGCTGTGCTGATGACCAGGCCTTGTGCGTCTCCTCCCATCAGGCTAAGTGAGGTGACGCACGTCACCGCTGAGAGACTGACAGCCTGTCATGCAATTACAGAATCTCTTTACCCACATCACTGTCTCTCTCTCTGTCTGTCTGTCTCTCCGTCTCTCTCTCTCTGACTGTCTCTCACTCCCCCTTTCTCTTGCTCACTCAGCATCTCTCTCACTCTGTCTCTCTCAACAGGCCAGATGCTGACGTTTGTTTATCTGTCCTTCTCTGCCTCTCTTTCTCTTCCTCCCCCTTTCAGAGCTACGCCCTGTACATAATTGGAGATGACAACGCCACTTCAGTTGATGTTTCGAAGTATCTGGCCAAGCTCTCTGCAGGTGGGTTTCAGTGTTTGTGTGTGGATATGTGTGTGTCTGATTTACTGAACAGTGTGCCCCCAAGATGACAAACAACCATCCCTGTGACATGCTTCCCACATGCCCACATGCTTCCCACATGCATGTCACAGCAGTCAGTCAGTGTGTGCAAGAGAGGGAAGAGGTTGTAAGGCGGTAGTGCAATGTTGTCTCCATCCTGTTTCTTTATGTTTAAAGGGATACTGCGAGATTCTGGCATTTAAGGCCTTGTTCTTCTTACCCAGAGTTAGATGAATGCTGTACCTATAGACTTCCAGTCATTGCGCTAACGCTAGTTAGCATTGGCTCGCAAAACTACCACTTAGTTCCTTCATACTTCACGCAGACATACAAATGGTATCCACAAGTTCATCTGGGTAAGTAAAACAAATGCCAGAATCTCGCCGTATCCCTTTAAGTCAAGTCTTCATTTGGCCATTGTTACTTTTACCCTTAAAGAGGCAATCAGCAGTAGCAAAGTGCTCTCCCTGCCCCCATTTCGGTAAAAAGCTAAAGGGTGGGGCTGGAGAAATGTAACCACTCTCAAATTCGTCGACGGAGCTATGTATGCAAGGACTGACCATCCATGATATTACCATTTATAGTTTTAACCATGTTTTGAGACTATATAGTGTTTGTAAACAAAGTAAATGTTAACAAACAGAGTAAAACAAGCTGATATTTTTGGCTACAACAGTTGAGCTAAGCTCATGAGGCATTTATAAGTTATATTCTTCAAGAATCAATGGGTACATTTAATTTAATTTGTAAGTCCGAGAATGGATGTAGCAACTGCAGATTGCCCTTTTAATGAAGTCTCCAAAGAAATGTCCTTTGAAGCAGAGCTGTAAAGTTGTAAATGTAAATCTTCATTATTTGCAACCATGATTATCAAAATGATATTTTGGACTCAAGTATGGGCATTATGGTGATGATTGTGAGGCTGAAAGGCCTCTTGAGTTCTTTTGGCATTCTCCTGTTTTCTCCTGTTTTCCTTTACTGTGACAATTGAACTACAGCCCTCGTGTGCCGTCTCTCCTCTCTGACAGGCCAGAAGAAGACTGTCATTGAATCAGCTTTGAGGAGGTAAAAACGTACCATTAACACATTTAGCCTGAATCTCTTCATTCTTATAGACTCTTGATTCCCCATAAAGTGTTTCCTCATAAAGCCACAAGAAGGGTTCACTCTGTTTTATTAACTGGGTAGTTTGTGTCCTGGATGCTGATTTGCTGAAAGCCATGGAATATCAGACAAAAAAAATTAAAAATTAAAATAATAAAATATATATGTATGTAATATATATTTTATATATTGTAAAGTGGTTGTCCCACTGGCTATCATAAGGTGAATGCACCAATTTGTAAGTCGCTCTGGATAAGAGCGTCTGCTAAATGACGTAAATGTAAAATATACATTTTTACATTTTAGTAATTTAGCAGACGCCCTTATCCAGAGCGACTTAGTTAGTGAGTGCATACATATTTTTTTTTCTCCATACTGGTCCCCCGTGGGAAACGAACCCACAACCCTGGCATTGCAAACGCCATGCTCTACCAACTGAGCCACATGGGACTATACCTCTAGTAATAGTAGCAGCTATAAACTATAGACTTGTCCTAAGCTTTTAACCATGATTTTCCAACTGAGATTTGTAATCCCTGTTCCTCTTCCAGACCGAGCAGTATGAAGCCTGATGCTCCAAATGAAAGTTTGGCTGAAAAGCTTGTGGTTTGGCTAACATCAGCAGGTAAGACTTTACATCAGGACTAGAAACATCTCCACAGCCTGTCTAATGTTATTGCAATGCTATGGAGTCTTTGCTGGTGTGAGACTATTTTACATTAATGTGTTGTGTTTAGGTTTCACATTGAAAGACCTGGAATCTGTGCCCTTTGGTGTGGCTCTGCCCATCAGAGATGCTATCTACCAGTGTCGAGAGCAACCCTGCTCTGACTGGTCAGAGGACGTCTGCCTATTGATTGGGCGACAGGACCTTACCAAGCAAGCACACAAAGTGACCGTGGCCAAAGGCAAAGCTGTAGGTGTGAGTTTCTGGGGTTATTGGATGGTTTGGGTTTCATCCTTTACAACCTTGTGGATTTGGAGTTAATGTTTCGGTTTCGTGTGTTTATTTCTGTGTGTGTATGTACTCAGACGGTGGGTCTGGGGCTAATGCTGGAGGCTCCAGCCACCACAGAGGCAGAGGAGGAGGAGGATGGTATGACGGATCTGAACCAGGACGTAATTGGTCTTATCTGGAGCCAGGACCTGCGCGTCCATGAGGCCAGACGTCTACTCCAGAGCTCCAGACCAGTCAGGGTCAGCGTGGTCCACCTGCCCGAGGTCAGCGACCACGAGTACATAGAGGAGAAGGAGAACAAGTGAGTAAAATCTTTCAAGTGATGGCAGCTATCATAGATGGTCTCATTCAAAAGCAGTCTGGGCCCAGGTTATAGGCTATATCCATAATCTGCTTAGTTTCAAGCATGCTTTTGACTTCTTCTTTTTTTGTTGGTGTGCTCTGTAGTTAGCAGTTGGCCTGTAGTTGTGTTGACTATTGTTCTGATGCCTCTCCCTCCATCTCTCTCTCTGCTTTCTCTCTGGGCAGACTGTTGCAGCTTTGCCAGCGTACCATGGCTCTGCCAGTGGGAAGAGGCCTGTTCACCCTCTTCTCCTACCACCCTGTGCCAACAGAGCCCCTACCGGTGCCCAAACTCAACCTTACTGGTACTGTATCCCTCAGGGCTTTCTCATACCAGTGTGCGTATCAGTCTGAGAGAACGTGTCTGTGTCTTCAAACTAGGGTTGGGCGATAAATGAAATTAATTTGAATGTATGTTTTTGGGTGATATTCCAAATGCCTGTATCGCATAATCAAGTTTTTTTGTATTTTCTGTTTTTATGAGCATTTATGTCCTCTTGTTCTCATGTTGTCTTTTTGGTCTCGTCTCATTTGCTCCTTCTGTGCTGTGCACCTTCCCATTGACACCAGAGATCTGAATATAATGACAAGATGCTCATGTCTCTGCCCTAACAATGGGAGTCGTTGTCCCAAAGCCGGGAAGGCAGGCGACAAGCTTAGGTCCAAAATAAGCCCATAGAAACGCATTGGGCTTATTTTGGACAGATTTTGGCGAGAGTGAAACCTCTCGTTTTGCCTCTTCCTCTCTGTTTACACACACACGCACACACACACCAAGCCCCTGCCACTCACACCAACAAAGTTGAGAGATCACTTCTTCCTCTCTGACTAGCGGTTTCAACTCGCTATTTGCATTTGAGGTTTGGTCCAACAGAATCGGTCATATGGACACCGAAACACATGGAGACATTATTTTACTGTAATAGATAAGTTAACCTTTCTAATTATACCCTTTTTTATGTCTCAACTACACAAATTGCGCCCAGAGCAGACACTACTAAAACAGGAGTATCAATGAACATTGATTCTGGAAAATGTATGCTCAGTTTGTCGCGCACAGCATTGCGGTACCGCATACCACTAGCAGCATTTTAGCCAAAGACTGTTATGCTAGCTGTCTAGTCTATGTTTTATAAATGTGCAATAAGCATAAAACACAATTCTATAAGGAACGGGCAACTCGTTCTCATTCTGAGGAATAAGGTAGGCCACCTGATTTCAACATCTGAACAAAGTGGACAGGCTAGCATGCTGTTCTAACAGGTGGAGACAGACACATAAGGGTGTGTTCAAAACAATTAAACTGTTCTGCCTTGTTAGCTAGTAAATAGATCCAAGTTGGCAAATAGAAAGATGAGCTGGCTACTCACTAGCACGTGGGCTTGTGCTGAGAGATTGTTTATGAGACCTGTGTTAATTTTCTGTAATGCCAGCTACAAGAAGTTAGGCATAACATTTGTAACAAAAACGTCATTTTCATGAAAGCCAGATCAGGGATTATTGCAAAAAAGCAGGTTAAACTATTTGACCATTTGTACAATCATCCTTAAATAATTCAATTGTTAGTGGGGCTTATATTTTTTGCCTTCATTTCACACGCCCTGAATTTTTGAAATGCAGTGTATTTGACATTTAATTGTACAACAACCCTTATTTGGAGAAAACAATAAATAAAACAATCGTGAATCGGCCATAAATTTGACAAAAATGTAGATATGATTTCTAGGCCGTATCGCCCAGCCCTACTTCAAACACGTTTACAGAACTAGTTATGACAAAGCATCAAGTACAGGAGTATGTTGTTTTTCCTTTGAAGATCTTTGGAGATCTGAGTAAAAAGGTTTTACTCAGTCTGTCTATATAAGTTCCATTTCTGGGCGTGTTTTTATTAGCAGCTCACAGACCTCACATTAGTCAGTCTGGATCTGGAATTACAGCTGGTGCTTCAGTGTGTTGTGTTTTAGGACAAGGGAAACAATGCAATATGTGTGATCACTGTGATGAGAAGCAGAAACGTATTTAGAACCCGGCAGGCCATGTTTACATTGGTCTTTGGTGCCAATGTTATTGTGGTCTAAATGTCGAGCATGCATGCGTGTAGAGTTTGTCAGAATCTGATATGGAGTATTTTGTTTCTGGTGACAGGTCGTGCGCCCCCTCAGAACACCATGGTAGATCTGAACAGTGGGAACATTGACGTTCCTCCCAACATGACGAGCTGGTCCAGCTTTCACAACGGGGTGGCTGCAGGCCTGAAGATTGCCCCGGCCTCCCAGGTGGACTCTGCCTGGATCGCCTACAACAAACCCAAGAGCCCCGAGCTGGCCAACGAGTACGCAGGCTTCCTCATGGCTCTGGGCCTCAACGGACACCTCACCAAGCTGGCCACACTCAACATACATGACTACTTAACCAAGGTGAGCATGCATGCAAACACAGATACACACACTGGGGTTCTGGGGTTGAGTGAAGTCGTGTAGTTTTTCTCATTACATGTTTTTAAGATTCTCTAGATTGCACGTTGGTTTTAGCAGAACTTGTCTCTCAGCATCCTGTTATTTTTCTCACATGAAAGTGGGAAGGCCTCAGCGCGCTGAGAGCAGAGTTTCGCTTTGACTTTTCCCTGGCAGTGACACATAGCAACTTTCTCATTTCCAGTTAGGCCTGACATAGAAGGCTGTGTGGTCATATCTATCACATCTCTCAGCTCAGGAAAGATCAGTGGTTATTTACTACAGTATACGAGTTTACTACTATTCTCATTCTTGCCAGCTTATCAACTGTGCCAGGACAGATGAGCTTACATTTGAGCACAACATGTGCATTTTTAAAGGTCTGCTGCTGGACTGTTAATAAGGATATAGTACAGCAGTCTTTGATGGGTGACAATTAATATTGAATTATGTAAGTATGAATGGGATCAGGTGATTTACGCAAAATGTGTACTTTCAAATGTTGTCATTAGTTTTGTTATGTAGCATAATTGTGTGATGAAGGAAAAAAACTGCTTTTAGGATGAACTACAGTGTAGTTTGGTTCCCCCAAAAAGAGGAAGGCAAAAAATCAGCATATGTTGAGCAAAGATCTCTGATCTGTTATAACCTTGTTGTTTTATACTCGCTCCCCATTCAGCCCTACACAATAACTCATTCATCTCATAATCTATATGTGTTATTAAACAAGTGAACCCCTCTGTGTATGAAGTCCATGGGGGACTAATGAGAATGGCTGCCGGTGTGTCCTTAGGGCCACGAGATGACAAGCATCGGGCTGCTCCTGGGTGTGTCTGCAGCCAAGCTGAGCACCATGGACATGTCTATCACCCGCCTGCTGAGCATCCACATCCCAGCACTGCTACCACCCACCTCCACTGAGCTGGATGTACCGCACAACGTTCAGGTGGCGGCCGTGGTGGGCATCGGCCTGGTCTACCAGGGCACAGGACACCGCCATAACGCAGAGGTGCTGCTCGCCGAGATCGGTCAGTGAGAGATGCGTCCTGAATGAAGTAAATGTTTTGTTGTCCCATAGGGATATTTGCAGGGAGGAGGACCTACAACACTAAATACAATACAGAAACTGTTTTGACATGGAACTGCTAGTCCCACTTAAAACAAACTACAACTTATAAAGGCTTTATAATAGAATACATAGACTTCACAAGTGCAACAGATGCTTCACATATCATTTATAAGCTTATGTCATACTGTAAAGGGTGACATAACAGCTCCCAATGTAGGATGCATTGCACAACCTAATTTCTTATGAGATTTTAGGATGATTGTGCAACTGGTCGCATACAGCATCTGCATGCCAACCATTTAATTTCATGGGGATACGCATTTAAATCTTGAGTTATCAACAGTGTTGTTTTGAATTATGTACACTGAGCATATTTTTGCGCAGATGGTATTAATAAATTGTAGGATACCTGTGTTTTGTTTCAATCAAAGCACATCTTTTCCCTAGTGGTGCTGTTTAGTTTTGGCCGCATGAGAGAGAAATTCCACCATTTCTACAATCATCCTAAAATCTCATAAGAAATGAGGTGGTGTTTTCTGTCTTGCATTAACTTTCTATGCTATTCGGTTCTGTTATGTAGAATACGATCATTATATGATCTTGCAGACATTGATTCGCTCATGCGCAGACTCATCTGACCTTTAGCTGTTGGGAGCAGGGTTTCTGAGAACTCTGATCCGCAGCCTCGTCCTTTATTTATTCACCGTCTTTATTTTACCTGGTCTGTTTACTCAGAGCATGTGTTATTGGCTTAGCACAGCAACACACTGTAGGCCTCACATGACAGTTACCCCTGACCTGCTCCAGGCCAGAACATAAGGTTTCCCCCAGGTATGGCAGTTGCATCACATCAATACAGTTTCACACTGTTTAGATGGGGCAAGTGATGTCAGGTGGAATCTCACATGTCATATCAGCATCTTAATTAGCATGGGTTATGTCAGCCTTTTATAAAGCACATTCTTTTTGGGAAATGTACATAGTGTGTTATATCATATTTAGCAATGCACCCTACATAAGGAGCTGTTATGTCACCCTTTATAGACCCTTTAGTTATTGTATGCTTAAGACAGATTATTTGTGAAGCATCTATGTTGTGCCTGGATATTAAATAGATTATACGTGCAGGCGCCCGAACCAAGATTTCAAAAATTGACTGGACCGCTGAAGGGGTGGTCAGTCTTTAGAATGTACAACTGACATTTCTAAAGAAGGTTCAGCACGACAGCCTTATTCTCTTCAATGATATTTATTACTGACACGTTTCGGAGCAAGCTTTTTTGTCGAAGCTGAATTTTCTCCAAAATGCGTTGGCAAAAAATTACAAATGTAATTGAAGTAAAATGTATTTTCAAATATGGTGCTTTGATGACGGAGCTTACTCCAAAACGCGTCAGCAATAAATATTGAAGTAAACAGATGTTGCTTCTTCCTGCAGGTCGACCCCCTGGTCCTGAGATGGAGTACTGCACAGACCGAGAGTCCTACTCCCTGGCCGCTGGGCTGTCCCTGGGCATGGTCTGTCTGGGGGTAAGTCTAGTAGTACACACTGCACTCACACTACTTGATCAGCTCTGCATTAAGTTACTTACTGTACTGCTGTATATGTAGAGAGGTGATAGAAAAAGGAAACGTTCTTACATGGACAGCACTCTTCATACTTCAAAAGGCTGAGAAATCATAAAAGGGTGCTGAATGAAAAGGGTGACTAAACAGTGCATCACTAGCGCTCCCTCAGGACGTGGAGAATCTAAAAGACCATCAAAATGTATGCTTTATGCATATTGGGAAAACTGAAGAGGAGAGTTTCTGTCACTGAATGTGACCCCTCCCACTCTCCCCTCTCTCTCTCCATAGCATGGCAGTAACCTGATCGGTATGTCTGACCTGAATGTCCCTGAGCAGCTCTACCAGTACATGGTGGGGGGGCATCGACGCACCCACGCCGGCATCAACAGAGAAAAACACAAATCCCCCAGCTACCAGATCAAGGTAAAGGGGGAAAAAAGTGACCAGCAAGACAACTTTCCTCACTTGTAGGCCTACTGTCCGTCAGTTGATCCCCAGCTAACATATCAACGTTTTTCCTGAAGTCACGAAACCAAGGTCTGACAGAATACACTGCCCAGAGACTTTAATGTCCCAAGTGTGAGGGTTTCTGGTTATTGTCTCAGGTTTTACGTTTTTTTTTTAATGTCCCTGTTCTTCATGACAGGAGGGTGACACCATCAACGTGGATGTCACCTGTCCTGGAGCGACCCTAGCCCTGGCCATGATCTACCTGAAAACCAACAACAGGTGAGAATGGATTCCACCACCACCACTCCTATTCTCATATTAGATTAGCCTTTAACGAGACGCAATGTCCTATTCTATTATACTTGACTCCACTCAGCATGCTCCCTGTAAGTAATGGACTCGGAGAGATTCAATCTAATCTTACACGGTGCATCACAGCACATCTTGACCCCAGCGCTGCAGCACATACCTTATAACTGAAGAAGTGATTTTGTATCAACTGGTTCTGTTCTCCTATTGTACAATTGGCTCAGGCTGCCATTAACACCTCTTTCTCACCCCCTCACAGGTCTATCGCTGATTGGCTGAAAGCTCCTGACACCATGTTCCTCCTGGACTTCATCAAACCAGAGTTCCTGCTTCTCAGGGTGAGTCGGTGCAGAGAATCTCAGCTACTGTAGCCACCGTGTACTGGCCACTACAGACCTGCCTTATTCACTATGCCAGACCCCCTGAGCTCTCTCTGTAGATGTGACTTGGCCCATACATGATGTACATATATATAATTCAAAATGTCTGATCCAGTACCCTCACACATTGTCACTGTCTCCTCTCCCTCCTCAGACACTGGCCAGGTGTATCATCATGTGGGATGAGATTCTACCCAACTCTGAGTGGGTGAGCAGCAATGTGCCTCAGGTAACTGCCCTGAATATGCACACATGCATGAACACCTCAGCTCATTAGACACGAGTCACTGCCAGCACAAACCTCTACTCAGGACAAGTGGTAATATCATTTCGGCCTCAGGTTCTTGGGGTCAGTCCATAGACATTAGAGGTTTCGATCCAACACACTTAATGTTGTTAGTTTGTCATACTGTGTGATGAACTTGTTAATTAATGACATCAGTGCTAATAAGGAAACAAGTTTCAATCCTCAAATGACTCTTTACTGCCAATAGGATAAGGATAACTGAGGCAACAAGGCTCAATTACATTTCCTGCATCTAGACCCATTTATACGTCAACAAGATCAAATTAGTTAATATCCCCAAAACAATGAAAGCGATGATTATAGAATCAAAGATCGGTTTGCTTTGTTTTTCATCCAGATAATCCAAGAGAATATTGGGAACCCAGTGGTTTCGGAGGATTTGAACATGGAAACTTTGGCGTGAGTACAAACTAACTTTACTACAAGTTTCCTTAGCTCTCTCCGCATGGCTGGATATGAGACAGTCCCATAATGATGTGTGTGATGACTCCTGTCCTCAGCCAAGCCCATGACTACATAATCGCTGGAGCATGCATGGCGGTGGGATTTCGCTTCGCTGGCTCGGCCAACTCTGACGCATTCGACTGCTTGGTAAGAAGCGCAAACTTCAAAATAAGTTAGTTATTTGGCTAGTTCGTCTGTAACCCTTCTGTTTCTCTCACAGTACAAGTTTGCAAGGAGCTTCATGCAGTGTTTGACATCAGCGACAGCGACGGTTGTAAGTTGCACTGCTTTCATACTTCTACCCAACCATAATGTCAATTTTAAGCCAATAGAATACGGTCAAGCTCAAAGTTTGCATCCAAATCACCACAACCAATTTTCTCTATTACGTTGACACTTTCTGCGTATGTGTAAATCTGTGTCTCTGTGTGTCTCCTCTGCCAGACGGGCCACTATAACCTGCAGACATGTCTGAGCATGGTGCTGCTGGCCCTGTCCATGGTGATGGCTGGCTCTGGTAACCTGAAGGTGCTGCAGCTCTGCCGCTTCCTCCACAAGAGGACCAGTGGAGAGATGAACTATGGCTTCCACATGGCCCACCACATGGCCCTGGGCCTGCTCTTCCTGGGAGGAGGAAGGTGAGACATGTTTCCACAACAGATTTCAACTAGCCTCCAATGGTCATAGCTGACAGAAATATTGCTTGTACTGTCTTTTGCATTGAAAGTAAGTAAAACATAATCCAGTCAAGGGATATTTTACCTTTTCACCTGTCATTTGTATCCGTATGGATATGGATTGTATGTTTTGCTACAGACTTAGATAATGGAACAACACGTGTATAATGAGCGGACGTGTGAGGGGAGTCCGGTTATGTAAGTGTTCTTCATAACAAATAGTTCAAATATCCCAGGGCTATGCAAACGGTGACTATGGTGTAGCTATTTTTATGTAACAATACTCATTACTGATGCTAAATCTGCCTCCTTATCAACATTTACTGTTCAAACCCTTTGATTTTAGACTTGCTGTCTTATTTTAGGGCTGACAATTGCAGGCCCAGAACTTCAAGGTTGCAATTTGAATGGCCTTATTGTAGTATTCTCAGCCTATTCTTGCCATCAACATACGCCTGCATAAGGAAAGATTGTAGAGGGGAGCAGACACATGGCGTCTTTCCTTTAATCTCTTCTTTCACTCACTCAATCTCTTTCTCTCTCTCTGGATGTGGTCTGTGGAGAGCTATTTCATCCTGCATAGTAACCAATCACCATACAGCCCTGCCAGTCTGGCTCTCATCATGGAACCTGAAGTGAAACAATTATCTTCTCATTTTGTGTAGCTACAGAGTTCAGCAAGTGAGCCTAGTCTCAGCATAGGGAATGGGTCAATTCAAACATAGAAATATTGCTCAGGGACAGGTTTCTGAAAATGAATTTGAGAAGAGCTAAATGAACAGCCATTCTCTGTGAATATGTTAATCTACAGTTCAAGATGAGATCAGTGTTGAGCAAACAGAGGTTGACTGTTGCTCTCTATGTTTGTGGGTCTTGTTATCAAGCTGACTCGTGTAGTAAATATAGTGCTGTTTTTTCACCTCTGTCTGTAATACACTTCGTAAAAACAGGAACATCCCAGCCACTTCTCTTTATCTGTTGCCATGGAGACTGGATGAGTGGCAGCTCGTGGGTTGAGAACTAATCTCTTCAGTTGGTATTTTAAGAGGAGGCGAGGCAATGCCTGCCCTACACTAACCTAAACAAGTGATTTTTCTCTCCAAGCCGACACAATGGTCTGAACCAGCCTAAGCACACACTTAAGAGCAGCCATTCTTTTTTTAAAGTAGGGCTTTTATGAGCACAAATGACGTCAGGTGCCTAGCAATTCAAAACTGTTTTGCCCTGGCCAAATTCGTCATTTGTTCTTTGGACCTATTCACAAAAGAAGGATTCTATTGGAATATGTGCCAACATCAACACTGATGTGATGTGCCTGTTTGTTTAAATGTATGTCTGTATCCATGATGTAGTGGTCTGATGTTATCCCATTGTCTTCTCCCAGGTACACTCTCAGCACTTCCAACTCAGCAATCGCTGCCTTGCTTTGTGCTCTCTACCCCCATTTCCCTGCCCACAGCACAGACAACCGGTAAGACACACAACCTCAGGAAATACAACAAATAGGTACAGCTTATCAGAGCTCTAAAATGGCAGGACAGACAGTGTTCTAAAGTAAAGCATAGACTTTCAATGGCCATAATGAATTTGGGGGGTGGACTGTTTGAAGGTATTGCTGTTTTGAGCTGTAGATTTTAACAATTGAAAAATGGGGCGTGAGACGGGGAGGGAGTGTTACATGAGGCGAGATAAGAAAGTCCATCAGAGCTTCTACTGACAGAGCTGTAAAAGTCAAGAGCGCTAAGTCAATGACCATAATTAAGAGTAGTTAAAGCATACCATATAGATGAGGGCTATTCAGTTCCGGCCCTCTCGTGTTGAAGTATTGCAGATTTTTCTTTTCGACCTGCTAGTTGATTTATCAATTGATTTGTAATTGATTAGACAATGTTCACTCATCTGGTCAGTTCCGGCCGGGTCTGACTCAGTTGTTGATTGAATCAAGTTGATTTGATTTAGAAGGAATGGGTGAAAAGCAGCAATGCTGTGGCCCTCCAGGACCTTCATTGAGTGTCCCTGTGTGTGAACTCTGTGCTTCAGGTACCACCTGCAGGCTTTGCGTCACCTGGGAGTCCTGGCGGCTGAGCCTCGTCTGCTGGTCCCAGTCGATGTGGACACACTGAAACCCTGCTACGCCCTGCTGGACGTCACCTACAAGGTATTCAACTCAATGAATTAGTCCCCAGTCAAAATACAACCTGTTGAGGCCAATGCGTGGTCATAACGCCCAGTTACTGTCATCCTAGCTCTGTCTGCTATGACCTTCATATGTGATACCTTTAAGATGAGTCTGACTCATTCATTCAGAATTAACGCCACGTGTTAAATCAATCACTGGAGACCCATGAACTTGAAAATGATTAAACTAAACAGGTGTTCATAGAGGGGAAGTTAACATTTTGGAATGCACTTCCCAGTTTCAGTTTTGCATGTACACATCTGATCCTTCACTACAGAGCTGATTGGTACATTGCGCACTTGTATTAGTAAGAGGCAATAGCAGAAGTTTAAGCTACATGCAATACCTCAGAATTTGGCCCTGCTAATAGTAGTAACAACAAGCAACTGTTGACTTCCCTGTTTTGAATAGTGATCTTGTTACACAGGAGAACTCAAGTTGAACCTTTTCGCTCTCATTTACTGAAAGCGTCATAGGTGTCTGACTAAGCGCTCTCTTTTGTCATAAATGTTCCTGTGAACATAGCCGTTATTTGTTGTCACTTCCTCTACTTAGCCTTATTTGGGGAGGCTTTTGTACTGTATGTCATTTCATTATTAGCCTAAAATGGCATTACATGCGCACTGTTAAAGGAAAAATCCATTCAAAAACTTTAAGGTATTTTGCTCATTATTCCACTGTTGATCCAGTACCAAAATGTGTTTGTTGCATGTCAGCAGTCAAGTTTCCAAGATATTGGACTTTCAAGAAGCAAAGTGTCACATGATGATGTGGCAAAGTGTCACTTCGCTTCTTCAAAATCCAATATCTTGAAAACTTGACTGCTGACATGCAAAACATTTTGGGACTGTATCGACAGTGGACTAATGAAAAAAATAGCAAAATGTGTAAATGGTGAATTTACATTTTCTTTATTTTGTGCACACAGCTTTAGTCCATGTTTCAGTTCATTTGTTTCTGTGTTAATTTCTTCATGAATGTCTTCAGAGCATATTTATTGTGTTTTTCTCCTTATCAGGAGACTCCGTGGTATGAAGAGACTACAGTGGAGTTGATGGCCCCCACCATGTTGCCTGAGCTGCAGCTCCTCAAAAAGGTAGAAGAAAATGTAGTCAGGCTGCACAATCATTCTGCTAGTTTAGTCTTGTAAAGCAGGATGGTTGATGTCAACATTAAGAATTACAAACATTTTGTTTGAAAATGAGTAATGCAATTTGTCAGTGTATGCAATTGATACGCTTTTCTTACTTCCTCTTTATAACAAAGTACAGGGAAAGGTCACTTAGGATGGTCAAACTCAACTATTACAAGAAAATCATATATTTTTCACATTGTTCTCAAAATAAAGTTGAAAAGATGATTGGCTGACCTACTTGTTTTAATGTGCTTACAGATTAAAGTAAAAGGACCAAGATACTGGGAGCTGTCCATAGACATGAGTAAAGGGACTCGACATCTAGAGTAAGTCCACCACTTGTCTGTGAAAAGTTTCTGGCCCAATGTACATGTTCATATCATGATATCTCTGTGGGTGAGAACTTAGCAGGTCAATGCCCTTTGATGTCTTTACGATACAGAGAGTTTGTGATGTGCTGCAATAATGGGTGATAATGGCAGCACATTGTTATGTCCATCCTAACAGGTGACCCAAAATGTGTGTTCCTGTGTATTTGACTATATATTTCTCTATATATGTGTTGTAGGTCCATTCTGTCCCGAGATGGGGTTCTGTATGTGAAGCTGCGTGCGGGTCAGCTGCCCTATAAGGACGACCCTCGGGGTTGGAAGAGTCTATTAGCCCCCAATGTCAACAACAGGAACTCAGAAGTCCGCACATTCAAGGTACAAACATCCTGGCCCTCCGATTACACAAAACTGGACAGTCTGGACAACAGTCCAAACCTTTTATGGTGCAAAAAAGCTACAACATGTTTCTACATTAGTGCTACTTTAGTACTATATTAATATTGTATACATAGAAAGTTCAGTCATACTTTACCATACAGGTCATATGGTCTATTTGAGAAGGTCTGGTCACACAAATGTCTTAGGTGGCAAAGGTCCTGTTGAGTATGGCTGGCATACATAGACCAGTACACACATGTATGTCAACGTTGAGGAAATTGAATAGCTGAAATCAATATAACAGACCTAGTATAATGAGTCTCATTCATGCTTCAGAAAGGGCCTAAAAATAGGTTATATTGATGCTCATATAATCCCAGTATAACAAGGAGTAGTCACGTGACATCACTCTGGAGTGGCGGAACGAAACCAATATTTCTTGACAGTATGTGTGACCACTTACTTCCCTGTGCACTCAATGTCAACCTCCGTACCTGCCTATGACCCAATAGCCTTCTCAGTCAATATGTCCCACTAGATGCAATACAGCATCCCTCATTGGAAACCTCCCATAGCCTTCAGTGTGAGTGCCTCCCTTAGGCACGATCAGCAGACCTTGTTGTAGCACGTTTTTTTTTCTCCCACAGCCCGAGGCCATCTCAACCTTCACCTCTGACGCTGCCTTGGTCTCCTTTGCTGAATACTTCTGTAAAGCCTCGGAGAGTGTGAAACATGTGAGTTCATTAGCAGACTATGGTGCAGCAGGAGGCACGTGGCAGCTATAGTTTAACATTCAAACACGGAGCCTACACAAAGGAAACTTTTGACTTAGACTGCCTATGTCACTCCCCTTGTGAATGCACTTGTTAATAATTTGAATCCCATTTCCACCAGGTACATATTGCATCAGTATATATAATTGGAGATGTTGGAGATTTTATTTTTTGAATACACTGAAATTGAAGGAGATTGGTTCTATCCTTTTGTTCATGATTTTATTTCAATTATTGAAACCTATTTTATAATTCCAAAGTTTTGTTTCTGATTGTTCAATTGATAAGCTCGCACTGAATGGCACTTATATTTACTGTTGTTGTCTTTGTCCAGAAACAGGACACTTTGGCCTTATTCTCTGCCATTCTATATGAGTGTGTCACTCAGGAGAACCCTGAGATGCTGCCTACCTACATCGCTATTGATCAGGTAAGAAACATAGAAATGACTCATACATTAGCAACAGTGGTCTCCAACCCTGTTCCTGGAGAGCTAACCTCCTGTAGGTTTTCGCTCCAACCCCAGTTGTAACTAGCCTGATTCAGTTTATCAACATGCTAATTATTAGAATAATGTGCACTAAATTAGGGTTGCTGTAAAAACGTACAGGTCGGTAGCTCTCCTGGAACAGGGTTGGAGAGCCCTGATGTACATGCTCCCACTCATAGAATGCAACTGTATTACTGTTAGTTAAAGATGCGCTATGCAGAAATTGCTCTGCCATTTCCTGGTTGTTAAAGTTCTGATAGTTCGCCTAATTTCAGTTTATGTGACAAAACAAGCAAGTATAGTGTAGAGAATCATTCACCATCTAAACTGCTGTGAAATATATTTTCCATAACCAAAAGTAAAAGACTCAAAAAACCTAACTTAAGCATGGAAAGCATAGAAACAGCGTACATAGAACATATATACCGCTTCTTAGACTTGCTTTCAATGAGAATGACAGATCTATAATAGTTTTCATAGATTGACTTTTCCCAATGCAAACTGATGTCATTTCAATGTGCTCTCGATTGTATTTCTCCAATGTCATCTCCTAGTGTGTGTGTTGACTGTTTTCTCCCCCAGGCGGTACGAACCCTGGCGCAGACGGAGATGTGTGAGACGTTTGCTCTGTGGCAGATGAGACTAGTGTTGGAGCTGTGTGAGAGCAGGGTGCTGCAGCCCAGACTGAGGGAGGGGGCACAGGGCAGGGGGCTGCTGCTCAGCTCTGAGTTCCTGCCTGTCATGAAGAACTCTGCCGATGGCACCCTGGACCGCTGGCTCACTGGTGAGCAGTCTCAACACAGTGGGAGAGGCACAGAGGATAGACTGTTAACACATCAATTTGAATGAACTGTACATTTGAATGTAAACAGTACAGTTTGTAGAAGTGTGTACCTGTATTGTGACACACAGTTCCTGTCAATGGGACTGTACGTGCCAGAACATGTCTTTGGGTGTGACAACTGTAAAGACGTGGGAAACATGGGAGGTTGCTATGGCAGGCTTTCTTTCTCAATAAATATTGGCAAGTGGCAACCATCAATAGAAAACAGATTATGTGATAGTGTTACATTATTAATAAATCAAATAAAAAATAAAAAACATTGTCACATGCGCCGAATACAACAGGTGTAGACATTACCGTGAAATGCTTATTTACAAGCCCTTAACCAACAATGCAGTTTTAAGAAAATAGAGTTTAGAAAATAAAAATAATATTTACTAAATAAACTAAAGTGAAAAAAACGTTAAAAAAAAAAAGTAACACAATAAAATTACAATAACGATGCTATATACAGGAGGTACCGGTACCGAGTCAATGTGGGGGGGTGTCAATGCAAATAGTCTGGGTGGCCATTTGATTAATTGTTCAGCAGTCTTATGGCTTGTGGGTAGAAGCTGTTAAGGAGCCTTTTGGACCTAGACTTGGCGCTCCGTTACCGCTTGCCGTGCGGTAGCAGAGAGAACAGTCTGACTTGGGTGATTGCAGTCTTTGACAATTTTTGGGGCATTCCTCTGACCGCATAGTATATAGGTCCTAAATGGCAGGAAGCTTGGCCCCAGTGACGTACTGGGCCGTATGCACTACCCTCTGTAGTGCCTTAAGGTCGGATGCCGAGCAGTTGCCATACCAGGCGGTGATGCTCTCGATGGTGCAGCTGTAGAACCTTTTGAGGATCTGGGGACCCATGCCAAATCTTTTCAGTCTCCTGAGGGGGAAAAGGCATTGTCTTGCCCTTTTCACGACTGTCTTGGTGTGTTTGGACCATGATAGTTTGTTGGTGATGTGGACACCAAGGAACTTGAAACTCTCGACCTGTTACATTACAGCCCCGTATGTGAATGGGGCGTTTTCGGCCCTCCTTTTCCTGTAGTCCACGATCAGCTCCTTTGTCTTGCTCACATTGAGGGAGAGGTTGTTGTCCTGGCACCACACTGCCAGGTTTCTGACGACCTCCCTATAGGCTGTCTCATCGTTGTCAGTGATCAGGCCTACCACTGTTGTGTCGTCAGCAAACTTAATGATGGTGTTGGAGTCGTGCTTGGCCACGCAGTCGTGGGTGAACAGGGAGTACAGGAGGGGACTAAGCACATACCCCTGAGGGGCACCCGTGTTGAGGGTCAGCGTGGCAGATGTGTTGTTGCCTACCCTTACCACCTGGGGGCGGCCCATCAGGAAGTCCAGAATCGAGTTGCAGAGGGAGGTGTTTAGTCCCAGGGTCCTTAGCTTAGTGATGAGCTTTGTGGGCACTATGGTGTTGAACGCTGAGCTGTAGTCAATGAACAGCATTCTCACATAGGTGTTTATTTTGTCCAGGTGGGAAAGGGCAATGTGGATTGCGATTGAGGTTGCGTCATCTGTGGATCTGTTGGGGCGGTTTGCGAATTGGAGTGGGTCTAGCGTTTCTGGGATGATGGTGTTGATGTGAGCCATGACCAGCCTTTCAAAGCACATCATGGCTACCGGCATGAGTGCTACGGGGCGGTAGTCATTTAGGCAGGTTACTTTCGCTTTCTTGGGCACAGGGACTATGGTGGTCTGCTTGAAACATGTAGGTATTACGGACTCGGTCAGGGAGAGGTTGGAAAAGTCAGTGAAGACACTTGCCAGTTGGTCGGCACATGCTTTGAGTACACGTCCTGGTGTAATCCATCTGGCCCAGCGGCCTTGTGAATGTTGACCTGTTTAAAGGTTTTGCTCACATCGGCTACGGAGAGTGTGATCACACAGTCATCCGGAACAGCTGGTGCTCTCATGTATGCTTCAGTGTTGCTTGCCTCGAAGCGAGCATAAAGGCATTTAGCCCGTCTGGTAGGCTCGCGTCACTGGCCGGCTGGGTTTCCCTTTGTAATCCATAATAGGTTGCAAGCCCTGCCACATCCGACAAGCGTCAGAGCCGGTGTAGTAGGATTCAATCTTAGTCCTTTATTGACGCTTTGCCTGTTTGATGGTTTGTCTGAGGGCAAAGCAGGATTTCTTATAAGCGTCTGGATTAGTGTCCCGCTCCTTGAAAGCGGCAGCTCTAGCCTTTAACTCGGTGCAGGTGTAGCCTGTAATCCATGGCTTCTTGTTGGGATATGTACGTACGGTCACTGTTGGGACGACGTCGTCGATGCACTTATTGATGAAGCCGGTGACTGAGGTGGTATACTCCTAAATGCCATTGGATGAATCCCGGAACATATTCCAGTCTGTGCCTGCAAAACAGTCCTGTAGTGTAGCATCCGCATCATCTGACCACTTCCGTATTGAGCGAGTCACTGGTACTTCCTGCTTTGTTTTTGCTTGTAAGCAGGAATCAGGAGGATATAATTATGGTCAGATTTGCCAAATGGAGGGGGATGGAGAGCTTTGTATGTGTCTCTGTGTGTGGAGTAAAGGTGATCTAGAGTTTTTTTCCCTCTGGTAGAAATGAGGTAAAACAGATTTAAGTTTGCCTGCATTAAAGTCCCCGGCCACTAGGAGTGCCGCTTCTGTATGAGCATTTTCTTGTTCGCTTATGGCCTTATACAGCTCGTTGAGTGCGGTCTTAGTGCCAGCATCAGTTTGTGGTGGTAAATAGACGGCTACGAAAAATATAGATGAAAACTCTCTTGGTAGATAGTGTGGTCTACAGCTTATCATGAGGTACTCTACCTCAGGCGAGCAATACCTCAAGACTTCCTTAATATTAGACATCGTGCACCAGCTGTTATTGACAAATAATCAGGTCCATTCCATGATTGCATCTGACGTGTGTGTGAAACCCCTCCCCCGTCTCCACAGATAACAGCCATGTGTTGAGGTCATACATGAGTGGCCAGTCCCTTACTGAGGACATGCTGTCCAACATGCTGGCGTGCTTCCTGGTTTACCACTCCATCCCCTGCCTCAGTAAGATGTCTGCCACACACCTGGAAGGTAAACAACTGTTAGCTAAATGTTGTCGTTAGATTTACGTTTAGTTTGAACCTAACATGTTTGACTATGGTGGTCTCTCTTTTGGCTGACTGCTGGATTCTTATCTGACTCCTTTTGTGTCATGTGTGGAGAAGTCATGTCTCACTCATGTCTCTACCAATCTGCTCACCTGGTTCCACAGGAAGTACATCATTCCCTGAGCTCCTGTTGAAGTTCAGTCAGCTGGGCATCCCTGTACGCGCCCTGCTGCGTTTGGGCCCTCTGCTCCTAGGGACTGCAGGCTTCTGGACCGGACAACTGGCCTGTTGATATTACCCTGACCTTTGACCTCTAACCTTGGTCTCTGACTTTACCCTGGTCTTGACCCACAAGGGTCACTCTGTACTGCTTGTTGCAGCTCGCAAGAAATGGACCTGATATGATATAACATTTCATTGTAAAGGCTTTCTTGATACAGATTATGTCAAATGTTTGTACTGTACTTATGTTTGTATTCAATATATAATAATGCAGTAAATAAAATGTGATTTGAGACTAATGTTAGTGTAAGTGACAAGTATTTGCACTGAATGTATTTAAAGGTAAAGCTATTAACTATCATGGATGTGAATGACCAAGCATTGTACATGTTATTTTGGCTAACTCTGTGTAGTTGCAGTGTTGCCATTTTGTATTTTCCATTACAAGAGACGTTCCGGCACTGGATACAGTCTAGACTGTTACCTTAAATTAATTATCAGAAAAGTTGTTCCGGAAAAGTTGTTCAGATATTAGTTTAGTCTCTGCAGTATGTGTTGGGAGGTAGTGCGTGGGCTGTGGTGCAACAGAATGCATTGGCCTGAGCTGTGATCTGACAACATAACTGCTCTGGGAACATTCCACAGTATAATGGAAAACATCCTGCAACAAATACCACACCCACTTCACCCCATACAAATCTGTTTTCTTTTGGCCTTGTACAGTGCATTCGGAAAGTATTCAGACCTCTTCCATGCAGCAAATAACCTTCGCATCATGTAAATAAGGTATTTCTGTTTTTTGTTTGTAATAAATATGCAAACATTTCTAAAAACCTGTTTTTACTTTGTCTTTATGGGGTATAATGTGTAGATGTTATTTTATTTTTTTTCATCAGTCAATTTTAGAATAAGGCTGTAACGCAACAACGTGGAAAAAGACAAGAGGTCTGGATACTTTCCGAATGCACCGTATACCCAAATAGCTTTGTGTCCTCATCTTGACCATGTTATACAGGGCCTAGCTGTTTGTGTCCCCATGGTATACAGTCATGCTCTAAAAAAACTACTTTGGCAATAGCTTTTTTGTGGCATCTGTAGGACCAACTTGCATGAAAGGCACACAGAGCTGTTTCAGATGGATTGCATACATACCATATTAGCAGGAATGCTGTCATGTGGTTCAGTGAACATTACAGACACACACAAAAGTATTTGATTTTGCAAGGGAGAACCATCAGAGAATGTGAGGAATTTAAAGGCCCAGTGCAGTCAAAAATGTTATTTTCCAGTATTTTATATTCATTTCCACACTTAAGGTTAGAATAATACTGTGAAAATGATGATAATGCCCTTTCAGTGTAAGTGCTGTTTGAAAATACCGGCTGATATTTCAGCCTGTTTTGGTGGGATGCAGTAAATGAGTTAATAGACCATTAAGAAAGTTCCAAACCTCTCCCCCAATAACAGCACATTTTTCAGTTTTCCCCTCCCAACTCATTCCACTCATACAGTCCTAGCCAAATTCTTGCTTGAGAACTTGCCCTTTACTTAGAAGCAATTTTTGTAAAAAAAAAAAAAGAAAGACAGTTTTAATTGAAAACAATCACAGTAAGGAGATAAAAAAATGGCTGCTTTGGACCTTTTAAATTGAGTGGTGCAACTTTTCTCTTAACTTATTGGAAGGGGAGTGTGGCATGCTGCAAGTACAATGTGGGTAACTGATTCTCTCTTGTAGTTTCTATACAGTATAATTGAATACTGTTTTGGAACATTGTGGCAACCAGCAAAGTGAAGTGAGTAATAGTGCAAATTCTCTGGGGAGGCAGCAACCAGTTCCGAAGCTGGTACAAAGAGGCAGTGATGCTGTGTATTTTTTCCTCTGTAAGAAGTATGACATTGCCATTTGGTTTGTTCTTCTGTGGACATCCATGAAATGTGTAATAGGATCTACAACTTCATATTCCAAACATGTCATGGGATTTTACAGGTCAATGGCCAACCGAAACTGTAGAGCGAGTGGGTGTATTCATGAGTTTATGACCTTCAAAGGTGATGCCTTTAATAAGTGTGTGGGAATCAGTGCCCTAGGGAGCGGGCTGTTTACACAAGACATTCTATGTATGTCATACTGGTACACACCCTGTGGCCCTGGAGGTTCTCACTTCCTAAGTCAACATTGAAACAAGGCCAGTATACATAACAATAACACAAAACAAATAAATAAAAAATGTATATTGGTCCTTAATGCTAAAAAAATTATTGCATGCAGAAAGAGAATCAAATGTCCAGTTTATAAATAGGCTACATTTTTTATTATTCTAGTCGTGTTTACTGGCCATCTGGCATTTCGGGCAAATGCCAGATGGGCTGGTCCAGTTTTAGCCTAGTGGACCTGTCGAACTTGGATTTTTGGCACAAAATTATAATTATCTGGCAAATAATGGGGGCCTCGAGAAAAAATTAGCTGGTGTGGGGACCTTGAGGAAAAAAATGGACAGGTGTGGGGGCCTCAATGGAAAAAAATTGTACAGTGTGTTCGAAATGGCAGGGACGATTTTTGGTCACAGTCTGCCCCCGATTAAGTTGTCATAAAAGTGCCTACATATGTGCACAAACAGACATTCAATTAAGACAACATTTGAATGGCAAAGTTGGCAGTTCGTGGAGTAAGGTGGGTGTGACCAACTACGAAGAAAAGTGTCACAGTTCTACTCCAAAGCTATGAATGGCTGCAGAACTGCAAACGCCTAGTGTTGCTGTACATGAGAAGGCAGGACTTCGATCAGTTAGGTAGCTACACTGCTTAGTCCGTTTTAGAAGGACTTTTGCCAACATCGAAATAACTTGGTCAAAATGTATTATCCACCTAACTCGTTCCTGAACTGGCGCAAACCAGAAATATTCTGCACTACTTTTAATAATGGGTAAGTAGTAATTACATGCGAAATAACAGATTTGATATATTTTTGTTAGTGACTAGACACACATGAAGACTACGAATATTCTACATAATATTAAATAATATTTTGTAGTTTGAGGAAGCCATACAGTGGTACTTGAATGGAAATATAAGTAATGTACACACAAGGGCCAACTAGGGTGCAGCAATAAGACTATGTACATATTTATGGATACATTTGAACGATAACTTCCCTCTGAAATTGACATTTCGGAAGTGAAGCACGTATGACGCTAGCTGATAATTTTTTTTAAATGTGGAGACTACAGAGCACTCTTGTAAAGGGCGGTTTGCAGAGATAAAAGGAAGTATGCGATGTCAGCATGAGAGAAGTCTAGCTTGCTTTTTGTATTTTTGAAAACGAATTGTCTTTGAACCGTTGACAAACAAAGCCCTTTGGAAAACTGTCTTATTATGCACGTTACGCACATTTCATACTGCCCATCATAAATATGAACGGAATGCGTAGTTAATACATTATTTATCTACATTTCTATAGGACCCAGGTTTGTGATGAGACTAGAGTGCCGAGTCATAGACTTTCATTTCTGAGTGACAAGAAGATAGGGGGGCGTGAGCTATCTAGAATGTAGCACCTGTTTCACAGACATTATCCCAAGTGCACTGGTTCAGTTTAGATTGCATTCCTTTCCTTACCACAGATATACAACGACTGGAAGAGGTGAATGCAAACCGCCATCTATCCAATTCAGCACACTCAGCTCATATGGGACAGGAGACAAGGACAGGCTGTCTCTAGTTAACAACACATTTCCAAAAGGTTTAAGCCCTAGTGTTACATTTACTCTACAACTCAAAGCTCTGTCTTTTCCCTGGCCTGAATGAATCAATTTTTCTGTCTCAGAATGAGTACTCTGGGACTTCCCTCTCTCTCTCTCATATCCATTCATGTGGTTTAAGTCTGGCTCAGTTAGCTGGCTATGTTCATCAAATAAGCTGTGAATAGTACAGTCATTTTCATATTGCTCCTCAGAAACCACATGTATTCTGTGTTTTAGCTTACATAGACCGAAAGACAGGTCCCACCCAAATCAGTTTACATTTAAGATGGACAGAAAACCAACTGTATTTACATGCACAGCACACAGTTGACAGAATTACAATCATTAGGGGACTGAGCGAGGTCATGTCCTCTTCCCATGATTGATGGGAGTGGAACTAGAACACATTCTGGTGATTCTCATTTAGAATGAACCCCCCCCTCGTATTAGCTTCATCAACAGGAGCTGCAGTTTGCTGTGTCACAGGATGGAGGTAATAGTAATTCTCCAGAATAGTGTATGTATTTCTGTACTTGTGGAGCTCTGGTCACTGCATACTGAAAACACTAAACAGAAATAGTTGATGGTGGTTGGAGCTTGTGGCACTATATGGTTAACAGTTGTGAAGGCTCTCACGTAAAACCTAGTTTTGTAACGGTACTTCAGTTTACAACAAAACCCCAGTCTGTTTTTAGTCAGTGGGACTGGTTTCCAGTAAAAACCTGCCATTGTTGAGTAGAAGAGAAAGGAAGTGGTGGCCTTGAAACTTGCATTCATAAAACAACGTGTGTAGTGTTGAAATGGCAGTCTGAGTCTGAACACGTTTGGTTTTAGTATTGTGCTCCCAACTGGTGTCAGGACTGATGGTGCAATAGTCTAATATTCACAACTTGAATAAAGCTAATGTTGAGTATAGTGAGTTTAATGTCTACAGTTATGGAGAAGAGCAATAAAAGAGGAATTGGCCAACAGGTAATCAGAACAGTTGATGAAGTGATAGCAAAGTGAAATCCTTAAAATACTTCAGAATAAACTGAAATCTATTTGGTATTTAATTAGGATCCTCATTAGCTATTGCGAAGGCAGCAGATACTCTTCACACAAAACATGAAACATGAGATAATACAAAACATGAATAGAAAAGAACAGCTCAAGGACAGAACTACATACATTTTAAAATAGCACACATAGCCTACATATCAATACATACACACAAAATGTCTAGGTCAAATAGGGGAGAGGCGTTGTGCTGTGCGTGACGTGTTGCTTTATCAGTTTTTTAAAATCAGGTTTGACGTTCATTTGAGCAATATGAGATGGAAGGGAGTTCCATGCAATAATTGTCTCTATATAATACTGTACGCTTTCTTGAATTTGTTCTGGATTTGAAGACTGTGAAAAGACTCCTGGTGGCATGTCTGGTGGGGTAAGTGTGTGTGTCAGAGCTGTGTGTAGGTTGACTATGCAAACAATTTGGAATTTTCAACACATTGTTTCTTATTAAAAGAAGAATTGCTACAGTCAGTCTCTCCTCAACTCTTAGCCAAGAGAGACTGGCATGCATAGTATTAATATCAGTGGAGGCTGCTGAGGGGAGGATGGCTCATAATAATGGCTGGAACAGAGCGAATGAAATGGCATCAAACACATGGAAAGCATTTGTTTAATGTTGTTGATACCTTTCCACATATTCCGCTCCAGCCATTACCACGTATCTGTCCACCAACCTCCTGTGATTAATATCAGCCCTCTGATTCCAATGAAGAGCAAGACGTGCCACTCTGTTCTGGGCCAGCTGCAGCTTAACTAAGTATTTATTTGCAGCACTTGACCACATGACTGGACAATAATTAAGATAAGACAAAATTAGAGTCTGCAGGACTTGCTCTTTGGAGTGTGGTGTCAAAAAAGCAGAGCATCTCTTGAATATGGACAGACCTCTCCCCATCTTTACAACCATTGAATCATTACCAGATTCAACTGAGGTCTAGAGCTTAGGGAATGATTTGTACCAAATACAATGCTCCTAGTTTTAGAGATGATCAGGACCAGTTTATTACGGGCCACCCATTCCAAAACTGACTGCAACTCTTTGTTAAGGGTTTCAGTGACTTCATTAGCTGTGGTTGCTGGTACGTATATGGTTGAATCATCAGCATACATAGACACACAGGCTTTGTTTAATGCCAGTGGCAGGTCATTGGTAAAAATAGAAAAGAGTAAAGGGCCTAGAGCGCTGCCCTGCAGTACAATACACCCTAAATGTTTGACATTAGAGAGGCTTCCATTAAAGAAAACCCTCTGAGTTCTATTAGATAGATACAGTGAGGGAAGAAAGTATTTGATCCCCTGCTGATTTTGTACGTTTGCCCACTGACAAATAAATGATCAGTCTATAATTTTAATGGTAGGTTTATTTGAACAGTGAGAGACAGAATAACAACAACAAAATCCAGAAAAACGCATGTCAAAAACGTTATAAATTGATTTGCATTTTAATGAGGGAAATAAGTATTTGACCCCCTCTCAATCAGAAAGATTTCTGGCTCCCAGGACCAAAGAGCTCTCCAAGGATGTCAGGGACAAGATTGTAGACCTACACAAGGCTGGAATCTGCTACAAGACCATCGCCAAGCAGCTTGGTGAGAAGGTGACAACAGTTGGTGTGATTATTCGCAAATGGAAGAAACACAAAATAACTGTCAATCTCCCTCGGCCTGGGGCTCCATGCAAGATCTCACCTCGTGGAGTTGCAATGATCATGAGAATGGTGAGGAATCAGCCCAGAATTACACGGGAGGATCTTGTCAATGATCTCAAGGCAGCTGGGACCATAGTCACCAAGAAAACAATTGGTTACACACTACGCCGTGAAGGACTGAAACCCTGCAGCGCCCGCAAGGTCCCCCTGCTCAAGAAAGCACATATACAGGCCCGTCTGAAGTTTGCCAATGAACATCTGAATGATTCAGAGGAGAACTGGGTGAAAGTGTTGTGGTCAGATGAGACCAAAATCGAGCTCTTTGGCATCAACTTAACTCGCCGTGTTTGGAGGAGGAGGAATGCTGCCTATGACCCCAAGAACACCATCCCCACCGTCAAACATGGAGGTGGAAACATTATGCTTTGGGGGTGTTTTTCTGCTAAGGGGACAGGACAACTTCACCGCATCAAAGGGACGATGGACAGGGCCATGTACTGTCAAATCTTGGGTGAGAACCTCCTTCCCTCAGCCAGGGCATTGAAAATGGGTCGTGGATGGGTATTCCAGCATGACAATGACCTAAAACACACGGCCAAGGCAACAAAGGAGTGGCTCAACAAGAAGCACATTAAGGTCCTGGAGTGGCCTAGCCAGTCTCCAGACTTTAATCCCATAGAAAATCTGTGGAGGGAGCTGAAGGTTAGAGTTGCCAAACGTCAGCCTCGAAACCTTAATGACTTGGAGAAGATCTGCAAAGAGGAGTGGGACAAAATCCCTCCTGAGATGTGTGCAAACCTGGTGGCCAACTACAAGAAACGTCTGACCTCTGTGATTGCCAGCAAGGGTTTTGCCACCAAGTACTAAGTAATGTTTTGCAGAGGGGTCAAATACTTATTTCCCTCATTAAAATGCAAATCAATTTATAACATTTTTGACATGCGTTTTTCTGGATTTTTTTGTTGTTATTCTGTCTCTCACCGTTCAAATAAACCTACCATCAAATTATAGACTGATCATGTCTTTGTCAGTGGGCAAACGTACAAAATCAGCAGGGGATCAAATACTTTTTTCCCTCACTGTAGCTCTGAATCCAAGAAATGGCAGAGGTTGAAAAGCCATATAACATACAGTACCAGTGAAAAGTTTGGATACACCTACTCATTCAAGGGTTTTTCTTTATTTTTACTATTTTCTACATTATAGAATAATAGTGAAGACATCAAAACTATGAAATAACACGTATGGAATCATGTAGTAACCAAAAAAGTGTTAAACAAATCAAAATATATTTTATATTTGAGATTCTTCAAATAGCCACCCTTTGCCTTTATGAGAGCTTTGCACACGCTTGGCATTCTCTCAACCAGCTTCACCTGGAATGCTTTTCCAACAGTCTTGAAGGAGTTCCCACATATGGTGAGCACTTGTTGGCTGCTTTTCCTTCACTCTGCCGTCCGACTCATCCCAAGCCATCTCAATTGGGTTGAGCTTGGGGGATTGTGGAGGCCAGGTCATCTGATGCAGCACTCCATCACTCTCCTTCTTGGTAAAATAGCCCTTACACAGCCTGGAGGTGTGTTTTGGGTCATTGTCCTGTTGAAAAACAAATGATAGTCCCACTAAGCCCAAACCAGATGGGACGGCGTACAGCTGCAGAATGCTGTGGTAGCCATGCTGGTTAAGTGTGCCTTGAATTCTAAATAAATCACATACAGTGTCGCCAGCAAAGCACGCCCACACCATAACACCTCCTCCTCCATGCTTTACGGTGGGGACCACACATGCGGAGATCATCCGTTCACCCACACCGCGTCTCACAAAGACACGGCGGTTGGAACCAAAAATCTCAAATTTGGACTCCAGACCAAAGGACAAATTTCCACCAGTCTAATGTCCATTGCTCGTGTTTCTTGGCCCAAGCAAGTCTCTTCTTCTCATTGGTTGCCTTTAGTAGTGGTTTCTTTGCAGCAAATCGACCATGAAGGCCTGATTCACACAGTCCCCTCTGAACAGTTGATGTTGAGATGTATCGGTGACTTGAACTCTGTGAAGCATTTATTTGGGCTGCATTTTCTGAGGCTGGTAACTCTGGGTCTTCCATTCCTGTGGCGGTCCTCATGAGAGCCAGTTTCATCATAGCATTTGATGGTTTTTGCGACTGTCGTTTCTCTTTGCTTATTTGAGCTGTTCTTGCCATAATATGGACTTGGTCTTTTACCAAATAGGGCTATCTTCTGTATACCCCCCTACCTTGTCACAACACAACTGATTGGCTCAAACGCATTAAGAGGGAAAGAAATTCCACAAATTAACTTTTAAGAAGGCACACCTGTTCATTGATATGCATTCCAGGTGACTACCTCATGAAGCTGGTTGAGAGAATGCCAAGAGTGTGCAAAGCTGTCATCAAGGCAAAGGGTGGTTATTTGAAGAATCTCTTATATAAAATATATTTTGATTTGTTTAACACTTTTTTGGTTACTACATGATTCCATATGTGTTATTTCATAGTTTTGATGTCTTCACTATTATTCTACAATGTAAAAAATAGTAAAAATAAAGAAAAACCCTTGAATGAGTAGGTGTGTCCAAACTTTTGACTGGTAGTGTACGTTTTCTCAACAACAGGTTATGGTCAATAATATCAAAGGTTGCACTGTAATCTAACAGTGCAGGTCCCACAATGTTCTTATTATAAATTTCTTTCAACCAATCATCAGTCATTTGTCTTCATTCAGTAAATGTTTGTGTCAGTGCAGTACATATTTGAATCTAATGAAAATGTATTCACCTCTATAAAGCTGTGAAGAACTGTTATCCTCTTGCTCCTGGTGACAGCCTGTGGTATGCAATATCAGATACATTCGGTTTTAGTGCCATCTAGTGAACATTTTTAGTGACGTTGGTTTTTACCTTTCCACGATTGGTAGGGTTATGTCTCTGTCTCAAGGTGGCACTGTTTTCACAATAACTGTGGAAGAGTTTTTTCAATAATGATGTGAGCACCTCACAATGGTCAGATCATCATGGATAATGATGTACATTGTTGTTCCCACTAACACAAACTTTTTCTCAGTTGCTTACTAAAAAGTAAATTGATGCTTTTGTGCTTTATCAAGACTGTTGATACACTGTAGATGAAAATGTAATTCTTATTTGATAACATGTAATCACCTAGTCTATTTTATATGTACTGAGCACTGTGACATTGTGTTGCATGTCTAGTTACTAGTATACCAGTATCAACATAGTAAATGGGAAACACTAGAGTATGTTCTGAAGTGGTTCTGTACTGTAATGTAGGTCAAAGGTCATCCATCAGATGTTGACTGGCTCTCATTCAGGGGAATGTGGGGAGTGTGTTATCATGGTGTCTGTGATAGATCTCCAAATATTGACTTCCTCATGAAATCACACCCAACATCATTGTCTGTCTAAATGCTTCCTGCCTGCCTGCCTGGGCTGGGCTGGTGAGCTGCTCTATTCTCTGTGTCCCCTCTAGGATTGGAGGATATTGATTGGTTGTTTTGTGTCAGATAGACTTATTGACAGGCATATTCTAAGCAGTGGGGAAGGAAGGGATGAGCAGTGAGAAAGTGTACAAACCGGTTTCACACCGTAGATTATTATAATGAGGACAGGGACACAGCTGTTGGTCTACACTGGCCTAATTTTCCTGACAAAGACATTGTGTGTGTGGGGTGTGTGTGTGTGTTCAGTATGCACATGAGGGATTTCAGTTCTCACTTATTGTGTAAAATTGATGTAAGACATGTAAGACATACAATTCTTATTGCCCAGTAATTTTGTTGGCAGGTGTGTAGCTCAATTGTTCGACTAGGGCTGTGATGATTATGGAGTTTTGGGGAACAATTAATTGTCATACAAATGACCATGGTTATTGTCATAATAGTATATATATATATATATATATATATATTTTTAATGCATGTAATGCATCTTTGAAAATTAGCTACAGCATACAGTACATACCTAATGAATACAACACAGCTTTGGTGACAACCCCGTCTCAAAAACAAATGGTATTGACTGGTTGGAACTTTTGGAAATGAAGCTTCTCCTCCCGACCGTGCCGTACTGCTCGTAAAAGAATTACCAACTTTACCCTCTTCATGTAAAAATGAAAAACTGCTTTTAAAAAAATTAAGTTGTATCGCCCCCTCCCTAAAATGAATGTATTATTAAGAAGATATTGATATTTTTCTTTTTCACGGTTCTTGTGCCAGCCCTATGGTCGATATCACTCCCTGTTCTAGGATAACACTAACATCCTGTTATGAACAACTGTGTGGGTCTCAGAACAGGCTTTACTCCTCCACTATACCTCCCACGGATTAATATTATTCCCACCTGTGGTGTCTCATCGTTGGAGGTCAGACACACTGTGAATCACCTACACAGTACAGTAGTTTTTTTTTGTCTGGAGTTGGAACTGAGGGGTAGGAAAGGAAATGTAATGCATGCAGTCTCACCCCCGCATGTCTGACATGGTAGTGTAATTAAGCACACACAATGAAGAATATGTCTGTGACCTTGCTGAGAACTAACTTTGTTAATCCTAATCCAGTCCTGACTCAGTTCCTCTCCTCCCCTGATTTAACCCAGACCTCCTATAGGGCTGTAGAACTGTCCTCAGCCACGAGTTTGATACAGTGCCTTCGAAAGTATTCAGACCCCTTGACTTTTTCCACATTTTGTTACGTTACAGCCTTATTCTAAAATTGAATAAATAAAACAAATTCCTCAGCAATCTACACACAATACCCCTTAATTACAAAGCGAAAATAGGTTTGTAGAAATTATTGCACATTTATAAAAAATTAAAAACAGAAATACCTTATTTACATAAGTATTCAGACCCTTTGCTAAGAGACTCGAAATTGAGCTCAGGTGCATCCTGTTTCCATTGATCACCCTTGAGCTGTTTCTACAACATGATTGGAGTCCACCTGTGGTAAATTCAATTGATTGGACATGATTTGGAAAGGCACACACCTGTCTATATAAGGTCCCACAGTTGACAGTGCATGTCAGAGCAAAAACCAAGCCATGAGGTCGAAGGAATTGTCCGTAGAGCACTGAGACAGGATTGTGTCGAGGCACAGATCTGGGGAAGGGTACCCAAAACAATCTACAGCATTGAAGGTCCCCAAGAACACAGTGGCCTCCAACATTCTTAAGTGGAAGAAGTTTGGAACCATCAAGACTATTCTTAGAGCTGGCCGTCCGGCCAAACTGAGCAATCGAGGGAGAAGGGCCTTGGTCAGGGAGGTGACCAAGAACCCGATGGTCACTCTGACAGAGCTCCAGAGTTCCTCTGTGGAAATGGGGGAACCTTCCAGAAGGACAACCATCTCTGCAGCACTCCATCAATCAGGCCTTTATGGTAGAGGGGCCAGACGAAAGCCACTCCTCAGTAAAAGGCACATGACAGCCCGCTTGGAGTTTGCTAAAAGGCACCTAAAGGACTCTCAGACCATGAGAAACAAGATTCTCTGGTCTGATGAAACCAAGATTGAACTCTTTGACCTGAATGCCAAGCGTCACGTCTGAAGGAAACCTGGCACCATCCCTATGGTGAAGCATGGTGGTGGCAGCATCATGCTGTGGGGATGTTTTTCAGCGGCAGGGACTGGGAGACTAGTCAGGATCGAGGGAAAGATGATTGGGGCAAAGTACAGAGAGATCCTTGATGAAAACCTGCTCCAGAGCGCTCAGGACCTCAGACTGAGGCAAAGGGTCACCTTCCAACAGGACAACAACCCTAAGCACACAGCCAAGACAACGCAGGAGTGGCTTCGGGACAAGTCTCTGAATGCCCTTGAGTGGCCCAGCCAGAGCCCGGACTTGAACCCGATCAAACATCTCTGGAGAGACCTGAAAATAGCTATGCAGCGACGCTCCCCATCCAATCTGACAGAGCTTGAGAGGATCTGCAGAGAAGAATGGGAGAAACTCCCCAAATACGGGTGTTCCAAGCTTGTAGCGTCATACCCAAGAAGACTCGAGGCTCTAAACGATGCCAAAGGTGCTTCAACAAAGTACTGAGTAAAAGGTCTGAATACTTATGTAAATGTTATATTTCAGTTTTTAATTTTTTATAAATTTGCAAAACATTCTTAAAACTGTCTCACACCTCGTGGAGACAAAATGAGTCAGGCACTGTATAAGGCCCTGACCTAGCTAATGAACATGGGACCAAAGCCAAACTTGGTGAGTGTATGAAACAGGTATGAGAATGACAGATCTATAACTCACATTTGTATGTGAATTTTGTCGGGTCGCCCAAAAAGTTACATTTTGCAGCTTTAAGGAACCGCTTAGAAATAGCATGCCTGTGTAATTTGTTTGGTTTTTAAGTATCTGTCCATTGTTCCAGAGTTTTATGAAATGTGACCTAAAATGAATTACAATATGAATTAAATAATGTCCTTCCAAAAAAGTATAATTAAAGATGTTAAAAAGCAGCTTTTCTCTGTGCCCCTGCTTGGCCTGCTAGGAAACAACAGGTTGTTTGGCATATACTGGTAAAAAGCCAATGAGACGCCCTTACACTTGGATATTCAAATGAGCTCCCACGTGGAGGCACTGGGGCAGACTGCCCGAGCCCTGCTGTACCAAGTAAAATAGTGTGGATGGATTCAGGATGCACAATGGAACTACTAGGGCACTTTACTATTACAGCAATAAATGCAGACTGATTATTTCACAAGCCTGAGTCATTTCTGTCCTTTGCTTTGGTACTATGTTCCTGATATTTTAGTTGTTAACTACCCAACTAGCTAGTTGTGAAGCTAGCTAGCTAGCTACTGCTAGTACCTATATCAGTCAACAACAGCTAACTAGGTTTCCTCTTGACATCAACTTTTAGCTACAAACCACAGGATTTAAAATAGAATGGAATGGCGAGATGGTTGTTGTGTGGAGGATCTGCTTTGACTTGCTTTCTTGTTGGCTAGCCAGCTAGCTAAGTTAGCCGCGATAGCTAACTGCTTCCAAACAGCCAGCAGACCAACTGTTACAAACCACATAATTTGAAATAGAAGTGACTGGTGAGATAGTTGTTGCATAGGCTTTGTCCTGTATGCTAACACCAGCTGTGGATTGCTTGGCTTGCTAGCTAGCTTGCTTGTGTGCAGTCCTGAGCCCTTGTCTCCCATAGTCTCGAGAAGGATACTTACCCCAACCGGAGAATTTGCTGGACCAATCACATACGGGCCTATCTTATAATATAATAATAATATGCCATTTAGCAAACGCTTTTATCCAAAGCGACTTACAGTCATGCGTACATAAATTTTTTGTGTATGGGTGGTCCCGGGGATCGAACCCACTACCTTGGCGTTACAAGCGCCGTGCTCTACCAGCTGAGCTACAGAGGACCCCTGGCAGAAGAGGATGATGTCATTATCCAAGCAAATTTCAAGCGTTTTTTGAAACGGTTTGTATCAAAAACAAGTTTGAGGTGGGGTTATACTGAGTGTTTTCTCTCTAATTTATGCTTTGGCCACAACTACAAGTAAAGGATGAGTAAACAATATTATTTGGGTATGAGCAAACAGAATATGAGCTTTTTAAATTTTCACTGGACGGTTACTAAATAAATAATCTAGCATTGCAAAGACCAAAAACAGTCTTAAAAACACCCTTTATCTTATGAACAGATGGACATACCATGTATGTGACTTTACATATAGTATGAGCTCCTCCATGACAGAGCAATATCTATTGAAAGGAGGATTCACAATGCACATATCTGTAGAGACCAGCAACAATAGGGCTATGAGTCAGTAGTTAGATTCAGTGGTGAGATGACTGTGTAGAGTGACATTCTGGATATCTTTGTGTTCTGAGATACCAAGCAAATAGGCATGGGCAGGGGCGCAACTTTCACTGCGGACGGGGACATGTCCCCCCCCACATTCTGAAATTAAATTTTTGTCTGCCCCGTCCGCAGTGAAAGTTGTGCGCACTGCCCATACCTATTTGCTTGGTATCTCAGAACACAAAATCATTGGAATGTGACGCAAAACGAGGCAACGGGTGTACTTCAGGACCATGCGGATGCCTCCGAGTGGTTGGGTAGGCTGTTTGGAGTGTTTATCCGACTGGATAAAAAATTAAAGTATTATTATTATTATTATTATGGCCCCCTCACTTCTAAAACCAAAGTTGCGACCCTGGGCATGGATTTGGTTAGGGACCAAAATCACGTAGGACAAATGTCCAATTTATCTGCTTGTGGTAGAATGCTAAATACAGTATATTTTTATGAGTTGTCTTCCCTTTTAGAAAAATTCTAGGGTAAGGTGAATAGTGCAACAGCAGCAATCAGAGCACAACCCTTTATTTAATTTTTGATAAGAAGATAGCATTCTTAACAGTTCACATTGACTTGAGTGGAGAGAGCCAAACCCCCCTATCCTCCTACACGCAGCAACACTGAGCAAACATTTCCAAGTCATAATGTCTCTACAGTTTCCATTTGATGTGTAAAACATACTTCTCTGTACATACAGTGCATTCGGAATGTATTCAGACCCCTTCACTGTTTCCACATTTTGTTACGTTACAGCCTTATTCTAAAACTGATCAAATAATTGATCAATCTACACACAATACCCCATAAAGACAAAGCAAAAACAGTTTTTTAGACATTTCTGTACATTTATTAAAAATACAAAACATAAATACCATATTTACATATGTATTCAGACCCTTTGCAATGAGACTCGAAATTGATCATCCTTGAGAGGTTTCTACAACTTGATTGGAGTCCACCTATGGTAAATTCAATTGATTGAACATGATTTGGAAAGGCACACACCTGTCTATATAAGGTCCCACAGTTGACAGTTCATGTCAGAGCAAAAACAAAGCCATGAGGTCGAAGGAATTGTCCGTAGAGCTCCGAACACAGGATCGTGTCAAGGCACAGATCTGGGGAAGGGTACCAAAATGTTTCAGCAACATTGAAGGTCCCAAAGAAAACAGTGGCCTCCATCATTCTTAAATGGAAGAAGTTTGGAACCATCAAGACTCTTCCTAGAGCTTGAGCAATCAGGAGAGAAGGGCCTTGGTCAGGGAGGTGACCAAGAACCCGATGGTCACTCTGACAGAGCTCCAGAGTTCCTCTGGGGAGATGGGAGAACCTTCCAGAAGGACAACCATCTCTGCAGCACTCCACCAATCAGGCCTTTATGGTAGAGTGGCCAGACGGAAGCCACTCCTCAGTAAAAGGCACATGACATCCCAATTGGAGTTTGCCAAAAGGCACCTAAAGGACTCTCAGACCATGAGAAACAAGATTCTCTGGTCTGATGAAACCAAGATTTAACTCTTTGGCCTGAATGCCAAGTGTCACATCTGGAGGAAATCTTGCACCATCCCTACGGTGAAGCATGGTGGTGGCAGCATCATGCTGTGGGGATGTTTTTCAGCGGCAGGGACTGGGAGACTAGTTAGGATCGAGGGAAAGATGAACGGAGCAAAGTACAGGGAGATCCTTGATGAAAACCTGTTCCAGAGCGCTCAGGACCTCAGATTGGGGCAAAGGTTCACCTTCCAACAGGACAACAACCCTAAGCACACAGCCAAGACAATGCAGGAGTGGCTTCGGGACAAGTCTCTGAATGTCCTTGAGTGGCCCAGCCACAGAGATCGAACATCTCTGGAGAGACCTGAAAATAGCTGTGCAGCGATGCTCCGCAGCCAACCTGACGGATAGGATCCGCAGAGAAGAATCGGAGAAACTCCACAAATACAAGTGTGCCAAGCTTGTAGCGTCATACCCAAGAAGACTCAAGGCTGTAATCGCTGCCAAAGGTGCTTCAACAAAGTACTGAGTAAAGGGTATGAATACTTATGTAAATGTCATATTTTAGTTTTTTAATTGTAATACATTTGCAAAAATGTCTAAAAACCTGTTTTTGCTTTGTCATTAGATTAATGAGGGGGGGAAAAATAATTTAATCAATTTTAGAATAAGGCTGTAACGTAACAAAATGTGGAAAAAGTATACGTAGTACATACTATGTTTCTTATTAAAACAAGGCGTGGCAGCATTCTGTCCTATATGATGTACTAATATACCGTAGCCTGTGTGTGTGTGTGTTGTATGGAATGGGACATCCACCAGCGTGGGAACTGCAGCAGAGGAAGTGTCTATTTACAGAAGAGCTCCTAGGTTCCCATGGACCCTTCTGGAGAATAGGAGAGCCTATTTAATTTAATTGTAATTTATTATTTATTTATTCAGAGAAAAATATTTGAGACCAGGGTCTCATTTTTAAGGGAGCCCTGATCACAGGAATAAAACAATCAAATACAATGTGACGCAAAACAGCAATCAATACAATGTCAATTGAAATAAAAAATACAGCACAATGCAGAATGTAAGAAAAACAGTTACATTCCTCAGCTACTAGGTCCTCAATCATCACTTTAAATTGCCCAAACAGCACCAGAACATCAAATTGTAATGAGTTTTGTAAATTGTTCCAGCAGTGAGGTGCATTAAAACTAAAAGCGGATTTAGCTAATTCGGTAGGGACCCGAGGAACCTCAAGAGTTAACCAACCCTGTGAACAGGATGCAGTATCAAAAGGTTGGCTGGTCCTCATTAAAGTCCCGTAGATCACGTCACTATTCCCTTTTTGTTTACAAAGCTCTACTACACAAGCTTCTGACTTAACTTACTTTGTTGGTGTAAAAAACACGAGTTACCAAACACGTTCCTAGTGGGCTGCTCAGCTGCAAAGGCCTGGGATACTGATGTATAACATGATAATGGCCAAAGAATCTCCTCCTGTACTCTACTATCATCACACACAAGTGTGAGGTTATCGCTATGACGGAGGCATGGTATGCATTTGTCCAACTGAGACAGGTGTGCGTGCATGCACACATTGATATACACACACACAAAATGTATGTCCAATTCAGAGTTCAATTTCATCTCTTCCCCAACCCCCTCAGTCTGGTTCCGGAACACACACTCTCCCACACCCAGTCCTCCCATGGTTCAGTGTGGATTCCTGAGAACTTGAGAAGTCATTAGGGGAGTTATGACTGGCATGTAGAGATAGGAAGTGGTAATTTTGATGACTCAGCTAAGGCATGAGCGATTGTGTTCCGCTAGCTGCTCACTCTGTTTTTGCTCTCTCTGACTCATCTGGATATATGTAGTCTTCTTGGGTGGGGGTGCTGTGTGAGTGGGGCATTCAGCTATGTGTGTGGGCAGGGAACGGGTCTCACTCAATGTGATGAAACTGACCCATTTCAGATGGATGTAGTCTGTCTGTTGTTCTTTGTGTTCAGAAGGTCTGGGTTCTGAAGAGGACCAGGAGGGAGTGACTGAATGGTAAGAATATGCTGGGTCATCCATGTATGAGTGCCGTTTGTGATGTCAATTTCTTTAGTGGCTGATGATGTTCCTACTATCAGAGGGTTTAGTGATGGAACTTTGTGGAGACATTGAGAACTGATGAGTAATAGAAACTGGTCACTGAAGTTAGGTTAGGTTAGGTTAAATGATATAGAGACCAGATGGATGTCCGCAGGCGTATTACCACTTCAAATGATTGACTTCTGTGTGAGTAGTAATATATGCTGCCTGCCAAACTTAACCACAAATTATATTCATTTGACAAACCAACATGGCATAATGTATTGATTGCAGCTGACTTTCAATTGAGAATTCCGTTTTTCTCTCCAGGCATTTTTTTGATGTAGGCTACAGTAGTCTACTTTTTGTATGTTGCACATCACTCTACATTTTAAAAGTTTACTACTTTCAAGTAATTTAATTTCTAAACTGCGTTACGTGACTATCACAATACTGCTGCGCTTCTTGTAAATGTGTAGTCAGCATACTGTACTGTATATGCACAATGCATCTGTAATTGGCATATTCAAAGCAGAAGTGGAATCAATTTTATTTAACACTTGACATGATCACCTAAATGTTTCCAAAGTCAAGATATCTCTTGTACTCAGTCCATTTTTTTATCATCAAGAACACGTCCAAATGTGGGCAATCTTTAAACAGATGCACCTCATTGGTTGTTTGCTAGATTGATTAACCCAAGGTTTTCTGTAAGGTATAGTATAATAAAAGTCCCGGTAATGTACAGTATCCATATAATTTCTAATGGAAAAACTAGTAGTGTAGTGTAATGAAGTGTATAATAAAAGAGTCACACTGTATAACCCAAATCAGATGTTTAAGCTTTTAGTTGAAGTGGGAAGGAATCTTGGGTGAGGTATTTTCTGTGATATATGGGTCTCTATGGGTTACAGAATCCCCCATGCTTCTGGTTCTGCTTCTACTGCACCCATTTACTGTAAATGGAGTGTCTGTTGTGTTGTGGGCGTCTGTTAAGTGCTGGTAGTTTTGGTATTATTACCATGGTGCACACCAAGACCAGTCTAGCGTGGGTAGTTGAGCGTAGGAGGATATGACTGAGATTACTCAGCATTCTGTTACTGGGCAGAAAAAAGAGGCCTCCATGACATCTGCTACCTAAATTGTATAATTTTAATGTATCAGATAAATGCTGCAAAAATATTTAATGTGACATATTCTGAAGAACAACTATAGCTGCTAGTCAATTACGTTAGCGAATTTGGTGATAGGACAATCATTTAATTTGAGGGTAGATACAGTTTTGTAAATGTGTATTATAAGCTGATATTAATTTTGTAATTGCTTTGTAATTGATTTCCATTACCATTAGTATATATCTACCAGTCAAAAGTTTGGACACACCTAGTCATTCAAGGGTTTTTCTTTATTTGTACTATTTTCTACATTGTAGAATAATAGTGAAGACATGGAATCATGTAGTAACCAAAAAAGTGTTAAACAAATCAAAATATATTTTAGATGTTAGATTCTTCAAAGTAGCCACCCTTTGCCTTGATGACAGCTTTACACACTCTTGGCATTCTCTCAACCAGCTTCATGAGGAATGCTTTTCCAACAGTCCTGAAGGAGTTCCCACATATGCTGAGCACTTGTTGCCTGCTTTTCCTTCACTCTGCGGTCCAACTCATCCCAAACCATCTCAATTGGGTTGAGGTCGGATGATTGTGGAGGCCAGGTCATCTGATGCAGCACTCCATCACTCTCCTTCTTGGTCAAATAGCCCTTACACAGCCTGGAGATGTGTTTTGGGTCATTGTCCTGTTGAAAAACAAATTATTGTCCCACTAAGTGCAAACCAGATGGGATGGCGTATCACTGCAGAATGCTGTGGTAGCCATGCTGGTTAAGTGTGCCTTGAATTATAAATACATCACAGACAGTGTTACCAGCAAAGCACCATCACACCTCCTCCTCCATGCTTCACGGTGGGAACCACACATGCGGAGATCATCCGTTCACCTACTATGCATCTCACAAAGACACGGCGGTTGGAACCAAAAATCTAAACTTTGGACTCATCAGACCAAAGGACAGATTTCCAGATTTCCACCTGTCTAATGTCCATTGCTCATGTTCTTGGCCCAAGCAAGTCTCTTCTTATTGGTGTCCTTTAGTAGTGGTTTCTTTGCAGCTATTTGACCATGAAGGCTTGATTCACGCAGTCTCCTCTGAACAATTGATGTTGAGATGTGTCTGTTACTTGCACTCTGTGAAGCATTTATTTGGGCTGCAATCTCAGGTGCAGTTAACACTAATGAACTTATCCTCTGCAGCAGAGGTAACTCTTGGTCTTACATTCCTGAGGCGGTCCTCATGAGAGCCAGTTTCATCATAGCGCTTGATGGTTTTTGCGACTGCACTTGAAGAAACTTTCAAAGTTCTTGAAATGTTCTGTATTGACTGACCTTCAGGTCTTAAAGTAAAGATGGACTGTCATTTCTCTTTGCTTATTTGAGCTGTTCTTGCCATAATATGGTATTTTACCAAATAGGGCTATCTTCTGTATACCACCCCTACCTTGTCACAACACAGCTGATTGGCTCAAACGTATTAACAAATTAACTTTTAACAAGGCACACCTGTTAATTGAAATGCATTCCAGGTGACTACCTCGTGAAGCTGGTTGAGAGAATGCCAAGAGTGTACAAAGCTGTCATCAAGGCAAAGGGTGGCTACTTTGAAGAATCTCAAATATAAAATATATTTTGATTTGTTTAACACTTTTTTGGTTACTACATAATTCCATATGTGTTATTTCACAGTTTTGATGTCTTCACTATTATTCTATAATGTAGAAAATAGTAAAAATAAAGAAAAACCCTGGAATGAGTATGTGTGTCCAAACTTTTGACTGGTACTGGATTTATCCTGCTACTGGTCACTATTACTCCTATTTACATGTACAGTGCATTCGGAAAGTATTCAGACCCCTTTACTTTTTCCACATTTTGTTATGTTACAGCCTTATTCTAAAATTGATTAAATAGTTTTTTCCCTCATCAATCTACACACAATACCCCATAATGACAAAGCAAAAACAGGTTATTAGAAATACGGAAATATCACATTTACATACATATTCAGACCCTTTACTCAGTACTTTGTTGAAGCACCTTTGGCAGCGATTACAGCTTTGAGTCTTCTTGGGTATGATGCTACAAGCTTGGCACACCTGTATTTGGGGAGTTTCTCCTATTCTGAAAAACATCCCCACAACATGATGCCGCCACCACCATGCTTCACCGTAGGGATGGTGCCAGATTTCCTCCAGACGTCATGCTTGGCATTCAGGCAAAAATAGTTCAATCTTGGTTTCATCAGACCAGAGAATCTTGTTTCTCATGGTCTGAGAGTCTTTAGGTGCCTTTTGGCAAACTCCAAGCGGGATGTCATGTGCCTTCTGCTGAGGAGTGGCATCTGTCTGGCCACTCTACCATAAAGGCCTGATTGGTGGAGTGCTGCAGAGATGGCTGTCCTTCTGGAAGCTTCTCCCATCTCCACAGAGGAACTCTGGAGCTCTGTCAGAGTGACCATCGGGTTCTTGGTCACCTCCCTGACCAAGGCCCACCCCCGATTGCACTGCTCAGTTTGGCCCGGGCGGCCAGCTCTAGGAAGAGTGTTGGGGGTTCCAAACTTCTTCCATTGAAGAATGATGGGGGCCACTGTTTTCTTGGGGACCTTCTCAATGCTGCAGAAATGTTTTGGTACCCTTCCCCAGATCTGTGCCTCGACACAATCCTGTCTCAGTTGTACAAATATCTCAAGGATGATAAATGGAAACAGGATGCACCTGAGCTCAATTTCGAGTCTCATAACAAAAGGTCTGAATACTTATGTAAATACTTTTTTTTTTTTTTTCAATAATGTCTAAGAACCTGTTTTTGCTTTGTCTTTATAGGGTATTGTGAGTAGATTGCTGAAAAAATGTTTTTATTTAATCAATTATAGAACAAAACGTAACAAAATGTGGAAATTGTCAAGGGGTCTGAATAATTTCTGATGGCAGAATGGGAGAAACTCCCCAAATACAGGTGTGCCAAGCTTGTATCGTCATACCGAAGAAGACTCGAGGCTGTAATCGCTGCCAAAGGTGCTTCAACAAAGTACTGAGTAAAGGGTCTGAATACTTAGGTAAATGTGATACAGTGGGGAAAAAAAGTATTTAGTCAGCCACCAATTGTGCAAGTTCTCCCACTTAAAAAGATGAGAGAGGCCTGTAATTTTCATCATAGGTACACGTCAACTATGACAGACAAAATGAGAAAAAAAAATCCAGAAAATCACATTGTAGGATTTTTTATGAATTTATTTGCAAATTATGGTGGAAAATAAGTATTTGGTCAATGACAAAAGTTTCTCAATACTTTGTTATATACCCTTTGTTGGCAATGACACAGGTCAAACGTTTTCTGTAAGTCTTCACAAGGTTTTCACACACTGTTGCTGGTATTTTGGCCCATTCCTCCATGCAGATCTCCTCTAGAGCAGTGATGTTTTGGGGGCTGTCGCTGGGCAACACAGACTTTCAACTCCCTCCAAAGATTTTCTATGGGGTTGAGATCTGGAGACTGGCTAGGCCACTCCAGGACCTTGAAATGCTTCTTACGAAGCCACTCCTTCGTTGCCCGGGCGGTGTGTTTGGGATCATTGTCATGCTGAAAGACCCAGCCACGTTTCATCTTCAATGCCCTTGCTGATGGAAGGAGGTTTTCACTAAAAATCTCACGATACATGGCCCCATTCATTCTTTCCTTTACACGGATCAGTCGTCCTGGTCCCTTTGCAGAAAAACAGCCCCAAAGCATGATGTTTCCACCCCCATGCTTCACAGTAGGTATGGTGTTCTTTGGGTGCAACTCAGCATTCTTTGTCCTCCAAACACGACGAGTTGAGTTTTTACCAAAAAGTTATATTTTGGTTTCATCTGACCATATGATATTCTCCCCAATCCTCTTCTGGATCATCCAAATGCACTCTAGCAAACTTCAGACGGGCCTGGACATGTACTGGCTTAAGCAGGGGGACACGTCTGGCACTGCAGTATTTGAGTCCCCTGGCGGCGTAGTGTGTTACTGATGGTAGGCTTTGTTACTTTGGTCCCAGCTCTCTGCAGGTCATTCACTAGGTCCCCCCGTGTGGTTCTGGGATTTTTGCTCACCGTTCTTGTGATCATTTTGACCCCACGGGGTGAGATCTTGCGTGGAGCCCCAGATCGAGGGAGATTATCAGTGGTCTTGTATGTCTTCCATTTCCTAATAATTGCTCCCACAGTTGATTTCTTCAAACCAAGCTGCTTACCTATTGCAGATTCAGTCTTCCCAGCCTGGTGCAGGTCTACTATTTTGTTTCTGGTGTCCTTTGACAGATCCTTGGTCTTGGCCATAGTGGAGTTTGGAGTGTGACTGTTTGAGGTTGTGGACAGGTGTCTTTTATACTGATAACAAGTTCAAACAGGTGCCATTAATACAGGTAACGAGTGGAGGACAGAGGAGCCTCTTAAAGAAGAAGTTACAGGTCTTTGAGAGCCAGAAATCTTGCTTGTTTGTAGGTGACCAAATACTTATTTTCCACCATAATTTGCAAATAAATTCATTAAAAATCCTAGAATGTGATTTTTTGGATTTTTTTCTTCTCAATTTGTCTGTCATAGTTGACGTGTACCTATGATGAAATTACAGGCCTCTCTCATCTTTTTAAGTGGGAGAACTTGCACAATTGGTGGCTGACTAAATACTTTTTTCCCCCACTGTATTTCCGTTTGTTATCTTTTATAAATTTCCCAAAAATTTCCCAAAACCTGTTTTTGCTTTGTCTTTATGGGGTATTGTGTGTAGATTGATGAGGGAACATCTAAAAAAAATATCAATTTTAGAATAAGGCTGTAACGTAACAAAATGTGGAAAAAGTCAAGGGGTCTGAATACTTTCCGAAGGCACTGTATATATTACCATTATTATATTACCATAAGTATTTATATATTCCTGCCTATATAATTCTGCCTCAAGGACAAGACTCATCCCAATAAATGTCAACCTGGCAAGGCCACAAAGTCATAAAATCTGATTTTAAACCTAACCCTAACCTTAATAACACTGCTAACCCTAATGCCTAACCCTAACCTTAAATTACGACCAAAAAGTCAATTCTGCCTCAAGGACAAGACTCATCCCACCTACAACTTATGCTGCTGCCATACTGTTTACTATTATTATTATTATTATTATTATTATTATTATTTATCCAGCATGTACATCCCTGCATGTACATATCTAACCCAAATACTCCAGTATCCCTGCACATTGTACATTTGATATTGGCACTGACCCTTTATATAGCTTCCTCTCTTATTTCTTATTTCTCGTATTTATTTTTATTTTTGATGAGATATAATATTTATATATTGAATACTGCACTGTTGGGTAGGGCTTGCAAGTCAATCATTTCACTGTACTTGTGCATGTGACAAATAAAACTAGTTTGCATAACATTTAGTTGAGTAGTTTTAGCAGTAAGGATTGGTCTTGAAATGTAAGCATCTCAACATGACTTAAAAGGTTTCTTCATACGGTGCAGAACTTGTCAGTTATCATGTTGTGTGGGTTGTGTTTACAAATTTTAATCTTCATTCAGAGTGGGAGGTTTTTGATTCCCTGTATAGATGATGTCAAATAGAAAATGTATAAATGTCAAGTTAATGTCACTGATGTATATGAGTAGTAGTAGCGTAGTTTTTGCATCCTGAGTGAAATGGAAGTAGTCATGAGTTCTGGTCTGCGCTCAATGATTAATACCTAAACAATGAGTAATAATGACCTTTTCAGTACATCAGGTGTGTGTATCTAGTAAGACACAGCAGATTTCTTCTAATAATACAGGCCTAATGTGTGTGTGAGGGTTTCAGTGTGTGTCAAGTGTTTCGACAGGAATGATTGTGGTTGAGCTCTTACAGAAAAACCACATGATTTCAAATGTGGAAAATCACATGATTTCACATGAAATTTCACGTGAAAACGTGTTTTTGGAACTTCACATGTGATCACAGGTTTCCACGTGTAGTTTCATGTTATCACATGTTGCTTTACATAAGATCACGTGATCACATGAAAACATGTGTTTTTGGAACACTTCACATGTGTTCATGTGAAATTAATGTGTTTTTTCCATAATGGTAGTTTAAACCCTCTGGCCTTGATTCAAAAGAAAAACATAGGTTTACCAGTAGTTAAACTACTAAAATATTTAGTTGTATGTGTCACATTTTGAATAACTGTTTTGGACTCAGCAGTTTTTAAACTACAGTATGCTTGCAATATGGACTATGGGATTCAGTTGTTTTCACAGTGGCACTATATTTATAGCATGAAACAAAGGAATAGAATTACACAACAACATGCTCATTCAACAGTTTATGTTGACAAATACATCAACACAAATCAAATCAAAATGTATTGTTCGCATACACAGTTTATCAGAGGTTATAGGGGTCCAGACAAATGCTTGTGTTAATAGCGCCTAACAGAGCAGCAAAAATGTCAAACAAGTACACAAATAAACAAGAAATCACGAATGTCAGAACGAATCCAGTTAACATCCCAAACCACACTGTATCAGTAATCCAAATGCAATCTATGCGTATATACACCATAAATATATACTTAGAATGTTATGTACAGCAGTGGATATATTACAGTGAGCTATGTCGAGAATCCAGTGTATAAACAGTGTAACAAAATGCAATGTACAGTAGTTGATATATTAGAATGAGCAATGTGAAGAATACAGTATATGAATACAGTGTGAAAAACAGTATTAAAGAAACGGTCCAGTATTTCATGTCTCTAGGCTATATACATGTGACAGCAGCGTTGGCTGTGTGAGTGTGTGTGTATGTGCATGTGTTTGTAAGTATGGGTGTATGTGTGTGTGAGTGTATATGTGAGTACAGGAGTCTGCGTGTGTATTAGGTGTGTGAACGTGTGTGTGTTTTGTGTAAGTGAGTCTATCTTTGTCTCTTAGTACAGGAGATGGTGCGATGGCTGTTCAACAGTCTGATGGCCTGGAGATAGAAGCTGTACTGTCTCTGTCTGCTAGATGGTAGCAGAGTGAACAGACTATGACTCGGGTGGCTGAGGTCCTTGATGATCATTTTGGCCTTCCTTTGACATCGAGTGCTGTCCTGGAGGGAGTAAGGGCAGGCAGCATGCCCCCGTTGATGCGTTGAGCTGACCGCACCACCCTCTGGAGAGCGGTGCAGTTGCCATACCAGTAGGTGATGCATCCCGACAGAATGCTCTCAATAGTGCATCTGTAGAAGTTTATGAGGGTCTTAGGAACCATGCAAATGTATTCAGCCGCCTGGGGTTGTAGAGGTGCTGTTACACCTTCTGAGAGTTATTTCTCAGAAATAAGGGTTGTCTGGTCCTTCCAGAAATGATTGGCAGGTTATAACCAGTAGATGGCGTTACAGTCCCAGGAAAGCCTCTGAGCTCTGAGTTTTTGCCGCAATGAAAAGGGCAATTGGACATTTTATAACACCTCATTGTACTTTTTTTTTTCGTTTCAACATGGTCTTGTAATGCAACGATAACCGAGTAAAATATCTTATTTCATATATGCCTAACGTTTATATAGTTCTGTATGTATCACATTAGAATAGGCCTATATTGAGTGTAGTGCAATAAAGCAGTGGTCCTATAACACAGTTTACTCATGTACCCGCTGTTCATTGTGACTTATACAGTCTCTATATCAGGGTTCTTCAATTCCGGTCCTGGAGGGCCGAAACACTTCTGTTTTTTATTTCTACCCGGTAGTTAATTGCACTCACCTGGTGTCCCAGGTCTGAATTAGCCCCTGATTAGAAGGAGAGGATGAAAAACAGAGGTGTTTCGGCCCTCCAGGACCGGAATTGAAGAACCCTGCTCTATATACATACATTATTAGCCTGCAATATATGTAGTGTTATTTTTGACAAAACCACAGGCAAATGTGGAAACAACATTGATTCAACCAGCGTGTGGGGAAACATTTTTTTCATGGCACTTCGATACCGAAGTGACTTTTTCGTAGCAGGTTAGGAGTCTGAAGTTAAGGTTAGGAAAAGGGTTAGGGTTAGCGAAAACGCTATCCTAACATGCTACGAAAATCACTTTGTATCGATGTGCGGTGAAAAGAGTGTCCCACAGTGTGTGCGCAGTGGGTAACTTTCGTAAATTGCTCACTCAGAAAACGCCAAGTCATCTTCTTCAGAATGTTTTGCTAAAGTGATTTCAGAATATGTGTGATAACAATATATCAACACATATTACAGTCTCATACTAATGTTCTATAATTGTGTCAGTCTATTTAATTTGGTTATTGCGATAACATGGAATAGCCTACACCACATATTATTTCAACGTCTTGAAATTCAGAATAGATTTGAAAATTATTGATGGATCTTAGTCAACTAAGCTATTCAAATATCTTGCTTAACAATGTAGGCCTAATTGTAAAGAATCGTATAACCGAAAATGTAATGTAATGTTTGATGAATTTATCGAAATGTCATAGATCTACAACTCTTTATGTGCTTTTTTGTTTTGAGAAAACAGGTTGATATGCTCAGTAGCCTAAACCTAGTGAATTAACCAAAGGCTATTGTATTATTTAAAAAACTTTGAGAGCAAAATGTATAATAGAAAACTATGCATGGCAAGCTACCCGTAAATATTGCTTATCAAATCAAATCAAATTATATTTGTCACATGCGCTGAATATAACCGGTGTAGACTAACGTCAAATGCTTGGTTATCAGCCCTTCCCAACGATGCAGAGTTTAAAAATAGTTACACACGAGGAATACGATACACAATAATGGAGCGATATACAGAGAGCACGAGTACCAGATCAGTGTGCAGGGAGGGGTACGAGGTATTTGAGGTAGATGAACATGAAGGCAGGGTAAAGTATGTTATGAATTAATGCAAGCATTTTTTCTTTGGTAAAAAAGTAAACCTTAATATAAGGCTAGTTGCAAATAACCTACTAGTGTAGATACAATCCTGGTTAGGCCTATATATCATTTTTAGAAATTAACTGTTGTTCCTTTTTTGTTTTGATTAGAGTATTTGCATCCATAACAGCAGTTGCACATGTGTAGACACAAACGCGAAACTATGAGTTTGTTTATTTATAGGCCTACTGCTTTCTGAACCAACAAAACGATCAAATGTCACAAATTGTGCTGAGACATCCTGTTTGATAAGGATTTGATAAGAATAGGCCTTCCCTGACATTTAGCTAACTTGGTGGAGGTTTGGATATGACTATTTGGAGCAAATTTATGCAACATGCAGCACTGTAGGGAGTGGTAGCCTTGAGGTCAATATAAAACACCTGCAGTATCTATTTGTTTTTTAAACATGAATACATATTTTACTGGTGAATATAAATCCAATATCAAATAGAAAGATTTTGAAAATAATCATCATGATATTGAAATACTGATTTAGAAGTGCACATTATTTCCCTGGAAGCATACTGCAATATCAAAGATTGAATGAAGCAATGAAATACAAATGAGATACACATTTCTTCTGTAATAGGCCCATTTTTACACTTGTAAACCATGACAAGGGTTCATTTAAAAAGGAGGACATGACACAGATTGGTTAAGATTTTGTGGCTATGATAAGCAGGCTTGATTTGGGAAAACTCAATGACATTGTCTCTCACAGATCTGTAGTCACTGATACCAGAAATGGGTGTTAAAAGATGTGTGTTAAATGTCACATAAATGTAACTTGTAGCCTTCAGTAAAAAAGTGTTATATTGGTCTCTAGAGTTCTGGAGAATTGTGCACAGCTAGAAGCCTATTGTGTCGAAGGAAAGTTGTGACTGGCCATTTCTGAGTCAAACACCTCCACAGTCTGTGGTTATGGCAAATCATGATGCTTATCCTTTAAGTATTTTTCACTTTCAGTCACTGGAAAAAATATGAGAAAGTCATCATAACTTTAAAGAGATGTATCCGCAAGATAGGGCCTACTGCTTTATAAATCAAGTAATACTTTTTGATTTCATGCCACACTCTCCTTATCTCCAACCAAGCAAAATGGTTCCCTCCTGCATGAAGAAAGTACAAGGGGTTTGGTAAATATACACAAATTATTTCAGTCTATGGATTCTGTAATTTGTAGTAAGTATGAGGTTTGCTATTTTCATGAGAACCTTTTTGCATTGAACAGTTACATCCTTGATTAGGCGTTGTGCCTCTCTTTGTTTGACAACAAGTTTGTTTGTGTGTGTGTATGTGGGCGCTCGCGCATCGAGCTCTGACCATCATCCAGTACCTGACAGTAGTGTTTTGACATGTGCCTTGCCTGTACTGATTGTTTGGGCATTGATTGTCAAAAGAAGCTGAGTTAGTGTGAGCGTGCAGTGTAGAGAGACAGAGGGATTTAAGGAATAGACAGCAGAGCTGTAGAATGAGCTGTGTCTAACTAGAAGACCACTTAATCGAAATCACTTTGTGGAAATCTGTCTTCATGACAAAGGAGACGTTAAGAAAACATGACAACAGAGGCACTGAGCACTTAGGGAGATTTAGGTCGAAATAATACAAGATAGCATAACATGATTAATCTATTTCTGATGTGTCCATCCCATTGTCCTACCTCACAGCATCTATTTGTCTAGGTGGTGTTATAATCTTAAAGTATTATTATGGTCACTTTTATGTAGATGTCCGTAATAACTATGTCACACATCCTAAAGATGCACACGACATAGCTCGGCTAGAGTTGCAATAGGTTTATAGGAACAAAAAATATATATTTTAGTTGACACAATTAAGGTAAAATGTGTGTAACATAAAGTAATGTTATTAGCCTTACTGTTGTTGTTTTTTTGAGAAGAGTCACATTGTAATATTGTCCTTGGGTATCTGACAGATACATTGTGACAGTAAGCAAGTGAAAATAAGAGGATGACATAACTGGTGATTGAAGCAGATTGCATCTATGAAACCCTAGCCGCTGAAAAGGTATTGTAGGCCTACAATATACCAACCTGAGACAGAGTGAAACTTCAGTGGACTTTGACGTAACAATTTGAAAGCTGTTTGACTGTGCAATTGTTCTCCTCTGAAAAAGGAAATTGAGCAAGGGTCTGGTTTTGAAGACCATGTCATAGAAGTTTGAGATGTGACATACCCTTGATACTCAAAAAAGACATACTCCGATAAGTGAGGGTTGATTTTATCCACACAGACAAAAATGATGTACTGTAATGTACTACAATACAATAACCTGTTCCAAACTATACCATCACTTTGGGTATTTTAAAAATGTCAGTGTTGACCTTTCTAATTAGTGTTTCTGATGTTCATTTGAGTTGGAGTGCATTATCTAGATGCTTATGCATTATTGCCATGGCATTTTAAAAGAGAACTGAGGAGAGGTATGAATGTGACCCCTGACCTTTCAAGGTCATGTTAGTCAAGTCAAACATTATACACATGGCTAAGAATTGCATGCTGATGGCAATTATAAATCTCTAGTACAGTGTAATATAAATATACAAATTACAGTTAATGCATTTCAGGTTAAAAGGACAATTACACAAAGTTCAGAGCTGTCTAGACAGTCCAGATACAGTCCAGGCAGATGTTTCAGAGATGATTGTTTATGACACCCTAAAGCTGGACTTGCTCAAATAGGTTTCAGAGTTAGGCAGTCTTCAGTGTGTATATATGTACACATCATAATACTGCATTAAACATTGAATCTGATGACTATCAATTTGCCAATAGTATAGGGCAATGTGAATAAAGCAACAATAACTTATAACCATCAATATGACATTCTGTTTGTGTGAGAGAATGTGTAAGGTTCCCACAAAAGGAGGGACATTTAAGCACTGAGCAGTGAGTCAAGGTGCGCGTGGGCTTGTTTTGAATGCACAGATGGCACCAACCAAACACATAGGATGTTGAAATGTCACCCAGAAATATCAAATCCTCCACAAAATATCTGTCTGAGCTTTTTCTGAAAACCACAAACCTTTCTCAGTTTTGTTTTCAGGCATAATTTGTTTGACCTGGAAGTTGGTTTGTTTTTGTTCATGTAAAAGTTAAATTCACATTCTTGGAACTAGCTGGAAGTTGGTGATATTGTTAATGTATTTAACAGTAAAATGCACATTATTGGAACTACCGCCTGGTATCTTGCTTGTTCTTTTGTAAAACTTAATTTAATCAAATTAGGTGCTCCAGTTTCACTGTATTTTGGTACACAAATGGTATGAGAGGAATTATGTTAGGCCATGCAAATTGGGATGGACTATCACTAACAACAAGAGAATACAGTTGATAATATGTAACAAATTAATGAATGTCCTCTATAGACATTTACCTGTAGAACTTCAGGACACTTTTGTGTAGGATCTTAATTTGATCACCCTGTTGCAGGAGAACGTTCCTTGTAGTGTATTTGAGGTTTAAAAAGACTTCTGAAGTTTGTAATTTCCCCTTTAAAATTTCAGACTTGATTTTCCCTTACGAAAAATGTATCAACCCCTACAAAAATGTCCATTAATTATAATCCACATAAACATTCACATTTCCTGATAGCAAAGTGTGTGTCAACACTCCCACCTGTGGTTGTGTGTGACATTCGGGTTGCTCCTAGCCAGACTGTGGGAGGCCTGCAGACTCTTAACAGCTTTCACACGGGCACAAAATGTCTGCTGCACACCTCAGTCCATGTGATGTGGATGGAGTCTGTTACTCTACAGTGTTCAGAAAATAGAAGATTAATTCACTGATGGCTAGAATTGTCTGATTTTTATGTAAAGAAAATGCTACATTTTTAAGGCACATATACATATAAATGCCTTTAGGAGCTTGTACAACTTAACCCATCATAAAACATAATCTAAGGTTGTATGTATGTATCACTGTTTAAATTTGTGTTATCATTTGAGTCTTTATAAACAAGCAATGCATAGCAAAATATGTTACTTTCTCATGGACTTTCAGTCCTTGAATCCATAGCTTTATTTACTAAACAAACTGGCAGTGTCAAGTTGTTGAAATTGCATATTGTGCTTCTATGGTGTCACGGTTTTCACCTGTAAGCAGCTGTATTTCAAGTTACAGTCAAACTATACATGTTCAGTCATTTATACATTTTAGGTAAATGTCAGATGAGGTTAATGTGCTTTCAGATGGAGGAAGGGTTACGTCTGGCTTTTGTTTACGTCACCATGGTGGCTATAGTTGTCCTTCTGAAAAGTGATTTTCTTATTTGTGTGAGTTTCAGTGTTGATCGTTGGGGTTCGTTATTACGTTGGAGTGATTGGTCTTTATCTCCAGTGCCCAATGTCAACCTTCTCTCTAAGATCGTTTTTAAATTGAAACCAGTTTGAGCCCTAAATGTAACTTCAGTCTATTAACTTTCATCATGTTACAGATCATGGTAATGTCATGCTTCACAATTCAGCTTGAAATGGGTGGTACTGTTTTGAGAACATTGCTGTCTTTCCTCCTCTTGTTGCCTCAGCCTCTCTCTTCGGAGGGAATTCCAAATGGTACAGTAACTCTGTTAAGCATCATGTTTTGAAGCTGTAAGTGTATCATAATTCCTTTTCTCTATCTTTATCTCTCTCTCTTTCTCTGTCTATGACAAATAAAAAGGTGGGAAAAGACTCGGCAAGTCTGCCCACGGCTCTGAAATCCTCTCAGTTTAACCACGGAACGCATCAAAGAAACGCTCTCAAAACCTCTTCTGTGTCATCTGACTAATTTTGATAGTGAAAATGCACAGTAAACCCTATGTTTAGTATTTTTACAAGCATGCTGTCATGTTTTCTGTTAAATATAGAAATGGGTCAAATGATCTGTTTAAAGTAAGAGTTGTTTATTTGATTTGGAAACAAATTCACACTTAACAAACCCAGTACAAATTGTTGACCTAAATATGTATATTATTTTATATGTATATTTCTTCATGATAAACAGCTAATTGTATTCTATGAAAAACTGAAGTGTTTGTTATTTTTGTTAAAGGCCTCAACATTTTTGTTAGGCCTTAACTTTGAGTGTTTATTAATAAGTCAAAAGTTGACCAGATCAGCATTCATTAAGAAATGATGTTATAAACTGTAGTAGCTCATTAATATTGTAACCTATTTGTGTTAGACTTGTTTTTATATAAATACATCCAGAAGTCATTCTGAAACTATGATGGCTGGGGTGATAATATTACAGGCGCTCAGGGGAAATTTGCCTCATGAAATGTTCTTTCACAACCCACTCAGTTTCGATAGGAAAAATCGTTAACCTTTTCAGCAACAACAAATGCCTATCAAAAAAACAAGTGCAATATATTTTAAGGCTCTATTTCTTTTTTTACCTGAGACACAGACTACTGGTGGAAATGATTGGTTCACAAAAGAAAGCATGGTAATCTAAAGCATATATCTACCATCCAAACACAGTCTTAGTTAATCACAAATTAGTTTAAGGCAATAGTTGTACATTTCCAATATTTTTTTCCTTTAGCTTGTATTTAATTTTGATGAAGTTTAGACAGTTTGTGTATTTCCTGTATCACGTTGATACAGTGTGTTGAAGTGTGTTATTGCTATCATGTAGGTTACTGTATGTGTTGGTTTCCTGTAATATTTAGATGACTCCATGGTATAATTTAATTGTAGGTAGTTATAGTTTTCTGGAATAGTTTAAAGTGTACTTAGTTGTAGAATATGGACTCCCTGCTTTCATGACCATAAAGAAGGCACATTACACATTTAGTTGTAAGTGTTATTTTTTGTTGTCATGAGTAAAGTGTATACAGTATCCTGTATTATTGTGATGGCTGTCAGTTTGGTGTACAGTATAATGTTAGTGAGTGGCAGATATTTCCACAGTATGTTTGTTTTAAAGCTGAGACCTGTCACTCGTTTCACCTGTCCAGGCCTCTTGATCTCCTCAGATTTCCATTAGTCAGATTGTGTGATTATTTATGTGTGAGAAATAGTCCTTAAAATCCTGTATCCACTTATCATGTTACCCCAACTGTAATATTTAGCAATATTTGCATAGCTATAACCTCTTGATTAAGCTTGCTGCTGTGTATCTTAACTGCTGTCCTGTGTGTGGGAATTTGTTTCTCTTCAAATGGACACTGGTCATTTGTATCTGGTTTATATGGTTTTGATGGGGATATGACATCTAAGTCTCATATTGGAAATCTTGTAAGGCCTGATGTAATATGCCCTATTTAATAGACAGACACAGGGCATGGTTAATCAATGTGTGTGTATATTTTAGGACTTGCTATATGCTTCCTTCATAGGAAAGGTATGTTGAAAGTGGAAACATTACAGGATTTAGACTTGTTTTTTAGCTGTTCTGAACCAATGCAGATATTAGCCTCACTTCCTGTTTGAAATAGGTGCTATTTTTAAATGGCTTAGGCATACCGCTTATTTAAAAAATGTCTTGGTTTGTTTTGTTGTTTTTCCTCCTTGTTTGAGTATATTACAAAACCCTAAATAATACAGTGTGACTGTTAATTAATAGAATCTGACCACCACCTAGGAACCTAGCATATATGTTTTTCTTTGTCAGTTGAAGCAGAATTAAATGTGTTTGCTCATAGTCTGTGTGTGTTTACACACATACACCTATACTTAGATGAGCGTCTACCTGAATTGCTTTGTAAAAACAAATACTATTTTTGAGATATGTATTGTATCTCTGTCACTACATTATCTTCATTCTGGCATGTATTTGATTAATGCCCATGCAATGGCTTTTCTCTGACACTCCCAATTGACAATCTCTCAGACTGCCTTAGCCATGTAATTTACACCTCAAATTCAGCTCCACAAAGTTATTGACCTTCAGTCAATCGCCTTTATGTCTGACTAATTCCAATAGCACTTTGCGATCGGTAAATACAGACACGGGGCTAATTTGAGTTTCTGTCCTCTTGTTTCAGTGTCTGTTTACAACGTGTGTGGGAGAAAGGAAGAGGAGAAGAGAGGAGAGAAGTACAGTGGCGGAACGGTCACTCTCTCCTGCAGGGCATGTGGGGTAAAATAACTACACCTGTTAATGATGAATGGAGACCTGAAACCTCAAAGAGAAATGTTCAGATCAGTGTGTGATAAAAAATGCCTGCAAGTTTAGTCAACCTCCTGCCTGCCCCCGCAAAGCCACTCTGAGTTGGCCCGCCACATGTGTGAGTCGTTCAGACAACGTACAGGAGACGTTTACTAATCACCCCGCAAACCATCCCAACCACATAATGGGGAAGCATGTCTGGGTTTTTCCCCTCTTTCTGTTTGAGATTAATTCACTTAAGTGGAGCTCATCCATTAAGTAGCCATGGATGATCAATAGCTGTCATCCATAGCAGAGTGAACAAAGTGCTGGCTGCCATGATCTCTTAGCCTGGGTGCTGGTGTCAATGCTGTGCTCCTATACGTTGTCTCACTCATCACATCTGTCTGTTAAGCTAAATAGCAAGACAGAGAGAGCATGTACGCTACAAAGATGTGACAGTGGCCTTGTTAGTGACCTTGTTATAGAGTGAATCTGCTATATGTGTTCTGTTTTGGGAACAGGGTCACAACAGTTTCTAGTCAATGTACTGTGACTGCATTCAAAGCCATAAAATGGTCATTGAGCAGAAATCGGCCTGAGAAAAACATCAGAGGGGAATTGTCAAATGTCCATTTCAGGCAGAAAAACACTGCTGTTAGACTGGTTGTTTTTCATTGCTTATTATGAGAAGCTTGTGTGAGAGCATTCACATCACTTTTTTGTTGTAATGGGGGATGCTTTAGATAAAACACTGTGTGTTTGTGAAGAAGAGAGGGAGCTTGCAAAGTGTGGTTTGCTTTTATTGTTGTGGGTGGGTTTCTCTTCATTTGATCAGAGATAGCGACACAAAAGATGAGTGAATCACCTCAAAACATTTTTTTACCATCTGCTCTCTCTCTCTCCATTTGCTGTTCTTTCAAACAACAACATGTGTGTTTATAAATTGGATCAATCATGTGGTATAGTACTTATTTATTTAAATAATATCTGAGAATGTAATTGTAAGGTTATTCATATTTTATACATAATAAAATGAATATTTTACTCTAGTAGATTTTTATGAAGTTTCATGTTTTATTAGTCATATGTATAGGATATTCGCCTTCAGAAAGTATTCAGACTCCTTGACTTTTTTCAAATTTTGTTACGTTACAGCCTTATTCTAAAATTGATTAAATATCTAAAAATCCTCAGCAATCTACACACAATACCCCATAATGACAAAGCGAAAACAGGTTTATTTGCACATTTATAAAAAATTAAAACAGAAATACCTTATTTACATAAGCGCAGTATTTAGCAATCATAATAAGAGTCTGGTAGCAGCAGTTGTGATGTGTGTGTAGCAAGAATTTATATGTGTGTGTGTGTGGATGAGTGTATATATGTGTGGGTGTGTGCGTGAGTGAGGTGGCTGAAGAAATGTGGCATGCCACCCTGGGTCCTCTTCAAATACTACTGCTGTACCATTGAGAGCGTCCTGACCGGTTGCATCATGGCCTGCTAGGAGAATTGCTCCGTCCACGACCGCAAGGCCCCTCCAGTGGGTGGTGAAGACAGCCTAGTACATCACTGGGACCGTGCGCCCACCCATCCAGGACATCTTCTCAAAACGGTGCCTGAGGAAGGAACGCAGTATCATCAAGGACCCCACACACCACAACCACGAGCTGTTCACTCCCTTACTGCCGGGCAGACGGTATCAGAGCATGAGGTCTGATACCAACAGGCTCAAAGACAGTTTCTATCTACAAGCCATCAGACTGCTGAGCACTTGAACTGGACTGAACACCTGCACTGACTCTCCGCACCTTAGCACACATGACGCTGTTGCGCCCTCTTGACAAGAGTGGTGGTGTTGTTTGTCCATGTCAAGTCCTCGGTGATGTGGATGCCAAGGAACTTAAAACTGCTGACTCTCTCTACTGCAGTCCCGTTGATGTGGATTGGGGCATGTTCCCTCCTCTGCTTTATGACGTTAACAATCAACTCCTTTGTTTAACTGACATTGAGGGAGAGGTTGTTGTCCTGGCACCACAATGCCAGTTAATTTACAGTTAATTCATGAACCTGGTTTCCAAAGCAGACACAGCTTGTGAATCCAAGATGGCGTAGTAGTGCAGTTGTGTTTTTGTCGTATGTCTGTAAATAGCCTGTAAATACCCTATTTTTCTGTATTTTTCGTACATATTTCCCTATCAGACTTTTCATCCTTCTACAAAATATACTTTCCTGCAACCCGCCTCACTCAATGTGGAACGGATTCTATTATTGACTTACCTTTATCTAGAATCTAGAATCTCCAGTTGAAACTAGCTAGCCAGCTAACTAGCTACTTGCTATTAGCCACAGCTAGCGGTATTTCACCCAGAACATTGGATTATTTTTTTCTTCTGCGGGATTAATTTTAATCACTGGACATTAATCACCGGATATTCGGCCAGTCTGCACAGCGCGTTATCGACCCAGAACATATCAGTTTTTCCGCCGGAATCACTGAATCACTGGACCTTTAACTCCGGATTCATCGCTACCAGCTAGCTACAACAAAACGGACGCTGTGGTCTGGCTAATCATCCTGAGCTAGGCCCATCTCCCGGCTATCTACCTCTCTGTCAACCGGACGGGACCACCTAGTGTTGACACGGAGCCCCGCCGATCCTACACGACTGGTCTGCCGACGAAATCGTCTGATGTGGTTACGACGTTAACCACGAAGATTCCATCCATCTGCTAGCCCCGGCCCGCTAGCACACGCTAGCCGTGGCCTCTTACTCACTAGTGCTTTACCACCGGACCTTATGATAACTCAGCTATACAGCTGATGTCTGCTGGACTGTTCCTTTTTTACGGTACTACATCCTGTTTATGTTTAGCCTCAGCCCAAACATGGTTAGTTTATTGTTGTTTCGGTTATTTCTAATTGTACTATATCACTGTAGACCCCCCAGCCTAGCTAAACCTGCCTTAGATAGCTCCTTTGCCCCTCCCCCTATACACGCGGAGACCGACTCAATTGATGCCTCCAGCGATGCTATCTCTTTCATTGTTACCCAACGCTTAGGTTTACCTCCACTTTACTCATATCCTTCCATATCCTTGTCTGTACATAATGCCCTGAATCTTTTCTATAACACCCGGAAATCTGCCCCCTTTATTCTATGTACCCAACGCACTAGAAGACCAGTTCTTAAAGCCTTTAGCCGTATCCTTATTCTAGTCCTCCTCTGTTCCTCTGGTGATGTAGAGGCTAACCCAGGCCCTGCAGCCCTCAGTATCACAACTACTCCCCAGGCGCTATCATTTGATGACTTCTGTAATCGCAAAAGTCTTGGTTTCTTGCACATAAATATCAGAAGTCTACTTCCTAAGTTTGAGTTATTCACTGCGTTAGCACACTCTGCCAACCCTGATGTTCTAGCAGTGTCTGAATCCTGGCTCAGGAAGGCCACCAAAAATTCTGAAATTTCCATCCCCAACTATAACATTTTCCGTCTAGATAGAACTGCCAAAGGGGGGTGGAGTTGCAATCTACTGTAGAGATAGCCTGCAGAGCTCTATCATACTATCCAGGTCTGTGCCCAAACAGTTTGAGCTTCTACTTCTAAAAATCCACCTTTCCAGAAATAAGTCTCTCACTGTTGCCGCTTGCTACAGACCCCCCTCAGCCCCCAGCGGTGCCCTGGACACCATATGTGAATTGATTGCCCCCCATTTATCCTCAGAGTTTGTACTGCTTGGTGACCTAAATTGGGATATGCTTAATACCCCAGCCATCCTACAATCCAAGCTAGATGCCCTCAACCTCACGCAAATTATCAACGAACCTACCAGGTACAACCCTAAATCCGTAAACATGGGTACCCTCATAGATATCATCCTGACTAACATACCCTCTAAATACACCTCAGCTGTCTTCAACCAGGATCTCAGCGATCACTGCCTTATTGCCTGCGTCCGTAACGGGTCCGCGGTCAAACGACCACCCCTCATCACTGTCAAACGCTCCCTAAAACACTTTAGCGAGCAGGCCTTCCTAATTGACCTGGCCCAGGTATCCTGGATGGATATAGATCTCATTCCGTCAGTAGAGGATGCCTGGTTGTTCCTTAAAAGTAATTTCCTCTCAATCTTAAATAAACATGCCCCATTCAAAAAATACAGAACTAAGAACCGATATAGCCCCTGGTTCTCCTCAGACTTGACTGCCCTTGACCAGCACAAAAACATCCTGTGGCGTACAGCATTAGCATCAAATAGCCCCCGCGATATGCAACTTTTCAGGGAAGTTAGGAACCAATATACACAAGCAGTCAGGAAAGCAAAGGCTAACTTTTTCAAACAGAAATTTGCATCCTGTAGCACTAACTCCAAAAAGTTTTGGGACACTGTAAAGTCCATGGAGAATAAGAGCACTTCCTCCCAGCTGCCCACTGCACTGAGGCTAGGAAACACTATCACCACCGATAAATCTACAATAATCGAGAATTTCAACAAGCATTTTGCTACAGCTGGCCATGCTTTCCATCTGGCTACCACTAACCCGGCCACCAACTCTGCACCCTCTGCTGCAACTTGCCCATGCCCCCCCGCTTCTCCTTCACACAAATTCAGACAGCTGATGTTTTGAAAGCGCTGCAAAATCTGGACCCCTACAAATCAGCTGGGCTAGACAATCTGGACCCTTTCTTTCTAAAACTAGCCGCCGAAATTGTCGCAACCCCTATTACTAGTCTGTTCAACCTCTCTTTCATAACGCCTGAGATCCCCAGAGATTGGAAAGCTGCCGCGGTCATCCCCCTCTTCAAAGGGGTTGACACTCTAGATCCAAACTGCTACAGACCTATATCCATCCTGCCCTGCCTTTCAAAAGTATTTGAAAGCCAAGTTAACAAACAGATCACCGACCATTTCGAATACCACCGTACCTTCTCCGCTATGCAATCCGGTTTCCGAGCTGGTCACGGGTGCACTTCAGCCACGCTCAAGGTCCTAAACGATATTATAACCGCGATTGATAATAGACAGTACTGTGCAGCCGTCTTCATCGACCTGGCCAAGGCTTTCGACTCTGTCAACCACCGCATTCTTATTGGCAGACTAAATAGCCTTGGTTTCTCAAATGACTGCCTCGCCTGGTTCACCAACTACTTCTCAGATAGAGTTCAGTGTGTCAAATCGGAGGGCCTGTTGTCTGGACCTATGGCTGTCTCTATGGGGGTGCCACAGGGTTCAATTCTTGGGCCGACACTTTTCTCCGTGTATATCAATGATGTCGCTCTTGCTGCTGGTGACTCTCAGATCCACCTCTACGCAGACGACACCATTTTGTATACATCTGGCCCTTCATTGGACACTGTGTTAACAAACCTCCAAACGAGCTTCAATGCCATACAACAATCCTTCAGTAGCCTCCAACTGCTCTTAAACACTAGTAAAACTAAATGCATGCTTTTCAATCGAACGCTGCTGGCACCCGCCCACCCGACTAGAATCACCACTCTCGACGGGTCTGACCTAGAGTATGTGGACAACTACAAATACCTAGGTGTCTGGTTAGACTGTAAACTCAACTTCCAGACTCACATAAAGAATCTCCAATCCAAAGTTAAATCTAGAATCGGCTTCCTATTTCGCAACAAAGCCTCCTTCACTCATGCTGCCAAACATGCCCTCGTAAAACTGACTATCCTACCGATCCTTGACTTCGGCGATGTCATTTACAAAATAGCCTCCAACACTCTACTCAGCAAATTGGATGTAGTCTATCACAGTGCCATCCGTTTTGTCTCCAAAGCCCCATACACTACCCACCACTGTGACCTGTACGCTCTTGTTGGCTGGTCCTCACTACATGTTCGTCGTCAAACCCACTGGCTCCAGGCCATCTATAAATCACTGCTAGGCAAATCCCGCCTTATCTTAGCTCATTGGTCACCATAGCAGCACCCACCCGTAGTCTGCGCTCCAGCAGGTATATCTCACTGGTCATTCCCAAAGCCAACACCTCCTTTGGCCGCCATTCCTTCCAGTTCTCTGCTGCCAATGACTGGAACGAATTGCAAAAATCTCTGAAGCTGGAGACTCTTATCTCCCTCACTAACTTTAGGCATCAGTTGTCAGAGCACCTTACCGATCACTGCACCTGTACACAGCCCATCTGAAATTAGCCCACCCAACTACCTCATCCCTATATTGTTATTTATTTTGCTCTTTTGCACCCCAGTATCTCTATTTGCACATAATCTCTTGCACATCTAGCATTCCAGTGTTAATACTATTGTAATTATTCTGCACTATAGCCTATTTATTGCCTTACCTCCATAACTTGCTACATTTGCACACACTGTATATATATTTTCTGTTGTATTTTTGACTTTATGTTTTTTACCCCATATGTAACTCTGTGTTGTTTTTATTGCACTGCTTTGCTTTATCTTGGCCAGGTCGCAGTTGTAAATGAGAACCTGTTCTCAACTGGCTTACCTGGTTAAATAAAGGTATAAAAAAAAAAAAAAAGGCTGACTCGTCGTTGTTGGTTATCAGGCCTACAACCGTGGTAATGGAGTTGGTGTCGTGCAAAGCCACGCAGTCGTGCGTGAACAGGGAGTACAGCAGAGGGTTGAGGACACACCCCAGGGGGGCCCCTGTGTTAAAGCCTTCCGCATGCTTTGGTTCGGCTGGCACCTAGCTGAACTTAGGCGCACCGAGCAAGTATGCTCACATACTCCCTTAAAATACATTCGCTTAAATACACCAGTATACAATTCCTCAAAATAGTCAAAACTCATGTAAGATAACTCAAGAAATCTGTCATTCATTTGGACTTTTTGTCGAGGAGATCTTAGTTGTGCAATTTTACAATTAACTAAGATGTTTGGAAAAATTCTTGCCGAAGACCAAAACTAACAAAAACGTCACAAAATGTCGTCAGAATATATGCATGAACTGTTCCGTACTGTTTCGGAAGCATGGGAAGCATGCAGATGCCTTAAGAGTCAGTGTGGAGGAGGTTTGGAGGAGGTGTTGTTGAAAGGGGGTTTTCTATGAAAGTCAGCAGTTCTAATGACTTAATTCAGTGCAGAAAATATTGTCGTCACATTAGATCATGAACCAGTTAATACATCAGTGTTAAAAGTAGGTCTGTAACATGCTAAATTATGAGATGCATTCTATCAAGCAGGACAACAAAGCTCTCTAGTCAATCAATCTTTTTGATATAGTGTCTGCACAATAAATTATGTATGACACTTTCTCTGTCCTGAGGAATGTAGTCATGATGAATGACTGCCCTTGTTGTGAAAAATGTCTCTGACATCCATTTTAAAGTATACAAATCCCTCTTTCTATGACAGGATGATAAACAGCACACTGAAAACACGTTTAAAACTCTAAATCTCTGTGTTCTAATTTTTGCAGTGTGTAGAGACACATTGGGTTATAAATGGAGGTTTTTAATTTATTGTTGACTTTTTAAGACCTCTTTAATCATAACGTCCACCTGCGATGTGTTTAGGTGGCCTGATAAATGTGTCTTGTGTAGGAGAGCCTGTCATCGGCTGGGGTGACGTGGCAGTGAATGGGACTACTCATTCATTCTATGACAGGCACTAAGTAATGCTGCTATTTTTCACTTTGGGATGGCCATTTTAAGTGTGTCTATGTTGGACTTGACATTATTGTTGTGTGCTGCAGCATGAATGCTTTGTAATGAACACAGAACACAGCAACACTAATGCTAATGTATTTCTGTGTTTTACTATATAAGGTTAGCACAGAAAGGAATAGATCACATGAGTCTAAGGATTGCAAAACTGCTTATCTAAAAAGTAGTAGTGTATTTCCCTCAAACCTGAAGGAATACTTTCACGGACATAGATACGCCTATGTCTTAACTAAATTGCACTTCAATCCAAAAATGGGTTGCATGAACATGATTTAAATACACTCCCACTCACTGACTAGTCCTCACTCTACTAAATGAGAACTATTTTTTCCAATCTATGACTGTGAAACAAACCCAAAATGTCTTAGGTCTCTGAGCAGAGTGTGGTACCCCACCAGTGTTTGTGGCACAGTGAATAGCCATCTCAGGTTTCATCCTCATCGACAGGGCCTTCCTGCCAACAACCTCTCAGCTTTTTATCTGTTTAGTCACGGTCAGCCCTCACGGTCCAGTTAAAACAAGAGCACCCAACCACAGCTCCTCTTACCAGTGTGTCAAACAAAGTCAAAGTAAATTTTAAACCAACAGGAGATTCTCTTTGGGATGGAAATCCAGGTTTTTTTAAAACTTGAAATCCTAGCTTGAATACTTGTATTCCCTTTGTAAACATTTTCCCGTACAGTGAGAAGAAAACTGACATTAAATCAAAATACAAACCTAATTAATAATATGCCATTTAGCAGACGCTTTTATCCAAAGCGACTTACAGTCATGTGCGCATACATTTTTACATATGGGTGGTCCTGGGGATCGAACCCACTACCCTGGCGTTACAAGCGCCATGCTCTACCAATTGAGCTACAGAGGACCATGGAAAGGAATTGCCATGGAAAGGAATTATTGTCCTGTTCAGCAATACAATTATTTAATTTGAAAAGATAAATAAGTAATTTAGATTAAGCTTCAGGCTTCTTTTTATATTTATGAAAGGTTGTGCTTTCTGTCTAATCTGAGGTTTTGCTCAAGTCTCTGTTTACACGTGTTTACAATACTGAGGATGTGGGTTTTCAGACACCTTTCTGTCCATAGCTAATAAGAGCTTGTTGAGAGTAGGTGGTGCTTGGGGGTATCAAATAACACCCTGTGGTCTATGAGCAAGGGAAAAGTCAGAAGCAGTAATGGATCATGAAAATACATGACACATAAACTTGAATTTAGGTTTCAATGGTGTAATATTGTATAGAATCTACGAGAATTTTTATACATTATTTCCTTCTAAATGTAAGGCATGATTTAGTTATATAAATATTATTGTTTGGTAATAGCAATATAAGTAGAGAGTGGGAAATTGGAATTATAGTTTTGGCAAGACTGGTGTGTTGAAGTAGCATCTTGAGTGAAGATAAATCAAAACCTGTTAACACATCATATTATTGCATCATATAAACACCACAAAGCTTTTTTATAGGATAATGATACCAAAGGTTAGATTTTCTGTTTACAGTATTTATCTGCCCCCGGATACAATGTGTCTATCTATTTATTCACCCTCTTTCTCTCTTCCACTCTAGATTGAGATGGATGAGAAGGATGTGTCATGAGACCGAGGTGAGATGGCAGTGAGACCGAGGTGAAATGAACTACCCTGTTTGAAATGATCTTGTGAGGACACTGAGACAGAAGCAAGACTTCTTAGTTAGATTACACTGGCTCCACCTGTCTCATACTGTAACTTGGCAGGTGGGAACCCAATAATTTAGTTTGAACTATAGTATTTATTGCTCTATGTACATTTCACTTGGCATTATAAAAAAGATAATGTCTTAGAAAACCTGGATATAATATCACAAGTATATGATATCATTAATTGACAAAGGCATTTTGGTTTAGAAAAATATTTGACTGAAAGGATCCACTCAGAGGAGCCCAAGGCATTGAAATCATAGAACCTAAATTCTATATATGTTTAAACACTTTTTTTTTTAAATGCATTCCCTGGTTTACTGTTTGATGTATTTGATACCATTCCACTAATTCAGCTCCAGCCATTACCACGAGCCCATCCTCCCCAATTAAGGTGCCACCAACCTCCTGTGGTATAATAGTGGTATACCTGAAAATAAGTGATAAATAAGGGGCTGTTTGAAAGGGGGTCAAATAAACATTGCCTTCTATTTTTTACAGGTAATATACCACAACTTCTGTCTGAAATGTGTATGTCTCTGTTGGTGTTTTTTTGTTATTTCCTGTGTGAGTGTGTCATGTGGCTCTTCATACCTCGTCCTTTCCTGACACTCTGGGGACCATGTCAATTAGCCTTATTCTGTTTCTATTTCCTCCCGCTAGAACACCTGGCAACCCATTACTCTGCTGTTAAAGCAGGAGGGAGTTTTTGGACAAAGCACCTCATAGCTCACAAGTGATGACATGGATCTGTTAAATGGCTCTAAAGCTGTTTTTGTGTTAAAAAGAGAGCCTCTTTGCAGACTATTGGCTTTGAAGGGCATTGCCTGAGGCTCAAATACTACGAGGCTGCCTGTTAATGACTTGTCAAGAGAGGGAGGGGAATAGCTGGAGACAGGAGTTCATGCTAAGCTCTGCTGGGTTTTCCTAATTGCAGTTTTGATTCCTGGGTTGTTGAGGGCGATTTGTTAAAGTTCTGTACCTCTAACATAACAACAATAAATTATTTGAAACTAAGGACGTTGTCTGACTTGAGTTTTTTGTTTTATATGGAGAAATATAAATGTTTTCAATAATTGGAAGAAGCATATACAGTGGGGAAGAAAGTATTTAGTCAGCCACCAATTGTGCAAGTTCTCCCACTTAAAAAGATAGGTTTCACTTTACAAGAGAGGCCTGTAATTTTCATCATAGGTACACGTCAACTATGACAGACAAATTGAGAAAAAAAAATCCAGAAAATCACATTGTAGGATTTTTAAATAAATTTATTTGCAAATTATGGTGGAAAATAAGTATTTGGTCACCTACAAACAAGCAAGATTTCTGGCTCTCACAGACCTGTAACTTCTTCTTTAAGAGGCTCCTCTGTCCTCCACTCGTTACCTGTATTATTGGCACCTGTTTGAACTTGTTATCAGTATAAAAGACACCTGTCCACAACCTCAAACAGTCACACTCCAAACTCCACTATGGCCAAGACCAAAGAGCTGTCAAAGGACACCAGAAACAAAATTGTAGACCTGCACCAGGCTGGGAAGACTGAATCTGCAATAGGTAAGCAGCTTGGTTTGAAGAAATCAACTGTGGGAGCAATTATTAGGAAATGGAAGACAAGGCCACTGATAATCTCCCTCGATCTGGGGCTCCACGCAAGATCTCACCCCGTGGGGTCAAAATTATCACAAGAACGGTGAGCAAAAATCCCAGAACCACACGGGGGGACCTAGTGAATGACCTGCAGAGAGCTGGGACCAAAGTAACAAAGCCTACCATCAGTAACACACTACGCCGCCAGGGACTCAAATCCTGCAGTGCCAGACGTGTCCCCCTGCTTAAGCCAGTACATGTCCAGGCCCGTCTGAAGTTTGCTAGAGTGCATTTGGATGATCCAGAAGAGGATTGGGAGAATGTCATATGGTCAGATGAAACCAAAATAGAACTTTTTGGTAAAAACTCAACTCGTCGTGTTTGGAGGACAAAGAATGCTGAGTTGCATCCAAAGAACACCATACCTACTGTGAAGCATGGGGGTGGAAACATCATGCTTTGGGGCTGTTTTTCTGCAAAGGGACCAGGACGACTGATCCGTGTAAAGGAAAGAATGAATGGGGCCATGTATCGTGAGATTTTGAGTGAAAACCTCCTTCCATCAGCAAGGGCATTGAAGATGAAACGTGGCTGGGTCTTTCAGCATGACAATGATCCCAAACACACCGCCCGGGCAACGAAGGAGTGGCTTCGTAAGAAGCATGTCAAGGTCCTGGAGTGGCCTAGCCAGTCTCCAGATCTCAATCCCATAGAAAATCTTTGGAGGGAGTTGAAAGGCTGTGTTGCCCAGCGACAGCCCCAAAACATCACTGCTCTAGAGGAGATCTGCATGGAGGAATGGGCCAAAATACCAGCAACAGTGTGTGAAAACCTTGTGAAGACTTACAGAAAACGTTTGACCTGTGTCATTGCCAACAAAGGGTATATAACAAAGTATTGAGAAACTTTTGTTATTGACCAAATACTTATTTTCCACCATAATTTGCAAATAAATTCATAAAAAATCCTACAATGTGATTTTCTGGATTTCTTTTCCTCATTTTGTCTGTCATAGTTGACGTGTACCTATGATGAAAATTACAGGCCTCTCTCATCTTTTTAAGTGGGAGAACTTGCACAATTGGTGGCTGACTAAATACTTTTTTCCCCCACTGTATTCACCCTGAAGTGCCAAAAGGCCAAATACATTTTTCTCATGAATAGTGTCTCAAGGCTAAAGTCTTCTGTAGTTGACAGGGAATCACTCTTGACTTTGAGCTCAGTTCTGAAATTCTTTGAAGTCTTTGAAACAGAATGATTAGTGATTCCATGTCCACTCAAGTTACCCCAAAAAACACTCTTCCAATGAAAATACTGTCATTTTCTGTCACGAGCTGCACAATTGGGTGTTTGAGGTCATGAAGGTCAGTATCTGGGGGTATCTGGGGTCATGCTCATGACTTGATAAGGTCACAAGATTAGTCTCTAGGTCATGAAAAGTGTTAGTCTGATTCAGGGTGAATTAGATAGGGTGTTGAAAGTGATTCTGACAGGGGCAGACGGGTAGTTGAGGTCATGGACAGGGAATACCCAGGGGGTAAGATTGGGTCATGACCAAGTTTGTGACTGGGTGAGGTAGGGACAGCCACAGCTGGCTGTACAAGAATGCGGGCTAAGCAGTTATCTATCCCAGGCTATAAATGGGTTATCTCCAGTACAGCAGTGTAGAGTGTCTTATCGGGCACCTGGTAATGCCAGACTCTAGACTCCTATGATATGACGCTGAAGACAGCCCTATACAATATACTCACAGCTATCACCAGGTATAACTGATGTTTTATAGCAAGTTAATTCTTATTAGGACTGTTTTATGTCTCATATGTGTCATGACATGTTTCAATGTTTATGGCCAAAGTCCTGAATTGAATCAAAACTGGTTTATCGGGTAAGGCAATACAACATTATCACGTAGGACTTTGGGCGTCGTCATGGGTCAGGCCTCAGAGTATTAATACATCTGTGAACTTTTAAACAGAACATACCCAGGATACACCTGGCTCCACATAACGTCACAGAGGGTGATGAACAAGCGCAATTGCCCAATAAAATACTGTGTGGTTGTATTATTCAGTACTTGTTAATTTTGATTCAGTTGAGATGCTCCTATACAGCTTTTTAAACCAATGTTTCTTGGATATGGTATTAGATTATTGGTGTTACGTTATAATAGGGGGTTCAAGAGAATTTGTGACTGTATTTTGTTACTCTCATTATACATTATGGTCAAGACGATGAAGAAAATGCTAGTTGTCAAGACAATGTATCTTTGGCATAACACTGTTGTTTTCTTTTTACATGATTACGTCTTTCTGTGTTCCCTCTTAACAACTCAGGTGACTCAGCAAAAATACAGGAAGTTGTGTTACTTCCATAGTTATGTACTGTATGTCTCTGAGCTTTCTGTACAGCTTAGTTTATATTCCCCCTTGCCCCCTCTCCTTCCTTGCAATGGACACTCACCAAATTACCAACTTCTATCAGTTAACTGCTTGCTTAGCTGCATTCATTTGCATCACAGACCTTTTTGTATAAATCAACAAACTAATATTACATGTAATAAAAGAGAGCTGTTATTGTGTTGAATGCTTGTCGACAGCAGTGTGTCAAGATCAACAGAGCAGAGAATGTGTCTGGAGCGACACACACGCCGACCTGCAGGAGCCAGGGCGCACGTGATGCACGTCGGATGAATATCTGTTTACAAGCCACTGAAAGCCGCCACACAAAGGCTGGAGTGACTCATGGCAATCAGAGACAGGCTGTGATACTAGCTCTTTTTCTGCCAATGTTATTGTCGCCTTACTTGGGCTCACTCAGGGGCGCTAGTCTGAAGGTACACATGGTACAGTTGCAATGGAGAGTAGCACTAAGGTGGCACTAACTCATTTAACCTATTTATTTAATGTGAGCATGTATGTACTGCATGTTTACTGTGTGTGCCTTTAACAGCATGTAGCTCTGTGTTTTTTTGTATCTGTTTAATTTGTTACTATGTTCCTGACTGAAAGACTTACTATATCCCCAGGTCATCACTCCGAGACGGCCGTCTACTCTTTGTTCCTTCATGTCCGAACTGGCTACAGTTACAGTGGCAGGCAGATAGAGTGAGCGTCTGAACAGTTTCTGTCTGACACTCATGAGCATGCTCAGTAGTGCCTCAGGGCGCAAGCTCTACAATGTACAGACAGGAATACGCCCAGACATGTTGAGCAGTCAGTCGCTCACTCCCCCCAGTTTACTGCTCTGTCCAGTGCAATATAAACACAGCCTTGTTGCTATCTGGGCCAGCTGCTGCTCAGCTATAATGCGGATAATGCTGTGCCTTATTGAACCATTTGTTCTTTATAGCCAGTTACTTCATTTACTTACAGTCAGCACCCATTAACCACACTAACCCTTCATTCAAACCTTATCATAACCTTATGACACAGTCCCCCACACCCCAATCAACAGGCATCCTATTATGTAGAAACCTGCTAATAGTCTGTTACAGACTGTAGTCTATATTCACTCATAGGCCTGTTTAGCCTCACTATTACCCAGTGCAGCATAGCCTCTTGTACATAATTCAGTGTTACTTCAACACCTCCCCTTCACCCCTGTACCCCTCCAACACTGGCCCTTAACACTGTAATTTCTCCCCAAAATGTCCACTTTCTACCACATTTGAAAAAGGCTTCTCTTTATCAAGTCTAATTTTTTTGTGTGATACAAAATTTGACCTTAAGGTGGAATTGGCAGGAACTGAAATAAAAAGGAGATGCTAACAGAACTGTTTGACAACTGATGACATATACTCATATCCTTTATTCTCAGCACTGTACCAATAAAATGATGATCCTTCTCGGACCCCAAGCTTAAATCCCTGCAATAAATACTATACTACCCAATGTGATAATATTAGTCTGTTCAAAACTGTTTGGTTCCTGCTTGCCTAGGACAACTCCATAGCAGTGAATGCAGCCATGACCTCTTCCCCACAACCGATAACTCATCATTAGTCCACCATTAGAACTCTGGGTGGTAACACATGTTGTCCACTGATTACTTCTGCTTGACAACAAGTGTTTTGCAAGTGAGGTATATCACAAAGAGGCTTTAACATTGAACTTGGGATCAAACACTGATTAAATAGCAGATTTGAACCATGCTGAGTGTCAGGAGCACATAGTCTCATACAGGTGTCTGTGGAGTTCAACTTGATAAGAACTCTGACAGTGGTTCCCTTGTTTGGATAAACTGTTAGATAGTCTAGTCACATTTCAGGGATGTGACTGTGAGCAGGGTTGGGTTGTCAGGACTGGGTTATGACAGTCAGATTCAAGGTGCGGGTAACTGGGGGGGAAATGAGACTCTTTTGTTTTGCCAAAGTGCTCCTCGGCTGTTGGAAGACATGGTGGTGAGATCAGATAGCAGATAGCAGCGTGGAGCTCCTGGCTGTCTGTCTCTTACCCCAGCATGGCAGACAGCATGATCCCTGATTACCAGTCAACCAGCACCACACCAGCTCTTTCACTTTGTGGCTGAGCAACACCTGAGGGCGCATCTACTGTAGTTTTGTTTTTGTTTCTTGCTTGTTAGAATACAAGGAACAGTTGATGGAATCTAAGTAGATTCTCACTCTCATTGGATTTAAAAATAAGCAGTATATTGTAATCCTAAAATGAAACAAAAAAACAGAAGTTTGTAACCACTGGAACTTTAAATGGCCACCAGTATGACATTGCTGTTTGCATGGATTACAGTCAATTTATGACACCATCCACAGGAGCATTTGTACTACAATCATGGCATTTTGAATTAGATGCACAGATAAATGGAACATATCTAATTCAATAATTCTTAGAACAGTCTAATATTCTTCAAATAGCATGTGAAAGGTTAGTAACATATTCTCTCTGGTTAAAAGGAGAAGCGCTGTGTTGCTGAGAGGAGAGGAGGCACACAGCCTCAGTCAACTAGTCTCAGTGACAGGGCCTGTTGACTTATGGGAGGACTCTTTCCTGTTCAGACGGCAGTCATTTTGATTGTGCACGACAGGGAAAAATGCAGAGTCATGTAACAAAATAAACTCATTTAACAAATAAAATCTTGTGTTAGGAAATTAACTGTGAATAACATTTTTTACAGTTTCAACAAAGCTGACAAAATGAAATATTACAGTAAGCCTACTTCACATCATCAATATGTTTGAATTTATAAGAGAACAGAAAGCAGATATATGAGATTGAGATGGTAGACTTTCATCCCTGAGCTCAGCTATAGAAACTAACTACCACAGGATCTGACCTGCTCTCATTATATACCTGCATTGAAATAGCTCAGCCAATCACAGGTGAGAAGACTGACAGGTAAGATGACTCATCACAGCAAAAATAACTCACAATGACAAAAGCATAGTGTTCTGAGAGACTTTCCATTGGGAAACAAATACACTACAAGGATATCAGATAAGGTGCTGAATTGGAAGATTAATGAGAAGCATTACAAATGTCTTTGTCAAACAAGCTGAAACATTCATCTTATCAATGCAAAGCCTTCAAATCCCAAACTAGACATTAGTCATAATGCCATCTCTTTATTTGAAGCAGGATGTTCATGTGAGAGCTCCCTGATGGGAGGGTTGTAAGACAGGGTTGTGTGTTGAGAGAGTGAGGCACCATGTTTAGTGACTAATATCTCAGCAAAGTACTGAGGACTCGAAGACTGATGACTTAGAGCCTTGGGGCAGGAGAGGCTTTCTGTGGTTAGAGGTGTGAGGCTGGGTGAGTGGACATATAAACAGCTTTAGCAGAGGAGAAGGGTGAGGTTAGGGGCCCTAACAAGAGCTCTTAAGGTTACTACAAGCTCCACTCCGCTGATCTGCGTGCGTGCGTGCACGTGGGTGGAATCGGACACCTTTCGGGTAACATGACATCCTCGCCAGTCCCACTCCCATTTACAAGGGGGCGATAGCAAATTATTTTATTTTTGTCTTAGTTTTGTTTAAACAAGAAAGAGTCGCCTTCCCTTGCTAGTAGCAGCTAGCTGGCAGCATGGCTAGCTGGCTTTAGCCTGGCTAAAAACATAGCAAGCTAGCTAGCTGTTTTAGCTTCCCACACATCTCCATGTGAAATAATCAGATTAATAATAAAAAAAATATGCCTGGCAAATATTCTTATACCTGTAACCTAAAACATTATCCCAGTTTGATATGCTGCTTGTGTATTCATTCCCATAACTAAAAATATAACTTAATAATGTATTATTTATTTTATCCAAAGCGACTTACAGTCATGCATGCATACATTTTTTTGTGTATGGGTGGTCCCGGGGATCGAACCCACTACCTTGGCGTTACAAGCGCTGTGCTCTACCAGCTGAGTTACAGAGGACCACATTAATGTTTTGGTCACTGAGAAAAAAGCACATGGATAGCTAGTTAGCTACAGCAGGTTCTACCCTTTCACAATAGCCTGTAATCACTAGTTATTACTTCTAAACAAAATACCTTTTGGGGTAAATTTTGGGGGTTTCTTGTTGTCTTCTCATTTGTGGTGAAAGCAAAAGATGAGTCTCTTGTCTCGTCTTTCCATTCTAGCAAGTTGGCTAAACACCGCAAGCTAGCTAGCCTTTTAGCTTCCAACATCTCCATGTGAAATAATCTGAATTATAATTTAAAAAATATGCCTTAGCAAAAATTCTTATACTTGCCAGTGTAACCTACAACATTATCCTAATTTGATATGCTGCTTCAATGTATTTGTTCACATATCAGCAAAAAATAGGATGTCATCATTTTTAGTCATGGAGAAAATAAAGCACATGGGTATCTGTTTAAGCCTAGAATAATGTTATCACTTCTAAACTAAATTAATTTTGGGGGGATTCTATGAGGCTACAATGTCGTTTGGTTTATTGTTTGAACGGTCGCTGAGATTATATTTGGTTATCAATGCAAAATAGGCTGCTTATTTAATGCCACCCTTACAAAAAAGTCCTAGAGGAATCCTTCACGGAAAGTTCTGCAGGAATCCTGCAGAATATATATCCTGAAGGAATAGGAAGACCTGCAGGATATCCCACATGATTTTTGGGGCCACTTTCCTGTAGGACAATTCCTGCAGGAATCCTGCAGGATCCTGTAGGAATTATGCAGGTAGTCCTTCAGAAAAAGAAAAAAAATCCTGCAGGAATTGTCATATACCAAAAATGCCCCCAAAATCCTGTGGGATAGGTAAGAGTCCTGCAGGTAATGCCACAAGATTTCTAGGGCCATTTTCCTGTAGGAAAACTTGCTGGACTCCTTCCTCATCATTCAGAGAATTTCAGGTACGACACTCCACATTCTTTAAAAATAATGGACAGATTGCACAAGATATAAGATTGCATGACAATTGTATTATCCAATGAAGCAACAGCTGACATGTTTGATTGACCATTTCACCACCACTGCATAAAATATGATTCCTAGGAAAAAGAAAATATGAGATTTTGAATGAATATGGTAAAAGCATATTTTGTAACAAGAGTGAGAGTAATGGTGACATCACATGAACAGTTTATGTGTATTGGTGTGAAGGGAAGCGGATGTTTGCAATGGTAAACTTGGTGATAGTTGGTTTTAATATGGCTGGTACACCAACAACATCTGTGAGTA